>NC_077227.1:594621728-595221728 GCF_027887165.1 Monodelphis domestica | reverse complement strand
ACAAAGACAGATACAATTGAACAACAATAACAACAGCAGCTAGTCTTCTAATCCTTATGAGCTATCAAGGCAGTGAATGGATGAACCCAAGTTAGGTTATAATTCATTGTGATCATATAGACTTTTGCTCCTGTTCCAATCTGCTCTTGTGCTCCTGGACATGATGTCTCATTTTTGTCCCCATTGGGCAAGAGCTCCCATTGATCTATAAGTGGATGAAATCAATGAACAGATGAAAATATTTTTATTAAGTCCCTACCATGTGATAGGTACTGTACAAAGCCCTGGGTATGATATAATTTCAAAAGGGAGATAGTCCCTGTCCTCAAGCAGCTTACTTTATAATAGAGATAGAAAACACCTCATAGGGGAGATCACAGGAGAGTGTTTTGAGTTAGGAGGAGTGTTTTAGTTGGGGAAATCACCTAGAAATCTAACTGCAAATGGAGCCCTGAGGAGGGTATTGACTGACATGTCCTTACAAGGATCAATGACTTGTGTTTTATTTTATGAATTTAAAAATATTCTAAGAAAGGGGCCATAGGCTTTACCAGACTGCCAAAAGGATCCATGACATACAAAAAAGGTTAAGAAACTCTGCCTGAGTCTCACTTGAAAGAGAAAATAATTGTGACACTTTCCTTGAGTCCTTTTCTCACAACAAGCCCACAAGGTGGGTTACACAAACATAATTTAGTTTTTTGATGATTCCATGATCCCATGAGTGTGGGTGTGTCTTCCAACAACACATATCACAATCTATCCTGACCTTCTCAACCTGGTCTGTATCCTTCAGTGAATCCCTCCATCTCCTAGGAGTTCTACACAATGTTTTGGGAGCCTTTCATTTTAACAACACTTTTTAAAAAATGTAATTGTTATTATCAACCTGATGAAATGATTCATTAGTATTTAAAGGTGCTTTATAAGCCTTAAGGTATTATTTATTTGCAAGCTGTTATCATTAGCCTCAATTCTCAAATGAGAAAAACTGAGGCTCACCTAGGTTGACATAGCTAGGAAGTTCAGAACTGGGACTTGAACACAAGCTTTCTAATTTCTAAGATCAGTACCCTCTGTGTTGTGCTTCTCTGTCTCTCTCATGACTGAATCCTTCGAGCCTTAAGAACTCAAGAGCACAAGGATCCAGCCAAATTCTAACTGAAATCAACAACAGCATTCTGACCTTCTGTGGGATGCAAAATTTAGTCTTCCTTCCAGTGGAGGCAAATATTGTTCATCCTCTGTGTTTTGTAGAAGTCAGAAACAAGGGTGTGGATGTGAAGGACTTTGGTATATTACTTGGGTACTTAGAAGCACTGTGTGGCAAGTGGATGGAGGACCAGCTTCTGAGTCCAAGTCCAACCCCATGTCACATACTGGATATATGATCCAGGTTAGTATTTAGCCTCTAGGCACCCTAGGCAAAAATCTAAAGACCAGAAACCATAGCATGGCTGCTACCTACAAAATTAGTACAGGGAATTTCCTCACCTAGAACTCCCTATAATAATGAAATCAAAAGTCTGGAACAAATGGATAAACTCACCATTTCCTCATGATAAAAACTGTGTGAGCTTCCTCTCTTCTGTTTTCCAATCTAATATGGAGATCAGTCAATACAAAAGTGAGACCATTCCTGTCCTTAAGGAGGTTTGATGGTTGTAGAGTCTATTCTCGTTGGTCCTATTCTGGGATTTGTTGCTCTCTTTCTTGTTCCCTGTGACTTCTGACCTCCTTCCAAATGAGAGCTAGAGATGCTGTGGCTGGTGGTCTCCTGGACCTACTGGGGTTTCAAAGAGTTGTTGGCTTGGGAATTAATACAGGGTGACTGGAGGAGGGGTGTTTTGATAGAAGAACCAGAGTCCCCATGACTGTTACCCCCAGCTCATTCCACATCCTTGTCAGGGTGCATTTCCATGCTATGAGTACCACGGCGTGTACGGTGACCTTTTCCTTGCTGACCTTTACCCTGATCTTCACGTGACTTACTTTGGTCTTTAGAGCTTAGGGTTAAATGATCATCTCTGCCTGGGACTGAATTTCTTTGGGTTCTTAGTCTTTCATGAATTTTTTTGTTAAAAACATGGCAGCTAAATCCTTCCTTGGGCCCTTGTTTAGCATGCTTCCTGAGGTCCTCCAAGGTGATGAATACCCTGCAGCAGGCCAAACAACGGTAGCCATTATCTGTTGAAATCATCCAGTCAGGGATCTTTCTCCTCCTCCTTTCATCAAAAAGTCTTGAAGGTCCTGGTGTTTCCTCCTCTTTATCCTCCTCATTCTGCTCATCCATACCTTTCTCTACATCAGCAAGAACTTCACCTGTTGGAGGCTCTAGCATGCTCTGGTCAGATGGGTTCATTTCATAAATTCGAGGTGCTTTCTGGATTGGGTCCATTCCATTCTCAGTCTCCCAGGCAATGGCCACTCCTTTTATAGTTTTCACTTGGATATAATAGATGCGCCCTTTTTCAGTGGTTTTGGATAGTGTGGAGGAAGAACAGAAAGAAGAGGAAAATGAATAGTAGACAGAGGAATTCTCATTTTCTTGCTCATCTTCTGCCTTGATTGCCTCACTGGGCCCAGGCTGTGGTGGAGAGTCTTCTTCTCTTATATTCCCTAGGGAATTAAATGAATAGTCTTTCACCTTTGCTTTCTGGAACCAACAGGAATACTGATCTCATCTTCCATCCTTGCCATATGAAGGCTGTCTGTCTAACTAGGTCAACTCAGCCATTTACCCTGCTTTTCCCACTGAAAACTTCCCTGATGAAGCTACCCTAATTTGTGTTTTCTTTTGTCCCTGGGGCTAGAAATTCTATCTAGAGTTCTGGGCTCTCCACCATTCTATACCTCTCCAACCCCCAACAACCTCACTCTCAGCCTTATAAACTACCTTTTAACTTTCAATTCAAACAGTTATTCCTGAACTATGGGCATTGGGTATACCATTCTTAGCCTTCCTTGCCCCCAGAAAAGACCCCAACCTTTCAGTACTCACTACCCTGAGCCCAAAAAGTCTCAGCTTATCTCCTGCCCTTCCATAATTCCACTCAATATTATCTTTGTAGTCAGTCAGTGCTTCAAATGTGGAAATAGGCAAAAGAGTAGGAAAGAAGCCAAATTAGTGCATTTTTAGCTCTGTTTCAGCTTAAAGTACAATTTCTATCCACCTGGTAGACATCCCCAGAAAGGGCCAGTAATAGCTATACCCATAATGTACCTCTGAAGTTTTACCAGATCTCCTCATCTTTCTTATCTTACACCATTAATTCCTTTCTCTCCACTCCCACCATATTTTCCAGATTCTCCCTTCTAAGAAATGAATTAACTGAATTAATTGAATGAAACTCCAGCCTTTCCATCTTACCTTCTGTCTCTTGGGTTCCTTGCCCAGTATTCTTGACATTTGATGACTCCTCCTCGTATCGACGCTTCATGGTTTCAGATGTGGAGAAGGGGAAGGCCCGTAAAAACCCACAGATCTCAGTAATGTACAAAGTGTTAGTTCTTCAAGAAATTTGGTAGAGGGAGTGGTCTTCTTCCTAACTATAGTCACTTAAAACATCAAAATGCCTAGAGACATAGCCAAAAGGATGGATCCAGGCAGCAACTCTCAGAGCTTACTCCACTCCTCTGTGGGGTTGTTATGATCCAAATGATCACCAGGGACCCTTCGGAATGCTGTGACCTCATCAGTGACACTGGATGATTCCATAGCCCCAGATTAAAATCAAACATCAGCAACAGCAAACCCTCACTACCCTGCTGCCTACTCTTTTCTCCCCCTACCCAATCAACTGGATTTCCTAAAGGGCCTGCCTAATTTCCTAATTTTACCTCATATCATATAATAAGTATGTTTACAGACAAAGAGCTTTTGGCATTTGGGAGAAATAATTTTTTCATCTGCAAAAACAATCTCTGATTCCTGGTTCTGATTCCTACTTTCCACTTTCCCACTCACTTGGTATCCTTAATTTTCTGGAACAAATGTTTGCAATTGAGGAGCCATTCCTAAATAGCCAACGAGCACCTGATGGTGATAAGTTTTGTTGATTTTTTTTATTAGATACTCTTGAAAGCATTTGCTGAAAATACACATGGAAAAAGAGGCGTTGCCAAGTCAGGGAGGATATTATAATCCAAACAACCCTGACTCTTGGAGAATAATGCATTCATTTATCTTATCATCTAGAAGACCTCACGAAATTTAGGGGTTGAAAGTGTGGGTACAGAAGTTACAAATACACTTCTTTTCAAAATTTGTGACCTGAAATTCATCTGTCCTAGCCCAACCTTTGAACAATTGTAGGTGCCTGCAGACATCGACTTCTATCAGCTTCTATCACAGACACCTACTCTATAACTATTCCCCAAACTGGACTACACATCTCTTTTATTAACTATTGTCAAAAGGCAAAAGTCCAACATGCTTTTTTCCCCCTCTACTTCTCCCTGTGTGAATTTAATATAAATTGTATTCCATTTTTCTGTTTGAAAACCCATTTTTGGTTGATATCTGTATGTGATGCTTTTTGGGGTATCATTAATCATGGACACCCTTAGAGCACCCCAAAATAAAATCTGGGAGACTGAGAGACAGATACAAGGAAAAATAGTGGCTTTATTAGCTGTTGTGCAAGAGCAGAGAGTGCCTCTGACTAGAAAAGCTAAAGACAGTACCCAAAAAACAAACCTCCCAATATATAGGGGGCCTGATTACAAATAGTTTCCAAATTGCTCTCCCCCCCTTATCTTCTTTCTTGTCACATTCATCCTGGTAGATTCCAGTCCTCTGGAATCTGTCTTCTATATTGTTAGTTTAAAGATCAGTCAGTTTAGGTCAAAGGTGTTAAGAAGTATACAAATTGAGGACAACTTCTGAAACTTGTGGTATCAGGAAACAGGGAGAATTGCTTAGGTTGTAAGTCCTTCTTGAGAAAGGATCTTTTCTGTTACATCTTGTTGGAAGCAGTAACCTATGCTCTAGGCTTTTGGTATTCCAAGTGCCTTTGGAATATACATTTTAGTAGATGAAGGGGCAAGAGGCTGGCAAAGAGGTTTAGAGAAAGGGAAATGGGGATTTTAAAAGGAAAGTTTAAAGGAAAAGTTTCCAAATCTCTAGTTGCTAACTAGTTCCTAAATTTATTGGGGTAAGATTTGAGGGAAGAACCTAAAGGAAAAGTTTCAATATACTTCTGATGGGAAAGATACAAGTTTTTCTGTCTTACTCCAGCCAAAGGAGCCCCAAAGCTTTGGTGTTAGAGGTTGGGGTAGGGCAGCCCTAACCTGCAAGGCGATGCTGATTTTTACTGTGGTTCTTAAAATATTAGGGTTACAGGCCAAATGTTACGCATTGATTTCATCCCACACAGTTTCAGCCTCACTACCACTGATTGATCATGTATCCACCTCTGATTTGTGTGTTAAAAGAGGTAAGGTACCATTGATTTGCAAATGACATATGGGACACAATGTGAAATGCAACCTCACTATTCCATTTCCTACCACTAAATTTATTTGTGCTAAGACAAAGCTCAATAGCATAAAGAAGGGGTCACATAAATATGTATCTTTTTGCAACTGTTACTCTCAATTGAAGATGAATATCCCATGTGGTTTAGTGAACCCTGAGCAATTCTAGGTTTGTGACTCTTCGGCTTACTCTTCCCTTCCCCAAAGATGGCCTGGGACCTGTGCTTTGGCCTGTGTTATCCCACCAGTGTCAATACATAATCATTTTATTGTCTGAAAAGGTAAGTCCAGAAATTGGGTGGCATATATGGAGCAAGAGATCTAGGCCTAATTCTGTAGTCACTTTGTGTGTAGAACATAGAGATTTTTTGGCTGCTATGCCACTTTTGGCATGACAGCAGTAATAGATTCTGTTAGGAATATCTCTGCTGAAGTTGAGAAACTGACTCAGGATACTGTTGAAGCCATCTCCCAAACGTCTAAGCTATCTCTTTCTTCCAGAAGGAGGCTGATTCCTTGGCAAAGACTGTCATACTGGCATGGAACCCAGGTTTCATCTGGAT
This sequence comes from Monodelphis domestica, assembly GCF_027887165.1. Classification (NCBI taxonomy): domain Eukaryota; kingdom Metazoa; phylum Chordata; class Mammalia; order Didelphimorphia; family Didelphidae; genus Monodelphis; species Monodelphis domestica. Next base: position 595,215,687 of record NC_077227.1, on the reverse strand, counting down.
ACCCCAAACTCCAGAAGGTTCCAGGGCAAAAGGGACACAGGAAAATTCCTTTCCTTCCTCGCATTCATGTAGTGCTGAGGAAAAGGTGACCCTGAGCATCAGAAACCCATGAAAAAGAAAGACTCCTGAGAGAAATAATACCCTTGGATTCTCCCCTAGATTTGGTGATGAACGTGGATATTCATCTCACTGTTCTACTCTGGGTTAAACACTGGGTTGTATCTAAGACTGTCCCCTGAAATATTCCAGTCACCCCTTATGTATTTAAGACATAAAAACATCATTCCATCCATCCATGGTCAGGTGGAAAACATCACCCCACTTCTGCTAAGTAACATCATCCTATCTCCTCATCTCTGGTCATATAACCCCTGTTATCCAAAGGGTATAAGAAGCCCAGAACCCATCTCATCTAGGAGTCAGTGTCTACTCTTGTGCCTGTTTCCTGGCCATTCAGCATTGCTTTCAAATGAATAAATCTCTTCTTTATTTTTAAGCTAATTATTGGCGTTGTCATTCTTTTTTTTTTAAACCCAATACTGTGTATTGGCTCCAAGGCAGATGAGTGATAAGGGCTAGGCAATGGGGGTCAAGTGACTTGCCCAGGGTCACACAGCTAGGAAGTAGTTGAGTCCAGATTTGGACCCAGGACCTCCCATCTCTAGGCCTGGCTCTCAATCCACTGAGTTCCCCAGCTGCCCCCTGGAGTTGTTATTCTTGAGGAAGGCACCTGTAACCTCCCATCCAGTGGGGGCTACAAAAAGAAATTTTTCCTTTGTGGGTTGGGACTCAAGAAGGAGCAAGGAGTCTGAGAATATGGGTGAAGAATGAGAGACACAGACAAGTCAGTATTTCTGAATAGGGAAGGTACGATCCCCTCTGATATTCTCCTTGGTAGGGAAATATGAGAACTAATGGAACACGTGGAAATGAAAATAGGGTAAGTGTATTAAGAGTGAGAATGCAAATCCCAAGAGAGGAAAGAGGAGCAAGAGGAGAAATCACAGGGCTGCCTTCCAAATTTATTTCAGTGTGGCTTGGGAGGTACTCAACGAATAGGTAACAAAGCATAGATAATTCAGATTGGATGGGATGGTAATGATGACACCTTTTGGGTGTGTTGACTTCAACCCCCACTTTTACAAAGGAATGTGACTCTGCACCAAATGTTAATGAGTTTGCCTTGAGCAAAGGCAGCAGGGCTAGGTCAAGATTCCATCCACAAATATCAGAGTTTAACCATGTGTCTGATGACACAATAACCATACATCATTTATATTTCTAAGATGTGAATATGCTTGGAATGCTACAGCACCCATCCCTGAATCCTGGGCTCCACCTTAAAGCTCTCCCACACCATTTTGGTGCTGGAAACCTGGGATTCATGAGAACACTCATTCACAGGTAGGGCAAGGCCCTTTGAGGTCCTGAAACCCTCCCCTTTTTGGCAATGTTTTTTGTTAAGCCCTTTCCCTCTCTCCCATCTGCAAGCCCCAGGAGTTGGCTGGGCCACCCAGCCTGGGGTCAGACTCCATGTCTGGGTCATTTCCCTTGAATAATTAGTTCTGATTTAGGGAAATATCTCTTAGGGTCAGAAACCAGTTTGATCTGAGAGATTGGTTGTTGGATACCTCCTTGGACACAAAGTTGGTGACCCCCCGATAAGGAATTGGCCATCCTTTACCTTAAAATCATGGGAGAGAGGCAAAGTATACTCCAAGATTCACCCCTGGGATGTACACTTGAAAACTGGAAAAAATTAGACAGCCTGAAGAGAAAACAACTGATTTTTTTTCTTTGTAATGTTGAATGGTCATGTTATATCCTTGATAAACGAGAAACATGGTGTATTGGCACTCTAAATTATAACACCTCACCAATTGGATGTAAAATGTAGGAAAGAAGGCAAGTGGATGGCAATTCTCTATATTTTAGCTTTTATGTCTCTAAGTCAAGACTTGTTACTGAAGAAAACCTGCCATACATGCCTTACCACACCTCTGATGACCCCTTGAGGAGGAAGTTCTCAAGAGAATAGTTTAGATGACATAACTTATCAAGTCCATCTGGCTTCCCCAAGTGAAAAAAGAGATGAAATCTTCAATGGGCTGAGGAAAAGCCAAGTTCTCCCACCTCGTTGGCCTCTAAAGGGGGAACATCCACTCCAGAACCTCCTTTTTCAATCTCACCTGTTTCCTCCCCTCCTCTTTTGGCTCCCAAATCCTGACCCTACATCCTTGACTTTGCTGATTCAGAGCCTCAGGCTACTCCTGTCTCTCAACCTACCCCCAATTTTAATATCCTTTCATATCCACCTCTGGCCAACGCTTCCACCTTATCCACTCCACACTCCAAGTGGGCATAGCTACAGCAGAAGGGCATGTCTCCTGCCTGTACAAGAAGTCTCATTGCAACACTGGACAGCTCCAATACATATGTCTTTTCTGACAGATTTAGCCCAGTGTGAGAGGGAAAAATTTGAGACTGATCATAAATTAATAATTTTATTAATCAAAAAGTAGTAGGGGCCGGCCTCAGCCACTTCCTAGCTGTGTGACCCTGGGCAAGTCACTTGACCCCCATTGTCTAGCCTTTACCACTCTTCTGCCTTGGAGCCAATACACAATATTGACTCCAAGATGGAAGGTAAGGGTTTTATTTTAAAAAAAAAAGTAGTAGGGGGAAAGATGGAAAAAATAGAGGGGTTATAGTTTATTTACCTTATTGCTCCATTCACAGGGGAGTCCAGCCAGAAACAGACATGGAAAATACTGGAATCTGCTCTTGCCTCAGTTTATCTAACTTTTTCTCTGCCCACTCACTCTTACACATTATTTCTCGGGAGCCAACTATGGCTTTCTATTTTGCCCAGGAGGGCAGTCCAGCCATTATAGGGGACATCATCCTGCTTCTGCCTTGCCTCGGGATCTCTTTATTACAACCTTTTTCTGGCAACAGGAGAGGAGAATAAAAAGAAAAAAGGAGGGAGGGTAAATTTCCTTTGCACACCAGATTAAGGAAAGACTTGATCATTACTCAGAAAACCACACCAAGTTTATTGAAGTTTATAAATCAATTACTTTATAATTTGACCTGTCTTGGTCGGATTTGCCTATTATAACTTCCAACCATTGTATCCCAGATGAGATTTGGCTGTGGGAATAGGGGATGAAAAGACACAGGGTAGTACCTGGGCAAGGGTCCCTGGAACCACAGCTGTCCCAGCAGAGGACCCCAGATGGGATTACCAGAATGAGAGACACAGGCCATGTACAAACCACACGTTAGATTGTGTAAAAAATAAAATTAGAACTTTGGTCCCTATTTTTCACATAGTTTCATTACTATCACTTGGTTAGGAAAAGGCAGAGAGATAGAGAGAAAAGTCTATTCTAGCTAGCCACAGGGTTGCTCCCAAAGTGGACTCGGTAAGAATTGAATGATATTTCTACCCAGATATATATTTTATAAAGTTCATTGGAAGGGTAGACAAACGTTCCTATAAGTAACCTGACCATATGGTGCCTAGCCTGCCAGTCTCTTTCCTCTTTCCTCCCCTCACCTGCCTCCTCTGTCCTCTTCTTGGTTTTCCCCCAATTCTTTCCAGACCTTCATCTTTATTGACATACCATACTGTCCACGTTGACTGATGCAAAACCTGGTGCAACTGTGCTACCTTGATGGACAGGAACGTTTGATGGACAGGCTACTGGGGGGGGGGTGGATAAAACTTCCTTGATACACCTCCCTCAGCCACCTTCTTCTTGGCTGGTCACTAGAGAAAATAGAGAAGGAGCACTTCCTGGATGTCCTCTTTTATTCCTTCTCTTTACACCTGCATTCATTTCAGAATCATTTCCAGACCAAGTGCCTAGGTCACCTTCCTGTGACCCACACTTGGTGGTGTTGGTGACAGATTCACATAGACTCACGCAGATGCCTACCAGCTGTGGTACCCAGAAAGGGGGGGAGGGGAGAACTTTTCTCACACTATTGCCTTACTGAAACCATGAAGAAAGGAATTAAGAAGCAGGTTAATTATTACAAACTGAAAGAAGTCATACAGGGGAAAAAGGAAAATGCAGCCCTCTTTATGAGCCACTAGTGGAGGCTATGAAGGAGTATACGAACACCTCCCCTGAGAGTGAGGAGGGGGCAACCGTCCTGCACCTTCATTTCACAGGACAGTCAGCTCCAAATATCAGGCGAAAATTGCAGAAGTTAAATCTCCGTCCCCAGACTCCTACCAACCAATTAATAGAAGCCGCCTTTAAGGTCTTTCATAATAGGAACATGGTGGAAGCTGAAGAACAGGAAGGACCATGCCATAATGCTCCCAGTCATCCTCACCTCACAACCCCGAGGGCGGAAGCCAAATGGCTCTTGCTATACCTGGGGTGGAACGGGTACTGGTCAATGAAATATCATTTGAAGGAATAGCAACCCCTCACCCCATGCCCATCCTGTGGGCAGTGTGGGCATTGGAAACACAACTGCCCCACTGGAGCGGGACCCCAACAACCCAAGAATCAGCTCCCTGCATCCCAGTCTCCTGGAGGCTCAGAGTAGGGATGCCTTGGGTACAATCTGCTTCCAATCACCATCATGATGGCTGAGCCCAGGGTTATTCTGGAGGTAGAAGGTAAGACTGTTGATTTCCTAATAGATATGAGGGTGACCTTCTCTGTTCTTATCTCCCATCATGGTCCTACAAGCTTGTTTCTCCAAAAGGTAATTGGAGTTGGTGGGAGGCCCCTTAGGTGTAGGCAAACAACACCCCTAATTTGTGTCCATGAGGACACACTATTCCAACATATCTTTCTAATTATTCTATCCTCCCCATGCCTTCTACTAAACAAGGACATAAAGCGAAAGCAAGGTTCCTACTTTTCCCTCATCTCAGTTCTGCCTTCCCCATTATGCCTTGTCACTCCCTTGCAGAAATCCTCTACAATTTCATCAGAAATCTGGGAGAAAGTACTCCCCATAGTTTGGGACCAAGGAATTCCAGGAGTAGCCACTGACACAACTCCTGTTATGGTTCATCTCAAACCCAATTCTCTCTATCCATGAAGGAAACAATACCCCATGTCCCCCAAGGCCAGAAAGGGATTATTACATCCTCTCATAGATAAATTTCTGGCCCATGGACTCTTAGAGTATTGCTCCTCTGCCTATAACTCTCCCATCTTTCCAGGGAGGAAGCCTATGAAGCAATAAGTCCTGTGCACCCCATTGTCCCTAACCTTTACACTACTCTGGACCAGATACCTGGTATTTCTCAGAGGTTTCCTATTCTTGACTTAAAGGATGCTTTCTTTTGCATATCCCTCTAATCAGAATGTTGGTTCCTCTTTACATTTGAGTGGTTTTTTCCTCTGGCCCCCCGAATCCTAGGTCAGTTCTCTCCCAGGGTCTGAAGGAAAGCTCACATCATTTTGGGAACACCCTTAGCAAGGACCTCAGAGCCCTAAACCTAACAAGCAGCTCAATTATACAGTACATGGATGATATTCTGATATCAAGTCAATTGGAAGCTGCTTGCATCAAAGATAGAATTTCTGCTCTCAAATTCTTAGGAGAAAGGGGTTATAAAGTTTCTATCCCTAAGGCCCAGTTGGTCTCTCTTATTTAGGACACACTCTCACCCTCAATTTCCTCTCCCTGACAACAGATTGCAAATGGGCTGTCCTCTCCATCTTGTTCCCTCCACAAAAAAAGACTGCTCTGTAATTTCCTAGGGATGGCAGGATTCTGCCATTTTTGGATTCCTCATTTTGGGATCACTGCAAAAACTCTCTATGAGGCCACGTGGGGATCTGACTCAGAACCCCTAGAATGAGGAGGAGAACAAAAGCACTCCCCCCCACCCCACCCCGTCCCTTTGGATACAACATCTTCTTGTACGGCTTGAGCCCCTGAAAGGGAGGTCAGGGACTGAGGGAATATGGGTGGGAGGGTTAAAGATTAAGGTAAGAAGGACATAGAGAGAGAAAATAGACAAAAAGACTCGGGGATATTCAGCATCACATTCAGTCTGCCAGCTCCTCCTCAGATGGTGACAGAGAGAGTCAGACATTAGAACTGATTTTTATTGAGGTTTCAAGGAATGGGGGATGCAGGATTGTCAATCAAACAGATGGTGTGTTAGAAACATTAGCATCATACTGGCAATCAACAAGACAAAAGGAACGGATACCAACACAATGGCATAGGCAGTGCCCAGACCAGAGGCTCATTTGAAAATTCTTCTTCCTCCAGAGCCCTGGCACCATGTCATTCATATGTTGAGTGTGTTTTGACATCACAAAGAAGCTATTGAACCTACATGCCAGCCTTCCAGACTTCAGACAATGGTAGAAGTTTGGGTTCCACAAAATTTGGGGTCCATTTCAATTTAAGGATTCAGAAACCAATTATGTGTTAGAAATATATCCCCAAGTCTGGTCCATGAATACTTTGCTCATTAGAGTCAGCTTTTGAATACATTTTTAGTATCTTCATGATTTATTTATTACCGGAATCCTTCATATCCCTCCTTTTAATTTAAAAGAGAGATTTTTTTTTGATGATTAAATGGAATTTCAAGCCACATTAGTTTTTATACAAATCTTGTTCAGCAAAGGCATACTTTTTTGCAGACTGTGAATAAACAGGTTAAGAGAATTATCACATATACATTTTGTTCCCTATAATCAATTTCTTGTTGCACATGAATAGTATCGAATGTACTGTTATGATGCTTCCAATTATAAAATGTTTTTGATGAAATTTTTGTGACATGGAACAATTTCAATAAAATAATTGCAAGTTATATATTTTACTATACAATTTGAAATTTTTAGGTACATAAAAAGAGTTAATCTTATTATATATTCCCATAGACATTTAGAACAGAATATCTGTAAGCAAATTAATAATAATTGTCTTTTGGCAGGTGGGCTGCCCCTAGTGAAAGTTCATCAATGAGGATAGTTCATTAGACCTGTCCTCAGGTCAGTGACTGCCTTGGTTGTCTTGCTGTTCTTCTACTGCCTGGTCACTGTGGTATTGTCCTGTAGGTGGTTGTGGGTGAACATCTGCTTCCTCTTCTCTCTGAGCTGGCCTTCTGTGGGAATGCTTGATGATTCTACCTTCTTCCATGCATTTCTATTATCTGTAAAAATAAGAGCAGAACTTCAACCCCAAGTGATAAACACTAGGTCTTTTAAAATATTTTTCTCTTGAAATAGTTTGTTAAGCCCAGTAGGCTTTGGTTTTGGCATATTACCTTCATAAATTGTCTGCTAATATCCTTTTTGTTTTTTAATTTGGGCTTTTACATTTCTGTTAGCCTTTTCTACAATTGCTTGTCTTGTAAAATTTCCCAAGATACCAGCCTTATGAGAGATGTTCCATAATTTGCCAAATTCTGCCCATCTCTTGCTGGTATACTCACTGCTATTCTATTTTTTCAACTGTTTTGGCATGCCCAAATGTGTAAAAGATGTGAACTTACACGTGAAGTTTGCTGTTGCCCAAATTGCATGAGAATAAGAATCTATAATCACATGTACATGTTTCAATTTTCTGAAAGAAGCATATTGTATTACATCCATTTGTCACAATTGTGTAGGTCTTAAACTTCTGTGGTTACCTCCTTGAGGTGAAGGAGTGGCAGAATATGGACCACAAAATTTGCATTGTCAAATGATTTCTCTGGCTTATCTTATAGTCCTGGAAAATTGATATTGAAGAGATTTTGCACTTTGGTTTAAAAGAGAGTGAAAAGTAGTGGTGACCAGGTCATTCACCTTTGAATTTCCCTCAGACAGAGGTCCAGGGAGATTCATGGGGGAACAAAAATGTGTGTTATAAAAATTTTGTTCTGTCTTTGTAAGATTGCATTGTATGTTGTATGAAACAACAGAAATATTTCTTTTCTTTTTTTTTTGGTAACACAATTTTAACCCCTTTATTGTTTTTAAAACATTATTTTATTTGGTCATTTCCAAACATTATTCATTGGAGACAAAGATCATTTTCTTTTCCTCCCCCCCACCTCTCCCATAGCTGATGCACGATTCCACTGGGTATCACATGTGTTCTTGATTCGAACCCATTTCCATGTTGTTGGTATTTGCATTAGTGTTCATTTAGAGTCTCTCCTCAGTCATATCCTCTCAACCCCTGTAGTCAAGCAGTTGCGTTTCATCGGTGTTTTTACTCCCACAGTTTATCTTCTGCTTGTGGATAGTGTTTTTTCTCCTAGATCCCTGCAGATTGTTCAGGGACATTGCATTGCCACTAATGGAGAAGTCCATTACGTTCTATTGTACCACAGTGTATCAGTCTCTATGTGCAATGTTTTCCTGGTTCTGTTCCTTTCGCTCTGCATCAATTCCTGGAGGTTGTTCCAGACTCCATGGAATTCCTCCACTTTATTATTCCTTTTAGCATAATAGTATTCCATCACCAACATATACCACAATTTGTTCAGCCATTCCCCAATCAGAGAGCATCCCCTCATTTTCTAATTTTTGGTCACCACAAAGAGTGCAGCTATGAATATTCTTGTACAAGTATTTTTCCTTATTATCTCTTTGAGGTACAAACCCAACAGTGCTATGGCTGGATCAAAGGGCAGACAGTCTTTTATTGCCCTTTGGGCATAGTTCCAAATTTCCCTCCAGAATGGTTGGATCAATTCACAACTCCACAAGCAATGAATTAGTGTCCCTACTTTGCCACATCCCCTCCAGCATTCATTACTTTCCTTTGCTGTCATATTAGCCAATCTACTAGGTGTGAAGTGATACCTCAGAGTTGTTTTGATTTGCATCTCTCTGATTATAAGAGATTTAGAACACTTTTTCATGTGCTTATTAATAGTTTTGATTTCTTTATCTGACAACTGCCTATTCATGTCCCTTACCCATTTATCAATTGAAGAATGGCTTGATTTTTTGTACAATTGATTTAGCTCTTTGTAAATTTGAGTAATTAAACCTTTGTCAGAGGTTTTTATGAAGATTGTTTCCCAATTTGTTGCTTCTCTTCTGATTTTAGTTACATTGGTTTTGTTTGTACAAAAGCTTTTTAATTTGATGTAGTCAGAACTATTTATTTTACATTTTGTGACTCTTTCTAAGTCTTGCTTGGTTTTAAAGTCTTTCCCTTCCCAAAGTCTGACATGTATACTATTCTGTGTATGCCTAATTTACTTATAGTTTCCTTTTTTATGTTCAAGTCATTCACCCATTTTGAATTTATCTTGGTATAGGGTGTGAGGTGTTGATCCAAACCTAATCTCTCCCACACTGTCTTCCAATTTTCCCAGCAGTTTTTTTTTATCAAATAGTGGATTTTTGTCCCAAAAGCTGGGATCTTTGGGTTTATCATATACTGTCTTGCTGAGGTCACTTGCCCCAAGTCTATTCCACTGATCCTCCTTTCTGTCTCTTAGCCAGTACCAAATTGTTTTGATGACCACTCCTTTGTAATATAGTTTGAGCTCTGGAACTGCAAGGCCCCCTTCCTTTGTATTTTTTTTTATTTCCCTGGATATCCTTGATCCTTTGTTCTTTCAAATGAACTTTGTTATGTTTTTTTCTAAATCAGTAAAGAAATTTTTTGGAAGTTCAATGGGTATAGCACTAAATAGAGAAATAACTTTGGGTAGGATGTTCATTTTTTATTATATTGGCTCGTCCTACCCATGAGCAGTTAATGTTTTTCCAATTGATCAAGTCTAGTTTTAGTTGTGTGGAGAGTGTTTTGTAGTTGTGTTCATATAGTTCCTGTGTTTATCTCGGGAGATAGATTCCTAGGTATTTTATTTTGTCTAAGGTAATTTTGAATGGGATTTCTCTTTCTTGTTCTTGCTGCTGAGCTGTGTTGGAAATATATAGAAATGCTGATAACTTATGCGGGTTTATTTTGTATCCTGCAACTTTGCTAAAGTTGTTGATTATTTCAATTAGCTTTTTGGTTGAATCTCTAGGATTCTTTAAGTAGACCATCATGTCATCCGCAAAGAGCGATAACATGGTCTCCTCCTTGCCTATTTTAATGCCTTCAATTTCTTTTTTCTTTTATAATTGCTACTGCTAGTGTTTCTAGTACAATGTCAAATAATAGAGGTGATTGTGGGCATCCTTGTTTCACTCCTGATCTTACTGGGAATGCATCTAGTTTATCCCCATTATAGATGATATTAGCTGATGGTTTTAGATATATACTGTTTATTATTTTTAGGAATGACCCTTCTATTCCTATGCCTTCTAGTGTTTTTAATAGGAATGATTGTTGTATTTTATCAAAGGCTTTTTCTGCGTCTATTGAAATAATCATGTGATTATTGTTGGTTTGCTTATTAATATGGTTAATTATGTAGATGGCTTTCCTAATATTGAACCAGCCCTGCATCCCTGGTATAAATCCTACTTGATCATGGTGAATGACCCTTCTGATCACTTGCTGGAGTCTTTTTTGCTAGTATCCTATTTACGATTTTTCCATCTAGGGGGCAGCTGGGTAGCTCAGTGGATTGAGAGCCAGGCCTAGAGATGGGAGGTCTTAGGTTCAAATCTGGCCTCAGACACTTCCCAGCTGTGTGACCCTGGGCAAGTCACTTGACCCCCATTGCCTAGCCCTTACCACTCTTCTGCCTTGTATTGGCTCCAAGATGGAAGGTAAGGGTTTTAAAAAAAAGATTTTTCCATTTATATTCATTAGGGAGATTGGTCTATAATTTTCTTTCTCTGTTTCTGATCTTCCTGGTTTTGGAATCAGTACCATGTTTGTGTCATAAAAAGAATTTGGTAGAACTCCCTCTTTGCTTATTATGTCAAATAGTTTGTATAGTATTGGGATGAGCTGTTCCTTGAATGTTTGATAGAATTCACTTGTGAATACATCAGGCCCTGGGGATTTTTTCTTAGGGAGTTCTTTGATGGCCTGTTGGATTTCATTTTCTGATATGGGATTATTTAAGAATTCTATTTCTTCTTCTGTTAGTCTAGGCAGTTTATGTTTTTGTAAATATTCGTCCATATTGCCTAGATTGGTATATTTATTTCCATATAATTGGGCAAAGTAATTTTTAATGATTGCCTTAATTTCCTCTTCTTTGGAGGTGATGCCTCCATTTTCTTCTTTGATGCTGTTAATTTGCTTTTCTTCTTTCCTTTTTAAAATTAGATTGACCAGTATTTTGTCTATTTTGTTTGTTTTTTCAAAGTACCAGCTTCTAGTCTTATTTATTAGTTTAATAGTTCTATCACTTTCAATTTTATTAATTTCTCCCTTAATTTTTAGGCTCTCTAGTTTGGTTTTCTTCTGGGGGTTTTTAATTTGTTCGCTTTCAAGTGTTTTTATTTGCATTTCCAATTCATTGATCTCTGCCCTCCCTAGTTTGTTAATATATGCACTCAGGGATATGGATTTTCCTCTGATTACTGCTTTGGCTGCATCCCATAAGGTTTGAAACGATGTCTCACCATTGTCATTTTCCTCGATGAAATTATTAATTGTTTCTATGATTTGTTCTCTAACTAACCGATTTTGGAGTATCATATTATTTAATTTCCAATTAATTTCATTTGGTTCTCCATGTACCCTTACTGATCATTATTTTTTATTGCCTTACAATCGTAAAAGGCTGCATTTATTATTTCTGCTTTTCTGCATTTGTATTCCATGTTTCTGTGACCTAGTATATGGTCAATCTTTGTGAATGTGCCATGTGGTGCTGAGAAGAAGGTGTATTCCTTTTTGTCCCTATTTATTTTTTTCCATATGTCTATTAACTCTAATTTTTCTAAAATTTCATTCACTTCTTTTACCTCTTTCTTACTTATTTTTTATTTGATTTATCTAAATTTGATAGTGGTTGGTTCAAATCTCCCACTAATATGGTTTCACTGTCTATTTCCTCCTTCAATTCTCCTAGTTTCTCCAATAGAAATTTGGGTGCTATACTATTTGGTGCATACATGTTGATTAGTGATATTTCCTCATTATCTAAAGTCCCTTTTAACAAAATATATTTACCTTCCCTATCCCTTTTAATCATGTCTATTTTTGCTTTTGCTTTGTCAGATATCATGATTGCAACTCCTGCCTTCTTTCTATCAGTTGAGGCCCAGAAGGTCTTACTCCATCCTTTAATTCTGACCTTGTGAGTGTCTACCCGCTTCATGTGTGTTTCTTGAAGACAACATATGGTAGGGTTTTGTATTCTAATCCATTCTGCTATTCGTCTACATTTTATGGGTGAGTTCATCCCATTCACATTCAAAGTTATGATTGTCACTTGTGGACTCCCTGGCATTTTGATAGCCTCCCCTAAATCTGACCTTTCTTCTTTAGCCATAACCTTTTAAGCCAGTGATTTACTTTAAATCAGTCCCCCTAGTCCCCTCCCTTGATATGTTTCCCTTTCTAGCCCCTCCCTTTTTATTCCTTCCCCTCCCCCCTCTCCTCCCCTCCCTTTTTGTGTTGCCTCCCCCCCTACCCCCCTTGGTTTTCCCTTCTCCCTTACCCTGTTGGGTAAGATAAAATTCAAGATCCCAGTGGATCTGGATGCTCTTCCCTCTCAGAGTTGATTTCACTGAGAGTAAGGTTTAAGTAAAAACTCTCTTTCTCTCCTTCTTATAGGAGAATTCTTCCCCTCCCCTTCCCATTTGTATCTTTATGTGAGAAAGATTATTCTATTTAGGCTTTTTCCCCTATTTCTTGGAGTATATCTTAGTACCATCAATGATTCCTCCCTCCCTTTTTCTTTCTATCCCCCCTTTCTCCATATCATCTTGATGCCCCAAACTTTCGCTATGTGTGATTCTTCTTACTACTCTAATGATGCATAAAATTTTTGAGATTTACACATTACATTTTCCCCACATATTAATATATATAAATTGATATAAATGTAGTTCTTATAAAAGATAGTTTGAATAAAAGAAAAAGATAACATTTTTATCCTTTTCCCTTTCCTTCATATTTACCTTTTCATGTTTCTCTTGCTCTTTGTGTTTGGATATCAAACTTTCCACAGAGCTCTGGTCTTTTCTTTACAAACATTTGGAAATCTTGTATTTTGTTGAATGCCCATATTTCCCCCTGGAAGTATATAGTCAGTTATGATGGAGAGCGGATTCTTGGTTGAAGACCCAGCTCTTTTGCTTTTCTGAATATCATGTTCCATGCCTTATGGTCGTTCAGAGTGGAAATTGCTAGGTCCTGTGTGACCCTGATTGGTATTCCTTTATATTTAAATTTTCTTTTTCTGGCTTCTTGTAAGATTCTTCCTTTTGCTTGGAAGCTTTGGAATTTGGCAATTACATTCCTAGGAGTTGTCTTTTGGGGATTTAGTGTAGAGGGTGTTCTGTGAACTCTTTCAATGTATATTCTGTTCCCTTTTTCTAGAAACTCTGAGCAGTTTTCTTTGATGATATCATGTATTATGATATCAAGATTACTGTTTATTTCTGGCTTCTCTGGTAGACCAATGATTCTCATATTGTCTCTCCTTCCTCTGTTTTCCAGGTCTGTCACCTTGTCAGTGTTATCTTTTATGTTATCTTTTTTATGTTATTTTATGTTATCTTCTAATTCTTTAGTCTTTTTGACTTTGCTTTATTAATTCTTGCTCTTTTGCAAGGTCATTGTCTTCCAGTTGCCTGATTCTGACCTTTAAAGACTGGTTTTCCTTTTCAGTTTGGTCTGACCTGTTTTTTGAGGCTTCAAGCTGTTTCTACATTTGCATATTTTGGTCTCTCAGATTGCTGAGTTCCTTTTGCATTTTTCCCATTTTTCCTGCCAGAAGGCTTCCATCTTTTTGATAATTTTGGATTTGATTTTTTTTTTTTTAGTTTTTAAAACATTATTTTATTTGGTTATTTTCATACATTGTTCATTGGAAATAGATCATTTTCTTTTCTTCCCCCCAACCCCCTGCACGATTCGTCTGGGTATCACATGCGTCCTTGCTCTGAACCCATTTCCTTGTTGTTGGTATTTGCAATAGGGCAATCATTTAGCGTTTCTCCTCGATCATATCCCCTCAACCTCTATAGTCATGCAGTTGCTTTTCCTCTGTGTTTTTACTCCCTCAGTTTGTCCTCTGCTTGAGGATAGTTTTCTTTTTTTTCCTCGTAGATTGCTGCAGGTTGTTCAGGGACATTGTAAAGCCATTACTGGAGAAGTCCATTACGTTCTCTTGTACCACAATGTGTCAGTCTCTGTGTACAATGTTTTCCTGGTTCTGCTCCTTTCACTCTGCATCAATTCCTGGGGGTATTTACAGTCTCCAAGGAATCCCTCCACTTTATTATTCCTTTGAGCACAATAGTATTCCATCACCAACATATACCACAATTTGTGCAGCCATTCCCCAATTGAAGCGCATCCCCTCATTTTCCAATTTTTGGCCACCACAAAGAGTGCAGCTATGAATATTCTTGTACAAGTCTTTTTCCTTATTATCTCTTTGGGGTACAAACCCAGCAGTGCTATTGCTGGATCAAAGGGCAGACAGTCTTTTATTGCCCTTTGGGCATAGTTCCAAATTTCCCTCCAGAATGGTTGGATCAATTCACAACTCCACAAGCAATGAATTAGTGTCCCTACTTTGCCACATCCCCTCCAGCATTCATTACTTTCCTTTGCTGTCATATTAGCCAATCTGCTAGGTTTGAGGTGATACCTCAGAGTTGTTTTGATTTGCATCTCTCTGATTATAAGAGATGTAGAACACTTTTTCATGTGCTTATTAGTAGTCTTGATTTCTTTAACTGAAAATTGCCTATTCATGTCCCTTGCCCATTTTTCAATTGGAGAATGGCTTGTTTTTTTGTACAATTGATTTAGCTCTTTATAGATTTGAGTAATTAGACCTTTGTCAGAGGTTTTTGTTGTTATGAAGATCTTTTCCCAATTTGTTGTTTTCCTTCTAATTTTAGTTACATTGGTTTTGTTTGTACAAAAATTTTTTAATTTGATGTAGTCAAAATTATTTATTTTAAATTTTGTGACTCTTTCTAAGTCTTGCTTGGTTTTAAAATCTTTCCCTTCCCAAAGGTCTGACATGTATACTATTCTGTATTCATCTAATTTACTTATAGTTTCCTTCTTTATATTCAAGTCATTCGCCCATTCTGCGTTTATCTTGGTGTAGGGTGTGAGGTGTTGATCCAAACCTAATCTCTCCCACACTGTCTTCCAATTTTCCCAGCAGTTTTTATCAAATACTGGATTTTTGTCCCCAAAGCTGGGGTCTTTGGGTTTGTCAAAGACTGTCTTGCTGAGGTCATTTACCCCAAGTCTATTCCACTGATCCTCCTTTCTGTCTCTTAGCCAGTACCAAATTGTTTTGATGACCACTGCTTTGTAATATAGTTTGAGATCTGGGACTGCAAGGCCACCTTCCTTTGTGTTTTTTTTTCATTATTTCCCTGGATATCCTTGATCCTTTATTCCTCCAAATGAACTTTGTTATCATTTTCTCTAATTCAGTAAAATAGGTTTTTGGTAGATCAATGGGTATGGCATTAAATAGATATATAAGTTTGGATAGGATGGTCATTTTTATCATGTTAGCTCATCCCACCCATGAGCAATCAATGTTTTTCCAATTGTTTAGATCTAGTTTTAATTGTGTGGAAAGTGTTTTGTAGTTGTGTTTATATAGTTCCTGTGTTTGTCTCGGCAGATAGATTCCCAAGTATTTTATATTGTCTCGAGTTACTTTAAATGGAATTTCTCTTTCTAATTCTTGCTGCCAAACTGGGTTAGAAATATATAGAAATGCTTATGATTTATGTGGGTTTATTTTGTATCCTGCAACTTTGCTAAAATTGTTGATTATTTCGATTAGCTTTTTGGTTGATTCCCTAGGATTCTTTAAGTAAGTCATCATATCATCCGCAAAGAGTGACAGCTTGGTCTCCTCATTGCCTATTTTAATACCTTCAATTTCTTTTTCTTCTCTAATTGCTACTGCTAGTGTTTCTAGTACAATATTAAATAATAAAGGTGATAATGGGCATCCTTGTTTGACTCCTGATCTTATTGGGAAGGCTTTGAGTTTTTCCCCATTGCAGATGATGTTTGCTGATGGTTTTAAGTATCTACTGTTTATTATTTTTAGGAAAGGCCCTTCTATTCCTATACTTTCTAGTGTTTTCACTAGAAATGGGTGTTGTATTTTGTCAAAGGCTTTTTCTGCATCTATTGAGATAATCATGTGATTTTTGTCGGTTTGCTTGTTTATATGGTCAATTATGTGGATGGTTTTCCTAATATTGAACCATCCTTGCATTCCTGGTATGAATCCTACCTGGTTGTAGTGGATAACCCTTGTGATGACTTGCTGGAGGCTTTTTGCTAGTATCCTATTTAAGATTTTTGCATCTATATTCATTAGGGAGATTGGCCTATAGTTTTCTTTCACTGTTTTTAACCTGCCTGGCTTTGGGATCAGTACCATGTTTGTGTCATAAAAAGAATTTGGTAAAACTCCCTCTTTGCTTATTGTGTCAAATAGTTTGTATAGTATTGGGGTTAGCTGTTCTTTGAATGTTTGATAGAATTCATTTGTGAATCCTTCTGGACCTGGGGATTTTTTCTTAGGGAGTTTTCTTAGGGAGTTAGGGACCTTAGGTGAGGTCTCCCTTTTCATCTTGGATACTGTCAATTTGTTTTTTTCTTTCCTTTTTTTAAATTAGACTGACTAGTATTTTGTCAATTTTATTTGTTTTTTCAAAGTACCAGCTTCTAGTCTTATTTATTAAATCAATAGTTCTTTGACTTTCAATTTTATTAATTTCTCCTTTGATTTTTAGGATCTCTAATTTAGTCTTCATCTGAGGGTTTTTAATTTGTTCACTTTCTAGTTTTTTAATTTGCATGCCCAATTCATTGACCTCTGCCCTTCTTAATTTGTTTTTATATGAACTCAAGGATATAAATTTCCCCCTGAGTACTGCTTTGGCTACATCCCATAGGTTTTGAAAGGATGTCTCACCATTGTCATTTTCTTCAATGAAGTTATTAATTGTTTCTACAATTTGTTCTTTAACTAGCTGGTTTTGGAGAATCATATTGTTTAATTTCCAATTAATTTTTGATTTATCTATCCATGTACCCTTACTAATTATTATTTTTATTGCATTGTGGTCTGAGAAGGTTTCATTTATTATTTCTGCCCTTTTGCACTTGTTTGCAATGATTTTGTGCTCTAGTACTGTAAATCTTGAAATTTCTCAGACTTGTGAATGTTAAAAATTTCCCCATCATGGAATTCTTAATTGGAACAAATTCCCTACTGAGAAACATTCCCCATTTTGATGTGAGAACTCGCCAGGATCAGAAATGGGAGGACCTCTACTCCAACTGTACTTAAGACTGCTTTAGGGGAGAAAACTCCTTGCTATGGGAGGACCCCTACTCTACCTGTACTTAAGACTGCTTTAGGAGAGAAAACTCCTTGCTAAAAATGAAAGTACTTGGACCCATGCTTATAATAAGGCCAGGAGTTCTTTGAGCCAGGCCTGTTTTTAGAATTGATAAAATGGGATGCTAGGTACCTAAAAGGGTCGGGCAAGTTTTCTCTTGATGAGATTAGTTGACTCAACTGTGTTTACTCCCGTTCAGACTTACTGAGGAGATTGGTCGACACAGCAGCATTTTTTCTGATTCAGACTTACTGAGGAGATTGGTCGACTTAGCAGGAATTTAGATGGGCAGTCCTTTGGAAAGCTTCTACAGTGATTGGTAGATGTAGGGACTTAGGGGAGGTGACATGGGAGAAAAATCCCTAAATAAGAAAAAAGCAGAATCTCTTGAGGAGAGATCCTTTTGGAGGAATTCCTTTTGGAGGATCTTTCATGAGGACCACTTGGGAAGAATCTCTTGAGAGAGGCTCTGGAGAAGGGAAGCTCTTGGAGGACAATCTCTAAGAAGATCTCGCTGGAGCTCCTCTAAGGAGACTCTGTCCCTCTGGAGGCTCTGGAGAGAGGCCCTTTGGAACAGTCTCTGGCTGGAAGGCTCTCTGGTGAAGTCAGCTGAGATGGAGCTGGCCTGGTGTCACTAGAATCCTTGTTTAGGCAGATCTTGTGGTGAGTGTTAAAAGACTGACTGACTGATTCTCTCTCTTAAGACTCAGGTCTAGGCGATATTGGCTTGAGGCCCTTCATAATTATTCCTTTCCTACTCTTTCTCTAATTCCTCATTATATTATTAATTAAAAATCTCTATAAAACCCAGTTGACTTGGGTATTTGAATAATTGGGAATATTTCCCTGGCGACCACCTTATATTTGTTTTAAAACCAAGACACTGTAGTGAAACATATTTTCTGTGGTCAAATTTACTCACCCTCTCTTATATCTATCACAATTTATATCTTCCACCATTTTAACTCACTACAGTTTAAGAACTCAACCATTTTAATTATAACAGTACATGGTCAATTTTTGTGAATGTACCATGTACTGCTGAAAAGAAGGTGTATTCCTTTTTGTCCCTGTTTATTTTTCTCCATATGTCTACTAACTCTAGTTTTTCTAAGATTTCATTTGCTTCTCTCACTTCTTTCTTATTTATTTTTTGATTTGATTTATCTAGTTCGGATAGGGGAAGGTTCAGATCTCCCACTAGTATAGTTTTTCTATCTACTTCATCCTTGAGCTCTTCTAGTTTCTCCTTTAAAAATCTGGATGCTCTGCCATTTGGTGCATATATATTGAGTACAGATATTTCCTCATTTTCTATACTGCCTTTTATCAGGATGTAATTACCTTCCCTATCTCTTTTAACTAGATTTATTTTTACTTTGGCTTTGTCGGATATCATGATTGCTACTCCTGCCTTCTTTTTATCATTTGATGCCCAATAGGTTTGGCTCCATCCTCTTACTTTCACCCTTTGCGTATCTACCTTCCTCATGTGTGTTTCTTGCAGACAGCATATAGTAGGGTTTGGGATTCTAATCCACTCTGCTATTCGTCTAAGTTTTATGGGTGAGTTCATTCCATTCACATTCAGAGTTATGATTACTAGCTGTGTATTTCCCAGCATTTTGATTTCTACTCCTGCTCTTGCCTTTTCTTCTTTCACTATTTCCTTCTATACCAATGTTTGTTTATAGCCAGTCCCCTCCCATCCCCCCTTATTTTACTTTCCTTTCTACCCCCCTTCCTTCTTATTCCCTCCCTTATTTTCCCCTGTAGTCTTTTTAAAATTTCCCCTCCACCCTCTACCTCCCTTGTACTGCTTCCCTCCCCACCAGTCCGTTTTTTACCCTTCTACTCCCCAATAGGGCGCAAATCTATTCTCTTCCCCAATGGATTGGATTGTTCTTCCCTCTTGGGTCAGTTTCAAAGTACATAAGAGTTGAGTATTTCCTATCTCCAACCTCTTTACCCTTCCAGTGTATCGATGTTCTCCCCCCTCCTGCCATGAGCTTCTTTGTGACATATAAATTTACCCCCATTTGTTTCTTTTCCCATTTCTTTTAGTCATAACCTCTTTTCTTTTTTAGCTCTAGTCATGTATATATATATATACATACATACATATGTATATGTATTTATGCATGCATATATCTATATACCTACTTATGTCTTGTCCTTTCATCCTATACAGTTTGTCACTGTTCCCTCTGAGTGTAATTCTTCTAGCTGCTCAGGTGATAGCAACAGTTTTTAAGAGTTGCCAATGACCTCTTTTCTTATAGGGATACATATCATTTTAACTTATTGAGTCTCTTAAAAAATTGTTGTTGTTGTTGTTGTTGTTGTTTTCCCCCCTTTTTTAAAATTACCTTTTGATGATTCTCTTGAGTTCTGTGGTTGGGCATCAAATTTTCTGTTCAGGTCTGGTCTTTTATTTATGAATGCTTGGAACTCTTCTGTTGTGTTAAATGACCATAATTTCCCCTGTTAGAATATAGTCAGTTTTGATGGGTATTTTATTCTTGGTTGTAGACCTAGTTCCCTTGTTTATCAGAATATTGTATTCCATGCCTTTCGGTCCTTCAGTGTGGATGCAGTCAGATCCTGTGTTAACCTCACTGTGTTTCCATGGTATCTGAATGGCTTCTTCTTGGCAGCTTGTAATATCTGTTCTTTCATCTGATTGTTTTTAAATTTGGCTATAACATTTCTTGGTGTTGTCAGTTGGGGATTAAATATAGGGGGTGATCTGTGGATTTTTTCAATCTCCACTTTCCCCTCTTGTTCTAGGATCTCGGGACAGTTTTCCTGGATAATTTCCTCTAGTATTATGTCCAGCCTTTTTCTTTTGTCATGGTCTTCTGGTAGACCAATGATTCTTAATTTGTCTCTTCTTGAACAATTTTCTAAATCATCTGTTTTGTGAATGAGATGCTTGCTTCACATTTTCCTCAATTTTTAAATTCTTTTTGTTTTGTTTTATAGTGTCCTGCTGTCTTGTGAGATCACTTGATTCTAGTTGTTTTATTCTGTTTCTTAAAGATTGGATTTCATCTTTGGCTTTTTGGTCGTCTTTTTCCTTCTGGTCTGATTTTCTTTGAAGATCGTCTTTCATCCTCTTTACCTCGTCTTTCATCTCCTTTGCCTCATTTTCCAGCTGGTTGATTTTGGCTTTCAGGACACTATTTTCTCATTTTAGTTCAAGTGTCTCTGTTTCCAGATGACTTATCTTAATTTTTATGTTCTTTTCCCAATTATCTTCAGCCTCTCTTAGTTGTGTTTTGAGTTCTTCCACAGCCTGTATCCAATTCACTGTGATTTCTGGTTTATCATTTGCTGATCTCTCCCCCTCTGTTCCATTTGCTGAGTAGTAGCTGTCTATTGTAGTTTCTTTCTTCTTTTTCTGTTGTTTGCTCAAATTTACCCCTTCTTTACTCCCCATATTTGTCTGTGCTCTTGTTCCTCTCATTTTTTTTTGTTTTTTTTGGGGGGGACTTCTATCAGTCTCCCCTCTTGGAGCTTTAATAGAAGATCTCTTGGTGTAGTCTCTGGGGGAGGGTTGTTGGGGGTTTGAGCTTCCCTGTCCTTTGGGGACTTTTGATTGGCTTAAAGTCCAGCAGTCAATGAGGATGGGTGGGGAGCCTGGGCTTCCCTGCATTCTGGAGACTTTTGATGGGATTTAGTTCAGTTTGGTTGGGCTGGGTTTACTCTGAGTTTTAAACTTCCTGGAAGGCTGGAGCAAATATGGGGGATCTCCAAAGCTCTGTCCAATCTATGCTCCTTCTAGGCTGCCATCTTGACTCCACCTCTAGGTGTCTGTTTTTTTCAGAAGACCCTGCTCTCTAAGGGGTAAGGGTTGTGGCCTTCCTGGGCTCTGAGGGCTCCTGATGGGATTAGGTTCAGCTGGTTCTTTCAGAAGACCCTGCTCTCTAAGTGGGGAGGGGTCATGGCTTCCCTGGGCTCTGAGGGCACCTGATGGGATTAGGTTTACCTGGTTTGGACCAAATGAGCCCTGAAGCAAAAAACCTCCTCCTCCACAATCTGTCTTGAATGCCCAGAGACTGGCCCAGGTTGTTTTCAAGGTAAGCCCTTTGCTGGCCCTGAGTTTTTTGTTCTTTCGGAAGCTCTGAGGGCTCCTGATGGGATTAGGTTCAGCTGGTGTGGGCCGAATGATCCCCGAACCAAAAAAAAACAAAAAAACAAAAAAAACCCCACAACCTCCTCCTCCACAATCTGTGTTGAATGCCCAGAGACTGGCCCAGGATACTTTCAAGGTAAGCTCTTTGGAGCAACCCCTTTGCTGGCCCTGAGGTTTCTGTCCTGTCAGTAGCTCTGAGGGCTCCTGATGGAATTGGGTTTAGCTGGTGCCCTAAAGCTGGGACCTCCCTTGAAACTCAGATGGAAGGACCCAGCCAGGGGGCTACAGGCTTCCCCCTTCTCTCCATGTTTCCCTGCCATCTGTGTTGTGCATCCCGGAGACTGGCTCAGGTTGCTTTCAAGGTGAGTCCTCAGAAGACCCTGAGGTTCCTGCTGCTACCATGGGCTCAGCACTCTGGGTTTGGGGGGATGGGTCCTGGGACCTTCCTTCTGCCTACCCCTTAGATCCGAGTGATCTAGGGTTCTGGCTTTTGGGGGGCCTTACCTTTTGCTCCAGGTCCAGGAGGAGGGTTCCCCAGGTCTATCCTGTTGTTAAATTTGAATTTTAGTCCCCTAGGAGCATTCAGTTTGTGATCGGTAAGGAAGGGTTTCCAAGGACTAAACTTTTGCTGCTTCTAAGCCGCCATCTTGACCGGAAGTCTCTGATTTGAATTCTTTAAGAGTTTGTGTAGAATTTCCAATTCCTTTGGAAAGTTTTGGAGCATTTGTTTGTGTTTTCTCTTCTATCTCCTCTGTATTTTGTATTTTTGTTCCATAAAATGTGTCCAAAGTCTCCCCCTTCTTCTTGCTTTTCTTGGTGTTTGGAGGCTTTTGCACTTCTGTACTGTTTGCCATCTCTATCTGAGTGAGGAGGACTTGCTCTTAGTGTATCTGTCTGATGATCTCAGGCTTTAGCCCCAGGCAAATTGTCCGTTCTCCGCAGCTGCACTGTCTTCCCGGGGAAGCCCAGGGTCTGCCCTCCCCTGCCTGCCAGCGTTTCTGGTGTTACTGCTCTCAGTTCCCTCCAGTTGCTTCTCCGCTGCCTTACTTCCATGCTCTGAGCCTGGCACAGCACTGTCCACAAGGTACCTCAGAGCCTTTGCCGGCGCTGAGGTTTCTGTCCTTTCAGAAGACCCTGCACTCTAAGGGGTGAGGGGCCCTGGCCTCCCTGAGCTCTGAGGGCTCCTGATGGGATTAGGTTCAGCTGGGTTGGACTGGATGTGCCTCGAAGCAAAAACCTCTGGTGAGACTCAGATGGAAGGACCCAGCCAGGGGGCTATAGTCTCTCCCCCGTCTCTCTCTGTTTCCCTGCCATCTGTGTTGGACACCCCCGAGACTGGCTCAGGCTGCTTTCAAGGTGAGCCCTTCAGAACAGCCGGCCCTGAGACCTTTTTGCCAGCCCTGAGGTCCCCGCTGCTGCCTTGGGCTCAGCGCTCTGGGCTGGGGGGGAGGAGTCCTGGGACCTTCCTTCTGTCTTCCCCTTATACCCAAGTGATCTAGAATTCTGGCTTTTGGGGGGCATACCTTCTGAGCCGAGTCCAGAAGGAGGGTTCCCTGGATCTGTCCTGTTGTTAAATTTGAATTTTAGTCCCCTAGGAGCATTCAGTTTGTGACTGGTAAGGAAGGGTTTTCAGAGGTCTGAACTTTTGCTGCCTCTAAGCTGCCATCTTGACCGGAAGGTAACAAAAATATTTCTACATCTTGCACTGGTTTAATTTTTGCAACTTTTAAAGAATTAACCAGGTTAACAACATACAGTAAGTCACATATGATGATATAATTTTGCACCTTTAGCACGTGTCTGATTGCTGCCAACTCAGCCTTTTGGGAAGAACTATATTGTGTGTGCATTAACATGACAGATTGTTCACAACAACTCCTGCTTTCCCATTTTTTGATGCATCAGTGAAAATATTCACAGCATCAGGAATAAGGTGCAAAAACATTATTTTTGGAAAAATACTCGACTTTAATTTTACAAGCTATAAGATTTTGTTATTAGAAATATGATTATCAAATGTGGGAGTAAAAATACCTGTTGCTGAGATTTAAAACAGCTGTTTTCTGTCTATCAGAGTCACACAGCTGAGAAGTATCCGAGGTCCGATTTGAACCCAGGACCTTCTGTCTCTAGGCCTGGCTCTCAATCTGCTGAGCTACCCAGCTGTCCCTTAAGATTAAAGGGAAGAAAAAAGAAAAACTGCTGATTCCAATTTAACTTAAGGAGAAAAGAGAAGAGAGAAAAAAGTTTTTTATACTCATGTGTTCTAGCAGCTGTGTCTTTAAGCCAAGTTTTTTGTTAAAAGGGACTATGTGGTGAGATGGTAGAGTAAAAAGGCAAGGAATTTCAGAAGTTTATTGAGAGAATTCTTTAGACTCCCGTGTGGTCAGCCACAATGTGACAAGGAAATCACTTTAAAAGACTGATATATATTAATTTAAGGTCGCCAAGGAATTCAGCTATGTAATTCCTAAATGAAAACTCAAGTCAGCCTTCAACCTTTTATAGAGTTTAATTACAAACAGGAGGAAGAAAGGAATTAGAGATAGAGAGAGAGAGGGAGAGAGAAAGGGGAGAGAAGGGAATAGGGCTTAAATACCCCTTCTGTTTAGGCTGGGCCAAAAGGCCCAAGCCCTTAGATAGCTGAGGCAAAGAAAGGAGATCAGTCCCTATTACTCACGTGACCAAAATGGAGAAACAGTCTCAGGGGCCTCCACCTCCAGCTTCCTTCAGAGCCAACTCTCCAAGCACCACCTCTCAGACCAAAAACCTCTCCAACCAACCACCTCTCAGTCCTCAGACCCCCCTCTATCTTTAAGGAAACCATCCAAGTTCCCTCCCCTCAGTTCTCACATCTACCAATCACTGCCCATGCCTTCCCTGTGCCAATGGTGGCTCTAGCTTAACCCAGGACCGCCCAGAAGTCTGTGGCTTTGCACATGTCTGTTGAAGGTCATATTCTCAAATAATTAAATCTTTATCCTTTGCTGCAGCCCTTCCTAAATCCTGTTAGGACTGAGTGGGGTGGAAATTGTATTTTCCAAGACCTGGTTCTGTCATTCCAAGTATCTCTATTGTATCAATTCTAAAATCAATCATGACTCAAAGAAATTCCTGTTCTATGCTTAAGCATAGGTCAAAGCCCTTTCCATTGTTCAGCAAAAGGTTTCTGTCCTAAAGTAATCTTAAGAAGGGAGGAGGAGGAACCTCCCATGCCAATGGGGTTCACATTCCAATAGAGTTCCCACTATCAATAGGAAATTTTTCAAGTATGAAATTTCCCAATGGTGAAATTTCCAACATTTATAAGTCTAAGAAATTTTAAGGTTTACAAAAGCAACTGTTTGACTACAGGGGTGGAGGGGATATGACTGAGGAGTGTAATGGTGGAAATTTTAGCTTCTGGGAGAGGTTATAATATTGAACAATGGCCACCAAGGAATTTACTTATGAAATTCCTAAAATGAAACACTCAAGTCAGAATGGAGTTTATGGAGGTTTAATCACACTGGGAGTAGGGAAAGGAGAGGGAAAGAAGGAGAGAAGAGAAAAGGGAAAGGGGCTACTCAACCTCTGACCAAGGCAGAGTGAGTTCTAGGCCCAAAGGGCCAAGGTGGAAAGAATCAGTCCTTAACTCACGTGAGTGATCTGAAGGAAAGCTGTCTGCGGGCGTCCTCTCCCTCCAAGCTCCTAACACCAATTCCCTTCTCGCTCTCTCCACAGGAAGTGAGCGAATTCCAGAGGCTGTTCCCTACCTCACTTCCTGTGTCTCACAAGTGCCAATGGTTGGCTCTAGCTTGGCTTAGGACAGCCCAGGTGGGCAGTTAGTTATTTCTGATTTGTCATTGACTAGCACATGCCCGTGTAGTGTGGGTGTGCACAATTTTGGGGTGCTAGACCAAGATGGAGACTTTTAAAATTCACAGGAGAGACTCTAAATGAACACTCTAATGCAAATACCAACAACATGGAAATGTGTTTGAATAAAGAACACATGTGATACCCAGTGGAATTGCGCATCGGCTGTGGGAGGGGTGGTGGGAGGGGGGTAGGGAAGAAAAGAAAATGATCTTTGTTTCCAATGAATAATGTTTGGAAATGACCAAATAAAAATTTAAAAAATAAAATAAAATAAAATAAATGATTATCATTTTTTCTATAAAATTTGAAAAAATATTTGCCCAGATAGATACTGTGCACATAACCTTTGAACTTGTTCTTGTGCCATTGGAGATGAATAGTATCAGGATCAGAACCAATGCAATTGCAACAGGAGCATGTTGTAATGCCTCCCTTAGTCCACAATGTTTTGTTCAGACACCTGTTTGAAGTGCATGAGTGACATGATAATATTCACAAAATTTTGCACTGGTAGGTAATTTCACTTGTGTGCATAAAATATTGAGGAATACTGGACTTGGCACTCTGATTTGTCAGAGAGTGCAAGTGATCTGTGTCTGCCCAAATCAGTGTCCTCAAGGCCATTTGCCTTTGATAATGATTTCACCTTGGCTTTGCAATAAGACCGACGTAGATGTTTAATATTCATGTTTTAAACCAATAATCATAAAAGCATTATACCATAAATCACATTTGATTTTACCAGCTTATGCTGTGATCTTAAGCAGTAGCCTATCTGCATGTAACTTTTGCTTTTGTATAAACTTATACTGTGCATGCATCAATATCTACTGTACCCTAAATAGATGCAGTAAATGTAAGCATAGTAATTGCCGTGATGTTATTATTTTTAAACTGTCAAATTTAAATTTATGACTGAAAAGATTTTGATAATATGAATGGAATTATCAATTTTACCTAAGAGTTTTACAGGATTCTGTTGCCAAAAATGCACTACCTATTGCAAGTAATAATTATACACTAGTAATTGGTTTTATACTGCAATAATGATCAGGATTGATATATGCAATTTGAATAAGTGGTAGTGTTGCCAATTCTAAACCACACATAAGTCACTGTTACTGGATAACAAATTAATTAATACCCTTAATAATTTACTACTGATTAACAATTTGAATCCTACCAGCACTGTATTTTCTCTGATGCCTTGCAATGTTGAGAGTGTGTCTCATATTTAGAATTGATGCTATATTATTTTGAGATTGAGTAATTCTAATTAATTTGCTTTTTGGATAAAGTTGCAATAATGTGCTTTACATACAATTTTTGAACTTTATACAGGTTTTTAAATAATGACTGCTAATTTTTATCCTTGTTGACCTTATGTCCTGTTTAAAAACTTAATGATTTCTACATATTTAAAATTGGAATATATTGGAAATTTTTCTAAAGCATATGCCAATTGATGCTAGTCAATTAAAAATTTGCACTGATTATTAATTTTGCTTTTGATAATATTCAATACTTGCCATAAAAACATGTAACCTGAGGTGTAGGAGTATGGATCAATTTATGAAACTGCTGAATTAAGTTTCCTTTCCAGATCCAAATAGTTTTGGTAGTGAGTCACATGGTTGCAGGAGTCCATGTGGATTTACCTCTGAAAGCCTTGAAAAAATAGTGTTTATACCTTGGTATTTAGCCTACAGTTATACAATAATTCATTTAAAAATATTATTACAGATAAAATATCTCCTGTAGCATATGACAAAAGTCAGAGAAAGATTTTTAACTTTAAAACTTTGCCTTATAAGAAATACAATTGGACCTTCCTATGTAATTTCGCCATGTCCAATCCAAATTAAGACAATTTAATTTTTAAGTTTTGCTTCATAATAATACCATCTCTTAGCAAAGATCTGTTTGAAAGACATAACAGGTTTATACCTTTACATTTAAATAATAGTCCTCCTGCCTTCGCTGGTCCTGCTTCAAAAGGCCTGTTCCTTTTAGAAATGCTAAACTGGTGGAGGGGTTTGCTGATAAGAAAGTCTTTTTGCTCTGTTTGTCCTTTTGAGAGCAAAATGTCTGTTTGCTTCCTAGTTAGGGCAAACACGTGCTCTGCTTTTTTTTAAACTGGTCTTCCTTTAGGTGCTTAAGGAATAGTTTTCATGGTTTGATATGATCTTATGGTCCTTATGTGAGGGATCGTCTCCACACAGCACTTTAACCTTACGCTAGTAGCCCAAAGTGATGAAAGGTTTGCTCTAAGTTTAAGCGTTGCTCATTAAGCTTTCCCCATTCACCTGTGCCGGGTAACTTCTGGTAGAGAACAGTGTTATGGCACAGAGTTACGTTTTTGGCTTTTTTCTTGCCTCACTTTTGCAATAAGCAATGTTTAAGTAAAGAAATTTCTTGCCATGAACTTGTATTTAATTGATAAGAATGGTTTGGTTCTGGGACTTGTCGGTTTTAGTCTTATCTAGCCCCATATGCTTTAGCTAGAAGCTTGATACTCTGCTTTGGATTTCTAGAGGAGTCAGGATTTCAATGACCAGAGGCTGAATTAAACTTCCGTCTGTACTATTGGAATCATTTCTAAGTTTTGTAGGAGAAACATTTCTACCTGCTTATTTCTATAATTTTTAAATGGTCATAATACTACATTAAGCATGGGTGGAGGCAGAGGTTGACATAGAATATTTCTGTTTGTTTCTGCAGCAACAGACGGGAGAGATAGCAAGGATAGATCAGTCAGCTGAAGGAAGAGAGTTAAGTATATTGTTAGTATCTTTAGTGAAAGGAAGGGCAAAAGACTGAGAGACAAGTCAATCCTCCTTGTTTAATGTAGCACTTTAATCAGAATCCATGTGCTCTTAGCAGCAGGTAATATTTGTCTTAATTTCCAATCATCTGGTGTAAAATTCGTTGCTAAAGAGTTTTGATCAGCTCTGTAATGCTGAGAGCTTCCCATATTTTTGCATGCTTCAGCACAATCTAGAAATCCTGCTTCTCCTTTGCAGGGGGCTATCTGTAGCCTCCTTATTGCTGTTTTGGCTTGCAGAGTTCTGCGGGGGAGGGGGCGGGCTGCACAAGACAAGAAGCCTTAAAGGATGAAGGTGGCTGGAGAAGGCTGAAAGCTTCCGAGGAAGGGACTTCCTCTTGCATTTGGAAAGATTCTTCTACCTTACGATAGGGATGCTGAAATGGCTTTGCGTTTAACGCCCTTTGCCTCATTTCCCACGTTTTAAAAGGTAGAGGAGGGAGCAGTGAGCCAAACGCATTGAACGTTATGGCTTCCACACTTTTTAGAATGGAATCGTCCATAATGAAAAGATTAGGAGAAAGTGTTAGACTTGCCCATGGCGCTCTCTCGGCCATCTGCCCTAAGAGATAGGTTTGAGCAGAGGCTTTTTCCTCCACAGGTGGAGGGACCTTCCGCATTCTGAGAATTAGGGTTAGACTGAGGCTTGGCTTTCCAGCACCTGTGATGCCTGAAATCTGCACAGGTTGTGCCATCAAGGCCAGCCTTGTAATTTCCCAAGTATTCCAACTGACTTGCGATATTTTCTGTCTTTCTTTCTGACACGGCCTCGTTTTTTTCTTTTACCCATCAGATCTCATAGCTGCACTTTGGGAACTCCCCTTGCTGGGAATTCAGGCTTTGCTTTTCAATGCCCACTTAAGCAATGCTTCAGAGATCTTATTACCTTTCTGTTCGATTAGAGACATTAACCATCAAAGGTGACAAGTATATGATGAGGCTTATAGATCCGCGGTTCTAAATAATTTCTTAAATAAGAAATTGAAATAAAAGACGTTTCTTTCAGTCAGAGGCCACCTGCAAGGTCAGGTCTTTGTGATTCCGTACCTCGATGATTGCTCCTCAAGTTGTGCGCACTCAAAGCCTGTAACAAAGGAATTTCGCTCCCAAATCCGGGGTGCCATGTGTGGGGTGTCACTTAATGGACTTCCCTGACCAGCAGGGTCCCACAAGGGAAGGGGCTCACCTTTGTGATGGGACCCGAGGAGAGGTAGGAACCGAGAACCAGGGTGGAAATGAAAGACACGGACAAATCAGTGATTGGATAGGGCAGGCAACCCCTATGATTTTCCTTAAGGCGGAAAATGAGGATAATGGAATACAAGGTGTTTGAGGAGATTAAGATAGAGAATGCAGGCCGAGATGGTTCCAGCCTCAGGGAAGGAGAAGGTCTAGAGTGGGAGAGAGACATTGCTAGAGAAGATTGAAGATCCAAGAGAGAGAGAGAGAGAATTAAGGAGACGAGTGGAGCTCCATGAAAAGGGAGAGAAAGCCAAGAGGAAGTTCATGGGATTGCCTCTGAATTTAATCCTGCCCTGCTTGGGCGGTACTCCCAAGCACGTAGTATCTACATCACAAAGTATAGACAATTAAGATTGGGTGGCAAGGTAGAGGGAACACCTTTGGGCGGGCAGATTGCAAACCCCTGCTTTCCGGGGTAATTGAGTCCGAGCATGTTAATGAGTTTGTCTTAGCCAAGGGCCGCCTGGCCAGTTCAAGGTTACATTCACAAGCCTCATTGGTATAACCTTATGCTTGGAGACACAGTAATCATACAGTCATTTATATTTCATAGATGTGAATATGCTTGGGATGCCACACTCATTAGGACTTGCAATGTATAATGTTTTCAGTGAATTTGGGAATTGTTTGAATGTAATTAATAGCTAGTCTGACACAGAGAGGGAACTTTTGCAAAAACTGTACTGGCTACTTAGTAAACGTAAGATCTATCACATAAGTGCAAAATTAATTTAGGAAGAAATTGTAATGTAATGCAGAGAGCTTCCTCTAGGATTTAAATTTTGGTTTTTCAAATGAGATGTTATTTTAATGCATGTACTGTCTGTAATAGCAATAAGCTGATCATATGATGATGTTGGGATACAAGAAATTTTAGATTTGTTAATCTCTCTATGTGAATTAACACAAGTATTAAGAATTGGGTGTATTAGCAAAGGAAGAGGGGATGTGGCAAAGTTGGGACATTAATTCATTGCTGGTGGAGTGGTAAATTGATTCAACCATTCTGGATGGCAATTTGGAACTATGCCCAAAGGGTGCTAAAAGTCTCCTGCCCTTTGAGCCAGTCATACCACTGCTGGGTTTATACCCCAAAGAAATTATAAGGAAAAAGACTTGTACAAAAATATTTATAGTCGCACTCTTTGTGGTGGCAAAAAATTGGAAAGTGAGGGGATGCTCTTAGATTGGGGAATGGCTGAACAAATTATGGTATATGTTGGTGGTGGAATACTATATAATGAACTGGAGGAATTCCATGTGAACTGGAAAGACCTCTAGGAATTGGTGCAGAGTGAAAGGAGCAGAACCAGGAGAACCTTCTACACAAAGACTAAAGCACTGTGGCACAATAAAATATAATGGACTTCTCTACTGGAAGCAAAAATAATCCAGGACAATTCTAAGGGACTTATGAGAAAGAACTGTGGAAGTAGAAACACAGAATAAAAACAACTGCTTAATCACTGGGTTGATAGGGACTGATTGGGGATGTAGACTCTCAGCGATCATCCTAATGCAAATATTAACAATATGGAAATAGGTCTTGATAAATGACACATGTGAAACCCAGTGGAACTGTTCATTGCTACAGGGTGAGGGGTGAGGGAGGAGAGGGAAAAAACATGAATCATGTAACCATGTAAAAAAATTCTAAATTAATTAATTAAATAAAGAATTTCAATTTAAAAAAGAATTTTGTATATTGCAAAAAAATGAAATTTCTTAAACAGTGTTCACTAGGAAAGAGGAATTGTTTTTAAAGTATGTGCAGTGAATAAGAAGGAATTCACAGTTGGGATTAACATGTATTAAAATACAATTTGTTAGAATGTAGTAATGTGTGAACACAAAGTATGTATGAGTTTGTGCTGTAAAGAAAATTAATTTTTATGCAAATTGTGTACATGTATAATGCATTTGACAAGGAAAATTTGTCAACATTGTCAAATTTATAACCAATATTTTTGCCTTTTACATTGGTATTCACAAGTGTTGCATTAAGACATTTCTCCATCACATCTAGTTTTGTTTGCATTAGTACCATCATCTGATTCCTCTCTGAGTCCCAGAATACTATTGCAAAAACACCCTTGATTTTTAGATAGAATCACAAAAAAAAAAAAATCCAATGAAACTTGTACACAACAGCAAAACCCATCAAAGCAATTGGTATGTATGAACACACTCGCATAGATAATTCCATTAATGGTTTCAGCAATTCACATCCAAGTAACATGTACAAAAGTCAGGAATCACTGTCAAAAACAGATATGGTATCCACATCAAACAAGCATACACAGCTTCCATTATTCCCTGTAACATATTGACAACCATACAGGAATAATGAGAGAATAACACTGGATACAGGAAGGGTTTTTTGAAATTAGTATGAGAAGCCACTATGAAAAAAAAATAAGCCTGTACTAAAATCTCACTTGGTTCAGCACCGGAGAGCAGCTAATTTTGATTGACAGGTGTCAGTGACTGAATTGGTAGACTTCAGCACTGGACAGATCCATTCTCCAACAGTTAAGTGCCCCCTTGACTGACAGCTCCCCAAAGTTCTGTAGGCTGTCAGTTCTTCAACTATCTATGAGAACCATTGACACTTTAAGATGACTCAAAATCAAGGATTCAGCCTTGCCCAAAACTACCCAAGGTTCAAATCCTGGCTCAGCCAACTGTAATGTTGATGGGATTTTTGGGATGGGTTTAAATGTTTACTAGGGTCAGTAACATAAAATTAAACTGTTTTGGGAAGGCCACCCAAGCACAGTGCAGGTAAGCCTGTCCTGAGGTAACAAACACAGACTACTATATATAACAAGGACAGATTGTTGTATTTAATAAACAAGGGAAGGTGAAAAGGGGATTTGGAATAATCTAAACTAAGGTCAATCTACTTTTCTACCCCCAATCTAAATATCTCTTCAGAGAGATTTCTTCTGAGTGAATTTCCTACTCTAATTCTCCCTAACTGCCTAAATCCCCAGTCCCAGTTCTTGACTAAATGCACAACTAACCCTGCCCCCCTCCCCCCTTTAGTTGGGTTTAAGGAAAGGTCTGTGAAAGCTTGACAGGGCCCAAATTGGTCCAAGATCCAAAAGGATCTAGTCCAGGTCTCACACTCAGATGCCAGATGTCTCAGGATCAATACAGGAACTCAGTCACAGCCAACAGGGAAACGGGACAACTGAAGCAGCAGGTAGGATGGGAAGATATGGTAGAAAAACAGCCACAGGGAAATAGCCAATCTTCTCAGGTCAAACCCCAGAGAGAAAAGCCACAGCCCTAGACCCAACTGTCTTTTAGCAACAGCCACTCTCAACAGAACTAAAGAACTTTGTACTCTGCTGCCCATCCTCCTACCCTTTGCAAACTTACACATCTTAACTTTTCCTATAACAGAAGGAAGCAGATTGCTAAAGGACTTTAATCAAAGTCAATCTGAAAGTTGTGGAGTTTTAATAATATCCATTGAGAGTAATTTATTATCAAGGTTTCATAAAAATATGCAAATGAGAAACAGTGCCTACAATAATTTTACTAAGTCGATAACCATTGTGTGATAAAATTTAAAGATAACATACCTTAACTATGTACTTCAGAGATTTTAGGGAAACATTTAAACAGGCAAAAGTTACTAGCTACCTTACATGAACTTTAGAGAAATAAACTTCAGAGTCCCAGAGATGTTAGTTGGCAGCTTGAATAAATTTTGATACAGATAAAGATATATTGCAACCAAAGCCAGAGAGTAAGCAGGAATTTGAAAAATGATATATATGTAAAGAAGGAAATTTTAAACAAACAACAGGTGATTAGAATAGATGGAAACAATTCCTATGAAAATTCAGGATTTCTTTTTTCAAGATTTTTAAAAAAAGTTTCTTTTACATAGAAGTTAAATCTGTTCAGGATGAAGAATATGCTTCCTTTATAGATACAACAGTTAATATGTTAGTAATTCAATGCTTTATGGACAATGGCAATTGGATTAACTACTTAGATACTAATATGAATTGTTTCAGCAAAAACTCAGACTGGAGCATCCCTTCCCCAGTTCCCTACCCCCAACCCCTCCACACAGCTACAGTAAACTAACGAAATAAACACTGGCTGTCATACAGAGAAAAATCTGCTAAGCACAGATCAATCTCATTATTTATTGGAAACGGATTCCATTATTAACCTTTATGTATGGGAATCCACATAATTTTGAAAACAGAATCCCTATAGTTTTATTGAAGATATTTTTAGGCACATTGTAATAAGTAGGATTATACTCAATTTAAATAGAATTTAAAATAGGATAGAACAGTTTTTTAATCCCCATAGTGACAGGAATATAAATAAACCTTCTATACAGTTAATAGGATAAACATAAATTTCCAAAATTCATTTGAGGTAAAAATTTTACATATAGGCAGCTTGTTTAAAAATTATGAAAATGACTAGAATTGGAATGTTATTGATAATGAGTAGAAATTTTTGACATTCAAGAAAAAAGAACCACACTTGATATGCTTTGCTTTTATTAGTATTTTATGTTTAGCCTGCACGTGTTTAAACAATGTCTGCATATTTCAAAGGAAGATCTTTTTCCCTATATTTCTTCTCCATTAAAAAAAAGGCAGCAGATTTATAGACTATTTCAGAAATGACTTTATACCATTGAGACTCTAATTAATCTACAATTAACCTGAAGAAATAAAATCTATATTTTAGATTAAAGGTTAGGACCTCAAGAATTTTTATATTTCCTTAAGTAGAAGAATTTATTTCATTACGTGTTAGCTTTGCAAAGAATTTGTTCCTAATAGGACCTTTTCAGAGATTCTGCAGACAACCTAGAGCACACAGACCAGAGAATCCAGACAAACAGGATTCATAAAGATGAAGATACAGGTGAAGATAAAAGAATATCCAACTAAAGTTTAATCAATGTTATTAATTATTATTATTGGAATATACTTGTACCTCATAGACTCTAAATTCACCTGGGTCTCTTTAGAATGATGACTTAGCTACAAAAGTAGATCTCCTGGAACAATCTGTATTTTATTTAGGGGATGAATTGGAAACCATCAATACAAGATTATCACCGCAATGTAATTATAGATATGTAACCATTTGTGTAACACCTTTTTATTTTAACCAGTCTGATGGAAATTTATTAAGTATATGAAGCCATTTACCTTCAAGCATTAGCACATGATGTAACCATGGCTTTTCAGTTACAGAATAGAATTAATCATGATTTTTATATAGCTGTATCTGCTCTTAGAGATGATGTGTTAGAGTTGACTTCTGAGGTGCAGATCCTACAGTTATCTCAGAGGCTGCAGTGTTACTATAGATATATTCACTTTTGCATATTACCTGTTCAATATAATGCTACTGATGTAAACTTTGCTAAAATTTAAGCTCAGGTGCTGGGATGGATTTCTGGAGCAATACGTAACCTCCTCATGGTGATGAGCCTCTTTCTCTGCATTTGTCTCCTTGTTATGATTTGCTAGAAGGGGGAGATGCAGAGAACTCAGGAGTTAACTTTTCCTGACACATTTTCCTCTCCTGTTCTGGATTTCTTGCTTACAAAACAAAAAAGGGGGAGATATAGGGAACTAAGGGATTAACTTCCCCTGAGATGTCCCTGTCCTTTTTCCTCATCCCCTCCTGGCATTCCTGAGGGAGTCAGGAAAGGGGCATAGTTGCAGAGAAAAAGCAGCCTTAAGAAAGAGGTACTGAGGTAGGGGAAAATACCCATCCCTTGTTCCAAATGTCTGACTACAAGGAAAACAGTTATCTTTAAGAGAAAATTTTTAATTCTCACACGCTTGCTTGACTCTCTCATACTTGAAATGATATATTTGTTGCTTCTGGCTCTGGAAGAATAAACTAGTGAAGTACTGCTAAGACTGCCAGCATGGTTGTTTCTCTTTTCCCTTCACCTATTCTACTCCTATTCTGATCTGGGACCCCAGGCAGTTCGTTACAGAATCACAACCCAAAATAAAGATTGTCCCATTGAGAGCACAATAAATCAAAACAACTTGGCATGACTAGAATGAATAGAATTGTTTACACATGATTTTAAAAGAAACTGTTGGCATCAGCAATAAAACTGAATATGACACTTGAATCTCATCCTTGAGGATTTTGTTACTTAGATCATGGATTAAAGTGAACCATGAAGAACTTCATTTATTTCTTAATCATCTAAATTCAAGATAATACATGGGATCTTTTTTTTTTAAACATATATAAAAATATAATTAATTCAGTTTGTTATATATTTATTAAATGCTTATGTATATGTATGCATCAGAAATTGAGCTAGGTGTTGGAGATACAAAGACAAATATTAAACAATCCCAGTCTCAAGAAGCTTATACTCTTCTTGGGGGGTGTGGGGTGGGGCACCAGCATACATATAGATAAATATGCCAAAATAAACACAATGGAATTTACTAATGATTTGGCCATCTTTCTAGTGGATGTCACATCTCAACTTGATTTTAAGGTTGTTAGGGATTCTATGATACAGGGCTGAGGAGGAAGAAAAATCCAGGAATGGAATACTTATACCCAGGCAGAGATGAGAGAAGGAATCTTCTTATTAATATAAACCAGCCTAAATGGCTCCTTTCCAACACTGGCCAGAGAAACAAAATGGAGCTACCAATAGAAGAGATTGGCACCAGACATGGTTTACAAGTGTTACAAGGGAATCACTTTAAAAGACTGATATATATTAATTAAGGTCGCCAAGGAATTCAGCTATGTAATTCCTAAATGAAAACTCAAGTTTGCAGTCAATCTTTTATGGAGTTTAATTACAATAGGAGTAAGAAAGGAATTAGAGATAGAGAGAGAGAAAAAGGGAGAGAAGGGAATAGGGCTTAAATACCCCTTCTGTTTAGGCTGGGCCAAAAGGTCCAAGCCCTTAGATAGCTGGGGCAAAGAAAAGAGATCAGTCCCTATTACTCACGTGACCAAAATGGAGAAACAGTCTCAGAGGGCCCCACCTTCAGCTTCCTTCAGAGCAGGCTTCCCAGAGCACACCGCCACTACTTCCACAAACTCCTCAACCCCCCTCGAGACTTCAGACCCTCCTATCTTTAAGGAAACCATCCAAGTTCCTCCCCTCAGTTCTCCCATCTACCAATCACTGTTCATCAATTTCCCTGTGCCAATGGAGGCTCTAGCTTAACCCAGGACTGCCCAGAGGTTTCTGGCTTTTGCACATGTCTGTTGAAGGTCATATTTTCAAATGATTAAATCTTTGATCTAGGCTGCAGCCCTTACTCAATCCTGTTAGGACTGAATAGGGTGGAGATTTATTCCAAGTATCTCCATTGTATCAATTCTAAAATCAATCATGATTCAAAGAAATTCCTGTTCTATGCTTAAGCATAGGTCAAAGTCCTTTCCATTGTTCAGCAAAAGGTTTCTGTCCTAAAGTAATATTAAGAAGGGAAGAGAAGGAACCTCCCATGCCAATGGGGTTCCCATTCCAATAGACTATCAGTAAGAAATTTTCCAAGTATGAAATATCCCAATGGTGAAATTTCCAACATTTATAAGTCTAAGGAATTTTGAGGTTTACACAAGGATGTCTTGGAGACACTGTAGCAGGTGAAATGAAATTTATTGATTTCTACTTGGGTGGATTATTTGGAATCCCAATTTTCTTGAATTTTATGAAATGACTCTTTAAATTTATTTACTAACTCTACATTCCTTATACTATTCATAAAACAGATCAAACATATAAATAGTTAAAGCTTTTTGTAACATATTTAAGTTCTTTTTTTAAAAATTCAAAAGTAATATAATTTTTAGGTCCACATTCTCTTCTTCCCATCTAAACCTCCATTAAGGCATCTATTTCAAATGCCATAAAAGAGATTGTAGAGAGGGGAAAACTACATATAGAGGCAAATGACTTGGGCAAGAAACCTGGGTGATCTTGAAATCATACTTCGTTTCTTTGGGCTTCAATTCTTCATCTATAAAATGATGTTTTTGACTACATTTCTGACCTCTAAAGTCCCTTCCTGCTCTTCTATATGCTGCTATTTGCTCTATGTTAGCCATTTACTTTTAATTATATTAATGAATCCCAAATCAATTTTGTGTCTAGTTAATATATGCTTTTGGTGATTATGTGGTAACATCCAAGGCAGAGAGAGGACTGACCTTTGAGAGACTAATATTTGGGTTCAATTGCTAACTCTGACATAAAAGAACCTGTGGTTCAGTGGGTAAGGCTTGTCAAAACTCTAGAAAATTCTCTAAGAGCCTAAATTATAGAGAATTGCTGGTCTGCATTGGCAAAACATTTCCACTCCAAAGTCCCCTACAGAAATGTAATCATAGTTTGAGACAAAAAAATATGGCTTATTAGTTATGAATGAGATCTAAATCTGGAAGCTTAGGAAGGAAAAGTGTAACAGCCAGAAAAGATACTCATTGATTGTTGTATATTACATATGGCTATATGCTTATACAATAAAGCATATAGACCTAGCATAAGGAACTCCATAGTAGAAATTGCTTTCTTTTTCCTGCTGAAAATAGAAGTATGCACTCCAGATTGTTTTTGTAAAAGTTGTAACTGCAAGATATTCAGTTGCCCATGTGTAATTAGAATCTTTAACCCCTAAACTTCATTTCTCAGAATCCCCTTCCCCTTTGTCCCCATGTTACATCCTTATTTTTTCAAGATAAGTTTGTGTAACTCTACCCCTCTCGTTCTCTCTTCTCTCTGTATGTGATCCCCGGATCACAAAGGCTATTACTTTCCTCTACTTCAAGTTATTATTAATAAATCTTATAAAATATAATACTTGGAGAATTGGATATTAATTTTTAATCTTACATTACTGGCTACCACTTTGGGAACAAATTCTCAATTTTGTTTTTTAAGACAGCCTTTTGAGTAAAGGGTAAGGAGGTTTCCCAGTGCTGGGTACCCACCCACCACAAGAGTAGGGACTGGCATCTCTACCTGCTGCTGCTCCCAGTGCTGCTGCTGCTGCTGCTGCTGCTGCTGCTGCTACTGCACACCACAAGAGAGAAGAGCCAGGTAGCTGCCTCAGTCCACAAGCCCTCAGCGCTCACAGCTCCTGCTCCCACTCCCACCCAGGCCTCCCTACCACTGCTGTGTGCTGGGAGGTCTAAAGCCTGTTTGGAAAGTTCTTGATCCTGTGCCTAGGGCCCTCCCCCCCAACATAGGTTTCAAGCTTGTGTTATCATTTTTCAGCAGGGGAACACAGAGTGGAACAGGAAACTTGTGTTATCCAGTCCTACCTCCTAGCTTGAAGCAGATTTTTATTAAGCTGACCCTGGGCTCCTGGCTAAGAGGGTTGCTACTGAGGGTTCTTCACAGGGGGTGTCTCCCCTGCTCCCCTTTCCACCCTAAAACCCAGCATAACAGGGAGGGCAGGTAGCAAATAAGTGGATTTGATGTCAGAGTTTTGGGGAATAAGCCTCTGAAATTTTTTTTTCTTTTTCTCCTGACCCCAAACACCAAGAGAAGTCCTTATTTCATATTCAAATACCCTATTGTTCTCCTTGGCAGTTTTGCCTCTAGGGAGGAGGGGAAGGCACAATACTCTTCCAAGCCTCTTAGCAAATATCTGAAATGGTTTTTTTACCTTCAACTCAGGATATTTCCCAGCCTATAATTAAACAGCCAGTGAGTTTATTTGAGGAGTAAAGATGTTACAAAGAATGCTTACAAGTTCAGATCGACTCTGGTTAATGCTGTTCCTAAGGGTTTTTCTATGGATTGGATACCTTGCAGTTGATAGCTTCAGTAATTCTCAGATTCACAGGGGAGATTCATCTCCCTACACCCATTTGTCATTTTGGCCTTCCTAGTTTCTGCAACACATCCAATATGAGATTTGTCCTCACTATACTGTGTGGGTATAGGGAACCTCCAGAAGTATGACCAAAGGAATCTAAATGGATGATGATACTGGGGAGGGGAAGGAACCTTAAGAGTCTGGAGGTGAATTTTAAGCCTTTACAGACCCCATTGTTATTGATGATAACTCTTTCAGTTTTGTTCCCCTCCAAATAGTGAATAAGTCTTTACTGGAATTGGAGAAAAGGATTCTTGAATCCAATGCCTATATCCTATCACACTTATTGTATTTGCTGAATGTTTGCTTTAAAATTCAATTTTGTTTTTTTTAAGTTCACATATTAATCTGATCTATACTATTTTGTTACACTAAGTCATTCCCAGCTACTGTGTTTTGGCTATTAGCTAGTTCCATTACATTGTCTTTATTTGTACATTTCCCCTATGACTATACTGGAGAACATACCATTGTAAAAGTCCATAAACAACTTGCACAAACTTTTTTTCCATGGCAAAACCATAGGTCCTGATGGATGCTAGGTTTTTCACCAGATCCATTGAGGTCACATGTTGCCCTATATGGCCTTTTGTTCTTTTTTGCCTTTATTAATTATCACATAGATGATGATGGATGGACTCCATCAAACTGGTTACAACCTGTATATAACCTTTGGAGAATTTAATGACCTAAGACTCTCAATTTATTTTAAGGGGTCTTCAGAAGTGATTTTTAGATATCTAATAGCATCCTTACCTATGATTGATCATTTGCCTGCCTCTGAGTTGCTTGTAACAAGAGGTAAGGATTCATTTGCAATTGAAGTGAAGTGCAATAGCACTGTTGTATTCCCCATCTCCACATTTATTAAAAACGTAATAAATGAGATATCTGAAGTGATTTTCATTCTCAACTTCATATTGAAATGGACAGGACATATTGGAAATAGGTCTTTTACACTGTTACAGTCTCATATCAGAGGGAGGAAGGTTCCCCAAAAAGGGGTTTAGTTACCCTGTAATGAGTTATTATCTCATCCATGAGGTGGGAAGGATTTTCCTAGGAACCTATTAGCTTCTGAATGGGTTTTTATAGTTGTAGCTCTTCAGCTTACTTTACCCTTCTACCAGTATGATCTAAATTCTTGGTGACATTTTAGAACCAAAAAGATTTTCATCAGCAGTACAGAAGTTTGTGGTTTTTCTGGGCTTCTCTGTCAAATTTTTGAATGATGGCAGTAATAGACTTAAAAAAAAATATCTCAGCCAAGTTTGAAAGATTGGTTAGATCTGGGCAACTTATGACAAGTATCCATGAGTTCATAGGTTTTTTAAATGTCACACAGCAAGTGGTTATAAACTCATGTGAATCCTAATGATAGCAAGTTTGTTTGCTATTGTCATTAAATAGGCTATTATGATTTTAGGAATTTTGATATTTCTTTGAATGTGCATTACCTGTTGTACTACTGTTTTATAAAGCTATCACTTGGTGATAATCATTTGCACTCACATTGTGGATCATGGCCAAGTTTTAAAGGAAATGGATCTCATTTTTGGTGAGAAACCTTTGTATTCTATCTCTCCTTGACTGACATAGTGTGTCACTGATTGTAAGCTATATGTTTTTGACTTTTTAAAACTTTTTTATTATTCTTTTCCCTTGTATATTCAATATAGTATATATATATATATATATATATATATATATATATTTTTTTTTTTTACTTGAAGCACATGTTACCAGTGTGGGTTTTAAAATATTGTGGCCAGGGGGAATTGCATCCCCCAGCCTGCAGGGTTCCTCCCTACTACTTCCTGTTATGGGATTAGTCTTGAATGGAGCAATCACATGCTGGGAGAGGGACCATGCCCCCTACTTCCTGGCATGGGATTGATCTATATAAGAACCAATCCCATGCTTAGGAGGGAACTTTGAATCTGAGAAGAATCAGAGTAACAGGGTTTTTAAGTTAATTTCAGTTAGGGAGCTCTGGTGTTTTTTTTTTTTCTTTAATAAAGTTTTCAAAAGATCAAAGAGATAGTTTTCTTTCACCTCTTTCAATTGGTGATCTATGAAGAAACCCCAGAACCTAACCTACAGACAAGTAGGAAAACCACCCTCCTCCCCTGAGTCGCCTGGGCTCATCGTCCTCCCCATCCACACAAAAGGTGGAAAGCTGCTATTCAACTTCCACTCTATTTACTCCCTTTTAACTCTTGTCCCCCTCATCCTTCCCATTCTCTTTTCTTCTCTCTCCACTTCTTATTCCATTTTCTCCTTCCCTCCAGACTCCAGCTCATCTGGGGACTCCCCCTGCTGAGATCCAACGTGGGGCTCTCTACCATCTGCCTGATCTCTCTTTCTCCCTCCATTCCCCTCCTCCAGCCTTGCCTCTCCAGCTGATTTCTTACTCCCTCCTTTCTCCTCCAAGCCTAGCTTCAGACCCCCTTGTGGAGCTGAGCTTTACAGCTCCTCCAGGGACTTCTGCTGAGACCTCCTCAATATTCATTTCCTGCCATTTTCTCCTGCCCCCCCTTCCCTCTTTCAGTCCAGCTCTTCAGTCACCCTCTACACACACCCCCCCTCAGCCTGGCTCTTTTTTCTGCCACCAGAGATGGGCTACTTTTCACCAAATCCTCTGATTGATCCCCTTTCTCCTTGATTTCCTGCTATCCTCCTTCCCCTCCTCCTCCACCTTTTCCTCCTCCTTGCTCTCAGTAGATCTGGATCTTCCTTGAGCCCCCCCAGATCTTGTATCACTCTTTCTCTCTTCCTGCCTTGCTTTCCCAGCTAGCCTCTCTACTCAGAGGTTTGGCTGAGTCCCCATCACCCCCACTCCTCAACTTCATGTCTCCCACCTGGGTAATCCCCAGGCTCTGTGCTCTTGTTCCTGCTCTTGCCTGATCCCTATCACCAGACCACCTGCTGAGAGTTCTTCAGAAGCAGGTAAGGTATACATTCTTTCCCCAACTCCCCCTAACACAGAGCCCCCCCCACCCACTCATATGGATTTTTTCAAAATCTCCCTCATCCCTGTGCAACCTCCAATTTCCTGCCAGGGAACTGCACCAGCTGTTTTCTTTTGCTTTGTTTGTTCTGTCCTAGTTCTAAAATAAAGCACAATGTTGTAAACCTTGATGGACAGCCTTTTGTCCCCTAGGGTTTTTGATAAACTTAGGGGTTCAGACTAGTTTCCTTTGCTAGTCTTAGGAGATTTCCTTTTTATAAGTCTTTTACTTTTCTTGGGAGGTTTAATTTTTCTAAACCTCAACCATAAACACCAAAAGGCCTGCCTGATTAACATGCAGATTCAAATACAGGCCCAACTGGAGATTTTAAAGAGATCCATGCCTTGTCTTGCGATAGAGCAGGAAGACCCCTCTCCACCTCTAACACAGATGGAAGATACCTCACTACGTCTACCTTAGGTGAAAGATACCTTTCCACCTATAACTCAGAGGGAAGATTCTTCCCCACCTATACCTCAGGTAGAATTTCTCCTCTTATAGCTTGTATAGATCCTGGCCACCCAGTCCTCTCTTGCACTTTCTCCTAGTGCCCCACCATCTCCTGCCCCTTCTCCCAGCCCCTAGCCCTGCCTATACCCAAACCCAGCTCCT
Organism: Monodelphis domestica; assembly: GCF_027887165.1. Taxonomy (NCBI): domain Eukaryota; kingdom Metazoa; phylum Chordata; class Mammalia; order Didelphimorphia; family Didelphidae; genus Monodelphis; species Monodelphis domestica. Next base: position 595,172,683 of record NC_077227.1, on the reverse strand, counting down.
CCCCCTCCTCCTGTCCCCACCCTTTCCTTACTTTTCTGGTATCGACTCAAACATCCACAAAAAAGACTAGGACCACAAATGAATCATATGAAGTAATTTTCCCCTTAAGGAAAGTGCCCACCTAATGGACAAATAGAAACGTGGTGACATTAAGGCACTACACCCCTTTTACTACCCAGGATATAAAAATATTAAAACAAAATATCCTCTCATTCAAAGATGAACCAATTGTTGGCACAAAATCCCTAGAATCTAGGGGTCCCCAAACTTTTTACACAGGGGGCCAGTTCATTGTCCCTCAGACCACTGGAGGGCCAGACTATTAAAAAAATTATTAACAAATCCCTATGCATACTGCCCATATCTTATTTTAAAGGTAAAAGACAAAATGAGAACAAATACAATATTTAAAGTAAGAAAAAGTAAATTTAAATCAACAAACTAACGAGTATTTCAATGGGAACTATGGCCTACTTTTGGCTAATGAGATGGTCAGTGTCCGATTCTATATTTATCACTGCTAGCTGTAACAAGTGATGCAAGTGTGCCATCAGTTAGTCTAGATCTGGTTGGAGATTTCAGATGTTTCATTCTGGAAAAAAGTCTGTTCACAGACATAAGTGCTGCCAAAGATGGTTGCCATTTTGAGTGCATGGTTCCTTGAGATTAGGATATGTCTCAGAGGGGAGAGATGCATAGCAATTAGGCAAGCTGCTTGACTTGAATGTGTCTTTCAGAGAGTCACAATTCTGTAGCTCAGCCAGTTCCATTTGGCAAATTGTATCCACATTTTCCCAATTTTCTATTGTCAATAGAAAATGGGTTACAGAAAAACTATATGTCCTGTTCATGGAGATGAAGCTCTTTAAATCTGAATTGGAACTCCTTTTGCAACTTTTCCAGTGAATCCACACATGTTTCTTTTGGGAATGTAGTCAAAGGTTTTTCTGCTAACAGATTTTGAGGTAAGGAGAGATGGCAGAAATTTTCCTCCTTCACTTCTTTGATACGGAGGTCTAATTTTACTTTAAATGCTTTCACATGTGATTGCATATCACAGATGAGCTTCCCTTTTCCTTGAAGTTGCACATTGAAACTGTTGAGTAGCTCTGTTACATCTGTCAGAAAGGTGAGGTACCATTTCCATTCTGCATCATTGAGCTCTGGTACTTCTTTGTTGTTTTTTCTTTGTTTGTTTTTAAACCTTTACCTTCTGACTTGGAGCTAATACTGTGTATTGGCTGGTAAGTGTCTGAGGCCAGATTTGAAGCTAGGACCTCCTGTCTCTAGGCCTGGCTCTCAATCCACTGAGCCAACCAACTGCCACCCATTTTTTTGCTTTTTGAAAGCACAAAAGCTGTAATCTGTGGAAGTAAGTCATAGAAATGTCTCAAAACTCTTCCTTGACTCAGCCAAAGGACTTCTGTGTGGTACAGAACATCTTCATAGGCAATATTTAGCTCAGACAGAAATTCCTGAAATTGTCTGTGGTTTAGTACATTAGTTCTAATGAAGTTAACACAAGATAACCACAATTTTCATAAGAGTCCCACTTCACTGATTTACTATATAGCAGCAATTCTTGGTGGATGAGGCAGTGTATAGCTATTGGAGGAGAATGGTTATGTTTGTCCATCTCTTGGCTAATGCGAGCAATTACTCCTTTCTTAGACCCCACCATTCTAGGAGCACCATCAGTTGTCGCATTGGCTAGTTTAGCCCAGTCCAGCTCCAAATCCTTCACAGTTTGGGAAACCTTTTCATAGATATCCTCTCCTGTAATTGTTCCTTTAATGCTTTGCAGTGCAGCAAGCTCTTCTGTGACTTCAAAATTGTCATTTGTCCCATGGATAAAAATTAGTTGTGCAGAATCATGAAAATCATTGATCTCGTCGAGTGCCAAGGAAAAACAGGAAAGTTTTCTTGCGGAGTTTTGCAAATGTTGATGCAAATTGTCTCCCATTTCTTCAATCCTTCATGTAACTGTAGATCCTGAAAGACTAACCGTACTAAGTAAGTCTGCCTTTTCTGGACACATCTCTTTGGCAACAGAAAGAAGGCACTCTTTAACAAATTCTCCCTCTACGAATGTTCTGCCAGTGCATGCTCTTAGCTTGGCAACTTGAAAACTTGCTCGCAGTGATGAAATAGTTAGTTGCTTCTGCTTCATAAAAGTATTTTGCTGAGTTGTCAATGTCTTTTTCAGTTTTAATATTTTATCTTTTCTCACATCTCCAAACAATCATATTTATGTTTATGTTGAGTTTGATAGTGCCAATGCAAATTGTATTCTTTGAACACAGACATTATATTCTGGTATATGAAACACAGAACTCTTTCCTTGTACTGCATGAAAAAGTAATCATAAGCCCACTATTGTTTGAATATCCTACACTCCGAGTCAATTTTTCTTTCTTGATGTCATTGTTTCCTAGGGATTCCAAATTGCTATTAGTAAAATACATACACACACACACACACACACACACACCTACAAAAACAATATACCAACAATAATTTTGCTCACAAGAGGCATACAGACTGCACTGCCCATCAATGCAGCCTTCCTAGTCTATATCATTTCAGCCTCACCAGTGGCCATATTGATGGAACTCCACTTTTACCTCAGGCTCACATTGGTGCAGTGCGGGCACTGGGCATGACACTAGTGTGTGTCCTCTTGTGGTCCATATTTATGGATCTGTAATTATAGACCATAATATGAAAACCACATGCCTCACTTCCCCCACATAGTACAATGGAAACCATGGGGGTTTACTGGGCAACCCCCAGATGCACAACATAATGGCATCTATAATAGGGGGAGTATGGGGGCCATTGTATTACCATGTTTCCCTGAAAGACACTGTCTTATATTAATTTGACCCCAAAAAACAGGGAGTGTCTTATAAAACATCCAGTGGCAGTGGTGGGCTTCTCACAGTAGAGGCCCACTGCTGATGTCACAGTCCAGATCACCACTATCTGATGCCTGTATACAGTTCTGGAAGCGGTACTGGGCTTGTGGCACTGAATACCACTGTCTGGGATTGTGGAGGCTGCAGCTCTGACTGTGATGGGCCTGTCACAATTTACACAGGCCCATCACTGCCACCACTATACCGGGAAGCAGTATATACAGCAGTATATACTCCCCCAGATCACTTCTCACCATGTTGATGTCTTCTATTGTGCAGCCACATAATCCTTTGTGCATAGCCTCATTTGTGTTCAGTTAATCTCAGAACAAGGTGCCACACAAAGGATTATGTCACCAGAAGTAGTACTGTAATGTGAACAACGTTGCGCTTTGTGGCACCACCACATACAGTAATACTCCAGGAGCACAGGATGCAGATGCATCCTGTTTGGGGACCCCTGCCCTATACCCATGATAATGATCCTATGGCATACATGCTGGAGGGGGATGTTCCCGTCCCCCTCTCCACACACCTAAGGACATTTTTCACATCACCTGCTCTTCTATCCAGTGGCCAAATGGGCACAATTCCCCCCTCCACTATATGTGGTAAGGTGGGGGGATCATATGCAGCATGAGGGTTGCAGTTTGGGCACTCGGTCTCTAAAAAGTTCACCATTTCTGCCCTAGACTGAGATTATAGAAAAATTTGGCAAAAAAAGTTTTTATCCTTCAAAAATGTACACTGAATGGTTTTCCTTCTGTATTTGTTGTCACAAGTCAGTTCCACTGGTCTAATTTTGCAAACTTTTCATTTGTTAATTCCTTGATGGATACCTTTTTGTGTTAATGAATTCTGTATAAGTATTGACATTATACTTAATGTAAGAAATCTAGAGTCACTAGATTGTTATTGTCTGGTAGAAATGATCATATCTTTTTGTATTTAAAAAGACCTAGACTGCTTACCTTAGGTGAAAGCAAAATGCCTTACCACTGTTTAGGGTGAGATGCTTGATTTAAAAATTTTTAAGTAGCTTACATTCTTAACTACTTCTCAACTGAGCTCACATATCTTGCTGTCCTTATAGATATGACTAAAATTCTGTTTAATTTACCCTGGCAGTAGCTATGATCCATGGGGGTAATCCTGGGTGCCCATTGGGATAAACAACCCAGAAAAAAATTCCTGGATCTCTGATAGACTTGCCTATACTAGTGGGATCCCTAAAAGAATTGATATGCCTTGCATACAGGCATTTTTTTAAAAATAGGTAATTAAGAGCTAATTAAATAATCTGATTAATTTAGAATAGATGGTTAGTCAAAAGTAAGGGTTTCAGTACAGAGTTGGAAATGTACCAGAGGAGCCCTTAAGGGTGGAATTATTAAGAGGTCAGAGAGGGATGGAATTCCAAAAGAACCCATAAGGAAGGAGTCATTGGAAATTTACCAGTTGCTCTGGATCTTTCAGTGACTTCACTCTGAGAGGTGGACACTCAGAGAGGAGGAGCAGCATAAATTTCCCAGTGATTCCTTTGAAAAAGTTTGGAAAACTAGATCTGGAAAGTCAACAGCCTGAAGAAAAGAAAGTGTTCATGAGAGAATTGCAGGTAGAGATAGAGAGAAGCAGAAGGCAGGTAGAGCTGATCTCCCCAGACAGGGAAGTTCAAGTTCAGCCAGAGGCTGAGTGGAGCCCCTGCTCAGAGGTGCTGACCTCTGCTGTGTGAAACAGGTGAAATTTCACCTTGCTCTTTGTGTGGTTGCTGAAGAAGTTTTTTTCTTGAGAGGAAAGTTATATTAATGAAGATATACTTTAGGATAGCTTAGTTAGAATTAATTCAATAGATAAGAGAGGGAGTAAGGCTAACCTTGGTTTCCAAGGACAAAGCATTCCCTTGAGGGAAAGAAATTGGGGATTGGGGTTTATAGTTAGATCTCTTTAGAATAGGGAAAATTGTAGTTACTTTAGCTAAATACTACTATTTCCTTTTGAGGAAAGCTAAAAAGAAAATTCCTATTGAGGGAGATCTAAATTGAAAATTGCCTTGAGAAATTCAGCCAGGAAAAATGCCAAGGCCCCACTACAGACAGATAAACTTCAAACCTGGCCAAGGCCTCTCTACAGACAGATAAACTTCAAACCTAGCCAAGGACCCACTACAGACAGATAAGCTTTGGCCCTTGTGCTGGGACCTGTCCAAGGTCCCTGATAAACTTCAGCACCTAGACCCCAGGTGCAAAAAGCAACTTTCCCACAAGGGCATGCAACAGGGGAATTATTCATGCTGAAATGTATTTAAGACTGAATCTTCAGGAGGGAAATTGGAACTCTGATGGCAGAGGTTCCCACTGATGCGTGTATCAGTTCAATAAAGGGTCTTTTCTGTGTCTGATTACATTGCCTGAGGTCTCCCTTGGTGGTGGGTGAATTCCCGGACCTTAACATTTGCGGGCTCGCCCATACCCCTCCACCTTGGAACCCCCAGGCAGGAGGGCGTAGTTCAAGTCTCCATCTAGTTGTCAGGCCCTGAGCATGGGATTTTGCGTCCCTGTCAGGTACCCTGGCACTTTTGGGAATTCCAGTTCCCTGTGGACAGAGTTTGAGTCTCTGTCGGGAAAGGGGTTTTTCAGTCCCCTTTTTGGGAAGATATTGCACCCCTACAAGAGACTGGGGGATGCCCCACGATCTCTAGGTGATTTTTAGACACACTGAGGTTTTTTTTTTTTTGCCACATGGAGGGATCGGGTGGCCAGCTGCTGGCTGCTTGCCCCTGACAGGTAGCCGGAGACAGCCGAAGGGAGCTGGCCACTGATGAGTAATTGCTGGTATTAGGTTTCTTTCTTTACTGCGGCTGGCCTGACAGGCAGCTGAAGGAAGCCGAAGGTCTGGTTTCTTTCCTGATTAAAACCTAGCTGCTTTGGGCAGTTGCTAACCCTTTCCTTGCAACTTCTTGGTCTCAATAATAGAAAATCAGCTTGTTTGTCAAACAGCTTGCTTAAGGTTTTACGGTCCTTACAAGTACATGCCAAGAAATGAGATCTTAAGATAAGCTCCTAGGATCGGGGTAGTTTATGTGTCCGTGTCTGTTGTTTGTCTTCTGGCTTTTGCTGTTTGTCTCATGTGTCCTTCTGTATTTGGACACAGGTATGTGGATGTGTGGGAGAGGGTGTCCTATAGGGTTCTTTGAGTCTTTGTTGTGGCTGGATTAATGGGAAAAAGGGGGGGGGAGTTTGGGATGCAGGGTCACAAAGGAGAATAGATTTTGCACCCCTGCTCCCTCTGCCTGCGTTCCAACCAGGCAGGCTATGATGAAGTAACACTGTGCTTGCTCCTGCAGCAGGCCTCAGGGCGGGAGAGAGAGTGCAATTACCTGTTCAATGATTTTTCCCTCCTTCTCCCTTTGGATGGGCCCCCAAAGGAGCGGAAGAGAGAAAATTCTGAGCAGAAAAGGGAGATTCTTACTAGAATTGTGTAAATGTGATTGATAGCAAGTCTGATGCAGAGAGGAAAGTTTATTCTGTATGGACAGAAATTGTACTGACTACTTTATAGATGTAAAAGTCATTCAGAAAAAGTTGTGTTGTTGAAAAGAACTTATCCTAGAATTTGAATTTGGGAATCCTTCAAATAACATTTATTTTAATGTATGTGCTGTCAGAAATAGCAGCAAGAAATTATATTACACACACAAGAAGTTTTTTTTCTTTTTTAAAGTGGTTAATCTGTGCATGGGATTAATGATATAAGTGCTAAGAATTGATGTTTTACAAAAGAGGAAATTTTTAAATGATGTTGTTTTTAATCAAGGTTATATGAATTGTTTTTGTTTGTAGCTGTGGAATCTTACTACAAATATTCCAGGTCCAGAATGATAAAATGAGTTGAGTAATATTTAATTAATAAAGTTACCTCATACTAGTTCTGGGGATTGTTGGGTTGATATTTTGATTACATTTTGATCTGTATAAGGATATATGTGGCAAACAATAGCCAAAGAATGAGTAGGGTGTTAAAAATGGCATATATGTGAAAATGCTTGCTTAGAAATTTATGATTGTTATGTGAGTGGATGCTAAAATGTGTTAAAGTATTGTTTGGATGTAAACAAAACCTCACTGTAAACCTGACTCAACCATATAGTTTGTTACCTCAGTTTACCAATTTGTACTATGAACTGAAATTTATAATGGTTGAGCTCTATGCTACAGATTGTTCAATGATGTAATATTTTTAAATCAGAATTCTTTTGGGTTACCGATTAACAATTGAAGTGATACCAGGGGGATAGTTGTTTGACTTATGATAGTAAAAGCATGTTAGAGAAAGTGGGGAGGTATGTTGGGTTTGAATTTGGAAGAAAGGGACTTTGATTTAAAGTCCATAAAGCTTTAGTATGTGGGTTTGTAAAGGAAGAATGGAAGGTGTGTTCTGCTTTTAAGCAGAGGGTTTTGAAGGAACAGAAAGAGAGAGAGAAGGTGAAAGGGAACAGATGAATGTTCTGCTCTCATAATTGGCTCTTTAACTTAGGGAAATTATATAACGTAATATATGTGGGAAAATCACACATGATTCTTTAATTTCTCTGGACAGTTACCCTGATGTGATTCCTGCATGACCTTGTCTTAGTCTTTCAGATGGCCTAGGTCCAGGAGATGATACAGCCCTGATTTATAGGGAACTACTTAATTCAGCACTCATGTGACTACACCTGATGTGTAAATACATGAAAATAATTGAGTGATCAGCCTTGTAGGGATATTAAAGGCTTGTTTGGGAGTATGGAGATTTGTTTCTGGATTGCTGATAAGCAAAATTTCTCTCAGCTGAAATGGGGGAAAACTTGTCTTTTAAGGAAAAAGAAGGCTTCTGGGACCCAGTGGCAAGTGCTCTAAGGAGAGAAAAAGTCCTAGGATGGTTATAGAGAAGGCAGCCCAAGGCTCACTTTGGACTGAATTTTCCTGACCATCCTCGAGTGGAACAACAATGGCAAGTGACAGCCTTGCTTGGTGTGTCTTTTGTGACTTGGAGATATTTCCCTTTCAGGGCCTTCTTCCTTTGTGACAATTCCCATGATCAGCACATAATGCAAATTGTGATATTAAAGTTTCCATTTCCTCAAACAACCCTAATAATTGGGAATTCTCAAATTGTTAGGAACATGCCTTGAGAAATAGGTGGAGTTTATTCCCAGATGGCACATATTTGTAGCCTTAATTTACCATAGATGAGGTTTGGTTCTTGAGCTTGGAAATATAGCTCACAGCTTTCTTGATTTCCCCAGCCTCTGGGGTAAGGAAATACATCTGTAAAATATTGTTACTCCAGTGTTTATAGATGTTATAGTTAATGTGTACTTTGCAAAGGGATATTATTCTTTAACAGAAACATCACATACCAGCTCTGCAAACAACTCAGGAATCCGATTTTTCCTAAAGGGATTTGTTCCTGTCAGGAGATGATTTCTGAAGATGAAGTCTGTTGGTTAAGATACCCAAATGCAAATGTGTGATGCCAATTACTATGTACTAATGTTCTGTTCCTATCTGCTGTTCTAGTATTTGCCCCAGTACCCTTATATCTTGGGGGCTGACTCTTCCCCTTGTGACCGGTCTGTCAATCAGGGGAAGCAGTGGCTGGATACCCTTTAGATCTCCAAGCAGTTATCCACCGATCTGGGACCCTGGAATTCACTGAAGATGTGCCCCTAAAGACAGTGTCTGCAGCCTTTCCCTTCCCCTCTTATTCCCCTCTCCCTCTCTCCTGACCATAGGACAGCTCTACACCCATTCTCAGCACTGAAGAAACTACAGAATATTTGGACCTCCGCCCTTTTCCCCTTAGATCCTTGGAGAGAGGAGGGGATGGGATGGCAGGGGACACTGAACCAGGTGGGGCCTGAGATTCTGGCCCTCCGGGAGGCTGTGTGGTTCCCCTATGGATGGCTGGGCCTGCTGGATGGCAGGACTCACCAGAAGCAGTGGGAAGTCAGCTAGCAAAAGGAATACATGACCCACTTGCTTCCATTACTTCACTTTTTCCCCCACCCCTTGGTTTCCCCCTCCCTTGTCACAGAGTATCCCTCAACTGGGAAAAACCTTATCCCACCCGCAGGAGCACACTGGCTCTGCTCCCGTTCTGGCCTACAGCCCTGTGTCTCCCCTAGCTCCCTCACTGCCTGTTGCACCCCCTCACAATAGTACCCCGAGTGACCTGCTATGCCAAGCAGGACCTCCTCTTCCTTAAGGAGGGGGCCTCTGTGCAGCCTTGGGTGAGGAATGTTGCTTCTATGTTAACTACTCAGGGATTATTAGGGACTCACTGAGCAAGCTACGAGAAGGTCTAGAAGCCCTGATGGAAGGAGAGGGAAACTGCCGGCCCCTGGTACGCCCACCTTTTCAATTCTTCTCCCTAGTCACGTCCCTCATAGGACCCCTCATAATCTCAACCCTACTCTTGACATTTGGCCGCTGCATTTTTAACCGCCTTGTTCGGTTTGTGAAAGACTTGCTGGATGCTATCTAGGGTTTGGCTCTCCGACAACAGTACCGACCCCTAGCAAGCCCCGGGCTGAAAGCCACAAGCTGCCTCAGTGGGCAGGCACCCCCTCTGCCCCCCCCCAAGAGAAAAAGAAGTTGGAAATGAGGGAGATCTAAATTGAAAATTGCCTTGAAAAATTCAGCCAGGAAAAATGCCAAGGCCCCACTACAGACAGATAAACTTTAAACCTGGCCAAGGCCCCACTACACACAGATAAGCTTTGGCCCTTGTGCTGGGACCTGTCCAAGGTCCCTGATAAACTTCAGCACCCAGACCCCAGGTGCAAAAAAAAGCAACTTTCCCACAAGGGCATGCAACAGGGGAATTATTCATGCTGAAATGTATTTAAGACTGAATCTTCAGGAGGGAAATTGGAACTCTGACAGTTCCCACTGTCAATGGCAGAGGTTCCCACTGATGCGCGTATCAGTTCAATAAAGGGCCTTTTCCATGTCTGATTACATTGCCGAGGTCTCCTTTGGTGGTGGGTGAATTCCTGGACCTTAACACTATCTCACTCTGATCTTTCGAAAACTTTATTGAAAGCAAAAGCAACTGGAGTTTTCCCTGACTGATATTAAAAGGCACTTTCACTTCTACTAACCCCATTAACCACCCTCATTTATGAAAGAAAGCACCTGAGAACTCTTGGCACAGGATTAGTTCTTATGTAGACCAATCTTGAGCCAGGAAGTGGTGGTGGTGGTGGTGGTGGTGGTGGTGGTGGTGTCTCTTCCTAGCACAGGATTGGTCCATTCAGGACCAATCCCACACCAGGAAATGGGGGTGGATGGAACCCCTGGGGAATTCTGGGAAATGTAGTCCCCAGCCAGGATATATTTTTAAACCCACACTTTCTTATCTTTTACTTTGATTAGTTTAATAAATAAGAATAACTTTTACTATAACTGATCTCAAACAATTCCTTGATAGTGAATACCATTGATTCTCTCAACAGTGTGAATTTTAAAACTATTCCACCCTAATCAGACCGTACTTTAGAAGATCTGATTTAGCTATCTCCTGATTAGTAACAATGGAGATACTTGGTTTAAGAGAATCAAGTCTTGGGAACTCTACATTTCTCTACCCTACTCAGTTTAACAAGGTCAGAAATGTCTGCTCCATACTCAAAGATTTAATTATCTGAGAAAATGGCCTTCAACAGACATGTGCAGAAAACAGCGAACAGACCCCTGGGCTGTCCTCAGTTAAGCTAAGCTATCATTGGTACAGATGAGAAGCAGGAAAGTGACGTAAAACTGTCTATATAAGGAATGTCACTGGCTCTCTTCACCCCTTTCCCTGGAGAGGCAACTCTGGCTGGCAGTGTGCTAGGTGTTCCTACATCTTGTAGTGGTGGCTGTTATTTGTCTGGGTTTGGTGGTGAGTTTGCCCTTGAGCTAATTCAGGTTTGGGCATCTTGGCTGAGCCCTTTTGGAGTTCAGGCTGATTTCTTCCTCCTTCACACTCTAAAACCTTACTTTCTAGATCTCCTAATCTTCCTGTCCGGTACTAGCCAGGGGGGAGAAATCCTATTCCCTTTCCTTCTTCCTTCTTCTTAATCTCCTTCACTATATCAATTAAATCACCATAAAATTTCCAGCTGACTTGGGTATTTTATTATTTGGGATTTTCCCTGGTGACCAATTACTTTTAGATTTTAAGTCACAACTCTAAAATATTCCTTTACAATGGTCAATCACTAGTGAAAGCTATAACAGTGATCAATATCTGGGGACAAGATACCCTTTTACATCTTTACATTTCGTACAGACTCCAGTAGGATGACCTTATGCACTGAGGCAATCCCTGGAAGAGTTTCCACCTAGGAAAGTTTTCTCAATTAAGAAAAATAATCTGCAGGTCTCAAATGCCCAGAGAGAGGTCTGTAATTTGGAAAGTTCAGTATTCTGAAGAATAATAGCAAAATGAACTCCTTTCAAAATTCAATAGATGGAATTCAAACAGGAAATGGCAAGTGTTATAATGGGGATTTGGAGAGAGCCCACCTTTGTTTTTACAAATTTTAAAGCAGGATTTAGCTAATATTTTTTTAGGGGAGCTATTTAATACAATTTATGGATAATTTGCTTTTAGCAGCACCATGTGCCCATGTGATTCAGGAAGACAGTAGAAATTTTCTCTTGGAGTTACACAGGAGAGGCCACAATGTTTCTAAGGCAGAGGTTTGTGATGTTTCCTAAAGGCAGAATATTTAGGCTGTTTTGACTGCTAGAGCCCATTCCTTTTCCCCCTAATGCATTGAAACTATTTAGCAACTGGCTATTCCATCTATTAAGATAAGCAGCTGAGAGCACTCCTAGGGGCAACAGAGTTCTAGTCAATGTATTCCTCATTATGGGGAAATTATTAAACCCCTTGTACCTCTGACAAAAGACTCAGTCCCTGAACCACTCCAGTTAGATTCAGTACATCTGTCAATTCTTTCAGACTTAAAACAATCCATTCTGTCTATCCCTGCTCTAAATTATAGATTATAAAAAGTCATTTACCTTGCATGTACCCAGCATTCCCTGCAGTCCCCAGGGTTCCTTCCCCCTACTTCCTGGAGCAGGATTGGTTTATAGACCACACCTAGGGATGGACTTTGAATTGGTTTGTATTCTGTTGAGTTTTCTAAGTGGAGGGGAAGAGCAGGAGCTTGCTAGAGAAGAGACCTTTTCATTTATTAATAAAGTCCTTTCTTTTCCCTACTTTCTGTATTTTTATTAACTACAATTGGTGACCAAAAGGGACAGAGGACCTTCAGGTAAGTAGGAACATCCCCCCTCCCAGTTTCCCCAGGCTCCCTACCCTCCTGCCCACACAAAAGGTGGGAAGCCACTTTCTAGCGGCTCCTTTCTCAATCCAGCTTCCACCCAATCTCCTACTCTTCATCCCTCACTCCCTCCTCTTTCCTCCTTCCCACTGTGCATTTTGAAATGGATCTAAGCCCTGGGAGACTATATCTCCCAGGACTCTCTGCTGAAACTTCCTTGGAAACATTCCACTATCTTTGTGGGAAATATCTGAGGGAGAATAAAAGGAGACAGAAGAGTGGATTTTGGCACCTTTTCCCCTGAACCTGGGTGGAGAGCTTTGGTCCTTTCGTAGCTGCTAGAGATCAAACTTTCCTATACTTTCCCAAACCTAACCTTTCCTAAAATCCCAAATAAACCTCCCTGACTTTCTACTGAATCTAGCTTTGATTTGATTTAAACTCCCTAACCTAGCTAAGAAGAAAGCCTAATCAATTCCCCTGCTTCCAGTCAAGGGGGAAGGACCCTCAGCCACCTTCCTACCTTCCCTTTTCCTTATCCTTCCCCTCCTTTTTTCCCTACCACACAACTCTTACTTTTTACTCCTCCTCTTCCTCCAACTCTTCCTGCTTCTCCAGACCCTCTGCTGAAATCTCCTTTTCATCAGACCCCCACTGTGCAGAGCTCTTTTTTCCCTGCCAGTTTTTCCAGTTGACCCCTGCCTGCCCCCTCTGTGAGCTCTTCTCAGATCTGCTCTTCTGCCATCCTCCTTCCCCTCTTCCTCCACCTCCTCCTTCTCCCTGCATTAGCAACAAGTGCTTCCCCTACCAGTGCTGGCTACTTTCCCGCCATTTCCCCCCAAACCCCTCTCTCCCTGCTGCAAGCTCTTGGAGCCTCGCTCCCACCATTTTCCTCCTCCTTCCTCCAGAGGCTTTCCTCCTCCCTGCTACCACAGCCTCCTTCCCAGCTCAACCCAGATCCAGATTTGCCCTGTGTACCCTGGATCCAGATCTCCCCTGTGCTCCCCAAATCCAGATCTCCCCGGTGTTTGCCATCTTTCTTTTTTTTTTCCTGCCTACTACCCCCTCAAGCTTCTCACTTGTTCTAGCCCACTTTCACTTCCTTCCCCAGTTGCTACTGTTTCTCTCTTCCTCACTCTCTCTTCCTGCCTTGCCAGGTTAAGTCTGTCCACTCAGGGGCTTGGCTACACCCCCCATAGTACCCCTCAGACTTCCTCCCATCTGAGGCCTTCCTTGCTGGCCACCCACACCCATCACCTGCCATGGACCCTGCCCATGCTTAGCACCAGCCAAGCCATTCCCAGCCCTGGTTCCTGAGCTGCTCCTGACTGCATCAGCCTAAAGCCATGATGGAGAACCTATGACGTGTGTCAGCACTGACACACGTACCCATTTTCGATGACACACAGCATGTAGCCATATACAGAGAAGTATGGGGTTGCATGCCAAGAGGGACATTTCATCCTTGGCTCCTGCACAGCCAGGTGCAATAGTTGAGGATAAAATATTTGCTGTAGTGTAGTGTAGAGACACTCTGTGCCTAGAGGTTTGTAGGCCCAAACAATAGAACTCCGGCCCAGAGCATCTTGTTCTGGGACTGCCAGTTAGGCCATTAGGGGATCATTGACCTCACTTGGGGTTGACGGAGCAGGGAGCAGTGGGTGGGGACACATCTTTGGGGGCCCTGTGATCACCATTGCCAGCAACCACATAACAACAGCAACCATCATTCAATCTACTGTTCTGGGGTTTCATTATTACTGAGATAAGTAAGGGGGAGGCTGGGAGAGTTGAGGACCTGTGCTATGGGTGCTGTTTCCCGCCATTAGAAATATTGGCAGCCATCTTACTTTACATAAGGAATGCAATCTTGCAGCATAGTGCAAACTCCATTTCACTACTATTTCTGTTGTGGATCCTTATTTACCCCCATTTTTGCTTATTAACCCTACCCTTTCCTAAAAGACAGTTATATGTGCTATCTTGTGATCAGTTAGGCTAGTTAACCCCTATTTGCCTGCAGGGCTAACAGGCTATCTATAATTCTATCTTGTCACTGTGCCCCGATGGAGAACCCCAAAAATGAAAAAAACAAAGTTAAGTAAAGGAAGTGGTAAAAGCAGTAGCTGATTCTTTCAAGAGACATGTACTGAGATATATGGCATTATAGAAAAAAGTGATAGATCATTTTGTGTATGATTCCTAAGCTGGCTCTTGACTTGGCCACGTTGCCTTTGTCCAGGGCAAACTCATTAACATAGCATGAGGAGCCAAACTCATTTGCAAAGCACGGGTTAGATTTACACACTCCTCTTTGTTGTTATCATTATCATTTCAACCAATGTCAATCTACTATGCTTTGTTACGTATGCATTGAACACCTCCCAATCCACAGCTCAATAAATGCGGGTGAGGGGTACTGTTCCTTCTCTTGATTCCTATTCTCCCGTTGGATATTCTTGACTTTTGACTCACTTGATTCTCTATTCTCCCTCTTGATTCCTGCTACCCCAGAGTTCTTCTCCTATCTCTCCCTATCTCCATTCAGGAATACTTACTTCCACGTGTTCTCTTATTTCCCATTTTTCCTGTTATTAATTTGCCAGGGAAACATCACAGGCACACCCACCGCTCCCATATCAATTAACTTGTCTGTGTCTCTTGATTTATCACCCATTTTCTTCAGACTCCTTTCTCCTTCTCAAGTTACAACCCACAAAGGAAAAATTTTATGTAGCAACTGCTGGTCAGACTGCTATACTTCCCTGGTCTCCAGATGCAAAGGGAGGATCCCTCACCACCTATGCCTCAGAAGGAAGATCCTTCCCCACCTATTCCTCAGGTGAAATTTCTTGCCTCTTGTCTTGTACAGCTCCTGGCCATCCTGCCCTCCCCTCTCCCTTCTCCCATTCCCCCATATTCTCCTGCCCCTTGTTCCAGCCCCCAGCCCTGTCCATCCCCAGACCCAGCTCCTCCCCCTCCCCTTAGTTTCTTGGTATCGACACAAACATCCACTAAAAAGACTAGAAACATGACTGATTCATTTGAAAGTCTTTTCCCCTTAAGTAAACTGCCCACATTAAGGACAAATGGGATTGTGGTGACCTTAAGGCACTACACACCTTTTACTCCCCAGGATATTAGGAAATTTAAACAAAATGTCCCTTCTTTCAAGGATGAGCCTATTATCATTAAGACCCTCAATAATATATTTTGTACATATGATCCTGCATACCATTATGTACAAAACTTGCTCCAAGCCTTTTTGACTGAATGGGAGAAAAGTAAAATTATTTCTATTGTTAATAAAATCTGGGGAAGGAATGTGGTTCATTGGCTGGAGCAAGACACAAAATGAGATGTGAATGGTGAACTAGAATATTTACAACTATGCAGTGATAAAGAAACATTGCTAAAGGCAATGAGAGATTGCTCTGATAGGCCAGGTACATAGATCAAGTTTGAGAGCCTTAAACAATCAGATGATGGCATACCCTCCCAGTTTGTGGGAAGACTTATAGAGCTTGGAGGAAGGGACAGATCTTAATCTTACCAAAGAGAGGGATGTAAGGCAAATTAGAAGAGTTTGTAAATATCTGTTGCAAAGTGGTACAGGATTATTTTCATACAAACTGCCCAAATTGGTCTAATATGGACCTTGAGAAATTAAGGAGGGTCGCAGTTTATGTATCAAAAGGCCATGAACAGAAAAATGTGGAGACAAATGATTTGGTAGAAGCATTACGGAAGGAACTAAAATCCTTAACTGAAAGACTTGATAAACAAGAAAAAGAAAAAGGTCAAGCAGTGGCCATTGCCCCTTTGCAGGAATCCAACTATCAATTACTTATATACCACTTCTGGGGGAAATGGGGCCACATAATGAAGAATTTTAGGAACTTGAAACAAGCAACTCCAAATAACTTCAGAAAGAATAACTTTAGAAAGAATAACTTCAGGAATAATAACACCTTTAGAAATCCTAACAATTATGGCAATAATACTCCACAAATAACTCTAAGTCAGGCAAATGATTACTCACACCAAAATACCCAACAACAATATATCCAAAGTGGAGCTCATTCACACTGTATTCAGGGTGAGACTGCCCCTCAGCCTAGAGGAGCCCAAGGTACTACCCAAAGACCTTTATGAAGGTGTGAGGGAGGGATAGGGCACTGGAATCAGAGGTTACAACAAGACCCTAATGTCTTAATGCTCTTTATTCCTACCCACCCCCCCCCCCCCCCATAGTGATGAACCACATGAAGGTTGGAAATTATGATGATTTTCCCTTGGAAACCAGAACCTCCAGATCTGTATTGACGAGTACACCTGATTCTGATTTTGGTTCCATTGGCTCAATAAACGTAAAGGGTGTACAGGACCTGGTGACAGACTGAAATTGTGCAAACAACATGCCCTACCCCCCTCCTTCAGAACAGGATGTTGTCCCCCAAATTAGAACCAGATGCCAGTAAAATTCACAAAAACCCATCTCCCTGGGCCCCTCTAAAAACCGGATATGCTTACTTCCCCCTAGCCACAGTATATATATACCATGCTTTTGCCTCAATAAACGACTCCTCTCTGCACACCATGTGAGAGTTGTCCGTGTCCTCTTTCTCTCTTCTCCCTTTCCCTTCTAGGGGTCGTAAGGGGCTGGTCCCCGACATCTGGCGCCCAACATGGGGCCCGAGCGACCACCGGACGACTGAGGAAAAGTTCGGCGCCGAAATCGAGACTACAGTAACGGGTAGGGATCGAACAAACGATCCTGAGGAAGGGTAAGTCGTCCCATTTATATCTCCCTCTCAAACCCCATTGTGTGAATGGTCGACTGTATGTGTGTGTATTAATGGCAACGGAATAACGGTCCCCTTATATATACGAGTAATAGGGCGCCCTTCGGGGAACCTGGCCGGGGCTTGTACGGCACGCCTACGCTCAAATATAAGGGACCCCTCTTTGATCAAAGAGGAGAGGCCAATTCGTGGAGAATTGATCTCGCGGTTCGACTGCCGTTGACCTGTTTCTGAGTGTTGACCTGGAAGTACTGCGTTTTCGTCCCTGCGCGAGCACGGCGGCCAGGAAACCAGGGAAGTGAGACTTATGTGTGACTGAAAATGGGGAAGACACTGTCTAAGGAAGCTCTGTTTATAAAAGAATTAAAAGAAAGAATTAAAGAGCGCAATGTAGAAGTTAAGAAAAGAGATCTGTTGCGCTTCTTCTCCTTCATTGAACAACGTTGCCCGTGGCTCATTCTCCATGGCCCTGGCATTCACCCCCTAACTTGGGAAAAGGTTGGCCGAGACCTTAATGATTTCGCACGCTCAGGTCAACCCATCCCTGAGGATTTCTTTACCTTTTATGGCCTGATTCGGGACATCCTTAAAGAGGCTGACTCCAGTACACAGGTCTCCCACCTCCTCAGCCTTGCTGAGGACGCTATTGAAGAAAGTAAAAAACAGACTGAAGAAACCCCTGAATTAGACAACATGGACGAAAAAAACAAAACCCCGTCTCTTTTAGACGAACCTATTAACACCCCCTCGCACTTACCAAAACCACTGCCTCCCTCCCGCAGACCCGCTCTCTATCCTGTCCTTTACGATACCAATACACCAGAGACCCTCAATCCCGCATACCAGACTGAACTGGATGAGGCGGCAGCCGGATACCGCCCTCCAGATTTCCTTGAAAACAAGCCCCCTCCCTACAATCCGCTTTACCCTTCCCCGATTTTACCAACTCTTCCCAATACAAATGACCTAAAGACAGCCACTGCTCATTTAACTAAGCAAATCACTGATCTCAAACAATTTATAGACTTACAACATGAGATCGGCCACTTAACAAGCCAATTACATGACCTTCAGGTCGCCTCCATGAAACCAATATCACACCCGAAAACGTCTAAAGCCAAACACACCAAACCAAAAACACTTCTGGCCTTCCCGGCGGTCACCAGACGTAGGGCCGCCACGGGGACCTCCCCAGAAGGCATAGAGGAGAGATTCTTGCAGCCTCCCCCGGAAGAAATGCCCCAACCCCACCAAATTTCACCCCCCGCTTCCTCTGATTCCGAGAGAGAGGAGGGAGACGAAGAGGCAGACAACACCGATATGGCCCAGCATCATGAGGCTGATACCTCCGGTGCTGCCCGGCCCCTTGCCCCTGTACTTAAAAAACTTAAATTCAAACAGATCAAGGACCTCCATTCAGCAGTAAAAAACTATGGCCTCAATGCTCCCTTTACCCTTTCTATCTTGGAAGGTCTCGGGGGAGAAGGGCACTTACTCCCCTCAGAATGGACTAAGGTTATACAATCTGTCTTGTCTAGAGGCCAGTTTTTAACCTGGAAGGCAGAGTTTCAGGAAAGAGTAGAGAATCAGGCAAAATTAAATCTTACGAACCCTCAAACAGCCACTTGGACAGCGGACAAACTCATCGGTCGTGGTCGTTATGCCTCTGACACCGTGCAGTTGAGATTGCCTCCTGGTCTACTTATGCAAACCGCCCACGCCGCCTTAGCCACATGGCGCGCTGTCCCTGCCTCCGGGGCTATCACCGCCCCGATCTCTAAAATCCTTCAGGGACCTAACGAGCCCTATGCTCAATTTGTAGCCAGACTCTTAGAGACAACGGAAAGGGTCTTGGGACAGGACGGCGCCGATAACCCAGTGGTTAGACACCTGGCCATTGAAAACGCCAACCCTGCCTGTAAGGCTGCCCTCAGAGGAAAATCTAGAGAGCTTGATCTGAACGGCATGATCCGCTTATGTAATGATATTGACTCTTATGACCACAGAATTAACAAATCTATCTCCTTAGCTATTGGAGCCGCCATTCAGGCCACTCAACAGAACGCTCCCCGGAATTGTTTTAAATGCGGCATGCCCGGACATTTCACTCGAGAATGTCCATACAATCAAGCCACCTCTATCTCACCTTTTCGCCCTTCAAATGTGCCTTCGAGGCCGCCCCCAAGCGTCTGCCCAAAATGTCGGAAAGGACGTCATTGGGCACGTGACTGCCGCTCCAAAACTACCTTAAATGGACAAACTGTTCAACCCGTCCAGGGAAACGGGATGCGGGGCTCCCTCGGGAGCCCCTTCCCCACGCCCTTGTTCGAGCCACAACAGGCAGCGCAGGCTTGGACCTCTGTTCCTCCTCCACCAGAATATTAACCCCTGAGGTCATTTCCACCGGTGTCACTGGTCCGCCACCCCCTGGCATGTTCTTCTTAATCATCGGGAGGGCACTCACTACTCTACAGGGAATTGTAGTCCACCCCACATTAGTGGACAATGACTATACGGAGAAATAAAGCTCATTGTTGAGTCTCCCCATGGCCCGGTTACTATCCCTGCTGGTCACCGACTAGCCCAAGCCCTTCCCCTTCCCATGATGGGTGACTTCCCTACCATCGAACAAACAAAGGGCCCTTCATCTCCAGGATCATCAAACATTTATTGGGCACAACAAATTACTGAATCCCGTCCCACCCTCCAGTTGTCTCTCGACGGGAAGAAATTTATCGGGCTACTTGACACCGGGGCCGATTCCACGGTCATTTCCCACAAACACTGGCCTTGTGCCTGGCCCCTTCAGCCCTCTACCACTCATTTGTCCGGCATAGGGCAAGTCAATTACACACTTCAGAGTTCAAAGTTCCTTACTTGGAGAGATGCTGAGGGTAACACCGGCACGACTCGACCCTATGTAGTCAAAGGGCTCCCTGTTAACCTCTGGGGCAGAGATATTCTCGCTCAAATGCGACTCCTCATGGTGAGCCCCAGCGACCCTGTCACACAAATGATGCTTAAATCTGGCTTCCTCCCAGGAAAAGGGCTTGGCAAAAATGAACAGAGCGACCCTCAACCTATCTCCCTTACACCTAATAAAGATAGAGCAGGCTTTGGGTCACAAAATTTTTCATAAAGGCCACTGGTCCTCCTGCACCCCAGGCAGATAAGATAACTTGGAAGTCTGATTCCCCTGTCTGGGTCGACCAGTGGCCCCTTACCTCTGAAAAGGTCCAGGCCGCCATCATGCTGGTGCAGGAGCAAATCTCTTTGGGCCACCTCGAGCCCTCCACCTCACCGTGGAACACACCTATTTTTGTTATCAAAAAGAAGGCTGGAGGGTGGAGACTACTACAAGACCTACGGGAAGTCAATAAAACCATGATTCCCATGGGTGCCTTACAACCCGGACTCCCATCTCCAACAGCTATCCCCAAGGGATTTCACAAAATAGTAATAGATATAAAGGACTGTTTTTTCTCCATTCCCCTCCACCCTCATGATTGCCCTCGATTCGCCTTCTCTATCCCTGTAGTCAATCAAATTGGCCCCAATCCCCGATTCCAATGGCGAGTTTTGCCTCAAGGAATGGCCAATTCTCCTACCTTGTGTCAAAAATATGTTGCTCAGACAATAGATCCCATCAGGCTTCGATTCCCTTCTGCATATATTATCCATTATATGGATGATCTTCTCATAGCAGCTCCCTCCCCTCAACTGACCCAGACCATCGCTCAAACCATTACTTCAGCTCTACAGGACAGAGGCTTTAAAATCGCCCCCGATAAGGTACAGGTCCAATATCCCTTTTCTTTTCTCGGGTTCCGTCTCGAGCTTGATCATCTCTTTACACACAAAGTCACGCTTAACCGTTCCACCCTAAAAACACTTAACGATTTTCAAAAACTTCTAGGGGATATTAATTGGCTTCGCCCTTATCTCGCCCTTGCAAAAGTAGACCTCCGCCCCCTAGAAGATATTCTATGTGGGGATACTGACCCCTCTTCATCACGATCACTAACACCTGAAGGAGAAATCTCCTTACAAAAAGTTGAACAGGCAATCGCCAGACAGAACATCGGTTACTTCTCCCCTAAGGATCCTCTCTATTTGATCATCTTTTCCACTGAATTCTCTCCCACAGGTCTCCTATGGCAGGACCCCTCTCCCCTCATTTGGCTACACCTTCCCCTAGCCTCTAGGAAGATCCTGATCCCCTACCCTGACCTGGTTGCTCAGCTTATTATGATGGGTGTCCGCCTGGCCACTCGCCACTTCGGCCGCCAGCCCGATCATATTGTTTCCCCGTATAATAAAGAACAACTACGATGGCTGCAAACACAGAATGATAATTGGGCCATCCTTATCTCGTCCTATCAAGGCACTATTGGCAATCATATGCCCAGTAATAAACTTTTACAATTCTTTACCCTTACCCCCTTCACCTTAACCCGTGTTACGCAGTCATCCCCCATTCCCGGGGCGCCCACGATTTTCGTGGATGGCTCGAAAACAGGCCTCGTGGCTATTGTTATGCATGATTGTCCCCATACTATCCACACTCCTTATCAGTCTGCGCAACTGGTTGAACTATATGCAGCACTCACTGTTTTTATCTCTCTGCCTGAATCCCCCTTCAACCTGTACTCTGACAGCCGATATGTCGTTAAGTCCCTACTACGGCTTGAGGCCACTCCTGTTATTCAACCCACAACAGCCACCTTTTTCTTATTCACCAAGATACAGCAAGCCATCAGAGCACGGTCTCCCTTCTTTATAGGCCACATTCGTGCTCATTCAGGTCTCCCAGGCCCCTTGGCATTAGGAAACGACCTTGCAGATCAATATACCCGCTTGGCCGCTCTGGCTGTACCTACAGTCCCTTCGCTAGACCCTATTTCCCTTGCTACTGAAGCCCACAAGCTGCACCACCTTAATGCCCATACTCTTCGCTTAGCCTACAAAATCACTAGAGAGCAAGCCAGAGCTATAGTGAAAGGCTGCAAAAATTGCCTTACTCTGTTACCTGAACCTCACCTTGGAGTCAACCCCCGTGGCCTCCTCCCTGGCCACCTGTGGCAGATGGACGTTACTCATGTTCCCTCCTTTGCAAAATTAAAATATGTTCATGTTTCCATTGACACCTTTAGTGGGTTTCTTTTTGCTTCGGCACAATCTGGCGAAGCCACCAAACATGTCATCAAACACATGTTTCTCGCCATGTCAGTCATGGGAAGACCATTGACCCTTAAGACAGACAATGGTCCTGGCTACGCAAGCCGTTCCTTTAAACAGTTCTGTGCTCAATTAGGCATAAAACATATTACTGGCATCCCCTACAATCCCCAGGGACAAGGTATTGTAGAAAGAGCAAACCAAACACTGAAAAATACCATTTTTAAACTAAAAACTCAGGAGACCCTCTACCCCTTGTGCGGCAGCCAAACCACCTTGCTGGCACATGCCCTTTTTGCCCTTAACTTCCTCACCCTGGATACGGAGGGCCGCTCTGCCGCGGACCGTTTTTGGCACCCACACACCACCTCTGACCTCGCTCAGGTCCTATGGCGTGATCCCCTCACGGGCCGTTGGAACGGCCCTGACTCTGTTCTGACCTGGGGCAAAGGCTCAGCCTGCATTTTCGACAAAAAGGAGCAGTCTGCTCGCTGGATCCCCTCACGTCTAATAAAAACCTTCAGCCCAGATAATCACCTCCCCCCAGGGTCGACCCCTGAGAAAAACCTCCCCTCTTGTCTTACAGATAATGCTTGAAACCCATGATCCATCCTGCCTTGTACTGCGAACACTGTTGGCTGCCTCCTTGTTCTTCGCGATCCTCGGCCTTTTTGCTGCCCTGATAGAATCCATCCACATCACCCTCTACATTCGCAGTCTGAACGACCCTTGAACGTCCGCGACCACTATGGGCCTTCAATTCTTATTGTTTCTTTCCCTACTCACCCCCCCTCTGAGTGCCGCACAACACCAATCCCACCGTCCATGGAAATGGAATCTTGGCAGCTGGGACGGTAGCTCTATTATCCAGACTACAACCACCTCTGGAGCACCCAGCTTCACCTTTCTCCCCTGCAAAATTATTCAGCAGGACGGACAATGCCTACCGGAAACACCCGGAGCCCCTACATCACACTTCACGTATAATGATTATTACATCTGCCCTTCTTCCAATCCTGGAATGCATTATTGTAATCACCCAAATGCATACTATTGCTCCTACTGGGGATGTGAGACTCGCTCTACCGGATGGACTCCCCCCAAATTGGACTCCTTCCTTTCCCTTCATTGGGGACCCTCGGGTTGTAAGCCCCGATCAGAGCTCGGGCGCTTTATCGCGGGGGGTTCTAAAGGACTATGGATTGACTGTTCATATCTCAACCTTACAGTACTACAACCCACCGATGACAGCTGGCTTCTAGGAAGAACTTGGGGACTCCGCTCCTACCAACCAGGAGCTGACCCCGGAGGACTGTTTTTCATCACAAAAGAACTCCCTCCGAAACCCCCCCCCCTCCATTCAAGGCCCAAACAAGGCCCTCCGACCCGCTAAACCCCGACACCCACCTCACCCCCCCACACCGACATCCACTCCCCAACCTAGACCGTCTCCCTCGTCCCCCGTCTCCTCTCCTTCACCCCCTCCTCCTCCCCTGTTACCCCCTATCCCTAAGGAGAAACCGATAATCCCTTATCCATACCTCCCTCTCCTGCAAGCGTCTTTTTCCGCGCTTAACCACTCCTTCCCTAACTTCACGACCAATTGCTGGCTTTGTTTAGTCGCGTCCCCACCCTATCTTGAAGCTTATGCCCTAACCGATAATAATCTTACGTGCTCTAAGGTCGACAACCCCTCTGCTTGTCATTGGGATAATGATGATCCCTCCCTTACTATACCTATCATCGGAGGCAACGGCACTTGCATTGGCAAGAATACTACACTTAATCCTTATTGTGCCGTGTCCTTCGTGGCTAGTAATGACTGCAAATTTTATATTCCCCCCGTTAATACCCGCTGGCTTTGCGCGAAAGCAGGCCTTCAAGCCTGTTGGGCTTCTACCGCCCCAGAGGACGTGTGCATTCTGGTCACCATTGTACCACGTGTCACCTTTAGGCCCGACCAAGACTTCCTCCCCCTGTGGGAACGACTCCAAAACCCCAGATGGAAAAGAGAACCGGTGACCCTCGCCGTTACGATAGCAGCTCTTCTTGCCGCTGCCAGCGCAGGGACCGGCATAGCCGCTCTAACTTCCCAACACATATCCCTCAACCATCTACGGGCAGCAGTAGATGAAGACATTGCCCGCTTAGAATCCTCCATAAATTTCTTGGAAAAGTCCCATGCTTCCCTTGCCGAAGTAGCCTTACAGAATAGACGAGGATTAGACCTCCTCTTTCTCCGCGAAGGGGGTCTCTGTGCCGCCCTCGGAGAAGAATGTTGCTTCTATGCTAACCACTCTGGCGTCATTAGGGACTCTTTAGCCCAACTTAGGAAAGAGCTTGAACAGAGACGCAAAGATAGGGAAACAGACGGCCCTTGGTATGCACAGTTTCTGCCTAGTTCTCCATGGTTCTCTACAATCCTCTCTACCCTTCTTACCCCCCTCATAGTTTTTATCCTTGCCTTGACTTTTGGCCCTTGGATTTTCAAAACTATCACACGGCTAGTCACTCGCTCCATTGAATCATCCTTAAAGGCCTTCCCTATGGTACAGTACCACCGCCTAGAAACGGTTGACCACTCCTCCCCCTCCACTGAACAATACAACCGATTACACTTATCGAGACGGTAATCCAATGACGGGATTATTGCGGGTCCCTTGCCCTTGCGTGGAGGCTATTAGGGAAATACCCCGCATAGCCTAAGACAGGAGCCGCCTCCGATCGGAAGGATCCTTTAGGGATGCCAAGGAGTCGGGTTATTTCCCTGTGATACTATACTAGATAGCCTCCCCCCTTCTCTCCCCTCTTTTAAAAAAGAAAAAGGGAGGAATTGTACAGGACCTGGTGACAGACTGAAATTGTGCAAACAACATGCCCTACCCCCCTCCTTCAGAACAGGATGTTGTCCCCCAAATTAGAACCAGATGCCAGTAAAATTCACAAAAACCCATCTCCCTGGGCCCCTCTAAAAACTGGATATGCTTACTTCCCCCTAGCCACAGTATATATATACCATGCTTTTGCCTCAATAAACGACTCCTCTCTGCACACCATGTGAGAGTTGTCCGTGTCCTCTTTCTCTCTTCTCCCTTTCCCTTCTAGGGGTCGTAAGGGGCTGGTCCCCGACAAAAGGGAGTATCAGGGCCACCTCTAAAGGTCCCAAAGCTTTTCCCTCTGATGGTGTCTATAGGACCCATAGCAATGAAACATTCTTATGCCCAGCTCCCCAACAAATACCCTAGAGAGAGATCTTTTATGCAAACTTGGAGCCACAACAACTTGCTCTCCAGATGCCTCTATCTCACTGGAATTGCCTGAGGAATCTTTGAATTTACTCCCTGTACTTCTTTCAAACAGTCAGAAGATAAAGGAACTAATTTTTACAATCACAAATGATATTCCCAAATCTCTCTGGGTAACATCATCTTCTGATTTGAGGATTTGAGGATTTGAGGATTACAGTTGGTCTATTAAAATCAGCTGCTCCTATTCAAATTTCAACAAAATCTGGTCCACCTCCTTCTATTCCTCAGTATCCTCTCTCAAAGGAAGCCATTAAAGGAACTACCCCATTGATAAATTCGTTAATTGAACAAGGAATCATAGTTCCCTGCAAATCTGCATATAATACATGCATCCTACCTGTAAAAAGCCAAAATTAGGCCCTGATGAAAAGCCTATCTACAGATTCATCCAGGACTTAAGAGCACTAAACAATCACATCATTAAAAGACATTCTATAGTTTCAAACCTAAATTCAATTCTCTCTAATATTCATAGCAGAGCTACATACTTTACAGTAGTAGACTTGTGCTCTGAATTCTTTTCTATTCCATTAATGAGGATTCTAGGCATATATTTGCCTTCACCTGGAAAGATTCCCAGTAGACCTGGGCTTGTGGAAAGCCTTACATTATATTCCCAATTTCTGATAGACAATATTAAATTTGAGCATAACAGTTTGATTCAATATATGGATGATTTGCTCTTGGCCTCACCAAATGCTACAGTTTGCCAAAAAGATATCAAGCTTCTCCTTTTAGATCTCCATATCAGAGGCCACAAGATCTCAAAGGAAAAAAGTTCCATGGTGTCTCCCTGAAGTCAAATATTTAGGGTTCAATTTAACTGCTGGTTCCCATTCTTTTCTCCTAAGTACATTGAAGATATTCACAAATTGAATGTACTCTCCACTAAGAAGCAATTGAGGGCAATTCTTGGAGCAACAGGGTTTTGTAGGCAGTGGATTCTTTGCTATGGGGAAATCACCAAGCCCCTTATAGCACTAACAAAAAAAAAAGATTGACTCAAACTTTGGGGCCTGATCAGCCCCCTGTTGCTTATTATTCACCCTAGCTTCAGGTGCACCACCATGTCTTAGAATAGCTTCCACAGTTTTATTAGTAACTAAATCTACTGATTTAGTATTGGGATGCCCTTTAACCATAACGTGTCCACAAGAGGTCGAGGCATTGTTGCTATGACACAGAACACAGGCATTTTCTGATCAGAGAATTACAAGGTGTGAGGTAATCTTGTTGAATAATGAAAATATCACATTAAGAAGCTGTCCACTTCTAAATCCTGCAGCCTTGCTCCCTGATTTACCAATTTCAGGAGAACCTTTGCATAATTGTGAATCTTTAGTGTACATTCCTGAAAAACTTCAAAATTATTTACTGGACAAACCTTTAACCAATCCAGACCTTGTCTTATTTACAGATGGGCTGAGACAAGAGGAGTAAATCATGGGAATATGGGGTTCTGGGGTGATGTGCCAGTGCTGGTGTACTGAAGGAAGGTCTTCATTATTGGATGATGATGAGGCTAACCCAGGGAGGGTGAGCACAGATCACCCCAAGACACCCTTTGCTTCACCACACAGTTGGGGGGGGGCCTGACCTGCACAGGGAATGGCTAATGAACTGCCACTAGACACCTGTTCCCTCTATGTCCTCCAGAACAAAGTCTTTCCCTATTATCTGTCTGCAATTTGAAGTAAGGCTTTAATGAATCAAAGTATCAGAGGCTGGGGGTTGGAAAAAGAATCAAAGGTGTCCCTAAATTCCTAACCCCAAAGTCCTTCTTCCTGACTGACTGCAAAGGCCAAACCAGGAATTCTCCTTCCCTTCCCAAATTCTTAATTTAACCTAATTTAGGGTATTAAGGAAATCAGGACAGGAATAAGGCAGGTGATGAAGGTCTTCGGTTGGGCAGCTCAAAGGTCATTGAGTCTGTGGCCCCTCAGGTCTTATGGGACCTGAATCTCTCTTCTGATGTTAATGAAGATGTCAGGCAGCAATGAGTCTTTTCTGGAAAACTCCACAACTGGTCCTTTGAGCTAATTTCTGGGCTGGCTCTTGAACGATCTCAAGCATATCAAGAATACCTCTCCTCACCCCAAGATCTCAGGTCCAAAAGCCCCTCCTTTTCCTGGGATCTCTCCCAGGTTCCCTTCACTCTCTTCCCAGGCTCATTTGCTCCAGACTCCAACAGTCCACTTTTGTCAATCAAACCACTCTCAAAATTCTGAACCTCCTGCTCTTATACTATCATTTTTTCTCTCCTCTTTCTTTTATTCCCAAAGTTACTGTAACTCCCTCCATGAAATGCACGATAATTTTTATGTTTTTATACCCCCTAGTGAGAAAATCCTAAGTATATAAGCACTATATGGAATGATCCACTGGGGGAGACCAACATATTAATCTCCTAGAGAACCAAGAGTGGGGAGACTTAACATGCTGCTCCCCCAAAGAAGGGGGGTACTTGTGTGAGATCATTATTTAGGGTACTTGGATCCCTCAAACTCTAGGGGAGGGACATAGGAGTCAGAATCATGTAGCATGTTTAATGACCAGATGTCCCCTATCCCCATTAGTATAGGTGTCTGGAGCATCAACATGCTAGAGCCAGTGCAGAAACCCCATGGAGGGAGGAGCTAGTGGAATTTAAAAAGCCAGTGCAGCAAAGAAAGGAGTATGGGGGAACCCAGGACAATTTAGACCCATTGAGGAAAGCTACTTCCCAATATGGCCCTAATGCCCCATTCACTCTGGCATTGGTAGAGACCCTTTCTAATCATATTCTCCACCTGAGCAACTGGAAAGTAATAGCTAAGGCTTGTTTGTCAGGAGACTTTTTATTATGGGAATGTGTATCTATGGATAAAGCAAAAGTTCAGGCAGAAAACAGTGGGAATGCTTAACTTAGAATTGATTATGATATACTTACCAGGCAAATAGCTTATGTTGCACTTCAAAATCAGTTAACTTATAACTCACTAGCATACCAGCAAATTAATGCTATTGCATTGCAAGCCTGATGTAAACTTCCTAACACCAGTAAGACCCAGGCACTAAGCAAGATGAGACAAGGACCTGAGGAACCTTATTAGGATTTTGTTTTCTGACTGCTACAAACAGTCTCCAGGATTATTTGGGACCCCGAGGCAGGAAATGTGCAGACATAGGATCCTCATATAACCAAGGTGTAGTGTTTGCTGCAGCAGTGCAAAATATTGGGCTACTTCCAAAAGGCTCTCAGACTTGTTTAGATATACAGAGCAAGGCTCGTAACCAAGGCAACCACTGGCTAAATGAGTCTGTGAGAAGGGAATTCCCCTCTCTTTGTTTTAATTTAGTCAATCAGGGTCTTGAAATTCTCCTTCCTGTGTTTTAATTTAATCAATCAGGGACTTGGAGGTCCTTTACCATTGAGAAGTGCAGGGATACAGTCGTCTACAGTGAAAGAAAGTTGAAACCAGTGAGACAAGAAATTGATCCCATAAGCACTGCTCCCCTTGACCCCCACAGTGCCAGACAAATTAAGGAACTACAATTGGTTCCTGAAGATGTGACATGGGAGAGCTAGTGGGTGGAGAAAAACTGCTTATAGGAGACCAGGAATCTGGAGGACATTCTGATTGAGATTTGCATTTGGAGTCTGAAATTAGTGACTGTTGCTGAAGGGACACTCTTGCTCTGGTGACTCTTGCTGAAGAGATTCTCATTGACTTCTAGCTGGAGATTGGAACCTGAAGGCTGACTCTTGCGCTCTTTTGGATGGAGATTGGACCACTGTCAGTGATGAGCTTTGATTTCATCAGGATGGCATACAGAATGGTAGGCTGGGGAACTCTCTACCTCTTTCCTACATTTCCCTCTTACCATCTCTACTTTGATGTAATAAGGCGACTAAGGCTAATAACACCCTTATAATTTAATTTTAATTATTACAAGTACAAATCAAAAACTGACCAAATGGGACAGGCCCTTTCTCCCATGCCAAGAAATACCCAAAAGGGACAACCACAGACCCATAGTGAAGAAGTCTCTGTAATGCAATTCTAAATACAAGATGTATGTAATTTACTGTTAACCACTCCAACAGCTATCAAAATTAGAGAAAAGGACTCTTGGATTCATTACTCACATGTAAGACAGGTGCCTTCTATTGACACTGAGTGACAGTATCCTATCATACACACTTTATCTGCTGATTGTTTTAATATTTAATTTTGTTTTTAAGTTCACACATTGATCTAACATATAACATTCTCTTACACTATGCCACTTTCAGTTACTGTGTTTTGGCTATTAGCTAGATGTCCTGTTACATTGTCTTTATTTGTATCCCACTCCTATGACTGGACTGGAAATAATACAATTATAAAAGTCCATAGACAAGTTGGACAAATTTTTCCATGGCAAAGCCATACGTACACTATCACAGTTTGCAACACAAGGAGGTCACATGTTGCCTACAAAGATTTTTGCTCCTTTTGCCTTTGTTAATTGTCGCATAGACCATGATGGATGGACTCCATCAAAATGGTTACAACCTATATCAGTAACCTTTGGAGAATTTAATGAACTAAAAATCTTAATTGATTTTAATGGGTCTTCAGAAGTTACATTTAGATATCTAAGAGTACCACTATCTGACTCATCATTCACCTACCTTTAATTTGTGTGTAACAAGAAATAACAGTGTATTGTATTTCCCCATGTCCACTATCCATTTAAAAATGCAATGGATAGGACATCAGAAGCGATTTTAACTATTGTATTCCCCACCCCACAATAATGCAATGGATGGGACATATAAATACATGCCTTTTATAGCTGTTACAATCTCATCCCAGAGGAGGGAGGATTTCCCATGGGCTTGGTGACCCCTAGACAGTTTTATATTTGTAATTCTTCAGCTTACTCTACCCTTCCACCTGAATGGTCAAGGTTCTTGGTGGAATTCTAGACCCAAAAGGTCATCAGCAGTACAGAGGTTTTTCTGGGCACTCCAGCCAAATTTTTGAATGATGTTGGTAATAGACTGTTAGAAATATCTCAGCTGAAGTCGAAAGATTGACTAGATCTGGAGAACTTGTTTACAAATATACATGCGCTTCAAAGGCTTTTAAATGACACAAAGCAAGTAGACACTCATGTGAATCCCAATGATAGTTGGTGGAACCTCTCATGGCTATAGAGAACAGGTTTGTTTGCAGTTGTCATCAAATGGGCTCTTATGATGTGGGGGATTTTGATACTTCTTTGAATCTGCATTAGTTGTTGTACTATTGTTTTTAAAAAGCCTCTACCTAGTGAAAAAATCATGTACTCTCACATCATGGATCATGGCCAAGTTAAAAAGGAAACACATCTCACTTTTGAATGAGAAACCTTCATATTATGCCAATTTGGCTGATACATTATCATGGAATGTGAGCTATGAATTCCTGATTTTTAATTGGATTTTTTTCCTTTTTCTTATATTTTGTACTTCAAGTAAATGAAATCAGTATTAGTGTTTTTTATTTTGAAGGATAAGTTACAATATTGATTAGCCCTTATATCAATGCATACCCCAAAACTTTAGGCTTTGGAAACCTGCCATTGATTGTCAAGTACTATGGCACTTTTACTAATAATTGCATCTGATTTCAGAAGAAGGGATCACAAAAAGAGCCACTGCACAGTGCCAAGAAGCATAAGGTCAAGGAGACCAATAATCCCTCTGGGACTGATGAGGATCTGTGCAAAGATAGAGGACTTGTTTTGAGGTTCAGGGAAATAGTTGTTTAACAACTTCAGATACAGGATTCCCCAATGCCAGATTTCCTACAAGTACCTTAGTTTGGCTTTCATTTTGGCTCCCCTATCCCTGAGACTGAAGGTAAAATCAGACCAACAAATCACACTTCCCTTTTACTTCAAAATCTAGTCCCTTCTAATATATTATGGTAGTTTTCTATAGTTCTGGCTGCTGTTGGGTAAATGCTATATTGCTGCAATTTTCCTGCAAGCTTGAAGGACATAAATCACTTTAAGTGGTCCTTGCTGGTAATTCAAGGACATTTTTGAGATTTATTCTTTTTCTTACTCATATTTTTATACACATTAAGATTTTGATATATATTTTTATCCAGAATTTATTTTTTGCTCTCCTATTTGTTTTGGGGTTTTTCCTTTTGTGTATTTTTGGATTTCTTTTGACAAGTATTATATATACCCCATAACTCAGCCATGTATCCCAGGGTAATTAATTTAATTTTAACTATTACAATAATCACTTTATTTCCCTATGAATCTACAATACATAGAAAAGCCTTGATTACTTCTCACATGTATGACTCTTTATTCCAACAATTTAAAGCTTTGCAAGATTTTGTTGAAAACCATCCCACTATTTAAATACCTGGATTATGGAAATTTTATGACTGATGCAGCCATGACTAGAGATCAACATAAACCAGAAATGATTTCAGAATACCCTGAGACTTGTATTTTATGTTTGTTTTGTAACTATGATATATGTGTCATGAGTCTATGTTATATGTTGTCTCTCTGTGCTCACTGGGAGGTTTAACTTTGGGAAAACAAGCTTTGGAAGTCCTTTACACCTTGTTACGTATCTCCTTCATTGCCCCAGGAAAAAATGAAGGAGACAAACCATAGACTGTTTGGGAAAATAAAAAACATCATTGTAGAAATTTTTGAGCCTCCTAAACCTTAACATAATTTATTTGATTAAGTAAAAAAAAGAATTACTCTGATCCTATTAAAGCAAGAGTCAAAAACAAATAAATTGGTTTAACATTTCTCCCTTCTGTTCCTTGCTGGCTATAAGTAAAGAAAGATAGAAATGTTAAAGACAAGAAAAGGGGATAATTTGATCCCATAATTGAATACACGTAAAAGGTTAATTTGATGTATATTGCTTTGAAAATCATAAATGAAATGTAATCTAAGAAAACCAGCTGAACAGCTCTTAGCCAGCTTAGATCTGTTTAGGAAGTTCAGTTCATTCACTTAAGTGGGAATATGCCTAAGAAAATTGTCCCAGCTTAATTCTTATGAAAGTTCAGTAAATTGTATATATGAATAAGAATTTAGCAACAACTTCTAAGAAAGGATATAATATTAAAAAGCTTTGGTTTAACTTAAACATTTGAAGTTAAGAATAAGAGGAAAGAGGGATAGTACCAATGAAATCTCTGAATAGTGTTGCACTTGATTAAGATACATCAATCATGTTCAAAGAAAATTTGAATATATAAGAAAAAATACTCTAAAGATTGACAAGCATTCAAATGAAATTTGTTAAAGTGTAAATATGTGTAAAAACAAAGTACACATGCTATATATATGTACAAATGTGATATGCAAACTATGTACAGAAGTAATGCAATTGACAACAGCATTTTTACCATTCCAAAAATCAAATTTGACATAAAATATTGATTATAAGCAATTAAGTCTAGTTTCCTCCCCTCTGTCATAAGTGTGCAGGAGAGAATGAGTGAAAACTTGAGTGCAAAATATATACCACAAATATTAGATCTGAATTTTATTGGTAAACCTCAATTATGTAAAAATGTTTCCATGTTGAATTAAAATCCATTGAGAAATGTTTAATATTTACAATGTAAAAACAAGGAGAATAGAAAAATAGAGTAATTATTAATAGTTAAAGGTTAGAGTCTAGTGACCTACCCCCTAAGTGTTAGAAGTAATAACTAAATTCTCAATCATGTAAAACTTATGAAATCTCTGAATAGGACATCAGAATTCGATATATGCCATGTGCATTGTTATAATCTACCCAGCTCTTGTTCGCAAATTATTACACTCTGAAGTTTGTAGCTCAAATCTTCCTAGCTGGTCAAAGCCATAAATCTAGCTCTGTGATTACCCAAGAGTGAGAAATCTTTAAAAAATTATGAGTTCAACCCACCATTAATCAAACTGATGTTAGTGAAAATTTAACTCCCAGCAAAATTATTAACTTTTTTCTCTCACTCAATAAAAGATTGGAGAAGATATATATGCTAGAAAGAAATCATGTAATTAATTTTTTTTATTTTTCCAGTTTTGTGTATTTTCTAATATTTTTTTTTAATTTAGAAATTTTTGGTTAATTAATTGAGAATATTTTTCCATGGTTACAAAATTCATGTTCTTTTCTACCTCTTCCCCACCCCCCTCCTGTAGCTGAATTCCACTGGGTTTTATATGTGTCATTGATAAAGACCTATTTCTACATTATTGATATTTGCACTAGGGTGATCATTTAGAGTCTATATCCCCAATCATGTCCCCATCAACCCATGTGATGATATATAATTTAAACATTATCTATGACTAAGGAAAATTTTTTTAAATTTTATAGTATTTTATTTGATCATTTCCATGCATTATTCATTAAAGACAAAAATCATTTTCTTTTCCTCCCTCCCACTCCCCGTAGCCGATGCGTGATTCCACTGGGTATCACATGTGTTCTTGATTCGAACCCATTGCCATGTTGTTAATATTTGCATTAGAGTGTTCGTTTAGAGTCTCTCCTCTGTCATGTCCCCTCAGCCACTGTAGTCCGGCAGTTGCTTTTCCTTGGTGTTTCTACTCCCTCAGTTTGTCCTCTGCTTATGGATAGTGTTTTTTCTCCTAGATCCCTGCAGATTTTTCAGGGACATTACACTGCCACTAATAGAGAAGTCCATTACATTCGATTATACCACAGTGTGTTTGTCTCTGTGTACAATGTTTTCCTGGTTCTGCTCCTCTCGCTCTGCATCACTTCCTGGAGGTTGTTCCAGTCTCCATGGAATTCCTCCACTTTATTATTCCTTTTTGCACAATAGTATTCCATCACCAACATATACCACAATTTGCTCAGCCATTCCCCAATTGATGGGCATCCCCTCGTTTTCCAATTTTTGGCCACCACAAAGCGCAGCTATGAATATTTTTGTACAAGTTTTTTTGTCCATTATCTCTTTGGGGTAGCACCCTGCAGCAGTGCTATAGCTGAATCAAAGGACAGACATTCTTTTATCACCCTTTGTGCATAGTTCCAAATTGCCCTCCAGAACGGCTGGATCAGTTCACAACTCCACCAGCAATGAATTAATGTCCCCACTTTGCCACATCCCCTCCAGCATTCATTACTTTCCATAATTGTCATGTTAGCCAATCTGCTAGGTGTGAGTTGATACCTCAGAGTTGTTTTGATTTGCATCTCTCTGATTATAAGAGATTTAGAACACGTCTTCATGTGATTATTAATAGTTTTGATTTCTTTATCTGAAAACTGCCTATCCATGTCCCTTGCCCATTTATCAATTGGGGAATGGCTTGATTTTTTGTACAATTGATTTAGCTCTTTATAAGTTTGAGTAATTAAACCTTTGTCAGAGGTTTTTATGAAGATTGCTCAGAGTATTGAACACAGGGTGCATAGAGGCAGCTGGAGGAGAAGCACAGAGCAGGCAGCCTAGTCATAGCCAAGATGCTCCATCTTGCCCCTCCTCCACCTTCTCAAGGTTTTGGCCTCAGGGCACAACCAGTTTGCAGTTCAACTCCACCCTGACTCAATATTATCAATAGGGCAAATAAGAAGCCTTCAGTGGGTAGGGAAGTTCAAGTTCCAACACCACTCCCCCATAGACTGATCTGAGAGCCTTGCTGACTAAGACCCAGGGGTAAAGTTTGCAACAAACTACAGGCAACATCCTTGTTAAAAAGGCAGGAAGTCCAACTCCTTTCCAGCTTCTTCTCTCAGCAGGGGAAAATCTGACTAATCTGATCAATCAGCAGAACAGAGAAGAAACCCCTTCAGAACAGAATAACCTAAACCCACAGATCCAGAATATAATGAGAGAAGCAAGACTATAGGGAACTACGGAGGGAGGGGAAAAAGGAAAAATATGAATAAACAACAGAAAAGGAAAAAATAAATCATAATCGACAGCTTCTGTCCAGGCAATGAACAAAGAGCAAATGGAACTGAGGAGGATCAAGGAACTCCAAGCAAA
Organism: Monodelphis domestica; assembly: GCF_027887165.1. Lineage (NCBI taxonomy): Eukaryota > Metazoa > Chordata > Mammalia > Didelphimorphia > Didelphidae > Monodelphis > Monodelphis domestica. The sequence goes on along the minus strand of NC_077227.1, from coordinate 595,137,136 downwards.
AACACAGCAACTCCAGCAAATTTGTCACAGGCTTTAGAAGAACTCAAAATAAAATTCAAAAACAATTAAGAGAGGCTGAAGACAACTGGGGAAAGAACTTAAAAAGCAAAATAAATAATCTGGAAACAGAAAATAGTGTCTTGAAAGCCAAAATTAATCAGGTTGAAAATGAGGCAAAGGAAATAAAAGATGACCTCCAAAGAAAATCACACCAGAAGGAGGAAGACCAAAAAGCCAGGAATGAAATTCAGTCTTTAAAAACTAGAATCCAACAACTAGAAGCAAACAACTTCACAAGGCAACAGGAAGCTATAAAACAAAATCAAAAGAATGAAAAAATTGAGGAAAATATGAAACACCTCATCCACAAAATGGAAGATGTAGAAAACAGATCAAGGAGAGACAATTTAGGAATCATTGGATTCCTAAAGATCATGACAAGTAAGATCATGACAAAAGAAAAAGCCTGGATATCATTCTACAGGAAATTATCCAAGAAAACTGCCCTGACTTTCTAGAGCAAGAGGGAAAAGTGGATTGAAAGATCCACAGATCACCTCCTGTACTTAATCCCCAACTGACAACACCCAGGAATGTTATAGCCAAATTCAAGAACTATCAGACCAAGGAAAAATATTATAAGACACTAAGAAAAAGTTATTCAGGGACCATGAAACCACAGTTAGGATAACATAGGATCTGATTGCATCTACACTGAAGGACCAAAAGGCATGGAATATGATATTACAGAAAGAAAGGGATGTAGGTCTACAATCAAGAATCACCTACCCAGCAAAACTGACTATATTCTGGCAGGGGAAAGTATCATCATTTAATAAAATAAAAGTCTTCTAAGCATTCATAAAGAAAAGGCCAGACTTGATCAGAAAATTTGATGCCCAAACACAGAACTCAAGAGAATCACCAAAAGGTAATTAAGAAAGAGGAAAAAAGAAAAAAAAATTAAGGGATCCAATAAATTAAAATTATTTGTATACCTAAAAGAAAAGAGGATATTGGTAACCCTTAACAATTGTTATCACCTGGGTAACTAGAAGAATTCTACTTAGAGGGAACAGTGACAAATTGTATAAGATGAAATGCCAAGACATATGTGTGTGTGTGTGTGTGTGTGTGTGTGTATGCATAAATGTATAGATAGATGTGTGTGTATATATATAAATATCTAGAAGTAAAAAAAGAGGTTAATACTAAGAGAAATGAGAAAAGAAACAAAATGGGGTAAATTTATATGTCATAAAGAAGCACATGGCAGGAGTAGGGGAGAACACCAATACTCTGGAAGGGTAAAGAGGTTGGAGACAGGAAATACTTAATTCTTACATGCACTGAAATTGACTCAAAGAGAGAAGAACAATCAGATCCATTGGGGTAGAGAATTGATTCATGCCCTATAGAGAAGTAGAAGGGTAACAAATGGACTAGTGGGAAGGGAAGTAATACAAGGGAAGGAGAGCATGAGGGAGGGGTAGATTAAAAAGACCCTAAAGAAAAATAAGAGGGGAATAAGAAGGGAGCGGGGTAGAAATAGGGGGACCGATTAGAAACACAATACTGATGTAGAAGGAAATAGTGAAAGAAGAAAGGGCAAGACTAGGACTGTAAATCAAACTGTTGGGAAATACATAGCTGGTAATCATTACTCTGAATGTGAATGGAATGAACTCACCCATAAAATGGAAGTAAATAGTGGATTAGAAACCAAAATCCTACCATATGTTGTCTACAAGGAACACACGAGGGTACATAGGGTAAAGGTAAGCAGATGGAGCAAAATCTATTGGGCATCAACTGAGAAAAAGAAGGCAGGAGTCACAATCATGATATCTGACAAAGCCAAAGTAAAAATAGATCTAGACAAAAGAGATAGAGAAGGTAACTACATCCTAATAAAAGGCAGTATAGACAGGCACCTTGGTATACTACCTTAGACCTTAAAGATGCCTTTTTCACTCTTCCCCTCGCATCAGTCAGCCAGGAAATCTTTGCTTTTGAATGGTCCGATGTATCTACGCAGACCCCTGGTAAACTAACATGGACAGGGCTACCCCAGGGTTTTAAGAACTCCCTACCCTTTTTAATGAAGCTATAGCCTCAGATCTTTGGGACTTCCATGTCACTCCTACCTCCCTGCCCCTGATGTTACCCTTCTCCAATATGTGGATGACCTCCTGCTTGCGGCCAATTCCAATGAGGTCTGTGAGAAAGCTATAGCAGACCTCCTGTAAGCACTAGATGACCTTGGATACAAAGTCAGTGCTAAGAAGGTAGTGATTGCACAGCAGATTGTCACATACTTGTGGTACAAACTCTGAGATGGGAAGAGGTGGCTCACCCAGGCCATGAAGGACACTATACTCAACCTCCTAATCCCAACATCCCCTAGACAGGTACGGGAATTCCTGGGCACACTGGGGGTACTGTAAGCTATGGATACCAGGGTTTGCTAAAGTGGCTCGTCCTCTTTATAAGGCTACCAAGGACTCCCCTGCCTGGAAATGGTCCCCCAAGATGGCCACCGCCTTTTCCACCTTGTGCGACTCCTTGCTCCACGCCCCCATTGTGACTCTCCCTGACCCCAAGAAAGACTTACATTTATGTTGACAAATGGAAGAGGGTGGCGAAGGGCGTCCTCACACAACACCTTGGACCCTGAGAGTGACTGGTCGCATACCTGTCCAAGAAACTGGATTCAGAAGTGGCTGGTTGGCCTCTTTGCCTTTGCATTATTGAGGCAGTAGCTCTCCTCATCAAAGACACAGACAAACTGACCTACGGGCAAACCCTTCCTGTCACCACGTCACATGCAAGAGAGGGTATCTGGAATCTCTCCGGATACAATTCCAAGTCACCTCAGCTCTCAACCCAGCCACAGACTTATCAGTGACAGACCTCATCAAACCCCTCCATGATTTCATTGAGATCCTCACTGGAGCAACAACCAGACTGAAAAGATCAGGCCTTACACAATAGAGACCTGATCTGGTTCACTGATGGGAGCAGTTTCATTGTGGATAGGTGAAGGCACGCTGGAGTGGCTGTTGTAAACCATGTGAACTTTAGATTATTCCACCCTACTTAGTCTAACAAAATCAGGAATGACTACACCCATACTTAAGGTTTAAGTATTTAGGAGAATGGGCTATGACAGATATGTGTTAGCAAATGACAAGTCAGAAACAACTGACAAATCTCTGGGCTGTCCTAAGTCAAGCCTAAGATATCATTGGTACATGTGAGATGCAGGAAAATGATGTAAAACCATCTATATATTTGGCACCACTTCCTCTCTCGGATCTCTTTCCCCAGAGAGGTGGCTCTGGCTGGCAGTGTGCTAAGCGTCCCAGCATCTTGGTATGGCGGAAGCTATTGTCTGGTTTGGCGGTGAGTTTTCCTTGATACTATACTGGGAGAAGCTGAGTAGCTAGTTCATGTTCAGGCATCTTAGCTGAGCTCTCTTGGAGTTTAGGCTGATACTTTCTCCTTTACCTTCCAAACACTATCCTCTTAGAGAAATCCTCTAATCTTTCCCCTAGCACAAGCCAGGCAGGCGAAATCCTACACTTTTCCCTCTCCCTTCTCCTTAATTTCTTTCCTCTATATTAATTAAAATCACCATAAATTTCCAGCTGACTTGAGTATTTAATTTGGGATATTCTCTGGCAACCAAAATTAATTTAGATTAGGCCACAACTCTAAACTTATCCTTATAACCACCTAGGGGAGGTTGTTTGGGCCGAATCCCTACCTGAGGGTATGTCTGCACAACTGGCTGAACTACTCACTTTAATTGAGGCCTTATGCTGAGTAGAAGGGAGAAGACTTACAGTTTACACAGATAGCCGATACACCTTTGGCACCTTTCACATCCATGCCCCCGTCTACTGGGAGAGGGGATATGTTATGACTGAAGGCAAAAGCATCAAGCACCTAGCCTGAATCAAAGACCTTCTTGAGGCTGTCTGGTTCCCTAAGATGGTGGCAGTAGTTCATATACCCGGTCATTAGAAGGGGGATACTCTTGAGGCCCGAGAAAATCGGGTGGCAGATGCAGCAGCCCATAGTGCTACTATGGTGGGCTCACCTATCCAGGCTCTTCCAGCTGCAGTCCTACCCGAACCACCAGAGGGCCCCCCGCAATAATCTCCCAAGGACCTGGAATGGGTATCCACCTGTAAACGAGTGAAGTATGGTGACTGGTTTAAAGACCCCGATGGAAACCAGTTCCTACCCCAAACCTTGGGCCAACTCCTGTGTACACACCTGCACCACTTGACACACCTTGGCATCAAGAAAATGCTCCAGTTATTCCACAAAGGGAGAATACGCTTTCTGAGCAAGATGACCTTTATCAGGGATCTCACTAATAAGTGTCGAGCTTACCAACAAATGCGGCCCGCCAATCACTGGCCAACATCTCGGGACCTGAATGCAGGGGACAAGACCATGCCAGCACTGGGAAGTGGACTTTACTGAAGTTAAGCCTGGCAGGTACAGCTACCAGTATCTCCTAGTCTTGGTGGACACCTCAGAATGGATGGAGGCTTTCCCTATGAAACAGGAGACTGCCTCAGTCATGGCAAAGTAGCTCTTAGAGGAAATCACCCTTGCTTTGGGGTTACAATCTCCATCATGTCTGATAATGGACCCATTTTTGTGAGTAAAGTTATCCAATGGTTATCTGGGGCTCTGGGGCTCAATTGGCAGTTACATTGTGAATACAACCCCCAGAGCTCCGGACAGATCTGTCAAGGAGGTTTTAACCGAATTGACCCTTGAGATTGGCAGAGACTGGGTGACTCTCCTTCCCTTTGTCCTGTTCTGTGAGAGGAACACCCCCCATACCCATAACCTCACCCCTTTTGAAATCCTTTACAGGTCCATCCCCCCCATCATCCCACAACTACCTGGCACCCTCCCCACAAAGACACCCTTAGATATAATCAAGATGGTCATGGCTCTTGCCAAGATCCATCAAGACATCTGGCCTCTCAACCAGGAAGTGTACCAATCCCCACCCCAAGAGCCACATGGGATCCAATCTGGGGACTGGGTCTGGATAAATAGGCATAACCAAGTAACCCTCCAACCTAGGTGGAATGGTCCTTACATTGTCCTTCCTGTAACTCCCACTGCCCTTAAGGTTGATGGCATTGCTCTGTGGATACACCATTCCCATGTGCACCTCACGGATCCTCCAGGGACTGAAATTGATAGTGGAGGGCCACTCAACATCCACAGAACCCTGTGAAGTCCAGTTGCACAAGCGCCATGACTACATGGCCTCTCCTGCCTCTGGTACTCTCTTTGAGCACCCTCGCCAAAGGGATGGACAGTAACCCTCACTTGCCATGGCAGTGGACGCTGTCCAGATGGGAGGACTCTACTACTGTTTTGTCTGTTACTACCACCGGTAGCCCTAGCTTCATAACCCCCACATATAGCCTGGCATATGTACCTTTTTAAAAGTATAGTCCTGAAACCAAGAAAAAATTCCCCAACCAAATCGGGTACTACATGCACCCCATCTCAAATCCAGGGAAATCATACAGTAATTCTCCAGGTCACTATTACTGTGCATACTTGGGTTGAGAAACTCTAGCCATGGCCTGGTCTCCATGCATCTTCAACAAATACCTGAGTATATAATGGGCCAAAGAGAAACTGGGATGTGTAAAAAATAGACTCGAATACAGGACTACAATCCCCATGAGCCTTTGCTCCACTTCCCCAGAATGCCTTGTAATCTCACCTGGGCCAAGATCGAGAAGATATTTAAGCAAAGGCTTTTGAAGGGCTCGGCCCTTTTGGACTTCCGTTTTTGGAGCAGAGGCGTCTCTTCCATGATGTGAGGTTATTTTGTCTAGGCCTCTGGCCTAGGCACATGTTTCTTACTTGTATATTCTTAATCTTTAACCTTTAATAAACCTCTAAAAAATATATATTCCTTGCAGAGAGAAACTAATTTCTACCTGCCTCAGTCTCCCCCTCTCCCCTAAATTTTAATCTTTACAGTTTTTGGCGACCACTAGATTGGATGAGAACTTCTCAAAAAATGTTTTTAGCCTAGAGAATTTTTTTAAAGCCACGATTCTCCAAGATACTCTTTAGAAAACCATCTTGATCGGCTCCTGTTTCTGCTCCTGGCCTCTCACCTGGTGCCCGAGCTGCGCTCCGGCTCCCGGCCCGACCCACCCCGGCGGTCTGTCTCTCACCCATCTGGCCTCCGACCCAGACAGCTCATCACCCCAGCCCCAGACCCACAAGCGCGACCCAGATGGCTCATCACCCAGATCCTCGGAGCAGATTGCTGAGGACTCATTGCGACCAGCTGGTAACAGTATTGGCCACGTGGGCGGAGGGGAGAGACCAGAGGGAAAGGAGACCGGGCAATTTTCCCTTAGGCTAAGCCTCCACGTGGATGGGGTATTGGCCACAGGGGGATCAGAGCAGGGGAGAGAGAAAAGACTAGAGAGAAGAAACAGACTTTTCAAACAGAAACCTAAAAAGCAATGGGCTGTTTAAAAGGATTTTTAACTCTTCTGGCAATTTCATTGATTTTGCCTGCCTGTCTGGGAGCAGACTCAGCCCAAAGATTCAACTTTAACTTTGGGGAGGAAAATGGGTGGCCCAGCGAACTGGAAGCCAGGCCCAGAGACGGGAGGTCTCTAGTTAAAATCTGGCCTCCGATGCTTCCCAGCTATGGGGCCCTGGACGGATCCCTTGAACCCCATAGCCTAGCCTTTACTACTCTACCTTCGGACAATAGACATTTAAATGGATAATTAAAAACAAACAAACAAACAAACAAAAAACCCCAAGGAACTTTGAAGAGACTAAAGGCTATATTCTAAGGCATTTCAGACTCCAATGGTTTAAAAAAAAAATCTCTGTATTCTATTGCATTGTTTTGTTTAAAATATAACTTTGTGATTTTAAGTTCATATATTACTGGATTGAATATTATTCTGTGAACTGAAGGTTGATTGAATTTATTTTGAATGTACTGAGTTTTAAAATTCTGTTGTTTTTCCCCTATAACTGTGTTGAACAAATATTATTGTGAATAAGCCCATATATGAAAAAACAGCTTTTTTCTATTTTGCTGAGGATAGATGGACTTCAGAACTGGTTATAATTGTATTAACAACCTTTGAAAATTTAATGTGCTAAATACCTCAAATGATTTGATTTTAAGGGTTTTTTAAATATGATTTTGGAATTTTTTTTAACAATCTGGTTATTTTTGCCTGCCCCTACCACGAGGTAAGGCCCATTCTAGTAGCTGAAGTGAAATGTATTTTATAACCCCCAACCTTCCCACATGCGAATGGAAGTTGGGCAGTTAATTTCAGGGCATTTGTACCCTTAAAAAGCCTCCAAAAAGGAGCACCCCTTTATTTATGCTCTTTAGCTCACTATTTTACTTCTACCAGAATGATATATAGATTTCTTGATTATGTTCTAAACCCAAGATGAGTTTTACTTTGTTTTAAAATATGTTTAAATACCAAGGTTGAAGGATTGCTCTGTTTGTAAAAATTGTGACAAATGTCCATCAATTCATAGGTTTTAAAAATGTCATACAGCAACTTATGTGAAATATGAAAGTGTGTTTGTTTGCTATTATAATTAATTGGGCTATTGAGAATTTTGGGGATTTTGATATCTACATATTTGTACTACTGTATTTTTAAAGATGAAAAAATTGTTAACCTTGTTCAATTCATTTGCCTTCTACTCACAGTGATCATGGCCAGATACAAAGAGGAAATGGATCTCATTTTTTGGTGAGAAAGCCTTGCATATCTCTTGCCAATTGATTCATATACCTCATACCTCAGCCATGCATCCCTAACTGATTCTGAATCTTTCAATCACCCACAACACGGGGGAATGTAAAAATATCATTATTTAAATTGCAAAGTTTAAATTCCTTTTGAGAAGAATTTTAGGTGAAGAAGATGCTACTTCCCTGAATTCAGAAACTGAACTGTTGGAGAAGCCATCATGAAGAAGCCTCCAGACCACAAGTTGCACAAAATTGAACTTTGGGTGTGGTTGATTGAACATTTATTTGTATGTTTACTTTTATGCCAAAGGGGACTGCCCCCTAACGGCTTTTTGTCAATGTGTTCAGAAATTATTGGTTTTATTCTTTTTTCTCTTATCCTCACACTATTGTAATCTTTTAAGTTTATTATGTTTTTATGATCCTTTTGGGGAAAAATTAATTTTTCCACAAATGATCACACGGGGGGATGTAAAAAATAGACTCGAATACAGGACTACAATCCCCATGAGCCTTTGCTCCACTTCCCCAGAATGCCTTGTAATCTCACCTGGGCCAAGATCGAGAAGATATTTAAGCAAAGGCTTTTGAAGGGCTCGGCCCTTTTGGACTTCCGTTTTTGGAGCAGAGGCGTCTCTTCCATGATGTGAGGTTATTTTGTCTAGGTCTCTGGCCTAGGCACATGTTTCTTACTTGTATATTCTTAATCTTTAACCTTTAATAAACCTCTAAAAAATATATATTCCTTGCAGAGAGAAACTAATTTCTACCTGCCTCAGTCTCCCCCTCTCCCCTAAATTTTAATCTTTACAGATGGAAAATACTCACAGGTAACCACCCTTGACCCCACAGGAGAAACCCCAGAATTGCTCCAAATTGAATATGACAGTCCTAAACCCCGAGGATCAACAGTGGATTTTGGGTTGTACCTGGGGATTATGATACTATAAGGAAGGCTTGGATCCTGGAGGTTTGATCTTGTTTAAAAAGCTTCCTGCCCCAGTTTCTGCTCCAGTAGGCCCCAATGAGGTTTTAAAGCCCCTTACCCCATTACAGTTAAAAGAGTGGTTGCCATAAATTGTGACCGCGAAAATATGGTTTCAAGACTTTGAATTGCCAAAACTGTAAAGATAATTTTTTGTGTCTTGATTTTATATTAAAAATAAAGTGGTCGCCATGGGAAAATTCCCAAATATTAAATATACCCAAGTCAGCTGGGTTTTATGGGGATTTTAATTAATACAAATGAGGAATTAAGGAAAAGGAGAGAGAATAAGAAAAATATAGTATGAAGGGCCTAAGCCAATATGGCCTAGGCCTGAGCCTTAAGAAAGAGACTAGTCAGTCTTTTATCAACTCACCACAAGATCCTTCCAAGCAAGATTCTAGTGTTCAGAGAAACCCAGCTACTCCAACTAGTCCGAGCTCCAACTCAGCTACCAAAGCTGAATTCTTTCGGCCACCGAGAGAGACCAGCCTCTAATTCAGCTCCATAGCTGAATTCCCCTTCAGAGGCCTTTCTGCTCTCCTTTTAAGGAGAATTTTCTCCTGTCACCTCCCCTAAATTTTTACATCTACCAATCACAGTAGACGTTTTCACAGGACTGACCATTCTTAATTCACACCTGAGTAGACTAAACTTTTGAGTAATTCACACCTGAGTAGACTAAAACCTCACACCTCTTGCAAGCTTGCTTGAACTTTTAGTGATTAATTTGACCTGCATATGTACTTAGCATCTTTTTGTATTAGATCTAAAAATAGACTTAGCTTAAGGGTTTTTGCTTCACTTTAAGTATGGGTTAAGTACTTTTCATTGTTCAGTAAGGAGTTTACAACTTTATCTTCCCCTAAAGTATCCTTAAGTATGGGTGGAGTAATGTTAGAGTTCTCACATTCCTGATCAAGTACCTTCATTGTTTAAAATGGGGAATGGTCTTAACCAAATGTTCTAAGGTAGAGTCTGAGAATTTTTAACATTCACAAGTCTAAGAAATTTTAAGATTCACACCCCACCCCATCACACGAACCCACCTAGTATACTGGCCACACCTTGGGCACCTGGAAATACTTCTCTCCCGGAGCATACAAAACCCACCCTGACTGACCCCGGCCTTCTTTGGAATACTATGCTTGCAACATATATGGCCTTGAATAGCACTAGCCCCAATCTCACTTGAGATTGTTCTCTCTGCTTTGATGCCAGACCTCCCTTTTATGATTCAGTAGCCATAAATGCTTCCTATAACTCCCCTTTGGAGGAAAACCCTCCTTCTTGCAACTGGTCACCAGACAATCTCCCTCAAGTTAGTTTCACTATGCAGTCTGTACTAGGGTCAGGACTTTGTATTGGGAATGTCTCTGATGCCAATAATCACCTTTGCTCCCACACCAAACATATACCCTTGACTGAGGGGGTTAAATTCTTGACCCCCCCACCCCCAGGATCCTGGTGGCTATGATCAAACACAGGCCTCACCCCTTGTGTAGCCTTCAATACCTTCCATTGGGAAAACAGGGAATGGTGCCTCCTATTCTCGGTCCTACCTCATATCCTCTTCTACCCCAGGGAAGAACCCTTTTTCTTTTGGGCTCCCAGGGTGGATCCTGACCACCAGATAAAGAAAAGAGAACCCATTACAGCCATAACATTGGCTGCTATCTTTGGCCTGACCAGGGTTGGGACAGGGAGAGCTTCCCTCACCCTGTACCACTAGGGTCTGGCAACCCTTAGGGCAGCAGTAGACTAGGATTTGGCTTGTATAGAGGCATCCATTATACACTTGGAGGAATCCTTTACCTCTCTATCAGAGGTGGCACTCCAAAATAAAAGAGGCCTGGATCTCTTATTTCAGCAACAGGGGGGCCTATGCATTGCCCTTGGGGAGGAATGCTGCTTTTATCCAGACCACTCTGGGGTGGTAAAAGATTCTATGACAAAACTAGGGGTAGGACTAGCATCCAGATGTAGGGAACGAGAGGCCCAGGAACATTGGTATGAGAAACTTTTTCACCAATTCCTGTGGCTAACCACCCTCATCTTGACCCTCCTGGGACCCCTCCTTCTCCTCCTTACCATCCGGCCTTGTGTCATCAATCTCCTCATGGCCTTTGTGAGAGACCATATCCAGACTGTGCAGCTCATGGTGCTTAGGAAGCAGCATCAAACCATACCTGCCCCAGAGAACTTTGAATACAATGATATCTGTCCTTGAGAAAGATTCCTCAGCATTTACAAAAGAAAAAAGGGGGAAATGTTGGGCCCCATGAACCTAGAACCCCATAAACCACAACCATATTAGAAATCAATCAGCAATAGCCCCATAACCCTCACACCAACAGCTGCAACCACAAGGCTGCTCGCTATGCTTATCAAACAGGATATAAACCCTGAACTAACCCATGGGCAGGGTCCAGACTTGTACTCCAGGTCTTGGACCCTAGGCTCAAGCTAGCAATAAAGTTCCCCTTGTTGTTACATTGATGGTTCCTTGCATTCAGGATCAATTCCGGGATGAACAGGAAGAGGCAATCTCAGTCTAAACCTATGATGGGACCCTCCTGATTTAAGGCTATGATCCCTGAATCAGAGTGTTAAGAATCTCAGCTCCCAAGTTGAAGCAATAGAGACATGCAAACCTCCTTTTTCATCTGCCTATTCTCTATGACAAATCACTATGATCAGTAAGAACAGTATACTCTAAGAAAAGCCTTAATAAAACTAAAATTTCTAAGTTCCATTCCCAAGCAAATAGATTTGCCAAACAAGCAGAGTTAGCCTTTTCACACAAATCATGCATTCACTTACTTCACTTCCTTTTTAAAGTAAAAAGGGAGGAATTGATGAGACCCCTGAGTGAAAGGTCCAAAGACCCTCAGCTAGAAAGTCCCCAGAAATACTTCCCCATCTTCTTTCTTTCCCTGTCTTGGGCATATTTGTATCCCATATCCCTGGAAACTCTAGCAGAAGATGTCATCTTGTATATGTTTCCATGTAACCTATGGATACTTGGCTTGGATTTGGCTTGGAAGATTGGATTTGGCTCTCCCCTGATTGTAACAATGAAGGCACTTAGCTCTTCCTTGATTGTGAAGAATAAATTATAATCCCCTGTCTATTTTTTAGATTTAATCCCCCAAAATACAAACACAACACTTAAAGTTGAATAGGAAGATCTGCCCATGTTAGATCTAATCACCAAAGGTGTAAATATTGCACTTATTCATGAAGTGGGAGGTCTGTGACCCATATGTGCAATAGTGGGTAAGGAATTAGAATTAACTAACTGCCTTCTGGTCAGTCCTAGAGCAGAGTGTCAGCTGTGATTGGTAGATGTGGAATTAGGGGAAGTGACGCAAGAAAAATGTCTTTAAAAGAAAGAGACAAGGGCCTGAAGGGGGTTGTGGTTCTTCTGGGAGTTTGAAAGAGACACACTTGGAGTGGAGCCTCCTGTAAGAAGAAGTTCTAATGGAGTTGAGGCTGATAAAGAATCTGATGATTAAATTGACAGGTGGGGTGTGTAAAGGCTGACTTCCTTTCCTTGACCTTTCTGGAGGCGTCAGCCTCTGGAAAAGGCCCATCATCTTGAGACTCCTTTCCCCTGGCTGGGGCCTTAGAATTGCTACCTGGCTCAGAGGAAGCCAGAGCGCTCTCACTCTCTCCCACCCTCTTCCTCTCCCCTCCCCCCCTCCTTTTCTTCTCTTTCTCTCTTCCTTAATATCTTCCTTCTATTGTAAAATAAACTACCATAAATTCCATTTGACTTTAGTAATTCATTTTGGGGATTTAGAAATTAAATCCCTGGCAACCAACTAAGTATACTCAGCATAATCATAAAATTAAGAATACCTTCCAATCCTCTAATCCCCATACAAAGTGTAAGGTTCACAGTTAACCATTACCTGTTACTACATAAATGTTGCTTATTACCAGATATCTGGAAAATTTGGGTAGAAACTCCAGCTGGTTATAAAAATCCTCACTACTACCAATAAATTTGCCATTGATTACCATCAGGCCTCTTGAGTCTGTTTACATTCTTACCCTTCCAGACGCCAGACAGGTGGTTCCAACATCTATTAATATGGAAGAACCAACTAAATGGTTCCAGTTCAGGATGTTACCTCAGGGCGGGAAAATAGCCCATGGGTCAAAAATGTGTTAGTAAAGCAATAAAACCGGTTAGAATAAAATTCCCCAAAGCAAAAATCCTCCATTACATGGATGCCATACTGTATACCCATCCACAACAGCACATATTACAGGAATTGTTAGGTGTGCTAAAAGAGTTATTAGCTAAATATGGGCTAGTTATTGCCCCTAATAAAGTTCAAACAAAACCGCCTTATTCTTACTTGGGATACAAGCTGTCTCCTGACACTGTAATCCCACAAAAAATGATTATTCATAGAGATTCTTTTCCAAATCCTTAACAATCCTTTATAAGATCCTTAATAATTTTCAAAAATCACTCTGGGAAGTTAATTGGCTTCATCCTTCATTAGGAATTCCAATTAATGACCTCTCTCACTTATTTGACATTCTCAGGGGAGATTCTAATCTCAAATCCCCTAGGTCTGTAATACCTTTAACTGAAAAACAGCTGCAGCAAGTCCAGCAAAGAATCAGCATATACCTCACTTGCTCAAATAGACTTTAAAGTTCCTATATCTGATGTGGTACTAGCAACTTCCACTATTTGCATGGGTGTTTTATATTAACCCAATAGCATTTTAGAATGGATAAATCTGGCTCATCAACTTAACTCTATTATTGACCCATATCCCACTCTAATTGCAAAGCTTATTTATAAAAAATTTTTTTTCAGGAGGGAAAAATTTTTTTTTATTTTGCTCAAGGACCAGTAAGTTACACACCTCTGCAAGGAACTAAAATTTTTTTAAAAGCCCAGCAAATTACAATCTATAATCATATCTCATTTTTCTTTTTAAAAAACTCCAGGAATTTAGAAGTCTTTCCAGAACAATTGTTGCAATTACAATTATTTTTTTTAAATTTTAAACATTATTTTATTTGGTCATTTCCAAACATTATTCACTGGAAACAAAGATAATTTTCTTTTCCTCTCCTCCCCCCCTCCCACCTCCTTTCCCTCTCCCATAGCCCATGCACGATTCCACTGGTTATCACATGTGTTCTTGACTTGAACCCATTTCCCTGTTGTTGGTATTTGCATTAGAGTGTTCATTTAGAGTCTCTCCTCAGTCATATCCCCTCAACCCCTGTAGTCAAGCAGTTGCTTTTCATTGGTGTTTTTACTCCCACAGTTTATTCTCTGCTTGTGGATAGTATTTTTTAGATCCCTGAAGATTGTTCAGGGACATTGCATTGCCACTAATGGAGAAGTCCATCACCTTTGATTGTACCACAATGTATCAGTCTCTGTGTACAATGTTTTCCTGGTTCTGCTCCTTTCGCTCTGCATCACTTCCTGGAGGTTGTTCCAGTCTCCATGGAATTCCTCCACTTTATTATTCCTTTTAGCACAATAGTATTCCATCACCAACATATACCACAATTTGTTCAGCCATTCCCCAATTGAAGCGCATCCCCTCATTTTCCAATTTTTGGCCACCACAAAGAGTGCAGCTATGAATATTCTTGTACAAGTCTTTTTCCTTATTATCTCTTTGGGGTACAAACCCAGCAGTGCTATAGCTGAATCAAAGGACAGTCTTTTATCACCCTTTGGGCATAGTTCCAAATTGCCCTCCAGAATGGCTGGATCAATTCACAACTCCACCAGCAATGAATTAGTGTCCCCACTTTGCCACATCCCCTCCAGCATTCATTACTTTCCATAGCTGTCATGTTAGCCAATCTGCTAGGTGTGAGGTGATACCTCAGAGAGAGTTGCTTTGATTTGCATCTCTCTGATTATAAGAGATTTAGAACACTTCTTCATGTGCTTATTAATAGTTTTGATTTCTTTATCTGAGAACTGCCTGTTCATGTCCCTTGCCCATTTGTCAATTGGAGAATGGCTTGATTTTTTGTACAATTGCTTATTTATAAAATTTACCAGAGATCAATCATTCTCACAAGCCATCTTCCAGATATCTTACATCAGCCACTGACAGCTAAACAAATAGACATTCTTCTCCAAAATAATTAGGACTGGAAGATCCTGATAGCAACTTTTCAAGTTCCTATTGACAATCAAAATACTTGTTCCAATTTGTATTATTCTTAGATATTCCCCAAAATAACATCAGCCACCCCATTGAGATGCCACCAATGTCTTCACAGATGGCTCATCTGTGAAGGGTAGCTCTGAGTATTATGCCTCACCTAATAATTACAAAATAATTTGTGGAGAACCACTCTCAGCCCAAGTGGCTGAATTAAAAGCAACAATAATGGTACTTTCTGACTTTCCTCAGCCTATTAATATATATTAACAGACAGCAAGTATGTTTACCATGTACTGTCTTATCTGGAAATGGCTTGCATAAAGAGGGGTCTTATTTCAATGTTTATTCATTGTTTGTTACATTACAAAAAATATCAGAGAATGACTAAATCCTTTTTATGTTGCTCATATTCAGTCTCATCAACCCTTCCAGGGCCATTAGCAAAAGGCAACAATAGTAAAACACTAGTTTAGTCCACTGGGCTCACACTTAATGTACACGCAGCAAAGAAATCTCACGAAAATTTTCACCAAACTGCAGGAACTCTACACTTACAATTTGGCCTCCCTAAAGAACAGGCAAGGTAGATCATTAAATTTTGTTCTGCATGCCTGCCTTTCACACTCACTTCCTCTAGCTCAGTCAATTCTGGAGGTCTTCTTCCAAATCATATTTGGCAAATGGTTGTTACACACATCCCATCATTTGGAAAATTGTCTTATGTACCTGTCAGAGTGGACATATATTCTTTATTTACAATCAATTTCTCTTATTAATGAAGCAACAAAACATGTCATCACATCCTTTAAGGTGCTTTTCTATCCCTGGAATTCCTAGGTCACTTAAAACAAATAATGCATCTGCTTATACCTCCAAATCATTTATTTCATTCTGCTCAACATATCATATACATCACACCCCTGGGATTCCATATAATCCCACTAGACAAGCCATAGTTGAGCAAAAGAATTATGATATAAAAACATGTTAAAAAGGGTGTGTGTGGTTACATATCTCCCAAAGAAGATTAATGTCATATTCACACTCAATTTCTTAATCTTTGATGAGAACAATCAAAGTGCCACTATGAGGCATTTCTACCACTCCAAAAAGGAGTGAGGAATATGGTATGTAGAAGGACCCCTTAATGGCAAGGCCCTGATCCACTATTCACCTGGGGCAGAAGGGTCACTTGTATATTTCCAGAATCAGTCTAGAAGTTCATGTGGGTATGTGTAAAAAAGAATTTTGTACCCTAGAATCCAGAATCCCATTATCATCCTCATGTTATGTCCTTAAATTTTGGAGATAATGTTTCTGCTGTGATTGGGAAAAACTTCTCTTTACTCAGCTTTACTTTTATCTTTTTATTTCCTCTACTTCAAGTGATTGCTATTAAATCTTATAAAATATAATACTTGGAGTTGTTGGATATTGATTTTATTCTTACATTTTTGGCAAGCCATTAAGAAAGAAAAAAATCCTTGAAATTTTTTAAGAAAGCCTTTGAGTAAAGTCTAGGGAGCAGATAAATTTTGCTCCTGCTGATAAGCTGTTTTATGCCATGCAGCCCCCCCCCCCCTTTTCACTGTCAGCTCTGCCCTGGAGCTCCTGGCTGAAAAGGATAAGTTGCCTCCCACCACTTCTGCTGTCTGCAAGATACTGCAGTCTTGGCCCAATTACCCAAGGGTTCAAAAGCCATTTAGAAGCACCTTGCTTTTTCTGTGTGGAGGATGTGGAGGTGGTGGAGGACCCCACTACCACATGGGTCTCAAGCCTTTGCTAGCTGCTTTTCAGCAGGGGAACACTGATTAGAGCAGCTAATCCATATTATCCACCACAATGCAGTTTGGCTAATCCAGAGGGGCTTCCATGCTCCTGGCTGTGGGGGTGGGGCCTGAGGTGTCACGTAGCCCCTGGTGTTTTTACCCCAGTGGGGAGGGGAAGGAAGTTTACTCTTCCAAACCTCTTAACTTTAGCCAGTACATACTAGGGGAGTGAGACCTATAGACAAGAAATAGAATCGCAAGCATAGCCCACTCCATAAAAGAGCAGTGCATTACAGCCTTAGGATGTCTTTTCTTACTACCATTCATTGGTTTACTGCTTGGATACCTTGCAGTTGATAGCTTAAGTAATCTCGAGATTCAGGGGGAGAATCTCCTGTTGGGTCCAGGTTCTCACCCACCACCAAGGAAGACCCGTAGACAATGCAATCAGGCAAAGGATCATTTATTATGAAACTGGTGCGCACCAGTGGAAACTCTGCCACCAGAGTTCCAAGTTTCCTCCTGAAGACTCAGTCTTAAATATTCTTCAGCATGTATAGCCCCCCTCCCTTACTCCTTCCAGTCCGTTATCTGTTGCATACCCTTGTTGGAACATTGCCGGTATGTATGGCTCCCCTCAGCCCTTATCTGCTACATACTGTTCTTGGAACCTTGACATTGTCATGTTACAGGGTCTTCCCGGCCCCGAAGTTTTTATCTGTTACCCATTACAGCTGGGACCTTGGCATTTTTTTTTAATGTTCTTCCGAGGCCAGGCAGCTCCTAGCTGAATTTCCAAGGCTGGACAGCTCCTTGCTGAATTTCTGGGCAGCTCCTTGCTGAACTTCCAAGGCTGGGCAATTTCCAGTGCAGACCTCCCTCATTTCTGACTTCTTTTTCTCTTAGGGGGCAGAGGGAATGCCTGCCAGTTGAGACAGCTCGTAGCTCTCAGTCCAGGGCTCTATAATGGCTAGGGGTTGGTACTGTTGTCGGAGGGCCAACACCTAGATGGCATCCAGCCAGTTTTTCACGAACTGAACAAGGCCATTGAAAATGTAGGGGCCAATTGTTAAAAGCAGGATTAAGATTAAAAGGGGCCCCATAAGGGACGTGACTAGGGTAGTGAGCCAGGGAGAAGAATTGAAAAGGTGGGCATACCAGAGGCTGGCAGTTTCTCTCTCCTTCCATTGGGCTTCTAGACCTTCTTGTAGCTTGCTCAGGGAGTCCCTAATAATCCCTGAGTGGTTAGCATAGAAGCAGCATTCCTCACCCTAGAAGCAGGCCTCCCCAAGAAGCAGGTTAACATAGAAGCAGCCTCCCCAAGGCTGCACAGAGGCCCCCCTCCTTAAGGAAGAAGAGGTCCGGGTCTCGTCGATTTTGAAGGGTAACCTCGGCTAAGGAAGCATGGGACCTCTCGAGGAAGTTAATAGAGGATTCTAGCCTAGCTATATCCTCATCAACTGCCTTGCGGATGGGGTGGTACCCCTGAGCCTGCTTGGCGAGGGCGGTGATGCCCACCCCCACCCCTGTTGCTGCTAAAAGGGTGGATATGGTGACAGTAATAGTAACAGGCTCTTGGCTCCATCGCCTAGACTATATGTGGTCCCATGTTTGAAGGAGGTCCTGCTCAGCATAGTAGGTCCCTCGGGGTACTATTATGATGGGGGTGCAGAACTCGCGGCGGGCAGTGAGGGAGCTAGGGGAGACACAGGGCTGTAGGCCAGAACGGGAGCATAGCCAGTGTGCTCCTGTGGGTGGGATAAGGTATTTCCCAGTTGAGGAATACTCTGTGGTTGAGCAAAGGTGGGGGTTGGGGTGGCTGGATTTTCCTGCTACACAGTTGCCGCGCCCGATCACTGCAGAAAAGGTTAAGCCATGGCCCGGGTTTCCAGGGCCCGTCTCGCTCCAGCGACACAGCGGGGGTGGGGGGG
The DNA here is from genome assembly GCF_027887165.1 of Monodelphis domestica. Lineage (NCBI taxonomy): Eukaryota > Metazoa > Chordata > Mammalia > Didelphimorphia > Didelphidae > Monodelphis > Monodelphis domestica. Next base: position 595,118,468 of record NC_077227.1, on the reverse strand, counting down.
TTGTCTTCCTGTGAGATATTATAGGAGGCATTCAGGCCAAAGGCCTCGTAATAGAGTGGGGATGTGACTAGGCAAAGCCAGCAGTGTTCAGTGAGGGTGGGTGAGGAATGGTTGAGGGCCGAAAAGGAGGCTTGCAGCAAGGGAAGATAGGGGTTGTGTGCAACAGGGCGATCAGAATTGTGGGATCTGGGGGTGGTCGGAAGTGTTGGGCTTGTGGAGCAAGGGTTGTTAGGTAGGGGAGCTGTAGGGGGGTTCGGATGACAGTGACTGTTAGGTAAGGGAACTGTAGGAGGGGTCTGGTTGAGTATGAGGTTGGGCCCCAAGGCTACTGGGGCGGCGGTGGGTTCTTTGCGGATGGTAAAAAATCCCCCTTGATCATATCCAGATTCATATCTGTGGACTCCCCAGGTGCTACTCCCAGGTGGACTCCCCAGGAGCCACCCCTGGTCGTCCGGGCATAGGACAGTCAGGTTTAGCTGGGTACAGTGGGCCCGTTTGGATGCGGGGGAGTGGAAAACCAATCCCATGTGCATCCTGTGCTGGGGGTCAATTTCAACCCCAGAAACTGATCCATTTTCACCGTCCAATAAGAACTCTTGGGCAAGGGGGGCCCTGCCGGCCTTGTGTCATCCCGCCTTGTGTTTTCTGGGGGCAGTGGCTCTGCCAGTGGCCAGTTTTCCCGCAGAGGAAATAGGGGCCCCATGGGCGCCACTCATGCGGTTGCCCACTAGGGGGAGGGGCCTGAGTTAAGGCTGCCACGAGGACCCGGGTTGTCTGTTGTTGGGTCTGCATCAGTTGCTTCTTAGTCTTTTCTTCCCTAGACTGGAGGTCCTGTAACCACTTGAGTTCTTGTTCTTCGACCTCTTTCTGTCTCTGTTCCTGTCTAGCAATGTCCTCCTGTCTCAGTCAGTTGGCTTGCTCCTCAGGGGTTTCGCGGGAGTTAAAATCTTTCTCTGCTACCTTAAGTAATTCGGTTAGTGATTGGGCTGTAAATGCATCAGCCCTCTTGAGCTTCCTGTGAATATCAGGGGCTGACTGATTGATAAAGGCAAGAAGAACAGCTGTCTGGCTATTGGGTGCTGTCGGGTCTACTAGGAAATAGATGTGGAAAGCTTCCTGCAGCTGCTCAAGAAACGCAGCAGGGGTCTCCTCAGGGCCCTGCCTCACAGAATCAATTTTAGCCAAATTAGTGGGTTTGCGGGCTGCTGCCCAAAGCCCAGCAAGGAGAGTCTGGTGATAGGACTGAAGACACTCCCTACCTTGGTCAGTGGCGAGGTTCCAGTCAGGCTGCTCGGTGGGGAATGCCGAGGCAAGTTGTGCAGAGTCAGTGGTGGGTCTCCCATTGTCCTCTAGAACCAGCTTTTTACCTTCAGCGATGGTCCGATCACACTGCTCACTAGTGAAGAGCATGCGGAGCAACTGCTGACAGTTATCCCAGTTGGGACTATGGATGAGAAAAATAGACTCGACCAGGTCTATTAGCTTTTGGGGCTGCTCAGAGAAAGGGGGATTTTGGTGTTTCCAATTATACAAGTCGGATAAAGTGAAAGGTCAATACTGGAAAACTAGGGGGCCCCCTACTATCATGGGCCCAACAGTGCGGACTGGTAGGACGGTGGTAGAGGAGGGGGTTTCCACTGGAAGGGGAGGCGGCTGCTGTGCCAAAAGCACCTGGCCTCTGGTGCAGTGAGCAGGAGGGGGGCTGGGCAAGCCTGCTCCCTGCACAGCTGCTGCCTTGTTTCCATCGGGGGCAACAGGAAGCTGGGGGTTATAGGGAGGGGATGGCAAGGGAGAGTCAGGGAGGGGTTCCTCGGGCAGGAGGACTGGAGGTGGGAGGGGCGGCTTTTCAGGGTTAGGCTTTTCAGGCAGACCCGTGGTCTTATCATCCACTGAGGCTACTAAGATGTAGACGGCTTCTGTATAAGGTTTCAACCAGGGTGGGGGTTCTAAGGCTAGAGCTTGCCAGGTCAGGATGTAGGGGACCTGGTCTAGGTGTCCTTCTGGTCCAGGGAGGAGGGTCCAGCTCCGGGCAGCAGAGATGATGCTGTTCTTCCAAGTATTTCCTTTGGGCCACTCGCACCCAAAGGAGGTCCATTCCACATTACAGAAAGTTTGCAGCTTTCCTTTATGAACTGTCAGACTCAGTTTTGCAACCCTGGACTTAAAGTCATCATAATGTTGGAGGATCAGGTCCAAGGGGGTGGACTGGCCCTGACCTATATTGGGTAGAGAGGTCAAATAGAGAATGAAGAGACAGATAAGAAAAAGAAAGACAAGGAGGGGAGTGATACCGGGGAGTTAAAAAACCCCCGATACTGGTGACTGCTTTCTGGAGGCTGGCTGCCTGGTCCCCCCTCTCCCCTCCCCCTGCAGCCAAATAGCCCCAGTGTGTCTTTTACAAATTCAGCTAGGGGTATAAGAGCCACCTAGGGCTGTACAAAAATCACCTAGAGATTGAGGGGTGTCCCCCAGTCTATCTCAGGGGTGCAATATCTTCCCAAAAAGGGGACTCTAGCCCCTTTCCCTTTAAAATAGTTGAGAACAATTCCAATATGACGGAGACATGAAAGTCCGTGCTCAGGGCCCTCACAACTTGATGAAGACTTTAACTTCGTTTGACAGAGACAGGATCTCTGTTCTCAGGGAACTCAAACCACCTGAAAGTTCCAATCTCAGTATGTGCCCTGGACCGTATTCCTTCCCCATCCAATTACAGATGCTTTCTCTGTTTCCCGACTGGCCCTCTTGTGAAGGACGCAGAACTGTGGTAGTCCGGAGTCCACACTCAGGAACAGGTGTGAGGGTTGGACCAACGCTGCAGGGCGAACCCCTCACCTCAGAATGAGGTGGACCACGGAGCTTGGCGTGAGGAGGCCTTGTATAAACCACAAGGACGAATCCTCCACTAAGCCTTATGCTCATCGAGGGTCCTCCTCTCCCCCATACACATCTGGTCACCCCACTCACACACACTGTCACATCACACTCGGCTCACCTGAAGGTCCAGCAGTGCCTTTGGCCCTCCTGTCCAGGGGGTTCCAAGTTGGGGGAGGGACGAGCCCCCAAATGTTGGGATCAGGGTTCTCACCCACCACCAAGGAAGACCCGTAGACAATGCAATCAGGCAAAGGGTCATTTATTATGGAACTGGTGCGCACCAGTGGAACTCTGCCACCAGAGTTCCAAGTTTCCTCCTGAAGACTCAGTCTTAAATATTCTTCAGCATGTATAGCCCCCCTCCCTTACTCCTTCCAGTCCGTTATCTGTTGCATACCCTTGTTGGAACATTGCCGGTATGTATGGCTCCCTTCAGCCCTTATCTGCTACATACTGTTCTTGGAATCTTGACATTTTCATGTTACAGGGTCTTCCCGGCCCCGAAGTTTTTATCTGTTACCCATTACAGCTGGGACCTTGGCATTTGTTTTTTAATGTTCTTCCGAGGCCAGGCAGCTCCTAGCTGAATTTCCAAGGCTGGACAGCTCCTTGCTGAATTTCTGGGCAGCTCCTTGCTGAACTTCCAAGGCTGGGCAATTTCCAGTGCAGACCTCCCTCACTCCCCATACCCCTTTGCCATTTTGGCCTGCCAGATCTCTGCAACACATCAAATATGGGGTTTGTTCACTTTATGCTAAGTGCAAGTATGGGGAATCCCAGAGAGATGATGAAAGGAATCTAGATGGATGATGATCCTCAGGAAGAGAAGGAACCTTAAAAAGTCTGGAGGTAAATTTTAAGCCCCATTGCTTTATTGATGTTAACTGTTTCAGTTTGTTCCCCTGAAAATAGTGAAGAAGTCTCTTTAATGAAGCTATAAGAATTTGAGAAAAGGACTCTTGAATTAATTGCTCACATCTTGTCACTTATATTGTATTTGCTGATTGTTTTAAGATTTAATTTTGTTTTTTAAATTCACATATTAATCTAATATAATATCTTCTGTTACACCAAGTCATTTTCAGCTACTGTGTTTTGGCTATTAACTATATATTCTGCTACATTGCCTTTATTTGTACCTCCCCATATGATTGGACTGGAGCAAAAACATTGTAAAAGTCCATTAAGAACTTGTGCAAACCCTTAGCATACAAGGATGTTTCTGAGCACCCATTTACATGTTTCTCATATCTAGGTATGCCTAAGGCAATAAAAACAGACAAGGGACTTGCATATACTTCTAAAGCCTTTGCAAAACTTTGTGCCACTTTTCAAATTTCTCACTCCACAAGAATCCCTTATAATCCCCAGGGATAAGTGATCATCGAATGGGCACACCAGACACTCAAAACCCAAATTGCTAAATTACAGGATGGTGATTTCTCACATTTCTATCCTCACCACATTCTAACTCATGCTATGTTTGTCATTAATCATTTGAACCTTAATAGTGACAGAATTTTCTGTTGACCTAAAAACACTGCATAAACAAATTATGGATATTAGCCTCTCCAGTACTTCCCTTTATTCAGTCTTATCTATTGCAAATTTCTTTTATGACAATGTTTCTTCCTTTGTGTCCCATGGTGATTTATTGTCTACAATGGATAGACATTGGAATTCAGATTGAGCCTTTCCAAAACCTTTAGTAAAATGGAGAGATGTACTGTCAGGTGTGTGGAAAGGTCCAGATCTGCGGATAACAAGCAGATGAGGCTTTGCTTGTGTTTTCCCACAGGATTTGTACTCACTTATCTGGATCCCTGACCAGCTCATTCAACCATATGTTCAGCAAACAGCCAAAGCCTCCCTGCCCACCCCTGCCACCTCCTACCAGTGCCTCTTCATCACCCTGAAACCCTGTCTCTTCCTGACCTTGTAGACAAACTGATTGATCCAGTGGGCCAACTATCTCTACATCCATAAGCAGTACCTCTGCTCCAGTATCATTGGCAATATCTGACTGTCTCAACTCATACCACCAGCCCCACATCATGGGGGCAACTGAAAGTCCTCTCACAAGTCTCAGATATAGTTAGCAAATACAACCAGAAGCCAACTGCAGACATGGTTTTTGTTGCCATGCTCACAATTCTTGCCTGTCAGGTAATGCCAGTTTCTGCTACCACTCACTGGGCTTACTTCCCAGAACCTCTCATTCTTCATTTTGCTACATGGCTCAATGATTTTCAAGTATATACCAATGATTCTGAATTTCTTGGTGATCCCACAGATGATTATATACTACATAAGTCCTCTCTTAATTTTTCATACTCAAGCTTGTCTCACATGCTACCTTTATGTTTTACCATTGGTCCTGACCAACTCCAGGCTGTTCGTCAGTAGATTTTCATTCATATCTTACAGTCCTTTGACCAGTGAAATCCCTTGAGGCACCAGCTGACACTGAGTTCTGTGGAGGCCAGTTGCTCACTGAATTTTTGGTGTAATTTTCTGAGCATTCTTTGCTAAAGTGCTCATTTTTTCCACATTTAAAGCATTCCTTTCCTGATCTTGGATTTTTAATCAATTTGGTGTATGTCTTGCTTTACAGGGCAGTGGCAATAGCCATGTCCTGAATGTAAGATGGGGTGAAATCTTCCCAGGCTTTTACAAAGTCACTGATACTTCCTGTTCTTTTTACACTTTGAAGCGCGCTCTGACAGGTGGAATTGGCATTTTCATATGCTAATTGACGGATTAAGTCCACTGTATCATCTTGTAAAATAGTTCTTTTTACTTGTTGAATTAGTCTGTCCATAGAGTCTGCATATTTTTCCTCAGAGCCTTGCTTAATGCTTGCTAGCCCAGAGGTTTGTCCTTTAGAAACTGGGATTTTTCTCCAAGCTTCCAAAGCACAAGTAGTGACCTGATACAGAGCTTTCTTAGTGTAATTTGATCTGTCAGTATAATTATTCCACTCATCCTCACCCATTAGCAACTCTTTGCTAATTCTGTTCCTCTTTCTCTTATTGCTGACTGCCTCTTTCTTTGCTATTTCATTATACTCAGCTTTTCATGAAAGATAATTCCCTCTGGATAGGCATGCCTTAGCCACCTGTGTACAGTCCCCTGGAGCCATCCATTTCCCCACTAGAGTTTCTACCAAAGTTAAGGTGAATGGGGAAATGGGACCTTATGAAGCAAATGCTGTTTTTATTTCCTTAAGCATTTTGTATTGGAGTGGCTCCCATCTAGGTTCCTTGTCTTCTGACTCCTGTCCTGAGTAGATTACAGGGAGGCAGACGGAGAAGTCCCCATCTTTATGGACATTCTCCACTGCTCCCCCAAAACCCATACTATGAGGAGGAGGTGGGGGGCAGCCATGTTCCTCTCTGCCTATTCTTTCCTCCTTTTGGTGAAAAGGAATGCTTAGGGGTGTAGCATACCAAGCATATACACAACTAAGAAATATAATTGACGTATGGATATTGTGTCTTCAGACACAAGGTTTGAACTCTGATATTTGTGGGCCAACTAGCCCACAACCTAGCCATGCTGCCTTTGTTCAAGGCAAACTCATTAACATTTGGTTCGGAGTCAAATTCCTTTGTAAAAGCCCAGGTTGAAGTCAACACGCCCCAAAGGTGTCACCATTACCTTCCCATCCAATTTGAATTATCTTGGTCAATAAAGCCTGGGGTAAAGGCGTGATTCCTCCTTCTTGTTGCTGCAATCTTCAAGTTCTCACGACTGTCTCTCTCTCTATACTAAGGCCTTTCTGGGCCAAATGCTTTCTATCTCGGAATCCTTACTTCCACGTGTCTGCAAACCTCACATTTTCCTTTAATTCTTCTTCCAGGAAAAATGTCAAAGGGATCACGCCTGCCCTATCAATTACTTTGACTTGTCTGTGTCTCTCATTCTTCACCCATATTCTCAGACTCCTCTCTCCTTCTCCAGTCCCAACCCACAAAGGAAAAAATTCTTTTTATAACCGCCACTGGCAGGTTATAAGGGGGAGGAGGGGCTGTCAGAAGTGACCTAATCTGAATGGGAAATCCCCAGTCAGACATTTTGTATTTGGCAGCCTGATTTTCTAGCAATTCCTCATCTCTGAAGGAGGAGATTTCCCTTTCAGTGTCTGCTCCCTCTTCTCCTGAGCTGTGACCTTATTCTGCAATTCTAAAGATTTCGGTCTTGGATTTTTTTCCCCAGACAAAAAGGGTATTTTTTTCTGTGGCAAACAGTTTGGGGAAAATCTGCCCAAGATGTATAGGCTCATGTGTGGAATCTAAGGCATCTCTGAAGAGAGACCAAAGGGAAAAAGTTTCTACGGGCACCTGTTCAGGTCCTTTGTCATTCTAATAGGCTTTTAAATCAAGACCTATTCTTTCCCAGGTGTGCAGGTCCACTGTAACCTTGTCTGTGAACCACAGACTGCAAACCTGAATAAAATCTAAGAACTTGGTTAAGTGAGCCTTACTCACTTTCATGCCTCTTTTAAGAAGAGTATGCTTTATTTATTCCAGTAAATAACTGTCTTTCCTTTGATTCACTGTGGCCCAAGATCCTTTTTAAGGATTCCCTGTTCCTCACAACTGTTTCCACTAACAGGAGGCTGCAGCTCTTTTCTGAACGGGATACTGAAATCATCTGGGTTTGGGGGGGTGCTTTCTTATTTCTGGGGGTCTTTTGTTATGGATGGAAAAGGGAGCTTACCTAGGCAGAATTACTCAGTCCAAATGCTGTTCCAGGGTGCCAATATTTAGTGATCCATCCAGCGGTCTCTCTGTGGGCCTGTGGTTCACTCTGTCCAGGTGTAAAGATTTCAGTTGAATAATGGTTTGAGAAGCACTACATGTTCAGTCCCACATGCGTAGGCATCACATAGTGTTCTGCCATGGCACAGAGGTTCGTTTATTTTTATAGGTTTCTTTAGTGAGTACATAGTTCTTTGGCACACAATCAATTTTCTACATACATGATCTTCTACATTTAATTGGATATGTCACATATTAACAAATCACTTAATCAACATTCTTGTGATGTTGCTACAACAACAAAGGATTCTATGATCATTTACCGTGTTGTTATAACAGAGAGATTTGTGATGCATATAAATGACATAAATAGGGTATTCTGGAGGTTGGTGCCTCTTGACCTGCTAAGAGAATCATTGTGCTTTTGATCAGCTATCATATCAATCACAATTACCTAGGAGATAAACAAGAAAACATTTCATATTTAAGTACAGGGTTAAAAGGTAATTTAAAGCAGACCAGATTTGGGGTTTTCCTCAATTTACAAGTTCTGTTTTTCTTGTATTACTTTGAAGCACCTGGCAATGTTACCTGGTTTCTGTCCTGGACAACCTGGACTGTGTTAACTGTGAGGAAAGAAAGTGTTGAAAAGAAAAAACAGAGTCCAGCTGAGGATGCAAATTTTAGTTGTGGGGGTGTGTGTTAATCCAAAAGGAAAAACAAAACAAAATGAAAATAAAATAAAAAACAAAAGAAGAAAAAGGGAAAAATTAAGGGAAAAATGTAGACCCTTTATATATATATACATATATTTATATTAAAGAAGAATTCAAAATCAGTATAAAAATATCAAAAATAAAAAATTTTTAGAAAGCAAGAATAAAAAAAATTTTTTTCTCCACAGGCCCCTGTATTAGGGTCCAGTTAAGTAATTTATAATCCCACAAGTCTGTAGGACAGAATGCAGCAAGTTTTACTTCCCCATTTGCAGTCAAGGCTACAGGAAGTTGCCATACTATAGGAGAGAAAAAAGGACCAGATTTTTATTTTATATCTAGGGAAGTGTCATTCCCTCATCTGATTTTACCTTCATTCTCAGGGATGGATGGAGCCAGGATGGTAGCCAACCTTAGGTACTTGTCTGTAGGTATTTCCACGAAGAGTGTGGATACAAGGAAGGCCTACATCTTAATGTCTGTCAAGTGTCGCAACCCCGAGTCTCACACTAGTTTCAAGTCCTTAGTATTGGCTTAGAAATGCATGAATCCTACCTGGATTGGTCTTTGATTTTTAGACCTGTGAGCTCTTTAGGCATTATCCAGGTTATCTCTGTGCTTCTTTCTGATCCCGTTCCTAGAATCAGACACAAACATTAATCATAGTCCCACAACAATTATCAATAAATGGCAGGTTCCCATTGTCTAAAGCTGTTTGGGTGTGTATTAATAATAATAGCAAGTATATATATTTAAACTAATATTATTGTAGAATAAAATTAATATTGATTGTATGTACCTTAAGTACATAGAAATGAGAAAAAAGGGAAAAATAAGATATTGTAAAAAAGAATAATAATAAAATAAGGAAAAGAGAAAAAAGGAAAAAAGAAAAAAATTTGAGGGAAACTGTGGAGGCCAAGGTATGATCTGCTGGTGGATAGAAGATAGTGAGATCTCTCTCTCATTCAGATTAACTGTAACCAGAGCTTGAGGGACAGAAAGGAAACCTTCTGTCTCTTCCCTGAGAGATATGTTTAAACTGTATCCCTGTGATCACCAATGTGGGGACCAAGGGTTTGTTGTCAGACCCTTCTCTTTGGAGAATTGTGGCTAGTCAGCTTTTTTCCCCTAGTTTTTGCCACAGATGAGACAGGATTCACCCTTGAATCCTGCTCTCAATTACCCAACTTCTCTCATGTTATGGAACAGGCCAACCCAAATTCTGACTTGGAACTGAAGAATTTATTTGGAAAGAGAAAGGAAGGTAGGGAAGGGGAGAAAGAAACAGGATGCCCTGATAAGCTAAAAACCCCAAATAGCTGGATCAAGGGGCAGGAGCATGATCCTCAGTGGACTCAGCCCCCTTTTCCAGCTGTTGGTATTCTTTATTCTGTTACTATTTATCTAATCTTTAAAACTAAAGTAGTTCAAGAATGGGCAAGGAGAGACCCAGAAATGAAGTCAGAAAGCTGGCTTAGTTGTGAGAGTCCAAGCTAAACTTCTGTGTCACTAGCTCTTGCTGGCAGATGGAGGAAGGTGGTAGAAAGCTCTCTAGATGACAGCAGCTTCAAAGAATAGGTGGAAAAGTCTGAATCTTCTCTCTCTCTCTCTCTCTCTCTCTCTCTCTCTCTCTCTCTCTCTCTCTCTCTCTCGGCTTCAGATGTCCCTCAGCCACACAGAAAAATGACCTGTCACCTTCCAGTAAAGGGCAGGAAGTCCTGGGGCTGGTCAGAATTCTCCTCAGTCCTCAACCCACAATCCTTTGCTCTCTCTAAACTGTCACCTCTGTGCCTGTCCATCAAAGCACAGGTTCTGCCAAGATCTCCCTTGCCATTCTTACAAGGCTCTCATTCAGTATCACCAGACTCTATTAAGAGGACTCTGGACCGCAGGCAGGAGGCCTACTAATTTATGCAAAGTAAGTGAAATTACCCAAGGGCCAGATGAGTCACTTCTCAGGGTGCTAATGCCCCTCCACATGGGGCAGAAGGCGGTGCCCCTTAAACTCTATTACTTTTGTTGCTATTAACCCTTTTCAGTTTTTTCTCCCCTTAAATATAGCAAAGAAGAAGTACCTGTCTACCCTCTTACTTTATTTGTGCCATCCTGGATTTGTGCCTTCATGGAAGTCCATAACAACTTGTATTCATAATTTGGAAAATTTGTATTTTGTGAATTTTGAATATTTGGTATTTTCTTTGTACCTCTATTAACTCACAGAAAACCTGTATTAACGACCTGTATGGTCTTGATTTGCATTTTCTATCTTTGGGGAAAATTTTTGTATTTTCTTCAATGTATTGTTGATTTTATACCTCATTTGCACTCACACTGTGGACCATGGCTAAGAGGAAATACATCTAAATTCTTAGATAAGAACCTTTATATTCTACCCCTCCTTAAGTGACATTAATTGTAAGTTTTTTTTTTATCATCACTGATCTTGGGAAATATATATTGGAAATTTTGGCACATTTCTTATAGTTTAATGTACAATTTAATTTTTCCTCTATCTAAATTGAAAGATTTTAGATTATTTTTCTAGTGTTGGTTTACTATGTCCATTAGTTCTAATTGTAACTGCCTGCCCAAAAGGCTTTAGACTACTGAAACTACCATTAGTATTTAAATATTATGGGATTTATGTCTGATTCAAAGAAATGGGAATAAATGGGAGCACAGACCTGATCTACACAGTCCCAAAGAAGCACAGATATATACACAGTGCCACAGAAGCACCTATTTAACCTGAATTGTGCCAAAAGAGCACACATGTCAAAAAGAGAAACCAATCCTGCTAGGATTTCTGAGATTTGTTGAGACTTAATAATAAATAATAATAATTTAAAAAAAGGACTTGAACCTAAAGTGAGATGAGGTTGTGGAGCAGGACTCCTTGTACCATACTCGTGAAATTTATATCAAGGACCTAACAATTGGCTATTCTGGCTCCATATTCTATCTCTGAGAAGAAACAAGAAAAGGAGAAATAGATCAGACTAAAGAATAAAAATCTAGTCCCTTTTTCCTAACTTTCTTGCTCTGGTGGTTGACCATGGTCCTGGCTACGTAGTGGGTAAGTGCATGCTGTTGGATGTGGATTACGTTAAATTGACCATTATTCAAAGCCCTGTTGTAATTTTGTGCTTTTTTTCTCCTTCAGAATTTTTCCATATTAGGATTGGACGTTTAGAAATTTCTTCTAATAGTTATTTGGCTTTTTTGTGCTATTTTTTCTGATGTTTTTGGTATTTTAATTGGCAGTGATTCATATGCCTCATGCCTCAGACATGTTTCTCTGTGTGATTATATCTTCCTTATGGGGGAAATATTGTTTTTTTATTTCATATGAAAAGAGTTAAAGTTATTTTAGGGACAGAAATTTGCTGGCTTCTGGAATCCAGATGGAGATACCCCTGGGACCACAAGGAGACCCCATGCTACTCTAGGAGATCCTGAGAGAGAAACCACATGCACAAAATTTAACATTGAGGATTAAAAAGTTCATTTGTTTTGTTTAAATTAATTTGTTTTCTATATATATTGTTGTGAAGAAGGGGACTGCCCCCTGATTTTTCTGTAAAGAAGCGCCAAATATTTCATTTTCTTTTGTAAAAATTGTTGCCATTTCCCCCTTGTATTGATATATATATATACACACACACACACACACATATATATGGATATATATATATATCCATATATATATATATATATATATATATATATAACCCCTTTGTTTTTATTGTGATTATAAATTTATTTGTTTTGATGCCTTGGGGAGAATGGTCTCCCAAAGGATCAAATAACTTCCTTTGTGGGAGCTGTCTGAGAAAGTATAAAAGAAGAGAGAAGCAAAGGTTTTCATACTTTTTCCCAAGAAGTCCCTTTTATCCCCTGAGAGCTTTGGTCCCTGCATTGTTGCTGGAGATCTAACTTAACTTTCCCAAACCTTTATTTTCCTAGCTCAAATAAACCTAACTATCCCTAGTGTCTGGCTTGACTTAATTCCCTAGCCTAGTTATAGTTAAGAAAAAAAGCCTGGTCAATTTCCCTACTGGGGGCTGGGGTGACCTGGCTGCCTTTCCTTCCTTTCCCTACCTTTTTTTCTCCTTTTTTTTTCCTTCCACAGAAGCTATGTCTTTAGCGGCTCCCCTCCTGCTCTTGCCCTGTATTCTCATTCCTGCTCCCACTCCACCTCCCCCTCTTCCTCCTCCCTCCTCTTTAGACCATTACCTCTCAGCTCTTCTCAGAGCTGCCCTCCTGTGATCTTCCTCCTCCTTCCACCTCCTTTTCCCTCCTCTGGCCCTGCTCCTTCAGCTGCTTTCCTCCTCCCTGCTACCACTGCCACCCTCCCTGCTCACCCACTGCCTACCCTTGTCAGCTCCTAGATCCAGAACTACCCTTTGCTTTCCATATTCCTCCCTTAACTTTGTTTTTTTCTCTGCTTGCTACCCCTTCTGAAAGAAGGAATTTGCAGGAACTTGCAAACAAGGTGAAAATGCAGAGAAGCAAAGGAGAGGAGCTTTGGAATGTTGATGAGGGAGATTTCTAGGATGCAACAGAATCTAAGGGAGGGGCAGTTGGAAACCTAGGGGCTTTGGGGAGCTTGAACTCTGGTGGGAGGGAGCCTTGTTCATTTCCTCCTGATTGAGCCAGCTTCTCTCATCTAAATATGCTTCCTGAGAAAGACTTATTAATTCTTGTTCCTGTTCCTGAATACCTGGAAATTTCTACCTGTGTGGACTCTATCAAGAAGCAGTCTACGAGAGGGGCTTGCCCAGAGGGGAGACTGAAAAGAGTCATCAGGAGTTCCCACTCCCTGATCCAGATAATACCCCTTGAACTAAAACTATAATGTCCTTATTTATGTACTGCCATAAGGATATGTTATTTCAAGACTTCAGGTTTCACTGACCTGGGTCACTGGCCAACCATATGTTAAAAGTGTAATATTTATTGAGGAAGAGGGATGGGGGAATTGGAAAAATGGGGACAACAAAGGTCTGTAGCAGGGTATGGAGTCTTTGAGGGGAGAGAGGTAATATTGCTTGGTGAGGCAAAGGAGAGAGATGCAGCAGCAGGGGTCTGATAAGGACTGTTTGTTGTTGAATGAACTGATGTTCTGCTCCCTCTATGCACAGAAAAGATAGTCCACTTATCTGACTGCAAATTCAAATAATATAAAGTTTAATAACCAGTAGGGATTGGAGAGATATCAGGAAGGAGAGGCAAGGGAGATCCCTAATTAAGTTGGAGTCTGCCTCAGCTTTTAGAGCTGAGGCCAGGCCCCACAGGCTGGAGGAGGATTTCTCCCACTCCCATCTTCTGTGCTAGTTTTGTCAATTTCAGAATCTTAGCAGTAGACAGAAAGCAAACAAGAATAGTTATAACCTTCAGAAACCTGTGTCTTCGGGCTGAACAGAGTAGAGGTACTCCACTCCAGACTGGGCTGAATGAGCTCCTCCTTCCTCCAACACCAGGAAGGAAGAGCAGCCTGGCAGGAAGGAAGTGCTAGTCACAAGACCCAACTGCCACTCCCAGTTGCCCTTCCCTCCACCAACTGTCAGTCTTGTTTCCTTTACACAAATGGAAACATCTGGGTACCAGGGACTAAGTTTGATGTGTCTTCACTTTTGGTGCTCGATTATCAAGACGACCAGACCTATGCAATGCTCATGGTCTTCTGCTTCTTGGGGAGGTCCAAGCTATAGCTTGAATAAAGTACCTATTAATCCAAACCAGAAGTGGACTGAACATTTGGGGGCTCGTCTGGGATTCCAACGGTTGGGACCAGACAGTGGTAAAGGTACTTGTATCCCTGAAGGGAAATCTGAGTGTGTGTGTCTGTTTGAGTGTGTATGGGGAAGGGAGAGTCTGGATTGTGGCATATGTCTAAGTGGTTGGCAGATTCCATGCTCCACAGATTATACAGAGACAGCCTATTTCCAAGTTGGCTCCATTAAGGCCTCCTTTCATCTGTTTCTGAGTGAGGACCTTCCAAGTACACAGTTCCCGAGTCTCGTGAGTGGCAGGGCCAGAATAGCCCTGAAAACAGAAGTTGTTTTCAGAGATTGAGAGATTTCCCTTCCAGAGGATTTGTTGAAAGCACTCAGTAGGAACTTGGGAGTGGTTAAAGGCCCCCTGCCCAAGTTGGACTTGGGACAGGAACTTCGGGGTGGTTAGAGGCCCCCTGCCCAAGTTGGACTTGGTACAGGAATTGGGTGGGTCCCTGCCAACAGAGGTTCGAGTCCTCTGAGGACCTAAGGAGTGCTAAGGAGCACTGTTAGACAGTGAGTGCGAAAAATTTCCATGCTGGCAGATGTGCCGAGGAATAGTGTAGCATTCCAAGCATATTCACATCTATGAAACATGAATGATTGTATGATTACTGTGTCTTCAGGCACAAGGTTATACCATTGATATTTTTGGGTGGTCTCTTGACCTGGCCATGTGGCCCTTGCCTAGGACAAATTCATTAACATGCTCGGAGTCGCATTCCTCCGGGAAAGCGCGGTGTGTAATCTCCATGCCCAAAGGTATTACCTCTACCTCACCACCCAATCATGATTGTCTATGCTTTGTGATGTGATTGCTACGTGCTTGGGAGTACAGCCCAAACCAGATAGGAATAAATACAGAGGCAACCTCGCGATCGCTCTCTTCGAACTTCCTCTCTCCTTTCTTGGATCTCTGCTCTGCTCCTGATCCCCTCTCTCCCTCTTTCTCTCTCTCTCTGAATCTTTTCCTTTTCTGAGGCCCCAGCCCCTCTTGGCTATGTATTTTCTGCCCTAATCTCCTTCTTGACCTCATATTCCATTGATCTTCATATTTTCCTTCCAAGGAGAATATCATAGGGGTTTGCCTGCCCTATTCAAACTTTGACTTGTCCGTGTTTGTCATTCTTCACCCTGGTTCCCCAATTCCCTACCTCTCCTCGGGTCCCTATCACAAAGGAGAACCCCTTTCCTGTGTGGGCCCTGCTGGTCAGGTGAAACCCCACAAATAGGATCTATAAAATAAGCCCCTGGAGTTGGGGGAATGTACTCTTGCCTGCGTCCAAACCTAGTGAAAGTCTATATCTCTGTTGTTCATCTTCCACATCCATTTGTTGTATGGCTTTTGCTGTTTGTCTCATGTGTCTTTCAAATTTTGGGCCCTTAATAGTCCTCATGGGCCAACAAACATATATACCCTTAGATTTGGTCCTGGCTCACTTCTCTGTCTTTAAGGAGCAAGCCCCAAATCTCTCCCTTTTCATTAAGAAGGGACGTCTTGTCACCGATTGTGATTCAGAGAGGCCTACCTTTGAACTTGGATGGCCAAAAGGAGGCACCTTTAACTTGGAGGTCATCTCCCACCTCCGCTCCCATATCCTGGACCCTGGGCCCTCCAGTCACCCAGATCAGGCCCCATATATAATCGCCTGGAAAGATCTGGCTCTGAACCCACCCTTGTGGTTGCAATCTTTCCTACAACCTTTGGAACCTTTCCTCCCTCCCGCAAGGCAGGACTCTCCCCAAGCTCTGGCCCTCCGAGTACAGGCGACCACTACTCCCCCTCTGCACCCAAGAGACCAGTTCTACAGGATTCAGACAATAGCCCCCCTGCCTCCTTATGCCCCCCTGTATCCTGATCTAAATAATCTTCTGGTGAAGGCAGTCGCAGCTGCTAGCCCTCACCCTAGTTCCCCGGCAAGTCGCACAAGGGGAAGAGGGAGAGCACGAACCCAGGACCCCAAGGCTGAGATACCTCCTTCTACTAGCGCTATATTTCCTATGCAGGTCATGGGTCTGTCAGTTCCAGGAGGCCCCTGACTTTACCAATATTAGGCATTTTCCTCTAGTGACCTATATAATTGTAAGACCCCCAAACCCTCCTTTTCCCCAGGAGCCCCAAAAAGTAATTGATCTATGCAGGTCTATTATGTCAACCCACAGCCCCACTTGGGACGATTGTCAGCAGATTTTGCAGGTCCTTTTCACCCTTGAAGAGCATGAATGCATTTTCACGGAGGCCCACAAAAATGTGCCTAATGGGGTTGATGGCCGTCCGATGACCCAGCAACACCTTGTCAAAGAAGCCTTCCCTCTCACTCATCCCAATTGGAATTTTGAGCAACCTTAAGGTAGGGAGCGTCTCCATGACTATCGCCAGATTCTCATGACTGGTCTCCAGGCTGCGGCCTGCAAACCCACTAATTTGGCCAAGGTTAATTTAGTTAAGCAAGGGGCGGATGAAAATCCAGCAGCTTTCTTAGAACATCTGCAAGAGGCATTTCAGCTGTATACCCCCATGGACCCCAAAGCAGAAACTAGTTGGGCTGCCATCCTTTTAGCCTTTGTTAATCAAGCAGCATATGGGGTGTATGGGGTGCTCAGGGAGAAATAGTATCTCTGGTATGGAGGGCTTGTCGTGCCCTCCTAGGGCAGCTCTCCAACCTCTAACTCTCACCTGACATCCAGCTCTCACTTGTGGCTCCCAGTAGCTGCTAGCATGCGGCAGCGGCCACACCCCGGGCAACAGCTTCGACAGGCCGGCCAAACCTTGTGAGGGTAGCCATCGGGTCGTCGACCCCTGGGGAACCAGGGCTTTGCTCACCCAGCATGTGAAGACTGCTTTGGCTGAACAGATGGAAGAAATCAATAAGAAGGTTCAATGGCTGAGAGGGCGATGCAGCAAAGCACTGTGGAGTGCTTAGGGCGTGTTGGAGCACAAAGGACAACACGGCCATCCAATGCAGCTGAGGAAGCCTCCAGGTGTAACGACTTTTCGTGCCACTGGACCCAGGCTTCCAATGCCGAGAGAGTGGGACTGTCTCTGTGCATCGACTTTTCCACTTAAATCTCCTTCACACACAAATGTTTTTGTGCACACTCATCTACATCACAGATGAAAGCGCACAAAGACAATTGTCATCCTCGGTTACTGAGAGATTACTACTAATCAAGCGGCACCAGATATCTGCCGCAAGCTCCAGAAGACGAAGGACTTAGGGAACTAGAGTATATCTGACCTCTTAAAAATTGTGGAGAGGGTTTTTAACACCTGAGAAACTCCAGAAGATAGGGTTGAAAGGAAGAATCTGGAAGAAAAAGAGGAGATAAAAAGGAGAGAAGAGAGGGAAGAGAAACACAGACCAGAAGAGAGGCCGAAAGACCATAGATGCCAAAAAAAGGTGGCCCACGACAAGGCAGCCAGCCTGGTTCAGACTCCTCCAAAGGCTAATCTGAGACCTCAGGGGATATCCTGAAGACCCATCCCTCAAAGACTACCGGGGCGGAGGAACAGTTGTTTTAACTGTGGCTAAGAGGGCCACTGGGCACAAAATTGCCCTCAACCCTGCGGGGGGGGGGGGTGGGGGTGGCGAGGAGAAGGCAAAATATCCTCATCATTCAAGGAGAGGAGGATTGAAGAGGATGGGACTTGTCATCCCTCTCCAAGTCCTGGGTAACTGCTAAAGTGGAGGGAAAACTGGTTAAATTTTTGGTAGACACTGGGGATGACAAATTCATCCTTTGGAACCCCCTTGGGGATGTTTCTTCAAGGGCTAGTTGGGTCCAAGGGGCCACCGGAACCCACTGCTATAATTGTGGACTATAAAATGCTCCATTAATCTAGGATCTCATGTGGCATCCCACTCTTTTCTCATTAATCCAGAGAGACCTGCTCCCTTATTAAGCCAGGACCTCTTGCACAAAATTGGGGCCCAGATTCATTTTATGGAATCAGAGGTTTCTGTCACAGACAATACTAGTGCCCCCTTACAGGTCTTGACTTTAACCCTCCTGAAAGAATACCACCTTTATGAACCCCTCTACTCCCAACTGTCAGCTTCCATCCGTGTGGACATCCGGTTGTAGGTGGACCCCCCCTAGGGTCTGGGTGGAACACTCCACAGTAGGTCTGGCCAAAAACAGACCCCCAGTCATTGTCACTTTAAAACCAGGTACAACACCTATTTGGATTAAATAATACCCGATGACCCTGGAGGCCCAAAGGGGTATCAGATCAATAGACTTCTAGATTTGGGTATCCTGGTACTTTGTCCCTCCCCCCCCCCCGAATACTCCCTTACTACCGATCTGAAAACTGGGAGGGGTAGAGTACCGCCCAGTCCAGGGCCTAAGGGAAGCGAATGCCAGAGTTGAGGACATCCACCTGACTGTGCCTAACCCCTACACCCTCCTCAGCTCTCTCTCCCTTGACTTGACCTGATATACTGCTCTAGAGCTGAAGGAAGCCTTCTTTACCTTCCCCCTGACCCTCAAGTCAGCCAATATTTGCATTTGAATAGTTTAATGAAAGTACTCAGACCTCTGGGAAACTCACCTGGACTAGGCTCCTCCAGAGGTTCAAAGCTAGCCCCACACTTTTCAGCAAAGCCTTGGCTCAGGATCTTCAAGATTTTTGAACTACCCACCCTGAGGTCACCCTCCTCCAATACATGGACGATGTTCTTTTGGTAGCCTGCACTGCAAATGGTCGCGAGCAAACCACCATAGCTCTTTTAAAGACCCAGGACCACTTGGGCTACCGTGTGTGGTTGTGGTTGTGGTAGAGGGAAAGATGGAGAGAGGAAGAGAAGGAGAGAGAGAGGGGAAGAGAGGGAGGGAGAGGGAGGGAGAGGGGGAGAGAGGGAGGGGGGGGAAGGGGGAGAGAGGACTTGTAAGCCAAGATGCGAGAACCAAGGCTGGGGACCTGACTGTCAATCAAGAGGAAGGTTCCAAATGGAATGTTCCCAGGAGTGGCAGTTGGGGGTTTCTGGCTACACAGAGAAGAAGAAAAAACTTGACTTTTTCTCTGTCTCTCTGGCTTTGGGCAGTTGAAGCTGACCAGGGCAGAAACTTGGCTTTTGAGTTGGTTATCCCTTTGAGAGTTGAGCTGGCCAGGAGAAACTGAGAGACTTTGGACTTTGTTTTCTCTCTGGGGTTAAGCTGAGAGACCTTGCTGACTTTGTGAAGAAGAAGAAATATTTTAAACAGCTGTTGTCCTCCATCTTTCTAAACTGTCCATCTCTCTGTCTTAGAGTCACAGTCTCAAACCCTCAAATTCTTCCTCATTTTTGATTAGGGACATCCTCATCCCTCTCACCTCAGTTTCCCATCCTGTTATCTCAATAAACCCCTTGACTTGAAAAAGGAAAGGAAAAGACTATCTTTATAGTTAACTCAAGGTGGGGAGGGAAGAAGCCAAAGGCTTCAAGAAGAACTGGGAGGTGAAGGAGGAAAGAAGGAGAGGGTTGGAGAAGGGAGAATGTTAAAGGGAAGAGAAGGTTAAAAATATACTGATCCATTAGCCATCAGTAAGGATCAGTAAGCAGACCCCAGAGCATTCCCCAGAGCAGTTCCGCTGTGTGACAGCATTCCTGTACTGTCATCCTTCAGCATTTTCTCATTCCTACCTCCATTACAAATAAGCAGTCTCAGGTTCCCTTAGCAGCTCTCTCTAGTCACAAGCTAGAGGACAGCAGTCATTGCAAGAAGAAACAATTTCCTCAGTTTACCTATTCTATTTCACATGTAAGTGCCAAAAAGGCATCCCTGGTCCAGCAGGAAGTCAAATTCCTGGGGTATAAACTGAAAGGTGGCCATAGATGGCTAACTCAAGCCATGAAAGACACAATTCTACAGATTCCACATACCCCCACAGCCAGGCAGCTCCATGAGTTCCTTGGCTCCATGTGGTATTGCAGATTGTGGATACCCTCCTTCGCTGAAATTTCACAGCCCTTATACAATCTGACCAAGGAATACCCAGACTGGGAATGGACCCCACAGGCTGAAGAGGCCTTTAAACACCTCTGTAGGGCTATGCTTGAGGCACCAGCCCTAACACTTCCCAACCCTGAGAAACCCTTCCAACTCTTTATCGAGGAGAAACATGAGGTTGCAAAAGGGGTGTTAACCCAAAGGTTAGGACCCTGGAATAGACCAGTGGCATATCTTTCAAAACACCTTGACCCTGTAAGCAGCTGGGTGGCCCCCTTGTCTTTGCACTGTAGCCACAGTCACCTTGCTAAGTAAGGATGCTGACAAACTAACTTGTGGACAATCTTTAATTCTCTCTACAATCCATGCCATTGAGGGGGTATTGAAACAGCCGCCAAGTCGCTGGTTTTCACACACCAGATCGGCACATTACCAATCACTGTTATTAGATACTTCACACATCTTGTTCAAGGTCGTCTCTTCACTCAACCCAGCTACCCTACTGCCCAATCTGCCTCCTCCCAATCCGGCCCCAATACATGATTGTGGAGAGATTTTAGCGGATGCAATCACCGCTTGACCTGGGTTACAAGATGAACCCCTACCAAACAGTGACCTAATCCTATTCACGAATGGCAGCAGTTTTCTTGAAAATGTGCACCAATTGGCTCAGACAGCCATTGTGAATTCAGCAGGCGAAACTGTGTGGCCAGCAGCCTTACCTGAAGGAACCTCAGCCCAAAAAGCTGAGTTGGTTGCCCTAACAGAAGCCCTTAGGAAAGCAGAAGGGATAAGAACCACAGTATATATGGACAGCAGGTAAGCCTTTACCACCCTACATGTGCATGCCCCAATATATTGGGAAAGGGGGTTTGTTACCTCTGATGGAGCCCCAGTCTGTAATCTTCCTGAAATTCAGGATCTCCAATTGGTGGTCTGGGAACCAAAAGCAGTGGCTGTGGTACATATTCCCAGGCATCAGAAGGGAAACTCTTTGGAAGCCTGAGGGAACAGAATGGCAGATTGGGCAGCCAAACAGGTGCCTCAGGGACAAGTCACGATCCTCACCACAACTACCATCCCATCACCACCGGATGGAGAACCCCAATATACTGAGGAAGACCTTACTTGAATCAAGAGCTGCCTAGGACAAGCGGAGGGGGTGTGTGTGTGGTACTGTGACCCTGAAGGGAATATGCTCCTTCCAGAGGCATTAGGGCAGCTCCTTACTATCCATTTGCACCATCTCTTCCACCTAGGAGACTGAAAACTTGCACAACTCTTGGACAAAGGCAAACTCAAGTATATATAGAGGCCAATTTCTTCACCAGCTGGTCGATTCTTGCACAGCATGCCAACTCCTCCATGCAGCTAAACCTGACAAACATATTGGACAGAGAATAAGGGGACAAAGGCCTTGCCAACAGTGGGAAATTGACTGTACTGAAATAAAACCAAGAAAGTTTGGGCTTAAATATCTCCCTGTTCTAGTTGACATCTTTTCAGTACGGCCAGAGACGTTTCTGACTAAGACCGAAGCTGTTAATAGTTGCAAAGAAGCTTCTTGAAGAAATCATCCCTCGGTATGGGTTACCGGAGACCATTGCTTCCGACAATGGTCTGGCCTTCGTGAGTACAATTACATAAGGGGTGGTCACAGCTCTGGAGACAAATTAGAAATTGCATTGTGAATATAACCCCCAGAGTTCAGACCAGGTAGAAAGAATGAATAGAACAATTAAGGAGACTTTAACCAAATTGGTCCTCGAAACTGGCGTAGACTGGGTGACCCTCCTTCCCTTGGTCTTATTCCGAGCCATTAACCTCTTATGAAATCCTGTATGGTTCTTTACCCCCCATTCTTCCCATGCTCCCAAACCTGAAGGGAAAAAACATACCCCCTGAACCTATGTTGTTGAGTCTAGCACAATTTCAGAAGGACATTTGGCCTCAAGCCATTGACCTCTTTCAACCAGCCCCTTATGACCCCACCCTTACAAACCTGGAGATTGGGTATGGTTTAAGTGACATCACAAAGTCTCCTTACAGCCCCATTGGAAGAGTCCCTTTGTAACCCTCTTTGTTACCCCCTCAACACTCAAAGTGGATGGGATTGGACCTTGGATACACCACTCCCATATCCGAAAGGCAACACCTGCTGACTTGCACTGACTCCTGTTCTGTCCATAAGCACCCATCTAATCCATACTCAAGCTCCAAGTGACCCGGAGATGCCGCTCCTGCTGATCCTGTACTTCCTGCTCCGCCAATCCCATAACTCAGTACAAGAGTCTACTAACCCTTATCAACCCTGGAGATGGACTTTGCAACAATGGTAAGACCAAAGGATAGTAGACTCACAAGTAACTTCCACTTCCCCCAGTTTCAACATCACTACCTGCCAACTCTTTCAGAACATGGAAACCAGGGGGGGGTCCATTACTCCCACTGGCACAGGGCTACATCCCCCGCTTCCCATAGCCTATGCAAGGATGAATCTGACCTGTATTTCTGTTGTCCTAAAAGGCCCAGATCCCCCAAGCCCTCCCTAAAATCTTCTGAACACCCTTCTACCCACTCCCACAATGCTCTCCGGCCTTAACTCTATTTCTCCTGCAATTGGGAGTCCTGGACCTGATCCACATCCATCGACCTCTGGGTTATGGGCCCAGAATGACCCCTTATGGCTCATGTTATGAGCTTCATACCTCTCATTGAACCAAACCTTCCCTAACCTCACAGAGAGCTGCTGGCTCTTCCTTGATGCCTGACCCCCATACTACGAAGCTATAGCATTAAATGCTTCCTATAAAACCTCCAACAAGGAACCCCACCCCCACCCCCCGAGTGTGACTGGGATGACAGAAAGACTGGCCTTACCTTATAGTCCGTCTCGGGGATTGGCTACTGTATAGGGAACGCCTCTAAACCTCTAGCCCAGCTATGTGACAGAAATTCCACAAGTACAGATAAATTCTATATTCCTCCCCAGGGAGCTAGGTGGCTATGCTCCACTACTAGACTAACACCCTGTGTAGCCCAGGTCACTCTGTCTTCTACTGGTGAAATGTGTCTCGTTGTGATCCTGCCCTGCATCCTCTTCCACTCTGAAGAGGACTTTTACCACTACTGGGAAGCCCGCTTCCTGGTAATCACCAAGATTAGATGAGAACCAATCATGATTATCACCCTTGTGACCATCTTCAGCCTAGCGGGGGTAGGAGCCTCAAACTCCGTCGGCTTTGCGGGCCACAGTAGATGAGGATCTAGCCAGAATATAAAGTTCTATTATCCATTTAGAGAGATCCCTCACTTCCCTATCTGAGATAACCCTCCAGAACCGTAGGGGCTTAGATCTCTCCTTTTCCTCCAACAAGGAGGCTTCTGTGTGGCCCGTGGGAAGAATGTTGCTTTTATTCTGATCACACTAGGGTCGTGCAAGAAATCATGACCAAACTCAGAGAAGGCCTCGCTACCCAACAATGAGAGCAAGAATCCCAAGAAGGATGGTTTGAGCATATTTTCTACCAATCCCCTTGGCTCACGACCCTTATTTCCACTTTATTAAGTCCCCTTTTCATTCTCATAATTTTGCTGACCTTTGGTCCTTGTATCATTAATAGACTTGTGCACTTTGTAAAGAAGCGCATTAACACAGTCCAACTCATGGTCCTAAGGCAGCAATACTTGCCCCTAAACGACATCCATGTCCCTATGAGGACATGTTCCCATGAGTAGGATTCCTCATTGTTCTAAAAGAAGTGGAGAATTAAGAAACATACTGTTATCATGGGAAATTGCCCTCCAGATAATACACTAATGGGGCCCCTTGTCCCAAGAACTAAAACTACCATGTCCTTATTTATGTACTGCCATAAGGATATGTTATCTCAAGACTTCAGGTTTCACTGACCTGGGTCACTGGCTGACCATATGTTAAAAGGAAATATCTGGGTATCAGGGACTAAGATTGATGTCTTCTCTTTTGGCGCCTGGTTCTCAAGATGACCCCCCACTCGTAGCCCCTCTATATAAACCAGACCTATGTAATGCTGGTGATCTTCCGCTTCTTGTGGAGGCCCAAACTATAGCTTGAATAAACTACCTTCTGTGTATTGCATTACCATGTGTGTCTCCTCCTTGGAATCCGAACCAGAACCGGACCGAACATTCTATCCTTGAGACATTTATTCCTTCCTCACATGGTTGCTATATCATTACAACCAAAATTACTGGCTTTGAAATGAGAAACAACCATCTTTTAGCCTCTGTTTCATAGCGGGACAGGACACCCTGTAGATCTGGTAAAACTAAACCCAGATCCCCAGTTCCATGTCTCTCTTAAAGGAATCTGTCCATTTTATTTTTACACCTCCCAGCAACCTACTCCTCATTTGCTCTAGCCCACCTTCACTTCTCTTCCACCCTACCCTTTGTAGCTGAGAGGGATCTGGTTTACTACTGTCTCTCTCTTCCTCACTCTCTCTCCCTGTGTTTCCCCTTGGCTGAGTGTTGCCTTCCCCACCCAACAGCCCCAGCCTAGCAATCCTGTAATCTCTTGCAACATGCTGCTCCTGCCTACACCAGCCTCTCCAGGGCACAGAGGGTAAAGTGTAAATCCCCCACCCCCTAGAACAGCTGCTCTCACAGTCAGCTATTTTCCTGGTCCCCCTAACTGAGTGCCCATTATTACCACCCCTATTTCTGGCTGTGGCCAACCCCTCCTCCCACCCTCGTGGGGTTTCAAACCTGCATGGGAACACAGAGCAGCCTCAGTTTGCCCTTCCTTCATCCCAGCCGATTTTGTAACTTAAAGGCACAACTAGTTTTAAAATTGTTACAATCTACATAACATCAAACCAGAATATAAAGTGTACATCAAAAACTTTAGTAAAAAAACAACTACAAACATAAAATGGGTTGGAACATACAAAGCATTGCTCACTACACCAAGTTCCATAAATGTTGTGGAAAAGAACCAAGGTTCCACTGTTCACACTGAGAGAGGCCCAAGCAAGGAACTTCTCAGTCATTGCAACACATACTGCTGTGAAACATCTAGCAAACAGACCCCCGGCAGAAAACATAAATGTGTCAACACCCAAGCCATAGATTCTAGGAGGAACTTGTGGGCCATGTATGCTGGTGGGTGACATGCTGGCGGGTGATGGGTATAAAAACCTCTGCACTTACAAGCTACAGGCGGAGCTCTTGTGCTGAGCTCCCCTGGTGTGCACCAGATCAATAAACAATCCTTTTGCTTGATTGCATTGCCTACTGGTTTTCCTTGGTGGTGGGCGGAGACTCAGACCTTAACATTTGGGGGTTCATCCCGGGATCCTCATCCCCACCTTGGAACCCCTTGACAGAAGGGCTGAGGGCACTGCCTTGGACCGGACCTTCAGGTGAGCCAAGTAGAGTGTGTGTGTGGTGATCGAAAGTGTGTATGGGGAAGAGGACTCTCGCCAAACATATGGCTTAGTGTATGGGAGATTCCATGGCCCGTGGGTCATATGGGGACATCCTATGCTAAGTTCCGAGGCCCAGCGTGTTCTGGGGTGAGGGGTTCGCCCCGCAGCATCTGTCCAAACCTCCTACATGTTTCTGAGAGTGGACCCTGCAGTACCGTAGTTTTATCACCCATGAGGGAGCCAGTCAGGAACCAGGGGAAGAGCTTAAGATCTGTTTGAGGGGTGGTGAAGGATTATGGGTCAGAGTACGTACCGACCTTGGAACTTTCAGGGGTTTGAGTCCCCCAAGGTGGAGCTCAGGTCTCCATCAGGTTGGGATTATTCTCAACTAAATTGAAGGGCAGGGGGTTCGAGTCCCACTGGGGAAGATATTGCACCCCTAAGAGAGACCAGGGGAAGCCCCATGATCTCTAGGTGACTCTTATAGCCCTAGGTGACCCTTATAGACATGCTGGGTCTTTTTGGCCACAAGGCAGGGACTGGGTGACTGGCCTCTGACAGGCAGTTGCCAACATCGGGATTCTTTGAACTCTCTGGTATCACCCTCCTCCTCATCCTACTCTCTCTGATTTATCTCCTCATCCTCTCCTTAACCTCTGGACCTAATATGGGTCAAGGCCAGTCCACCCCCCCCCTAGATTTGGTCCTCCAACATTATGCTGACTTTAAGTCAAGAGCCGCAAACCTGGGCCTGGTGGTTCATAAGGGAAAGTTGCAGAGTTTCTGTAACATGGAATGACCCACCCTTGGAGTCGGATGGCCCCGAGGAGGTACTTGGCAGAACAGTGTCATCTCTGCCATCCGGGGTGGGTCCTCCTCCCCGGACTAGAAGGGCACCCAGACCAGGTCCCCTACATCCTGACCTGGCGAAACTTAGCTGTAGACACCCCCCCCCCCCCGTTTGAAACCTTATACGGAGGCCATCCATGGCCTAGTGGCTTCACTAGACAATAGGACCAAGTCCAGGGGCCTGCCTGAGAAACCTAACCTTGAAAATCCCCTTCCTCCTCTGGTCCTTCCACCACTGGAGGAACCCCTCCCAGACCCTCCTCTACTGCCCCCACCTGCGGCCTCAGCTCCGCTACCACCCCCTCCCTATACCCCTCAGTTATACCCCCCCTTCCTCTTGATGGAAACAAGGCAGCAACAGTACAGGGATCTGACTTACCCAGTCCTCCTCTGGATCATTGCACCAGAGGCCGAGCGCCTTCGATGCAGCTGCCTCCTCCTGATCCAGCAGAAGCTCCCTCCTCTACCACCATCTTACTGGTCCGCACTGTTGGGCCCATGGTGGCAGGGGGTCCCCCTTGTTTTCCAGTACTGGCCTTTCACTTCTTCTGACTTGTATAATTGGAAACATCAAAATCCCCCTTTCTCTGAGCAGCCCCAGAAGCTAATAGACCTGGTTGAGTCTATTTTTCTCACCCATAGTCCCACTTGGGATGATTGTCAGCAATTGCTCCACACACTCTTTAACAGTGAGGAGCATGATTGGATCATCGCCGAAAGTAAAAAGTTGGTTCTTGGGGATGATGGGGGACCCACCACCAACCCTGCACACCTTGCCACAGCATTCCCCACCGAGCGGCCTGACTGGAACTTCGCCACTGATCAAGGTAGGGAGCGTCTTCAATCCTACTGCCAGACTCTCCTCACTGGGCTTTGGGCAGTGTCCCGCAAGCCCACTAATTTGGCTAAAATTGATTCTGTTAGGTAGGGCCCCGAAGAGAACCCTGCTGTGTTTCTTGAGCGCTTGCAGGAAGCTTTCTGCATCTATTCCCTGGTGGACCCAACAGTGCCCAATAGCTAGACAGCTGTTCTTCTTGCTTTTGTCAACCAATCAGCCCCTGATATTTGCAGGAAGCTCCAGAGGGCTGATGCATTTACGGCCTAATCTCTGATGGAGTTACTTAAGGTGGCAGAGAAAGTTTTTAACTTTTGTGAAACCCCTGAAGAACAGGCTGACCGACTAATGTAGGAGGACATTGCTAGGCAGGAACAGAAACAGAAGGAGGCTGAAGAACAAGGATTCAAGGGTTTGCAGGATATCCAGTTCAGGGAAGAGAAAGCTAGGAAGCAATTGATCCAGACCCAACAGCAGACAACCTGGGTCCTCATGACAGTCTTGACCCAGCCCCCTCCCTCTGGTGGGCAACCATCCGATCAGAGCCCACAGGGCCCCTGTTTCCTTTGTGGTAAATTTGGCCACTGGCAGCATCACTGCCCCCAGAAAATACAAGGCAAAGTGAGGCAAGGCCAACAGGGCCCCCCAAGGTGCTGAGATAGCCCCTCCAACACATACTGGGGACGGCCCAATAGGAATGTTATTGCCCTTGCTGAGGATGACTGAGGGGGATGGGTCTCAGGCCCCCTCCCTGAGTCCTGGGTAATGGCTTACATTGAGGGGAAACCCCTTCCCATGCTTGTGGACACCAGGACCGAACACTCAGTCCTCCTGTCACCCTTGGGAAAGACCAGTTCCAAAACCTCATTGGTCCAAGGGGTGACGGGGTCCAACCGGTACCCTTGGACCACAGCGTAGACTGTCAACCTGGGAACCCACCAAGTTTTCCATTCCTTCCTTGTTATCCCCGAGAGTCTGGATCCCCTTATCAGGCGGGACCTTCTCCTCAAGATCAGGGCCCATATTCATTTTTCCCATGGGACCATGTCCCTTACAGACGACTCAGGAGCCCCTCTCATGGTCCTTATCCTAGCCCTCCAGGATGAACACCTCCTATATTCTGACCCAGCCCCTCTGGACATTCCCCCCACCAAGTGCGGCCATGGGTGGATTCTATTGCTAAGGTATGGGCTGAACTTTCTGGAGTTGGGCTGTCCATAAATCAACCACCTATTATTATCCCCCTCAAGAGTGGGACCACCCCTATATGGGTTAAACAATGCCCGATGTCAATTGAGGTCAGAGACGGCATCCAACCTCACATTAAGTGCCTTCTCGCCTCTAGGATTCTCACGCCTTGCAAATCTCCATGGAACACCCCACTCCTCCCTGTTCGTAAACCAGGCATGGGGGATTATAGGCCCGTTCAAGACCTGCGGGTAGTCAACAAGCATTTTGAGGATGTCCACCCCACTGTCCCAAAGCCATATACTCTCCTTAGCAATCTACACTCCTCCTTGACCTGGTATACTACTCTGGACCTAAATGATGGCTTTTTCACCCTCCCACTGGTCGCTGTTAGTCAGCCTATTTTCGCTTTTGAGTGGTTTCCCCTGAAACCCACTCGACCAATAAACTCACCTGGACTAGACTGCCCCAAGGGCTGAAACTCAGCCTGACCCTCTTTAGCGACGCATTGGCGTAAGATTTGAAACCTTTTCGCCAACTACACCCTACTGTGACTCTCTTGCAATATGTGGACGACTTGCTGATTGCCTCCCCCACCGAGGAGTCCTGCAAGGAAGCTATGAGGGACCTTTTGCTTTGCCTCGAGGCCGCTGGCTATTGTGTCAGTGCGAAGAAAACACACATTGCCAGCTGAGAGGTCACCTTCCTTGGCTATCACCTGCACAATGGTCTCTGCTGGCTCACTCCGGCCATGACCCAGGCCATCCTCTCCATCCCCACCCCCTCCTCTCCCCGGCGGGTATGGGAATTCCTGGGATCTGTGGGATACTGTCGTCTTTGGATACCTAACTTTGTGGAGATGGCAAAGCCCCTCTACGCTGCGGCCAGGAAATCTCGAACTGGGTCTGGACTGAGGACATGGAAATTGCCTTCCAGGATCTCTGAAAGGCTATGCTGCAGGCCCCGGCCCTAGCCCTACCTGACCCAGAGAAACCTTATCAGCTGTTCATTGACAAACGCCAGGAAATAGTGAAAGGGGTCCTTACCCAGAAACTGGGACCCTGAAACCAGCCGGTGGCCTACCTTTCTAAATGGCTCGACCCTGTCTTGGCAGGATGGCCCTCCTGTCTCCACATCATCACAGCAGTAGCCCTCCTGGTCAAAGACACTGACAAACTTACACATGGCCAGCCACTTCTCATTGCCACCTCACACGCCATTGAAAGCATCCTTGGCCAGCCTCCAGTGCACTGGCTGTCCCATGCTTGGCTGACCCACTACCAATTGCTCCTCCTGAACAAGGCTCGGCTGTCCTTTTGGGTGGTGTCCACCCTTAACCCCGCCACACTTCTCCCCACCGGCACTGAGCCACATTCCTGCCAAGAGATCCTTGTGGAATCAATATCTGCACAGCCGGACCTTAAGGACATTCCTCTAGCTAATCCAGACCTCCTTTTCTTCACCAATGGCAGCAGCTTTGTATCCCTGCAAGGTAGGAGAGCCGGAGCCGCAGTAGTAGATCATACTGGCCAAATCATCTGGGACATCTCCCTCCCCGAAGGGACGTTGGCATAGAAGGCCAAACTGATTGCTTTGGCAGCAGCCTTGTGGGCAGTGAAGGACAAGCGGGTCACCATTTATACAGATAAGACACTATGCCTTTGCAACCCTGCATGTGCATGCACCAATATACCAGGAAAGGGGGTTTGTCTCTTCAATTGGGAAGCCAGTGGCCCACCTCGAGGACATCCAGGACCTCCTCACAGCAGTATGGGAGCCCCATGCAGTTGCTGTTGTCCACACCCCTGGACACCAAAGTGGCTCGTCCCTCCCAGCCTTGGGAAACCGCTGGGCAGATGAGACCGCTAAAGCAGCCGCAACACGAAAGCGGGCCCATACTCTAGTGTTATCTGCCCAGGCCGGCCTTGAGCCACCCGGCTCCTTATCTCCCATCCCGAACCCCCCACCAGACCCTCCACAATATTCAGACAGTGACCGCCAATGGATAAAAGGGAAGGAAGGACGACCTGTTGGGTCCTTCTTCCAGGACCCTGATGGTAACTTGCTTTTGCCTAAAATTGCTGGCCAACTTTTGACCATCCACCTCCACCATCTCATGCACCTGGGTGCTAACAAACTCCATGAATTGCTCCAGAAAGGATGGATTCGCCTTCAAGGCTCTTGGGCCTTTCTGACAGAGTTGGTCAACAAATGTACCTCCTGCCAGCTGACCCGGCCAGCAAACCTGAACTCACACCCCAGGACCTGCCTTCATGGCACCCTACCCTGGGAGCATTGGGAACTTGATTTGACTTTAGTGCAGCCTGGCAAATTTGGATTCCAGTACCTCCTAGTTCTTGTAGACACCTTCATGGGGTGGCCTGAAGCTTTTACAACAAAGACTGAAACAGCCCATGCAGTCACTAAAATCTTGCTGGAAGAGATAATTCCCCAGTTTGGGGTACCCTCCTCCCTAGGCTCAGATAATGGCCCTGCATTTGTGACCAGACTCTACAGGTACTGGCAGAGGGTCTCAGGGTCAAATGGAAATTACACTGTGAGTATATATAACTCCCAGAGTTCGGGGCAGGTAGAATGAATGAATCAGACCTTAAAAGAGATTCTTACTAAACCCTCTTTGGAGACTGGCTGGGATTGGGTGACACTCCTTCCCCTAGCCCTTTTTAAGGCCTGCAATACCTCTAATCCCTCTCCCTTACCCCTTATGAGATCCTTTATAGTTCAATCCCCCTGTTCTCTCCACCTTCCCAACTGCAACCCCCGGTAGCCCCTCGTTGCGAGACTTTGTTCTCTCCCTCTCTCAGATCCAGTCTGACCTCTGCCGAGATTCCAGGCGCAGTTCCAACCTCCTCCCCATAACCCTCCTCCTTTTAAACCTGGAGATTGGGTTTGGGTGAAGTGACACTGCAAGGCAAACCTTCAGCCACAGTGGAAGGGACTGTATGTAACCCTCTTTGTTAGCCCTTCAGCTCTTAAGGTTGATGGAATTGGCCCTTGGATCCACCACTCCCATGTGAGGGCCGCAGAACCGCCAAAGGCTACCGAAGTCTGGACAGCTACTTCTCATCCTGACACTCCTCTGAAGCTTAAACTTCACCAAATGGCATGACCCTCCTCTCCCCCCCTTTCTCTCACCTGTTTTCTCTCCATTCTACAGGCAGGGTCCTCCCACTAACCATGGAAATGGTCCCTCATCAGCCTTGAACACTCCACCATACTTGCCACAGTTGTAACCTCAGGGACTCCTAGTCTTCAAACCGAAACTTGTGACCTTATATGGGGACCTAAGGACATGCATGGCCCCCCTGGTAAAACCCCTGAAGCCATCTGTAAGAACACAGGAGTATTTTACCTCTGCCCTGCCTCTAACCCTGGGAAATCTTACTGCAACCAGTCAAACCAATACTACTGTTCCAGTTGGGGGGTGCGAGACTATAGTCACTGGAGGGAATACTTGGCACAGCTGCAACCCATGGACCCCATTGAATCCTGACTCCTGATTGTCAGTGAAATGGGGTCCCCATACCTGTGGTCATCACTGCCGCAGGCATGACGCGTACCCGAAAACCGAGTGCAACCAGCTCGTCCTGGAGCCCCTTCAGGCCACCAACCAATCTAGGATGCTGGGCAAGACCTGGGGAATCTGGTTGTATAGATCCTACGGTGGCAGGCCACATTTGGGAGGCCTATTCAGGCTTCGGAAAGTGCCCACTTTGTCCCCGCCCATACCAGTAGGACCCAATCTGGTACTTAACCCCAGTTCGGTCAGGCCCCCCAAGCCCTCTCCCTTTACGAGTCCTCCCTCCCTGCGGGAGACCACCACTTTTCCCTCCCCACAAGGGATCGCCATTTCACAGCCCCTGTACTCCACTCCTACTGCCCAAGTTCCCCCTCACCACTATCCTGTACCTGACAACCCCCTTTTCCCCCTACTACGAGCCTCCTTTTCGGCCCTCAACCATTCCTCCCCCAACCTCACTGAATGATGTTGGCTTTGCCTAGTCGCATCCCCGCCCTATTATGAGGCCTTTGGCCTGAATGCCTCCTATACCACCTCTCAGGAGGAAAGCCCATCCCAGTGCTGATGGGGTGACTCAGCCCCTGGTGACTTGGTGGTCCCTAGCCTAACTTTCTCCTCAGTCATTTGGAATGGCACCTGTGTGGCAGGCAATTCCAGTCGTCCAGATCCCCATCTCTTCTCAGCTACTGTCTACCTCTCAGGAGGTGAATATCTTATCCCCCCTCAAAGGGCGCGATGGCTGTGCTCCCACTCTGGTCTCCAGCCTTGCGTCTCTCCCACCTCCCTTAATGTCTGCCTTGAGTTCTGCGATGTCGTGACAATAGTCCCCTGGGTGACCTATTATACTGATCAGGACCTCCTTCAAACATGGGATCACATACCGTCCAGGCAATGGAAGAAAGAAGCTGTTACTATTGCCATCACTGTAGCCACACTCTTAGCAGCAACAGGGGCAGGGGTGGGCATTGCTGCCTTCACCATGTAGGCTCAGGGGTACCACCCCCTCCGCAAGGCAGTTGATGAGGATATAGCTAGGCTAGAATCCTCTATTAACTTCCTTGAGAAGTCCCATGCCTCCTTAGCCGAGGTTGCCCTTCAAAATTGACGAGGCTTGGACCTCCTCTTCCTTAAGGAGGGGGGCCTCTGTGCAGCCTTGGGTGAAGAATGCTGCTTCTATGTTAACCATTCTAGGATTATCAGGGACTCCCTGAGCAAGTTGCGAGAAGGTCTAGAAGCCAGGCAGAGGGAGAAACAGCTAGACCCTGATATGCCCACCTTTTTAAATCTTCTCCCTGGATCACTACCCTAGTCACATCCCTCATAGGGCCCCTTACAATCCTAATCCTACTCTTGACATTTGGCCCCTGCATTCTCAACCGCCTTGTTCAGTTCATGAAAGATCGCCTGGATGCCGTCCGGGTGTTGGCCCTCCGACAACAGTACCAACTCCTAGCTGCCATCAAGCCTTGGGCTGAGGGCTATGAGCTGCCTTAGCGGACGGGTCTTCCCTCTGTCCCCTAAGAGAAAAAGAAGTAGGGAATGAGGGAGGCCCAAGCAGGGAACTGCTCAGTCATTGCAACACATATCACTGTGAAACATCTGGCAAACAGACCCCCAACAGAAAACATAAATGTGTCAATGCCCAAGCCATAGATTCCAGAAGGAACTTGTGGGCCACATATGCTGGTGGGTGATATGCTGGCGGGTGATGGGTATAAAAACCTCTGCACTTACAAGCTACAGGCGGAGCTCTTGTGCTGAGCTCCCCTGGTGCGCACCAGATCAATAAACGACCCTTTTGCTTGATTGCATTGTCTACTGGTCTTCCTTGGTGGTAGGCAACAACTCGGACCCTAACAACACATAAAACCTGAGAAATCTAACACCAATGTAGTAGATATAGACAAAGGCAAATAGATCAAAAAAGAGTGCTGAGAAATGACAAAAAAACTGAAAAACATAAAAAAAAATACATCACTAGGAAAGAGTAGTTCCACAAAATATTCCAGACCAGGAGGAGATCTGTAATAGAATGTTAAGTCCAGTGGTAAAGAGAGAGGGAGACCTCCCCTCCCAAACTGGGGCTCAGGGAGAGACAGCTGCTATTTAACTTGGCCAAGGAAGAGGAGATGGGGAATGAGTAGTGTGGAGAAGAGAGAACTTACGAGAGAATTTACGAGGCATGCAGCAAGACAAGAAACTATCAGTCAAAAGGAACATTCCTTTTGGAATGTTACCGGGAAAAACAGTTGGAGCCAAGTCAACAACTGGACTGGGCTGAAGGAGACTTTTGTCTTTTGGGCTGATGGTGGTGACTGAGGCTGAAGGGCTTTTGTCTTTTGCTGGCTGGCTGATTTGAAGGCAGGAGGAAGAAA
The DNA here is from genome assembly GCF_027887165.1 of Monodelphis domestica. Lineage (NCBI taxonomy): Eukaryota > Metazoa > Chordata > Mammalia > Didelphimorphia > Didelphidae > Monodelphis > Monodelphis domestica. The sequence continues at coordinate 595,084,199 of NC_077227.1, read as the reverse complement.
AGCCAGAAGAAAAGCCTCATATCTCTCTGACTAACTGTTTCACAATTGTGACAGAATTGCCAATACTCTCAATATCCTCCTAATCCTCATTGTAGAGAATAGGGATATCGTACTCCTCTTACCTTATCCTCTACTTTTGTCCTGTCTTCCCCAAATAAACCCTTACTTGAGAAAAGAAGAGAAAGGAGTATTTCCTAAGAAATCTCATAGCTCACATTGAGTGAGTGAAGAAAGGGGGGAAGGGAAGCTGGGTAGGCAAACCCTGATCAATTAGTCATTTTGTATCTCTCAAATATACACCCTCAAGTATCTATCTATTACAGATTTTCACCCCTAAAAAGATTGAATTTACAATCCCTAAAAACAGTAGAAATAGCAGAAGAAAAGATGTTTAAGCAAATTCTCTGTGGAGCTGTGATGATGGCAGCCATTACTGGATTTTGGGTCTACAATATTCTCTATAGCAAAATGATCCACATGATTTTTGATTCTCTAGATTATATTGACAACACCACTATATTTATACTGCAGTTGCCATTTCAGACTGAAACTATACTCTAGCAGATTTTGACTCAAGTGTACAGTATCTCCATGGCAGCTTTACAGACTCTGATTTTTTGAGAAATGTCTTTAGATTTGTGATCCCCAAAAAGGCAGAACAGGTACTGGTGGTAGATAATAACCTGGAAAATATCATTAAGAACTTATTTGAGGAATTGATCAAGGAAAAAGGGTTAGATCAGATTAAGGACAAGAACAACGGCCAGGCAGAGAGTGCACCTAAAGAAAAAGGAAGAAAGGCAAAGAAATCTAAGGTCAATGCTAAGGGAAATGAAAGTGACAAGGAGTCTAATAGTGAAAGAGAAAAAAATTTGTCCACTGAAGGAGGTCACTAAACTGTCTAGCACAGCTGGTATATTAAAATCTAAAGTGCACAGACAGTTTACATCTCAAGAACTTGAATCCCTGAAAAGATGTTTTCCAAATTTCATCGAGCAACCTTTAAGACACAGAAAGAACTGAAATGTGCTTTTAGGATTTTTGACCCATACTTCGAAGATATAGAGTTTCTCCTGTCTGAACTATTCAGTCCCCATGAGCATAGGCAATTTATTGAGAAGACCAGAGCAGATAACAACTTAACTAGTTGGCCCACTGAGGAACAAAGGGAAGATCTAGATTTTTGCAAATCCCACAAGCATGTCCTACTTAAAGAAATGTAGGGAAGATTTGCTTCAGTCTATAAAGCAGTGTTGCTCAAAGCCTAATGCATGGGCAAGGTTTGATAAACTCATGCAAAATAAAGGGGAACATCCAGCCATATTCATTGATCTTCTCTCAGAAATGGCAGAATGAATTATGGATCTAGAGACCAATAGTGAAGAATCTACCAGTCACGTGCAAAGGCAGTTTTTGAAGGGTCGCACACTTCACTTGAAAAACTTTTTAAAATACTATTTCCCTAAATATGACATTGTCAGTCTGATAGCATTATGTGAAACTGATAGTTACCTCCATGATAATAATTCAGAACAAAGTAAACAAATGTAAGACTTAAAAGATAAATTAGAGATAACAGAGAAAAATCTAAGAGAAAAGGAGATAGAGGAAATCAAGAAACTCAATATTGTTAGGATTCACAGTAAGCCTAGTTATAAACCAAAACCAGCACAGAAAGAGACTAGGCAATGTTTTTTTTTTCTGCCACAAAAGAGGATACTTGATAAAAGATTGTTTTTTGAGGAAGAAATCTGAAGTCAATGACAACAAAACAACATAAGATACAGAAAGCAAAATTCCACTTGCTATTCTCATTGTAAGCTAAAGTCCACAAAGCAAGCACCTGATTTAGAAGACATGCAACAGGCCATTAAAACTGGAGCCAAACCTAAGTATTGACATGGTTAGGAAAGAATTATGAAACCAGGCCTATAATGTATATAGTTTGGTACATGGAGATAGAAATGATAATGGAAAAGAGGCTGCTGTTAAAATTAGGAGGGAAAATATGAGAAACAATTAAAAATCTGTGCAAGAAAGTGAATCTGTGAGTGATAGCACGTTCAATAAATCAAGAGAAAGGCAGAGACAAGTAAGAGAACTAGATATAGAAGTAAAAGAAATAATGTCTCAAATAGCAACTGAGATAAGAGACTTAGAGAAAGGCTGTATAGTAAGCACACAAGAAAAAAGTGCAAATGAAATCAAAACATTCTTGGAGAATTTTTTTCAATGCAGAGTTGGGGCACTGGGATTAAATTGTGCAAAAGGGAAAGAAAAATAAAGTCACAAGAACTCAACGAAGAGTTAGTGAAAGATACAGAGAATCATAATTTCAATTCCCTACAGGTTACTGTTGCTAAAGAAGTAAATGCTTTGAAATCACTCACAGAATTGCATGGCATCCCACCAAACTCAGTTAATTGTTCAAATAGCTATATGGCAAAGGTACCCTTAGAAATAACATCTAATTTAAATCCTAGAGCTGAAATTTTTCCATCCTGAAATGACTAGTTTAGAGAGTACAAAATTCACTGAAAATGAAGCTGACATTACATTTGAAAACAATAATAATCGTATTCAAAGTAATGGAGGTGACATGACAGTTGAATTTGAAAAGAGGAATGGAATGGAAGTCTCAGTATCTGAAAGAACAACCAAGGATTCAAATGGCAGACTTGAATCCAACATTCTAAGTGGTAGAGGGGAATCTAGCCAAATAAATTTATGTGAGATAAGCAACAGCTATGATTTAAATTCATGTTCCAATGTAGTTGAGGATATAGTACAACCAACCTCAAATGAAGACTTCATAGGGAATGATTTGAATAAAAAAGAGTTAACTGATCCACATATACAGCTGGCAGAGGGTAGCAAAGGAATGAACAATGACTCAGTGGCAATACACACCTTAGCTATATAACCAGAAATACATGTATGTAGTACTGTGGGAAAGAATGAAGGCACACATCCTACTGATGCAGGGGAACAAGCAGATGTACTAAACTTATTCCCAGAATAAAATAACAACATGGGGGAAAGATTACTATCTCTACACAGACAAAAGAGAGTGAACATGAACATAAACTTTGGACTGGTGATAGAGTAGTACCTATGATTAATAACACCATTGAATATCTGCAAGAAGAAACTAACCCCATACCTTCAAGTTTACCAACTCAAAACAAAAATCTAAAGCTTAGTAATGAGAAACAATTAGAAACTGATTTGGGAACTATAAAAGCTGGTGACATGGGCTTAGATCAACACAAAGCCAGAGTTAACATCTGACACAAATTTACATGGCACTGAACAAAATCCAATGAATAACACAATGATTGGATTCAGTGAGTCAGATTCAGATACAGAGTCAGAATGAATACCAAAGGGTGTAATAATAATGGATCAAGATGATTTAGAACAAATGCCTTATCAATTTTATAAGCTTTTTGAAGAGGTAGTCGAAGAAGGGGATGTGTAGGTCACAAGTGAGAAAATTGAATACCTGAAACCAGTACAATCAAAATATCACCAAGATTATGATGATGAGATATTCTTTGGACACAGAACAAGCTGTATACCATTGGAAGAACTTTATGCAAGATTAGGTGTTGATAATGAAGATGATTTTATAGAGAAGTTGAATTACATGGCTTGTACAGATACAGATTTGAATGGGAAGGAGGATATTAAGGAACATATTAAAGAACTGGAGGAGGAGAGATAGGTAGACAATTTCACACCTATTCTCTAACTTCAAGAACATGACAAATACCATTCATGCTGTAAGAGTGAAACCAAGATTAATTGGAGTTCCATAGGGTAATATACAACAGAAGACCTTATGAGAATGAAGACTAGTCTTAGGTAGAAAAGAACAACTAAGCAATTCAACAACTACAACAAGAACACTCCTAAGCTTATAGTAGAAATCTCTAACTTCATATCTATGGCAGACACAAACGCTTAGAATGCTATGGAAGCATAAATTCACGTTGGATGAATTTGTTATCAAAGACTTTAACAAGTTATAGTTGAGAACTGAAACAGATTATCCATTTCTCTCAACCTTCATCCTGAAGCAATCTCTACCAGGGGAAGGAAGAGGGGGAGGGTATACCATGAAGATATTGCCTCATAGTTTCAGATACCTCACTAGACACAACAATGTGATCATGTCATCAATGAAGATATAAATGACATCTGATAAAAAAAACTCTAGTCATGAGTAGCAACACAAATAGCCCTAGAAGAAATCAATAACAGTCCCTATGAATGAAAGCCTATGTGTAGAAAACAGAGGAAAGCACACATAAGACTACAGTATCAACAGAAATGACAGACAAGAGAGCATTACACATGTTAAAATGATGACAGGAAAGCACTGCAAAAGCCAATAAAACAGAGTATAAGAAAAATATGCATTTAAAAGATTAGCAGCCAAAGAAAATCTCTACATATTCTATACAAACTATCTGTCAGCCATAGTAACAGAAGAGACAATGTTATCTCAAATGAAAACATAACTCCATGACCAAACAAAATACATTATATCCAAATTCTATCTCCAAGACATAAAGAAAACATATTATAAACCTCTTTGTGAAAAAGTCAAACATCTAAAAGATTAGAAAACTTAAAATCAATATTCTCAACAAAATTCTGAGAACTTATGCACCATATTATACTATTATGCTTACACATACCCATTAAGATGAACACAAGTAAAGCTTACTTCCATACATGAAGATGAACACATATAAAGCTTACTTCCACTCATGAAGATAAACACATGTAATGCTTACTTCTACACATGAAGAATAATTGATGATTTCTTACAAGCACTCATGAAAAACTCATTGTTTACTTCCAATGAAATTTTCAACTTTACATACATGCACATGTAAAAACCTTACACACATGCATGTTCCTGAGTGTTCCTGAATTGAAGAACACAGGACTACAATCAAGAGTGAAAGCAGATGAGAGTGGCATGCGGACTGGATGACAAGAGACAAAGAAGACACAGAGTTATACAATCAACATAAAAGGACATGGAAGGACTGAAAAGTTTGGACTTGTGATCATGAGGATATGTAAGAAAGCATCATACATGTAAACATCACATATATGCATACACATCCTACATAGAAAAGGAAGCTATCTCATGGAATGGGTAAGTATACAACATACAACATAGTTGCAAAAGAAAAGTCACACTGATAAATTTATGTGGAAAATTCAAACAAAGAAATTTCTTATCTGCATGAGTTTGCACAGAAATCTAGAACAATGTATATGGATGTACATATGTAAATCTGTATAGATACAACTTATGTACACATGTAAATACTAACTATATTAGAATAATTTATTAATATTCTAATGACTAACAATTGTGATAGTTTAGAAAATGTGTTCAAAGTTTTAGGGAAGTAAAGATAGACATAGAATTACTTAAGTATATAAGTTAGATTGCATTATAATTGTAGGTAAGCAATTGTTAGTGATAGAAAATTTTACTTAGTTGAATTATAGACATAAGGAGATAAGACAGTTGCATATTCAAAATGCTATGGAAATTGTTGAAATTTTTAAAAATTGTTCCATGAATTGTTATGTCAAAACCTTGTTTGAAATCACTATTACCTAAACCATTTTCCTATACTCAGTCTTAGTTTAGAACTAGATAAGCAGAATAGCTAAAATAAGATTAGGATTAGTTATTTTGGGAGGGTAAAGGAATATGTAAGATAGTATAGGGAAAGAATTAGATAGGTAGGAATATTTAAGATGTGAGTGTCATTAAAAATTGCAAGTTGTAATTTTTTTAATACAAAAAAGGGAGGAAATATGGAGAAGAGAGAAGAGAGAAGAGAATTTACAAGGCATGCAGCAAGACAAGAAGCTGTCAGTCAAAAGGAAGATTCCTTTTGGAATGTTACCGGGAAAAACAGTTGGAGACAAGTCAACAGCTGGACTGGGCTGAAGGAGGCTTTTGTCTTTTGGGATGATGGTGGTGACTGAGGCTGAAGGGCTTCTGGCTTTTGCTGGCTGGCTGATTTGAAGGCAGAAGGAAGAAGAAAAGCCAGTGGTCCTCATATCTCTCTGACTGACTGTTTCACAATGTGACAGAATTGCCAATACTCTCAATATCCCCCTAATCCTCATTGTAGAGAATAGGGATATCGTACTCCTCTTACCTTATCCTCTACTTTTGTCCTGTCTTCCCCAAATAAACCCTTACTTGAGAAAAGAAGAGAAAGGAGTATTTCCTAAGAAATCTCATAGCTCACATTGAGTGAGTGAAGAACGGAGGGAAGGGAAACTGAAAGGCTTCTGAAGAGATGGGAGGCATTGAGGGAGGAGGGTAGGCAAACCCTGATCCATTAGTCATTTAGTATCTCTCAAATATACCCTCAAGTATCTACCTATTACAGAAGTTCACCCCTTCAGTCTCCCCTCAGCTATGGCTGCTCAACTCCAAACTGCCTCTTGGCTTCCCTCTACTACTATTGTATAGAGGTTCCCTCCTCAATGAGAGAGTTACCCTTCCCCCCTCCTCAAGTTGGAACTGTTTCCCACTCACAGTAGAGTCAGTTGGGGAAAACGACAAACTTTATTCTAACTGAATCAATTTGGGAATAACATAGGGAAATGACTGTGGGAAGGGGTTTTGTGAGGAAGGTGGGGAAAATGGTGTCCCTATTCTAGCTACCCTTATCTCCCTCCTCAAGTTGGGGAACCCAAGGCCTTGGCAGCCTTGGGCCCCTGAGATATTCAGGCTTGGATGGCCCTGGTCTTGGTCCACAGGCACAGTTCAGACCCAGGGCACCAGAAGCTGTGAGGTGATCTTGTCAGCTGCTTGGCTGTCTTCTCCAATTGTCCCTTCAGTAGGGAATCTGTGGGGGTCAGGGTGTCCAATCACCAGGAGAAGAGGTAAGTCTTTCCTCAGGAGCAAAGTCTTGACCAGACCTCTCCTTAAGCTGTCTCAGGATTGAGAGCTAACTGCCTCTCTCTGACAGAAATTCTTGCTTTCCCAAGATTCCAGAACATCACCTGAGACTCCTTCATGAAATTACAGTTCGAGGGTTTGAAACCTCTATCACAGATCTCAACAGTCAACAGACAACAGTCAAGATTGTAACAACAACAGAATGAAGAACAAAGTTGGAAGAGAAGTTGCTAGAAAGAAAAGACAGCGGTTGCAAGTTAAAATAGACAGCTAAGACTTTGAGCTTTGTAAATTTGTATATATAAGAAGAGGATGGATGGAAAACGGGAATAGTATGTAAGGCTGATGTGGCATTAGCATAAAAACACACAGTTAACTTCACATATTAGGGAAAACATGCAAAACATACATAACTTACAAGAAAGAAGAGAAACTTCAGGCAAAATGTGCAAAAGAGGAGACATGAAGATAAATTAATATATCCTTGCAATATAACACAGAAGACATAAAACATAAATCACAAAATGATGTGTATTTGGGAACCTCGTGTAGATACAAGAGAATCTAGATTTGCAACTCTGCAAAATGTATATCAGTACATATTAGTTCCAAAAGATCTTGGACAAATAGAAAGATCAAAAGATATTTCTATCTAATAATAGGATTAGGGAACAATGTATAATACTGTATCATATGTACATAACCTCTGGGATGGCAACATAGTTTATGGGGTCTGTAGATATATAATATAGTGTGTACATGCATTGTACATAGAATTAGTGTATAAAATAGAGTAACAACTTAGAGAATATAACAAGTAGGGAATAGATTAAGAGTTAAATTAAACATAGGCTAGACTGTTACTTTTACTTAGGAAGACAAGTAAGCTGCAATTGCAGACTAGCTAAAGTTTGATTTTTGATTGTAAAGCTTATGCTGAAATTGTGTTCATGGAAATAGAATAGATTGCAAAATAAACATAGATAGGTAGAGATATGAAACTTTTTGTAGTAGCTTAAACTTAGCAAGAACAAGTAGTATTATTATGAGGGTTAATATTTCTTTGTAATTGTTGTGTTAAAACATTTGTTTTACTGGCTTTGTTGTAAACCCCAAAACTACCTTTATCCAAAACTTTCCTGCAAAAATCTCTCAGAATAGGTAGGCTTAGCAAAGCATAGCAATAGAGTAAATAAACAAAGTTTATTATTTGGGGGGAGTAGTTAGAAAATATAATATTTAGTAATTGGTAAGTATAACAGGTACATGTAAGTGTCCTTGGGAAGGTCACAACATAAAAAGGGGATGAATGTAGTAAGGAAACTGGCACAGAGGAACCATTTTGGAATTTGGAAGGAGAAACAACAGTGGCAGTTGGAGGAGCAAAGGGGCTTGTGGGAGATAGAACTTTGGAGGTGGTCTTTTGCTCTGAGGACTAGGGAGAGATGGGAGCAAAGGACCTGAACTCAGGACTCCAAAACTGTGGTACTAGGGTCTTGCCTCAGAAATTTCCCCTTGCCCTGGAAGACAGAAAGATCCCTGACATCACTGGATCATCAAACAAAGAAGTAAAGATTCCATCAACTGCTGTTGAGGGACGTTCAACTCCTGAACCTCACAGGGGTCACCCCAAAGACCTGTCCCAACCTGTTTCCTTCCCAAGAAGGACATTAGTGACCTGTTTTAGTATAGGCTTTTTAGAAAGATTAGAGACAAAGGAAGAAAGAAACGCGGAAGCCCGCGCCCCTTGGCTCAGCTTTATAGAGTGGAGACAAACTGCTTGGATAGTCCTTTAGGGTTTCCTGATCCCTCTGGCAAAACCCTCTCTGTTTCCAGATCAAATAAACCACCCCTTATTTGAGGAAAATGCAGTCAGATATAAGTTGTCATAGAAGTTAAGAAAGAGAGTTAAAAGGAGAGGGAGAAGGAACTGGGGTAGGCTGTTTATTCAGCTCTGGTAAAGCTAAATCAAGAGCAAAAGTCATTCAGCCTGATGGACAGGTCTGTGTGTTTAGAGGAGGCTTCTTGGGTCCCAGGCACCATAAAAGTCCTGGGGAAAAGCCTACACTTTAATTCATAGAAACCTATTTGCTGGGACATGGCCCCTGTCCATCCTTGTCATTATATCTTCACAGGGATACCCCTTTTGTATGTTTTAGGAGTAAGGGAGACAGAGAGCTTTACGGACTTTCTCCCAGCTCCAGTCATCTCTCTCCTCTCTTCATCATCTCTCCTATTCCTTCACCTTCCCCCAATCCTCCATATAATCATAACTATATATACATATAGGTTGCTATTATTCTATGTTTTTTCAGCAGTGGTATTTTTTTCCATTAGATATACATTCTGTTGCACTGTCTTTATTTGTACTGTCCTATACTTGAACCTGGGGAAATACCTTTATAAAAGACCATAAACTAGTTGGACAAAACTTGTATTAATAACCTTCAGATAAGCTGATGTGCTTATTGTGAATTTTGAGAATTTTGGTACTTTGTGCATTACTTGTTGTACTACTGTTCTGTAAAGCTGTTACTTTGTAAAAATCATTTGTACTCACACTGTGGATCATGGCCAAGTTAAAAGGAAATGGATCTCATTTTTGGGGAGAGAAACCTTTGTATTCTACCTCTCTTTGCCTGGTACAGTGTGCCACTGATTGTGAACTATGTATTTTCTTATTTTTAAAACATTTTAATAATTTTTTTTCTTGCATGTGTAATATATTGTTTAAGGTTTTTTTCTTTCTCCTATTTTTTTGTACTTGAAGCACATGTCACCAGTATTAAAAAGATTTTTTTCATTTTGCACTAGTGTAAGTTTAAAATGTCCATTATCCCTAAATGTAAATGCACACCTAGAAGCTTTAGACTGCGGAAACTGGTTAAACTGGTTGTTTAAATATTATGGGACTGTGCTTAATGAGTGATTCCAGGAGAAGGGATCACAAAGGAGCACAGACTTAACCTGCATAGTGCCGAGGAAGCAGACTTAACCTGCAGAGTGCCAAATGAGCGCACAGTTCAAAGAGAGAAACCAATTCTGGATGAGATTCTGCACCAAGACTAGAGGACTTAAACCTTATGTGAGACTTGAGGTTGTGACTATTTGATATATGTTGGACACAGGACTCCTTATACCACACTTTCTATTGAGTACCTAACATTGGCTGCTCTGACTCCCCTATCCTTGAGACACAAGGAAAAATCAGGCCAGGGAATGATATTTCCCATCTGCTTCAAAAAGCTAGTACCTTTTCTGTCTTTCATATTGTGGCCTACTGTAGTCCTGCTGAGTGGGTAAGTACATGATTGCTATTACAGGCTTATAGGACATAAATTACTTTAATTGGGCCCTGATTCAAAGACCTGTTATAATTCTATTTTTCCTTATAATTTTTGAATAAAAGACTTAGATATTTCATATTTCCTTTATAGTTACTTTTTCCTCTTTTATTTGGATTTTTGTGATGTTTTTTATTTATTTATTTATTTTTTTTTGGTATCTGGTTCATATACCTCATAACTCAGTCATGTATCCTTGTGTGATCTCTGTGTTTGTCAATATCCTCCCCAGGGGGGAATGTATTATTATCCTATTTTGCAAACTTTAATTTCTTTTGAGAGTAATTCTAGAATAAGAGACTTTCTACCTCCCAAAATTTGGAAAAGTGAATTGGTTGCAGAAGGTGACATGAAGATGACTGCAGAGACCACATACTGCTCCAAAAAAATTCTGAGTGAACTTTTGGATATGCTGAATTGAACTTTGGGGGGTTGAATGCATTTGTTTTGAATGTACACTTTTATGTCAAAGGTGATTGCCCCCTAATTGGTTTTGTTCTTTTTCTATTTCTTTCCCTCTTATCCCCAAGTTATTGTAATTTCCCCTTAGAAACTCCAATACTGTATGTACCTTTTGTTAAAAATTCTTTAGAGTTATAAGTTGGTTATGTTTAAAATGATCCATTGGGGAAATGTGTTTTTGAAAAACTGTACCCTGGGGACTTAATTTCCCAGCATCCTTTACTCTTTCTGGGGCACCACCAGTGTTGCATCCTGGCATAGCGTTTGGATATAAATTTTGAAAAAACCTACCCTTGCAGGGTTTTTTTGTTTGGGGCTTTGGCATGGGAGGCTCCTTTTCTTGTTGAGCCAAAAAAATCCTCTCTCTCACTTTAATTAAATCCTATTAAATTTAAATTACTAAGAGCATTTTTCTTTTTTTACACCTTACCCAATCCATTGGGCCATGACAAAGACCTATAGCCTACTGTAATGCTGAAAGAAAACTATCACTTTGATCTCACAAAAACTCTATTCACAGAAAAAACAGCAGAGTTCCCCCAGCCTGAAATTGACTATCCCCCCTAAAGCCCCCAATGTAGTCAGATTCAAAGGTCCCTCTCTTGCACTGGATTGGTCCAATTCAAGACCAATTCCACACCAGGAAGTAGGGGGAGGGGCCCTTGGGGCATTCTGAGGGATGCAGTACCATGGTCACAACAGTTTTAAAACCCACACTACTTCTCCAGGAAACTGGACTATGTGGTGGCCAGGGGGCCTAACTGCCTCCAGGAAGTGGCGGCTACTGCCAGTCTAGTTAAGGAGGATTCTAAGCTTACATTTGGCCAAGACCTGGTCATGATGGCACCACACTCAGTGGAGTCTTTACTCTGGAATCCCCCCCAAAGAGATGGCTATCTCAATGCTGGCATCACTCAATATCAGGTCCTCTTGCTCAACCCCCCCCCTTTTCTAAGACTGAAGCTCTCAATCCAGCCACACTTCTCCCAGAAACGGGCGAGGATACAGTGGTGACACATGATTGTTTAACAGATCCTTAACACCGAAGAGCTGAAAAAAACTATCTAACTTTGAGCTTTCAAAAACTTTATTCTAAAGAAATAACACCAGAGTTTCCCTAGCCTGAAATTAACTACCCCCACTAAACCCCAAATCTTGTCAGATTCAAAGCTCCTTCCTTGGTATGGGATTGGTCCTTATATAGACCAATCCTATGCCCAGAAGTAGGGAGGCATGGTCCCTCCCTAGCATGGGATTGATGTAATTCAAGACCAATTCAAGACCATGCCAGGAAGTAGTGGGTAAGGACCTCTGGGGCACACTGGGGGATGCGGTTCCTCCAGTCACAATATTTTAAAACCTACAACTCCCTGACTGGCCTGTGGCCTGATTTAATTGATATCCCTATTCCTAATGCTGCCCATACCTTTTCATTGATGTTAGAAGTTTTGTCCAGAATGGAGTGTGTTTCACCAGAGCTACAGTAGTAGAACCCCCTGTTGTTATTTGGGTACAGTCCTTTTAGGGCATGGGACATTTGACCAACATGCAGAACTGATTACATTGACTCAGGCCTTGTGTTGGGAATCGGGGAAATCTGACAACATCTATACAGACAGCAGGTATACATTTGCCACAGCCCATGTGGTAATGAGGAGACAACTGGCAAAAAAGAATACATGAGACCACACATGGGAGGCATGAAATTGAGCAATCTACTGGACAGAGACTTTTATTTCCACAATGCACCAAACCTGCAAAGACATCACCTCTAGATATGACATATGCGTGAATTAATCAAAAGGGGGACCAAAGGAACCAGGGGGTACCAGACTGAGAGGACTAGAAGCAGGGGAGCAATGGGAGATAGATTTCACAGAGATTAAACAGGGAAGTGTGGGTACAAGTATCTTTTACTTGTGGTAGACACCTTTTTGGGGTGAGTAGAAGCATATCCACCAAAACATGAAACTACCTTGGTGGTGGTCAAAAAGTTGATGTTGGGAGATCATTCTTAGATTTGGGTTTTCCCTTAGAATGGGATTAGATAATGGACCTGTCTTCATAGCAAGGTGACTCAACAATTGGCCAAGGCCCTTAGTATAATTTGGAAATTACATTGTGCATTTCAACCCCAAAGTTCTGGACAGGTTGAGAGAATGAACCGCATGTTGAAAGAGACCTTGACTAAGTTGCCTTTAGAGTCTGGTGAAAACTGGATGTCTCCTTCCTCACCTTTGCCCTTTTGAGAGCTTGGTGTATCCCATATGTACAAGGCATTATTCTCCTGTTTGAAATTCCCTTTGGCAGACCTCCCTCACTCCTTCCTAAACTGGTTTTAAAGGGTTTGGCTGAATACAATAACCAGTATTTGTTTTCCTCTTTAAAGGCCCTGGACAAACTTAGGAAATCTATCTATCAAACTGTCAGGGCCAGTCACCCTTCACCCTCTAACCTGTAATGGTTACTTGTATTAAGTAACTAATCTTTGCCCTAGTGAGTAAATATAAGAGAGATGTCTGGGTAGAATATGCTGACAGACTTGTGTGAGTATGTCTGTCAGGACTTCTCTCTATGCTTTACCAAAGCTGAGATGAGAGGGTAATTCTTGGAAAAGATGGGTTTCCAGAGAATGGGCCAGTGGTGGTAGCCTAAGGGGAGGGGCATATTCTCTAATGAATGATGTTAAAGGTACCCCAGAGTGGATAAATACAAATCCCCCTGAGGCAAAACCTCCCCCTAATCAAAGTGGCACAGTAAGTGGTCTGACTGAAACAGTATGGCTGGTTAGCTGCCTTTAGATTTCTGCTCCCTCTGTGTTCCCAAGTCTTCCTTTATCTGACTGCAACTGAATTAAAGTTTAATGATGAGAAGGTAGCAGAAGGTGGGGATATAAGGTATCCCTAAATTCCTAACCCCAAAGGTCCTTCTCCCTGGCTGACACAAAAGCCAAACTGGGAATTTACTTTCCCTTCCCCTAATTCTAATCTTAATCTAAACTATGGTACTAAGGTATTACAGGAATAGAAATAAGACAAAGCAAGGCAAAGATATTCTGGGATTTGGCTCAGAGACCATCTGAGTCCTTGACCCGCTCAGGTCTGAAGGGACCAGAATCTCTCTCCTTTATTGTTGGTAAAGGCAGTCAGGCAACACCTGGGTTTAAGATGAAGTGTTCAGGGCAATCCCTTTGGGCTGGCTTTTGGTCAATCCCAAACCAGCAAGAGATTCTCCTCTATCTCTGAGATCCCAGACAAAAAGCCCCTCTCCTCTCCATGTCCTTTCTCAGGCTGCTTTGCTTCAACTCAATTGTCCGTTCCTGTCCCTCACCAGCTTTCTGAACATTCCAAGACTCTTCTGCCCTCACAAACCCAAACATGACCCCCTTTACAGGTGAACCAGGAGACCTTGTTTGGGTCCAGAAGATCCCAGAGATGGGACCCTTGAACAGCAGTGAACTGAACTGTACATTACAATTTTAACCACCATAACTGCTGTAAAGGTAGCAGGGAAGAAGCACTGGATCTACATGTCCCAACTGAAACAGGTTGAACCACAACTGACATTACATGAATCAGAGCGGTAGACGGTGTGGAAAGGAAAAATGAGATTGAGCAGCCATCATTTGGAATGTGATGGGAGGGGGAGTGATAGTTGGAGTAAGAGAAGAGGCTTGTGGGAGAAACTGCTAAAAAGAAAGGGTCTTTGCCCTCTGAGTTCTGTTGAGTGAGAAGCAAGGACCTTGAGCTCTAAATCCCAACCTGTGGAAAAGCCTTGCCTCCATTTCCCTTATCCAGAAGAAGAGAGAAGATTCCTAAATGTTGAAAGTATCCACTGGAGCTATGATGGTGAACCTATGACATGTGTGTCAGTACTGACACATGTGGTCATTTTCAATGACACGTGGCTATATGTGAGCTAAACACACCTCAGGGCCTGGAAGCTGCCCAGGAAGCTACATGCAAGCAGCTGTGGCTGTGGCCCAGCCTGGGAGGGAGGGTTGCTCCATGTGCTGGCTGAAGGGGCAGGGGGCACACACCAGGCAGCTGGGGTGTGTGGGGCTCCCACGGGGGCAGGGAGGAGGAGCATGTCTGGGCAAGAAGGCTGGCAGGTGGCAGCTGCTGCTCTCTCAACACCTTTGGGCCAGTCATCTGGGGAGGGGCTGAGGAGGGTCAGGCTGGAGGAAGACTGGGCAGGGCTCTGGCCCACATGCAATGGAGAAGTACCTGGAACAGATTACCAGACACTTTTAGCACCTTGAAAAATGTAGTAATGGCTTTATTCCCAATTCTTCCCTCTACATACTTTTGTGAGACCTTATTCTCAGCATCAAATAATATCAAAACCAACAAAAGAAACAGATTGCCAGAAGAAGTTAGTTGTGCTTGCTTGGGCTTGAAGTATATGAAATACCAACCTTCAATTAAAGATTTAGCCAATGAAATTCAGCAACAAAAAAGTCACTAATAGGCAGGTTAGTTAAAAGAATTCCCCCTCCCCCTCACTTATCTTAGTTCATGGCACCCCACACAAATTAAATAATATCAAGACCAAAACAAAACAAAACAAAACAAAAAACTGACTGACAGATGAACAAAGAAGTCACTAAGCAGCTAAGTTAATTAATTAGTTTTGGTTTATTAAATACAGTTATATATTGCAATTCTACATTTTTGTTATTTAAACTATAAATATCATGAAATTATGGTGTTTGTTTTTTCTCAAAGTGACACACCATCCGAGTTATGCTTGGTTTTTTGGCAAATTTTGACACACCAAACTCAAAAGGTCACTGCACTATAGGAAGAACCAAACAACAACTGCTGCTGAAAGGGACTGATCCCTTAAACTTCAAGGTGTCACCCTGAAGATCCTTTCTATCCATTAACCTTCCTAAGAAGGACACTTGCCATCTGTTTAGTGAGGATAGAGACAGTGAGCCATTTTGGCTCATTTGAAGAAGCAGCAAAGAAAAACTGTAGGGTCTCCTATTCCCACAAACCTATCCCCTTTCTTTCATTACTAGATTTATTAAACCACTTTGTAAAATAGATTCAAATTGAAGGAAGAACAAAGAAAGAGAGGGTGGTGGGCTAGCCTAGCCATTTAGCCTTGGCTAAATAGCTAAAGACAACAGTGACAGTCTGCCTGCCAGACAAGGGAGGACTTCTGAGGTTTCAAATACCAAAAAAGCCTTGAAAGAAGTAACCTCCATTATTCCCTAGAAGTCTATGCATATGAAATACTGACACTGTCATCTTTAATATTACCCAGGGGTACCTCTCTTGTGGGTTGAGTGTGAGGGAATTACAAAGATCATCTCTCAGCCCAGTGGGTACCTCTCTCCCTTCACCTCACCAGCTTCTATATTCGCTCTGTCCCTTCACCTCCTCCATTCCTTATGAAAAACCCTTCCTTATCCCCTGTACCTCAATCCTTAGAACTGCTACCAAAACTCCTGATCCCCTGAAAATTAAGATTAACTAGATTTGATACATCATGAGGAAGGAAGAACTGGTTGGACTTCTATTTGATCTCATAGTGCTGGGAACTTAGCAGGGTAGTCTATCTATCCAGGTAGTATATCACCAATGGATAGTTGTTAGAACAGGAGATGGGAAAGAGCTGACCAGAGCCAAGCTGGCTATGGCTGATCAGGCTCTAGAACTTCTTTTTGATCTCTGAGACATACTGTGAGAGGGCTGGAGGGATCCTGCAGGCTGCGGGACACAAATGAGAGAACTGATGTTGGCTAAAGTTCATTTATATGTTTGTACATCAGTAGGGTCAAATCCCTGTAATGTGCCTGGTGAATTTTATTGGGCAGCCTGGGGATGTGTAGCTTTGCCCTGTGGTGTCAGACTGCAGAGAAAGGGGGAGTCCAGGGCTACCCTTGGATCTTATAACCCAGGGGTCCCCAAACTTTTTACATAGGGGGTCAGTTCACTGCCCCTCAGACCGGGCTGGAGTATAAAAACCTAACCTTAACCCTAACCAGGCAGCAGTATACACAATGTGGAATCCCCTTCCCCAGATCACAGCTCACCATGCTGATGTCTTCCATTGTGCAGCCACATAATCCTTTGCATGGCACCTCGTTCTAAGGCACCATGCAAAGGATTATGTCATCGGAAGTAGTACTGTATGTGAGCGATGCCACGGTGCCACCACATACAGAGCTCCTCTCACTGACCACCAATGAAAGAGGTGCTCCCTCTAGAAGTGTGGTGGGGTCAGGGGGTCGCATGTGGCCCTAATTATTTTAACTATCGGGAACCCAGAAGATGTGGGCTGGTCAGCTGGCCAGACATAGGGACCCAGCTGTATGTCACCAGAAAAGATCCAGGGGCAGAATTTATGGTGCAACAAGGGGCTGATAAATTACTACTCTTGCCTGTTGGCTGGAACAGAAAATCCTTGCAGGACCTGAACTGGCACCTACCCCTATAGTCCCTGCTCTTGGGCACCCAACTGAGGCCTTAGGAAGACACCCTACCCTCCCCAACATGCTCACGACAGTCTTTACCTTCTTGAATAGCAGCACCTCCCAGACAACATCTGATTGTTGGCTCTGTTTGAACCTTCAGCCCTCTTTTTATATTTGCATTGGGGCCAGCAGGACTGTGATATCCTCTTCCCTTCCAGACCCTCTACATGTTACCTCAATCTTGGACCATGAGGCCAAGACCCAGTGTAAGTGGGGACATGAGCCAGTCCTCACACTGGAAGATCTACAGGGCAATGGCACTTGTTTTCTGGACCCAGGGTCAGACCTTAGCTGCTCATTTCTTACTCCTCGTTGTTCAGGTACTGTCAGTGCCTCCCAACACTGATCCCTCAGATATTTGGTATTGGAAGCCACCCCCAGTACATGGTTTGCCTGCACTACTGGTATTACTCCCTGCTTGTTCCCTGAAACTCTGAAATTACAGGATGCTTAGGGAAACTCAGTGATTTGCATCCTGGTCCATATTATTCTGCAGGTTTACTATGATTCAGTGGAGGGAGGGAGGAAACATTTTGAGGGGATACAGACCAGGTACACCTCATGGATCTTTCCCAGTTTTGTAGAGTACCCATTATTATCCCAATCCTGATGGGGCTTGGGATTGGAGGATCGGCTGCCTTGAGTACTGAGGCCATAGTTCAAGGGCATCAGAATTTCCAGTCTCTCCTAATAGATTGATTTTGATCTTAGTGAGCTGGAAAATTCCATTCGTTTCCTGGAAAAATCACTGTCATCTCTAGCAGAGATGATTCTTCAAAATAGGTAGGGGTTGGACCTCCTATTTTTTGAAGTAGAGTGGTCTCTATGTAGTAGGAGAATCTTGCTGCTTCTATGCTAACGATTTGGGGGTTATACAGGAGTCGCTCTCCCTGCTTCAAAGCAGGAATTAAGGAAGGGAATGGCAAGTGTTCAGTCTACCACTGGTATTTGGCTCTTTACTCTTGGTCCCCTTGATTGACCACACTGCTTACCAATAATGCGAGACCCCAGCTACTGTTAATCCTTGTAGGACCCTGCTTAATTAATTGCCTCATAACCTACATATGACAGCAATTTCAGACAGTAAAGTTATTAGTTCTGCATGCTCATTACTCTCCCTTGTCTGATGAGTAGAGGATTTGACTCATGGACAAGAAGAGAAGGGATTGAAGCAGACAAAGACCTATAGTCCTAGGGAATCTGGAAGTCTGAGATCTGTAGTCTTAGGGAATCCAGAACCCTGAAGTGCTTCAGGAAACCTATAGGCAGAGAAAGACCTATAACCCTAGGGAATCTGGAAGCCAGTGGCCTTCCAGGATGGCTCAAGCTTAATATAACTTATAGTCAAATTTATGTGAATAGAAAATGACTCCACAATAACAATGAAGTATACCCCTCCCTGCAGTAACGCTAATGGTATGACATCTGCTTCTGCAGGCGGGAATAGGCAGTAAGCCCAGGAAACTCTGAAAAGAGTTGGGGGGGGGTCTCTACTGACCTAAACCGGCCTGAAAGTTCCTTCTGGTTGCCAAATATGTAAGGGAAAAAATAAGGAGTTCTTTCAGCCAAGTGAGCATAGAACAATAAAGAAGCCAAAGAAGTCAGAGCTCCAACAGCCTGCCACACTCAAGCCCCAGCAAAGAAGCAGCCCATTTATAGACAAACCCATGCCAGGACGTGACAAAAGGCAACCCTGGAAAGAGTAGAGAATGCTAGAGGATGAAGTCCCTGGGGTACAATTTTTTTTTAAATACATATAGCTTGCTTGCTTCTGCAAAACCCTGCAAGGAAATGCATACGTGTAGAATTTTTTGACTCTACCAATTTCCCTCTATAAATACTTCACGTAACAGTGGTTTGGCACAACTCTCACTTAGGAGGGCACCCCAGTCGGTAATTAAAGGTTCCTCAAATTCGAACTTCTGGGTATCTGGATCTTTTTTGCATGAAGTGCCTCACTTCACATGTGGGAAAGAATTGACATGGACATAGCCAACAAAGTGGATCTCCTTGAACAATCAGTATTCTCTCTGGTAGATGAGTTAGAAACCATAAAAACTAGATTGTCTTTGAAGTGCAATTATAGATATACTACAATTTGTGTCACTTCATTTCCCTTTAACAAGTCTAATGATCAAGTATTCTGGCCTAAGAGGAGAGCCCAGCTTCTTGGAGCATGGCATTTCAGTAACATTTCAATGGACATACAAGATATATATGCAGTCACCCATTTTACTGAAGATAGTAAGGTTTCTAATGTAAATCCAAATGCAATAGCAGATTCTATACTCAATGCTTTTTAGTCCCTTTAGCCTTTTGGAAACCTGTCTCAGATCTTAGTCTGGCTATTCCTGCTTCTGTTATGATCATCATCTATATAATTTATTGTACTCACTGTTAATAATGTTAAGAAATATCTACTTCAGTGCATGAAATATAGCTGCTTTTAAAAAATATATATAATACTTTATATTGAGAGAGAGATGGAGGGAGGGGCACTGTCTTATGTCATAGACCCAACACAGATGCTCCCAAGGGGTTACAGAGAAAGTGTAAGGTACTGTCTCAAGTTATTGACCCAAGACAAATGCCCCCAAATATAGTTTCTTAATAAAAAAAGAGGGAGATATGGGGAACCCAGGACAATTTAGACCCACTGAGGAAACTAGCCATAAAGACATGCTTGTAAGCCTGCCAGGGATTTTCTGGTAAGGCCATCTCAATTTGCAGCTCCAAGTGTTCTGTCTGGCTGAAACTCAGATAAGAACTCCTGAAGGCTTCTTCCCCATATGGCCATAATAAAACCTTGGGCTATATCTTTTCTGGGAAACCTTTGTAATGTATAAGGTTATAGAAACGTTGAGCTGTTCCTTATTTTGAAGACCAAAAAAGGCCTCTGTAGTGTCATGACCAAATGACACAGACAATCCTTCCCTCTCTTCCTATAAACCCCCAAATTACTCTGAATAGGTCAACTGTCACTCTTCCTCAATTGTCTAAGGAAACTATATAAGACTTAATTCTGAATAAGTGGAACCATAGCTTTCAATCATAGTGCTATGTGTCTCCCACTTGGTCCCCCTCATTTCAGTCATGAAGGCTCCTGCTTTTCCTTTCTTTTAGTCAGAGCTGGCCTCTTTGTAAGCTGACTCTCTCACGGTGGCTGTAATGGTGGGTTCTACCTCCATACCTGGCCTTCACATGCAGTAATTTGACACCTGATGAAGGAGTCTTTTTTTGTTTGTTTTTGCCTTTGAACTAATGGTCTTGGCAGCTAGCTGAGCTCTCAGCTATTATCTGATCTGGCAATCTCTGGCAAGCCTCCTCCTGAGCCAGCTAAATGGAGAATCAGATCTCTCCCTAAAGTTAGAAAGGCTGAGACCTATATCTCTCTTTCTCTCTCTTTACTAATAAATACTTATAAATCTGATAATAAGCCTCCAGATTAATTTTCTTTATAATGCCATAAAAGGCTATAAGATATGCAGATAGATAGGATTGAAATAGTCCTTGTTTTGATTGCTTGAAACCTGCTTGAATAATTAGGGTAATTGTTTTTGTAAATTGCACATTCTGATCAGCTAGCTGTAGTGATAAGATTGTAACTCTCAAGTAACCAGCCAATGGTGAAACCATCTTTGTGTCAGGGACCTGGCTAAAAGGAGCTCCCATTCTTTATACTTGCTTACTGACTGTAACACTTGTGACATTGGCTCCTGAGTACATATTCTTGCAAAGATGAAATAAAAAAGGCTTTGGCACGCCAATGCCATGTTCAAGATTCCTTTGAGTAGGTGGTTGTTCTTTCTTTTGCTCATGAGTTGAGAAAGACCTTGTAGGCTATGGCTTAGCAAAGAGATATTTGTTAAACTTCATGAAATGTAACTCATTTTGTGAAATCTGAAAAACTTTGGGAGCCATGCTGAATCTACAATGTTTCCGTATAGCACATCTAAATGCAGAACTATTTCTAAATAAGTGAAGAAAAACAAATGGAAACCATGAAAATGTAGCCTCAGGATACTGGATGGTATTAGGACTTTCCTAAAGATCCCACTATAATATTCTTTTTGAAGAAAAAAACAGTCATCATCTAAGGGACTTCAAATCTCATTCTAATGCTCTATGTTGAATATCATGATATATTGCACAAATTCAAAATTTCTAAGTTAAACTTTCCCTGGAATCAAAAAAAAAAAAAGACTCACAGAAACTAGCCATAACAAAGCTAAGCAAAGGTCAGTCTATAATTACCAAACTAAATTGGGAAGATAACTATAACTATTCATACAATAGTTACATTTTCACAATAAATATATCTGGTCCTTAAAAAAACATACCCCAAACACTAAAATGAACAGCTGTCAAATGTTTTGTGTATGGATAAAATGTTTACAAAGCTACACTGAAATGTAAAATGTTATGTGAGAATAGGAATTAATAGTGGTGGTAAAGATTTAGCAATGAAATAATTGATTTTTTAAAAATCTTATAGGATTCATTTATAGAATTTACCATGTAGACTGGGATCCATTCACATAAAGTGGCATCTTAACATTTTCACATTAACCCATTTTGATATGATAGCATGGCATTATGCAGGGGCTAGCAAACTATGGTACACCTGTTTCTGTTTGGCTGTAAGCTATGAATAGTTTTTGCATGAATGGCTGAGATAAGCCAAAAGACATGTGAAAATTCCAGACATGTGAAAATTATATTAAATTCAGTTTCAGTGTCTATATAAAAGTTTATTTTATCACAGCCCTACATAGAAAAAAGTTGGTCAGCCCTGGTATAGGGGATAAAGGGTCAGTCTGAGGGGCAGAAAAACTTAACTCCCAAGTCTCACCTGTGACCCAAATTGACTATGAAGCTTAAGCACTGCCTGAGAAAGTAAGCTGCAGAACACTTGCTGATCAGCATTGGTAGAGGGAGTTTCCCTCCCGAGTACTTCCTCTGTGCCTATTAGATCACAAGTCCATTCCACCAAAAAAAGAAAAAGAAAAAAACAAAAATGAAAAGCATACTATAGGCATAAATGTTTCTATGTGTTATATCAAAATATGGAAATCTGTCCCAGATGAACATATATGAACAACAGAAAATCCCAGAAAGGTAGCTATACATACATACATAGCTTATATGTGGCCAGGCCTTTCTGAGGTGACAGACCTCATTCTTATACTACTTTGGACAATATGAAGACAAATTGCATGAACTGAGAATTCTGGATGAGATTTGTCTGAAACTAACCCCAGCAAACTTGTTCATGACAAATATGTAATTCCAGCACGTAAGTGAACAGATCATAATCACTGCCGACATAAGTGTGACATGATAAAGTCCTCTCATCTTCAATAGAAAATCTTCAGCTTCTCTATAAGGATCTTCTCTGCTGATATCTGACTTAGGTATGGAGGGGAGACATGAATAATTGCAAAGCTAGATGGAAACAGAATATGCTATGTTAGGGCTGAAGCAACATGAAGTCTCCCATTTTCTCTTAAATAGTAAGAAATAACTTTTTCCAGTTAGAAATTCTTTCCAGGCTTACCTAAGTAGGCAGTTCTCAAAAGTTTTGTTCTCAGGATCTTTTAACACTCTTAAAAATTATTAAGGATCCCAACGAGTTACATATATCTATCAAATTTTTCCATATTAGAAACTAAAACTGATCTATTTTAAAATAATAAACCCATTGCATGTTATAATAATCAGCATTTATATAGCAATTTAAGGCTTACACAGTGCTCTACTAATTTATTTGATTCTCACAACAACATTGGGAGGCAGGTACTATTATCATCTCCATTTTATGGATAAGGAAACAGAAGTCAACAAAAGGTAAGTGATTTGCCCAGAATCAGGAGACTAATAAGTTTCACGACTTCCAGGTTTAGCACTCTAGCCATTGAACCACCTAGCTGCCAAAAAAAAAAAAATGAATATTTTAAAACTGTAAAACAATTCTATTTTCCAAAGCAGAAAAAGTCAATGATAGGAGTGGCTTTTTTAAAACAGTTTTGCAAATCTCTTTAATATCTCAGTTAATAGAAGGCAGTTGGATTTGCATATCAGCTTCTATATTCAATCTCTTTTGCTATGTTGCTTGGTTGAAGCACATAAAGAAAATCAGCTATTATACAGACATATAGTTAGAAAAGGAAGGAGCATTTTAATAGGCAAATAATATTCATACTATTTGGAACCCCTGAAATGGTCTTGCAAACCTCCCAAGGGATGCACAGACTATACTTTTGAGCCACTGTCCTGAGTAAACCTTATTAATATTCAACCAAACTTCTAGGAAAACATTTCCTCACAGTCTTTTCTGCTCCATCCCTTTCAAAGGCCTAACCATATTCTGTGAGGAAACTACATAAAAGTTTTAAGGGGCTCAAGCAGACTTAAGAAAAACATTAATCTAACAAAGGTTACACCTCATCTCTAACTTTGAATAGATTGGATAGTTTAGGAAAATAATTCTCCATGATGTGGATGCACTGACACTTGGAGTGACTATTATTCTGTTTAATAAATCAGTATTAATAACTTTTATCTGAGTTCTATGACTTTTACTTTATTTTGGAATTTTGCTTTTATTTGGGAATACTATAAATTGTAGTTTTCAAGTTACAAATGACCTATATTAGAGAGATTTTCAAAAGCATGGAAAACTCTGCCCTTTTGGACTTCCCCTGAGATGCTTAGAATTAGTATATTTTAATTGATAAAATTGTCTCTGACAGGCTTGTGCCCCAAATTCAGAGTATTTTCCTTCTACATGAAAAAGATGAATTCTTCAAAGAAATCTCTACCACTGTATAATGAGAATAAGTTTGTTGCCTTGACATAACTGACTTCATCTTTTTTTTTTTTAAACCATGACCTTCCATCTTAGAATTGATATTAAGTATCAGTTCTCAGACAGAAGAGAGTTAAGGGCTGGGCAGTTTGGGTTAAGTGACTTGCCCAGTGTCATACAGCTAAGAAGGGTCTGAGACCAGATTTTGAATCCAAGACTATCTCTAGCCCTGGCTCTCTATCCACTGAACCACTTAGTTGCCCCTTCATTTTGTTTTAAACCTCCTCAAATTTGGTTTAAAAAAACAACTACTAATGGTGTGTATCTTCCAAATGGCAAACAATGACTAATAAATGTATATATCCCTCAGATTTGGTGAACTCAAAAGCACTTGTTAAATGACATTAGCTTTGACTGAAAGTCTGACTTCATTATAAGCTTAATCAATCACCAGCCAGAATTTGGATAACACCCACAGGTAGAACTCTAAGAAACCCACTAGACAGCTAGCATTTAGCTTGACCTTGGATAGCGACTGAAGGAAGCTCCTGGATTCCCTGCACAACCATCTTGGAGGGAGACACCTACAGATGCTGGTTAGGCAGAGAAGGAATCTTGCTATTGAACACCAGTATGAGACATGCTTATTAGAAAGCCCTAGAATGTGAAATTCATGGTTTATGCCTAGTGAAGTTAATGTTCATATTGTCTAAATGGATTAATATAAACTAATATTTGTGTAAGTTTGGTTGCTAGCATTGAGAAGAGGAAGTCTAATTAGGGTTTCTGTTCCATTAGTTAGCTAAATAATGGTAAATCAGTCTTGTGCTGTGAAATGTGTTAGATACTGGAATCCATGGTGATAGGAATACAATGGTGGAGGGTTACAGAAGGTGTATACCCTGAGATATTAAAAGGTGAAAAAAAAATGTTTCAAGACAGGGAAACCTGCCTACTTCCCATTTCCAACACTTCCTAAATTGCTATACTCTTATAAATATTTTGAAATCACTATTACCAGCTATAAGTCTTAATTTATGACGAACTGTGTCCTGTTTATTAAGTCAGAAATGAGGATCAGAGACTTGTTGACTCCCCCTTTATGACATGGAAGCCAAGAGGCAGGATTTCATTACCCATAACCAACCATGATAACCATGGAATAAGAAGTTATATACTTGTGGAAGCAAAGAACATTTATATTTCATATTCGTTATATGTCAAGGATGTCAGAGAACTTGGTAGAACAGAGTTAATTTATTTCAAGAGCTATCTCCCCATAAAAACATTACTGAGTTACCTTTCTTTTGTTGCTATATATAATTCTTCTGATGCTTCAGATATAATCTGAAGATCACTGCAACCAATATTCCAGGGACTAAACTCTATATAGAGGTCTCTTTCTAATGGTACTCATTTTTCTATGAATAAAACCTGATAATATCTTTTGTCCTAAATCCCTCTTTTATCATCTTTATTCTTCCATTCCTTTTACCCAAGGCTTTATTTTTTATGGTTATAACTTTTCCTTTAAACACACTACCAAAAAAGGCTATTTCTTACACATTACTCATCTGTTCAGTTTTTAGAAGAACTCCTCAGCCTTAAAAAAAAAAAAAGCAGTATGAGAACTCCCAAGTTTACATAATTGTCTCTCTTTTTTGTTACCAATCTTGCTTCCTCTCTCATGGGCACATACAACTTTTCTCTAGAAGAAACCATTCTCATCCTCTTGAACCCAGTGATTATCCATCCCCAGGGAACCCAATTATTTTTTATGAATAATTTTTACTTTTTGCTGTATAGTTTTTATGTAAATTTACATTCTACAAACTCAACCTAAGGAATAATGAAAAATTCTGCACGTTGGAAATGGCAGAAGTGTTTCATCATTTAAATGAATTTTTCTTGTATTGATAGGATGGATTCCAGTAATACTACTACTAGATCCATGTCCCAAAGAGATTTTTAAAAAGGGGGGTGGGAGGGAAAGGATCTACTTGTACAAAAATACTTATAGCAGCTTTTTTATGGTGTTAAAGAAATGGAAATTTAGGGAATTCCCATACAAATGGTGGTATATGATGGTGATGGAATACTATTGGGCTGTAAGAAATGATGAACAGGATGATTTCAGAAAAAGCTGGAAAGATCTACATGAACTAATGCAGAGTGAAATAAGCAGAACCAGGAGAACATTGTACACAGTAACATCAATATTGTATGATGATCAACTGTGAAAGACTTGGCTATTCTCAGCAATAAAATGGTCCAGGACAATTCTGAAGGACTTATAACAATGAATGCTATTCACCTCAAGAAAAATAAGTGTCACAGTTGGAACACAGATCAAAGCATACTATATTTAACTTCTAACTATATTTATCATTTAAATTTATTTTGACATTTTGGTTTTATGTGGATATCTTACAACAATATGGAAATATGTTTTGCATGGTAATACATGTATAAGCCAGATCAAATTGCTTACCATCTCCAGGAGGAAGGAGGAAAGGGAAGGAAATATTTTGGATCTTATAACTTCAGAAAAAGAGGAAAATTGTTATTATGTGTAATTGGGAAAATAAAATATCTTTAAAAAAAGATGGATCCAAATACTTTAAGATTTTTAAAAGTTCTAATTAATTAGTTGAAGGTAATATTGCTTACTATTATCAGATACTAAAGGAAAGCATGTCACTATCCAAACATCTCTTACTAACTTCATTTTTTTAAAAGTTGCATAGCCACCCACCAATGATAAAGGTCAGGTGCAGTGAATAGGGAAGGAACAAACCCTATGTT
This sequence comes from Monodelphis domestica, assembly GCF_027887165.1. NCBI lineage: Eukaryota > Metazoa > Chordata > Mammalia > Didelphimorphia > Didelphidae > Monodelphis > Monodelphis domestica. The sequence continues at coordinate 595,057,338 of NC_077227.1, read as the reverse complement.
AACTGAACTACGCAGTATTATACATACTTTTATCAATTACCTTCTCTTTCACTTCAAAATTCTGTTTATTATGGTACAGTATTTAATATGGCTGCTTTTTAGCCAATTTTCCCACTTATGTTTAAAGTATTATTTTGTGTATGCCTTTGTTCTTTATGCTAAGTAAAGTGGGTGGGTAAGGGCAAATTTGCACCTGAATATGCACCAAGTCCCTTTTACAGTCTCTGGAAAGGCCATTTCACCATTCCTGGAATATATCACATCCTCATATTGTTTCTTCTTCTTTCAAGATTCACCTGAAGTATCACCATGAAACCTTTTCCTGATCTTGCCAAATGTAAATGATCTTCCATCCAAATGACCTGGTATTTATTATTCTTTCAATTATTCAGCATATTGCCAATAGAATTTAAATCTCCTCAGGTCAAGGAATGTTTCATTCTTTATGCTTGTCCACCTAGTGACAAGCACAAAATAGACACTTAATACTTGGTTAATTGACACATAAAGCTCAATATACTATTCATTCCATTTTTTTTTTTTAGTGCCAATGAGAATAACACAAGTCTAGGTGTTCCTTAGAAGAAGAGCCAGGATTAAGAGCCAGGAGGGAATTAAGGCTTTCCCTCCTGATGAATAAATGTTTCCCTCCTCCCTCTTCAGTATTCTTTTTCCTCACTAACATTGAAGATCAGTGGTTCAGGTCTAGCTATCATATCCATATAAAAGCTGTAGGGAGAGTATCCATTTCCTCAGACATGAAGGCCAAATTCCAGGCAATTCAGAATACACTAAGGTTTATCAAATGAATGTATCTGAGAAAAGTTCATTACATTTTCTTCCCCAAAAGTACATATATCATGAGTCTAGTGAGGGAACCATAGAATGTTCTAGAAAAGCATAGTAAGAAAGGGAAAGTAGTTCTAAACACTAGAACTCTCAAGAAACTCCAAAGAAAGGCCAAGGAATGATTTTTCATTGGGTTATCTTAACAGAGAATATCACTGCTTAGCCTATTTTAGGGCAAGACCATCCTGTTGGTCCTCGAAAAGCAGGCTTAGCAGGTAGCCACATTTGAGTAAACATCAGGAAAATGGAAGGGAACAAGAGATATAATCAAATCTAAGAGAGAAATCAATAAGAAGCTAGAGTGAACAATAGAAGAAGTCTCAGGAAGTTGAGCTCCAGCAAGGAGAAAGTTGGTAGGACTAAACATCAGAGGAGTTAATATACCAGTAGTCACCTCATGGTTCTTTACTCCTAACAAGGATAAGAAGATAGCTGAAAGAAACTCAGATAAAGACTCTGTTTTTTTCCAGTTGAGTCATATCAGAGTTCCCATACAAACAACTCTCTGATGACCCCAAAATACAGAAGAAACTTCCTTTATATTCACACTCTCACAGTTCTTCTAGATGAAGGTGTAGAGTTCTACAAGTAAATGTGGTAAGTACAATGGTAGCTGTAGGCAAAATCACTATCTTTTACTGGACTTTGGGCAAGTCACACAATTGCTGAGTCTTCTGGGGAAAACTTGGAGAAAGTGATATTTATACTTAATATACTTAATTTATACTTATTGGTGTGCAGAGTCAGGTTTGAGTGGAATGAAGATAATACACTTTTTAAAAATGAAGACTATATTGTCAGCTATTATGGCTGTAATTTTCTGTTCCTTTTCTTTAAAGGCCTATTTCTATAAAGGTTATATATTTTAGCATTGGAACCCCCAATGATTATCACTACATGCAACAAATAGTTAATGTAAGGATGGGTTTCTAACAAGGAACCATAGAGAAAATAGGAAGAGAACCCCAGGGGAAATGAATAAGTGTAAGATAAGAGTATGTTTGTTAAGTACAAAAGAACAAACTGGGTATATCTCCAAGTCATAGAAATGTGAAATTCAGGTGGTTATGCATTACTTTGAAAAAATTGTTAATAGAACCATATAAACTCAACTGTGGAAATAAAAAGGTTAGTCTTGAAAGTAAATTTGAAATGATGTACTTTTAGAAACCAATGAAAGGTTTTATAGATAAATCTATTTTTTCTTCTACTTTGCACGTAAATAGGTTTTCTTAATTGTCAAGTTCAGAATTAAAAAATAAAATGAACTGAAGTGAATAAAATTTAACATTGAGCTAATTGAAAAAAAAACCTCTACAAAATAAAAATAAATTCTCAATGCATAGCTGTATATTGTAAGAAAACAAATTCTCCACTGTTACCAAGGTGATTTTCCTTTAGCTCATATCTGACCATGCCACTCTTCTATTTAACTAGTTAACTCTAGTAACTCCTTCATGGACTCTAGAATCCAACATAGATTCTTCTTTTCAGCTTTTTTAAGTCTGTAACACCCTTGGGCCTAGCTTCTCTTTCTATATTATTGTACATTACTCTCCTTCTTCCACTCTGCAATTCAGCCAAAGTGAAGACATTCCACCATCCCCAGGTCTTTGATCTTGCCATTCTTCATTGTGCCTGCTCACCTCATAGAATCCCAGTTCTTTCTTCAATATGTATTCAATCACCAAATTTAAAAAAAATTCCAAACATTTATTTAACACTTCTTATATGAAGTAGACCCTGATAGGTACTAGGGAAAGATACATCTTGCCCTTAAGAGCTTATGACCTAGAGTATCGGTATGACATTTAATTACTATATAAAATAACAGAAATCATATTGCATTGGTGACCTAAATAGAAATCTTCCATCACAAGGATGTTTTAAAATAGCTGTCACTTCTCATACCTCTCATCGAAAATTAAGGTCATCAACAGTTCTCACAATTAACAAGCCATCTTTTTAATGACCACTACCCAGGCATTACAATCAATATTAGGTAGTTTTCCACAGAGGATTACCTGACTCAACTATCTACAATCTAAACATTACCCAATCACCTGTAAGAGTATCAGAGAACCCTTGGAGACAGGTAAATGTAATACACCTCTCCCTTCAAGGAACAGGGACCAGGGTAATTAGATTTACACTGGTAGATGTCACCTTAAATTCCTCGAAACTAAAAATAATTCTTGTTCCAATCCATGGAGCCCAAATCTTTCCCTTGTTAGCATTATATAGCTAAGAAATAATAGTAGGCATAAGGTCATTTATCACAGTGATAAATGAAGAGATATCTTTCGTTTACACTCAATAGGGTGGATCTATGTGATAGCTCTTTACTAGACCTCACAAACTGCAAACACCACAGCAATTGTCCAAGGTAATTTAGATCGCCTAGTAAAAGAAAGCAAGCATATTGTTAGAACTATGATAAGCTATTTAAAACTGAGGACACTGGTAGAAGACATTAACCTAACCTCCTACCTCCTTCCATTTTAACTCATGGCCATAATTCTATTGATAGAAAGTGCTGCTATATATACACATTCCTAGCAATAGTTATGGAGCCAGAAAAAGAAAGAATCATTCAGAAAGGTCTAGAAAGAAACTGAGATTAGCAAAACAGCTTTAAACACTACATGTTGAATTTTCCTATAATGGAAATTCAGTCTTTCGTTCAATATTCTTTTGTTAAATGATTTTAAGTTCTAAATTCAAAATGAGAGAAAAATGTTTTAAAAGAAAAGAATTTCAGTAGGGTCATGGTAATTAAAACACAACTATGGAACTCATAGTCCCAAGTTCCTGCCTCTCCAAAGAGAGCCTGAAAAAGTATTTTTTTTAAGAGTGGAGAAGATGTCATCATGTGAGAAGAGAATAAAATATTCAGTAGGTATATAATAAAGCTTTATTGAAAAGGACTTTCTTGCTCAGATATGAGTGGGAATAAATGATCTTTTAACTACTTTCTTCAAGATTCTATATTTATCAACAGCTCCAGCCTCAATAACCAATAATAATAGATCTGGTTAGTTTTTCTAACAGAGACTGAGTAATGGGTCCAATGGCCTGCTTAGGAATATTCTAAAATCCTTGGAAGTGAATTCCCCAAATGGCAAGTTGTGCCAAGGGTTAGACAGTGAGTTAACAGAAGATCCTCAATTCCAGAGAGTCTTTACCTCAAGAGATAGTTCGCCGAGGGTGATGTCTATAAGAAGAATGAACAATGTTCATTCCATTTCATGAGGATCATGTTAAGAAGGAAGAATCTGACACATTCATTCCATTTCATGGGAGTTGTGAGAGAAGACAAGCTTCTAGTCCAAGTCTGCTTCAATGGAAAAGTCAAGAGGAAATTAAGACTTCCTCTAATAAGGAATTAAACTTTTCAAAAAAGCTTAATATTCTACTATTTTCTCACTAATGATGGAGGTCACTAATGGCTCAGGTCTAGTCATTACAACCAGGTGTGAACTGTAAATACAGAGTTCATTTCCTTAGAGACTGAGTCCAGAGTGCAGGCAATCCAGAAGATCCTTCAGATATAGGAAACAAAGGTATGAGAGGAGGCTTCAACAGTGTTTCTTCTTCAATATAGATCAGTTATTAGTCTAGTTAATTACCTCAAAGTACCCTGGAAGGTTATAGTAAGAAAGGGCAAATAATTATGTAAAAAAACTGAGACTGTCAAGGAACACTAGAGAAAAGTCCAAAGACTAAGATTCCTGACAGGTTGATCGCAACACAGAATGACTGCTGCTGCTTGGCTTGTTTTAGGGGAGATTCACCCTGATGTCCCTCCTAGAGCAGGCTAATGAATGATTTTAGCTTCCACATTTGAGGAAAGAACAAGAAAAATTTGGGGGTAGAGGAGATAAAACAAAGAAAGACATCAATACCAAGATTGATTTGTGTGCTAGAGTGTTTGTGTGCTACAGCGAGGAACAGAAGAACCAGAGTCACCAGGCAACTCAACTTCACCAAGGAGAAAATAACCAGGACAACATCATGCTAGTCAAATTAATACACCAAGAGTCATCTCGTTGTTCCTCACTCTTACAAAGATGGGAAGTGAGCTGAGGAAGAAGCTCTGGTTTTCTCCATAGAGTCATTTCATCAGAGTTTATGCAGAAAGAGCAAAACTACTTTATATTTAGACTCTCTACTCCTCTTCGTAGATTGAAGGGCAGCACTCTATAGGCAAGTGTAATAAGGAGAGTAGTAGCCACAGAATGAAACCTATAGGCAAGATTACTTTCTATTACTGACTGTATGGCTTTTAATAAAACTTTGAATAAAACTCCTCTGAATATTTCTTTAATTGTGAACTTAGGAAAAGGAGCTTTTAATTCTTGCCTTATCAGAATGAGGTCATGTTTGAGCGGAATGATGAAGATGCTTTTTAATCCTTCAGGGCATATGAATATCAGTTATTATAGTCATTAATGTAACTTTTTGTTCTTTTTGCTTATAGGCCTATTTCTGTAATTGTTATTGTGTTCAATGTGATATATTTAAGGTTTCACGTCCCTACTAGTGCCAGATTCTATACAACAAACAGCTTCATGTTTCATATGGCGGCACCATAAAGAACCACATACAGAAAAAAAGTTAAATTATCCCAAAAGAAAAACAGTACACAACAGAAACTGCAAGTCCTAGTAGCTGCAGGGTTACAAAAATATAAAACTTAAGGAATGATGATTGTTCTGAGCAAGTTCCTATTGAAAATTGAATTGTGGAATAAGATGGTCTTGAAAGTAAAATGTTGGACTTACTACCTAATTTTAGAAACAAAAACTTCACATACACACAAAAGAAACAAAACCTCATGATAAATATGTGTGTTTGTGTAAAACATTCCCACATTGGCCATATAAAAATATACATCACCCATTTCTTCTCTGTCAGGAACTAAGGCATCTTCACCATCTGTCTTTTAACTGTGGTTGATCATTGTATTGATCAGAGTTCAATCTTTCAAAGTGAAGGAAAGAATTTTTCAAAACCCTTAGAGTAAGGGAAACCATGGAGATTGGAATAAAGTGAGGAAGAAGAGGAGCATGGTCTTTGAGGGAGCCTGCAACTGTTGAGGAATTCCTCAGCATAGAAATCCTAAGATCCTACTGGTCAATAAATCAAGAAACAAGGCTAAAAGATAAAATGTTCAAATAGCATCAGAAGATAGGCAGAAACTCAACAGGAGATACGTACATGTATAGGATTCTATAGGGCAGCTAAGGTGACACAGTGGGCTAGAGTCATGAAAACTCCTCTTCCTGAATTAAAATCTGGCCTCGGACACTTACTAATTGGGTGATACTGGGCAAATCACTTAAGTCTGTGTACTTCAGTTCCTCATCTGTAAAATGAGCTGGAAAAGTAAATGGCAACACTTCAGCGGCTTTATAAAACAAACAAATGGCAACATGCCTGAAACACATGAACAGTCACTTTATAGGGTTTTATACAACTTTAGGATAAGCAGCAAAAGGAGCCTAATTGGTGAGGTTGCTCGACTACTTTCCGTATTTAGAAGGTTGCCTAAGAACTGGTTGTCAAGTGATTTAGGGAAAATGTGAACTTTGGAATAACCTTACTTAGTGTTGCCTGAGATCAAGGCTATTCCTAGTAGGAGTGTTTCCCTGAAGCTAATCTCATCAAGCCATCTTGGTTGGGCAGATCTTTAGATAATTTCATCAGAATATCTAGGTACAACCAGAAGTCTAAGATGGGAAAGGTCTCTGAAATGAGAACTATCAGCACAGCCCTCCAGGCTTCGTTTCTTTGATCTCAAAGATTCCTGTTAAATGCTAGAAAGAGAAAAATGTTTCCCTTAAACTCACAGTACATAGATTTTGTCCATTTTGTCCACAATTTAGCGGTGAAAAAATGTTGCAAGACAGTAAGGCCTCCAGTATAAGTTAGCCTCCTTTTCCTGCCCCTTTCTTAGATCTCTAGATCATATTTTAAAGGTAAGCTCCTTCAAAATAACTCTACTAAATGCAGTCACATTAACAATGTGTGACAGCATATGAAAAACCGTGCCAGTCACATACTGGCAGGTAGAAATTTGATGTTTGTTGATAGCACTTGGAAAAGGAGACAGGAACCAAATTTGATCTTCTTTTACTTATAAAATCTATGACTACTGTGAAGGAAAGCTGAAAAACTTTGAAAACTGTGTGTTGAATTTACTACATGTTTGAAAGAGGAAAAAAAGCTAACAGAAATGTACAGTTTCATGTGTAAAAGTCCTTTGTAAACCATTTTATTTAAATTCAGAATAAAAAATAAGAGTTATGGCAATTGTAACATAACCCATGAAAAACCATAGGAGATGAAGTTCAGTAAGTTTGTGGACTCTTCTCAATGAATCATTAAGATGGAGCCTTTAGAGCAAAACAGGTTAAGTTTTGTGTCCCTAGCTTAAGCCTCATTTCCCGCATCCATGTCAGGGGGACATGGCTAGGAACACAATGGTAGATTATTTCTTTAAGAGGTTAACAGGTGAAGTTGCTTTCGCTTTGATAGGTTAAAACTCATATGAATAGTTAGGGCAACGAGGCATTGTTAATTACACATTCAGAGACTAGACTATAACTCTAGTAACCAGCCAATGATGAGAGAGGAAGGATCTATTTGCATTAGGGATGAGGATAAAAGGAGCCTGCATGTGCCCTTACTCGGACTTGCTCTTGCTGGCTGGCTATGTTACACTGACTTGAGAGAATGTGAGTACTCATTTCCCCAAGGATGAAATAAAATAGCCTTTGTCACATTAACCCGAGTTCAAGATTTTTTTTGAGTAGGTGGCAATTCCTCTCAGAACTCATGTCTCAAGTGCCTGCCTGTCCAAAGAGAGCTGGAAAAAGACAAGCATGGGAGGAAAATACCACCATATGAGAGAGAAAGAGGAATTGCTAAGCTGTGATATATAACAAGGATTTATTAAATAGAGCTTTCCTATTCAGATATATTAGAAATAAATTATCTTTTAGGTACTTCCTTATCTTTATATTCTGTGTTTATATATCATCAGCTCTGGCCTCAATAATCTCCTTAAAAGGTCAGTCACTATTCTATCTAGAGACTGGGTAATGGTTTGAATGGTCTGCTCAGGAATGAATTCTAGAATCCTTGCAGGTGAATTTCCAAAATGGCAAGTTGTAGAATGTGAGTTATTAGAAGAAGATCCTCCATTCCAGAAATCCCTGACGCTTCCACTCAGGAAGTGGTTTACCAAGGGTGATGTCTGTTAAGAAGGAAGAAGCTGGCACATTCATTCCATTTCATGGGAATCATGAGAGAAGACATGTTTCTAGTCCAGGTCTGCTTCAATAGGAAAGGTGAGATAAAGAGTCAAGAGGAAAGTAAGGATTTCTCTAACAAGGAGTTAAAACTTTTTTTAAAAGCTATTTTATTATCTTTTCACTAATGATGAAGATCAATGATTCAGGTCTAGTTATCATGCCCAAGTATAAACTGTAAACATAGAGTTCATTTCCTTAGAGACTGAGGCCACAATATAACAAATCCAGGAGATGCTCTGATTTATGAAATAAAGGGATTTGAGGAGACTACAATAGATTCTCTTTCCCAAAGTGTATCCATTAGGGAATCTAATGAGTGACACACAGAAGCTCCCAGAATATCACAGTAATAAAAATGAATTATTTCTGTAAGTGTTATTATGTTCAAGGTGATACATTTAAAACTATCAATAGGTCTTCACTTCTGATGGAACACATTCCTTTCTCCAAAGTATATCAATTATGGGACTAATTTAGAGTTACCAAAAAGTACCTAGGAAGTATATATAGCTAAGAAAGTAAAATAGTTATTTAAAAAATTGTGATTGTCAAAGGGTTAAAAGAAAAAAAGACCAGAGTCTGAAGACCACAAGACTGTGAAGTCCCCTGTATAAGGACCTTTTTCCTATCTGTAGCAGTCCACACCTATCTATGGTCAAGGGAAATTGTTAAAATGTAAAGATTGTCTTAGGAGAGCGCATGTTCAGTCCTACGCATGGCAAGTGAAGCCTTTGACCCTTGATCGCAGAGTCCACCAGGTTTAAGCTGGAACTCAGGTTTCTTTGTGCTCACCTGGCTGAGACAAACCACGCCCCTATTGTGTCGTTATTTGCAATTAACCAATGGCAATCCACTATGTACTCATCCATATGTATTGTGTACATTTGCATCTCAATAATAATAAATAGGAGCATCCACAGAAAGCCAGCCCCTTACCTCACCACCTGTCTCTGTCTTTCCTGGAGCTTAGCCTCTGGCCAAGCTCATCTTTAACTTCCTCTCTCTATCTCTCCTTCTCTCTCTAAAGACCTTTCCTTATTATCCTCCTAACTTCAAGCAGGAGTGTTCTGGGTTTAGAGTACCAACTCTAAAGGACCGTGCTTTTCCTCTCAGCTAATCTCTATACTCCTGTAACCACGTGTTGTTAATTTAGAACTACTTAACAGTATCATGTCCTCGTGATAGTTAAGTGGTGGGCTTATTCTGTGGAGCTCACGTGTGTGTCTGCCTGCTTCTCACCCATCTCCTTGGCTCCAATCCTTCCCCCAAGGTCAACCTTCTATCTTTCCTTTCGTGGGAGGGCTGCAGGCCACTCCCCCACTATACTATCTCTGTAAGTACCTCTCACTAGACCCTTTATTTGAAGTCACTCACATCAGCATTGTATCAGTTTATGAGAAACCATAATACTTACGCTTTGGGAGGTGAGGATTTCCTGCTAGTTGATACTAACTAGGATTAGAATCAAAAGCCTATATCTAGTTCTCTGTATTTATATAAAATATAACCCTATAAAGGGACTCTTTGCTAAAGAAAGACCAAAGACTAAGACTCTTGATTGGGTGATCTCAGAACAGAATGGCAAATCAAAACAAAGAGAGAAATCAATGCCAAGAAGCTAGAGTGAGGAACAGAAGAACCAGCTCCACCAAAGAGAGAGAATGCTCCATTTGAGACAAATACCAGGAGTCATCTCATAGTTTTTTATTCTCACAAGGATAGGCAATGAGATGGGGGAAAGGCTCAGATGAGAGAACTCTGGTTTTTCTAGAGGAGTCATTTAATCAATTTCTACTTCAACTCTCTGATGGCCCCATAATATAAAAGACAAAACTCCTTTATATTCCTACTACCCACACCTCTCTCTAGATGGAAGTGCAGCATTTTCTATAGGTGACTGAAATAAAGAGAAAAATAGCTACAGGTCTAAATCTATTTTCTATTACTAGCTCTTTAACTTTGGATAGGATCTAGAACTCCTCTGAATCTCTTAAGCCTTGAACTTGGGGAAAGGAGCTTTTATATCCTGCTTCACCAGAAGATGGTCAGGTTTAAAAAAGTTGTTGAAATTTTTTTTTTAAATACTGGGAAATGTATGGATATCAGCTATCATAATTATTACTGTAATTTTCTTTTTCTTTTCATTACTGGACTCTTTCAGTAGTTGTTATTGTATTCAAGGTTGTATATTTAGTTTCAAGTTTTCATTGGTGGTAGAATATCTCCAACAAGGAACCTATAGCAAGGTATTGGGGCCCCTCAAGGAACCACAAATAGAGAAAAGAAGAGTACTCCAGGGAAAATCTGTGCATAACTAGAATAAGTTATAGCTCCAAGGTCATAGAAATGTAGAATTCAAGGAATTATGTACTGTTTTGAAGAAGTTGTTGGTAGCACCTTGAAAATCTAACAGTAAAATGTGAGAATTTATTTTTCATATACTGTTATCAATTCCTATATATCAGGGGAAATTACTATACATTCCTCTGTATGGGATCTGGTTTGGAGATACCATCCAGTCTGCTGCTCTTTGAATTTTCTATGTCCTTTGGAATCTCAAGGAACGTCCTTTTTAACAGAATTTGTTTAATACTTGAAGGAGAAAAGAATTCTTTCTTGTGTACATGTTTCCCGTTATTTAGGTATAGAAAAGGGTGGATAGGTGGATAAACCATCTCTTAATTGGCTATCACCAAATAAAACTGTCTTGGGATGGTTTAAGGGAGAGGTTAAATAAAAACCTTTATTTTTATAAGTGGTTGACCTAGCAGAAGGGTCCCCTAGTAATGAGAGACAACTATAGAGACCTATATCATTTTATCGGTTATGACGCTGGCCTAACCAATAAATGGTACAATCAATAAACTTGAATTATTATCCCAAATTCAGGCTCTCAAGATAATATTAATAGTAAAAAAAAAATAAGGAGTTTGGCTGTGAAAGTAAAATCAGTGATCATTACATCAGTGATGAGGAAGGAAAGGAATTTGGTTAGGAAGTGGGTTACCCTAACCAACGAGCAGACTTTTCATAATCCTTGCTGATTCCCCTCACTCCTCTAGCTAAGGCCAGAAGACAATTGTACATGAGGCTCTAGTTACTGAGGCCCTTTTGTATGCAAGCCCAAAGTGACTGAAATCTGCTAATATCTTATTACATTTTTAATAAATAAATACTTATATAAAATAAAAACCAAAGCCTTTAAAAAAAAACAAATATGGTCACACAAAACAATTTCCCACACTGGCCATATGAAAATGTTATCTCATCCTGCATCTTGAGGCACCTCCTCTCTTTCCAAAGCAAAGGAGCATCTTTCACCATTAGTCCTCTGAAAACAGGCTTGGCCACTGCGTTAATCACAGCTCTTAAGTCTTGCAAAGTGAATGAAAAAAATCTATAGGCAAATTAGAACTATGCCCAAAGGGTTATAAAACTCTCCATACCCTTTGATCTGATAATGTCCCTACTGGGTCTGTATACCAAGAGATCACAAAAAAAGAGGGGGGGGGGAGGGCCTATTTGTACAAAACCATTTATAGCAGCTCTTTTTGTGTTGTCAAAGAATTGGAAATTTAAGGAAATGTTCATTAACTGGGGGATGACTAAACAAATTGTGGTATGTGATGGTAATGGAATACTACTGTGCTGTAGGAAATGATTAACAAAATGACTTCAGAAAAATCTGGGAAGACCTACATAAATATTGCAAAGAATGTTATCTACCTCCTGAGAGAGACCCTGTTGGGAGTTAAGAATGCCAAAGTATACTTTTTTTTTCACTTTAATTTGTGTTTTTATTTTTGGAGTTTGGGTTTTATATGAGTATTCTCTTAAAACAATGACCAATAAAGAAGTAAGTTTTGGAAGATAATACATATATAACCCAGATCAAATTGCTTGCCATCTCCAGGAGGGAGAAGAGAAAAGGGAGGGAGACATTTGGATCTTATGTTGGGAAATATGTTGAAAATTGTTATTACATGTAATTGGGAAAATAAAATATCAAAAGTAAATTCTTCAAAAATATCTTTACCCTGAAAATCCACTGAAATGGGAATAAAGGGAGGAAGAAGAGCATGGTTCTTTAAGTATCTTGTAGCTTAGCAGAGAAAAAAGGATGTGAAATCCTGAGGCCCCCAATATAAGTCCCCTTTTCCTACTCCTTTTCTAGACCTCTCTCTATCTCTATGTAAGCACATTATATGCTTTTCTATTTGAAATCCCTTCTATAAGCAATATGTCAGCTTATGAGAAATCAGGCCACTTATGCTTTGAGAAGTGGAGGTTTCATGAAAGTTGATAACATTTAAGCCTGGAAGAAAGAATCAACATTTAGTTCTCCATATTTATAGAAACTATTGCCACTATGAAGGGACAATTTGTTCTGTTGTGGAGCTAATGGAAACCCAGATTTCCCACACATCAGTGATAAAGAAGGCAAGGAACTTGGTGAGGAAGTTATCGCAAACAGAAGAGCATTTTCTCTTTATGATCATGAATGACTCCCCTCATTACTCTTTCTGGGCCCAGAAGATCATTGTTCCTGATGAGGCCATATTATATTCAACGGCCAAAGTGATTGAAATCTGCCAATATTCTTTACCCTAAATTCCTCTTTCATGGACCTTTACTCTATTTTTCCAGACCTCACTCTAGGTGTTGTTGTTTTTTTCCTTTTTTTTTAAACTTACCTTCTCTTAGCCTTAGTTAAATACACCCTAAAGGAAAAGCCATTTCTTTCTGTTTCACTGACCCAAACATGACTCTTGTTCCAACTCATGAAGCCCAAATTTTCCATTGTCATTACACATCTAATAAATAGCAGTATTCATAAAGCATATTACTCCAGGGATAAATGTAAGACGTCATTTGTTTTTTGAATACAAGAGGTTCCTTCTGTTTCTCTTGATTACTATCATATTTTTCTTTAGTTGTTATTGTATTCAAGGTGATATATTGAATATTTTGGATCCTCACTACCTATGACAAGGTATGGAGGCCCCACAAGGATCCACAGAGAGAAGAGAAAAAGTATACAACCTATAAACATCACAGAAGTTTTCAGGGTAACTTAGAATGAGTAGTAGAAGGAAAGCAGATTGTTAGGACTATGCATAAGCCATTTAATACTGAGAACACCTGCCTAAAACATCACCCTAGTCATGGAACATTCTATTTTATATCTTTTGGTCACAGTTTATGGATAGAAAATGCTGCAGAATTAATCTTTATCCATCCCCAGCAATAGTTATGGAGCCAATAGAAAAAGCATTGTTTAGGAGGGTCTAGACAGAAACTCAGAGGAGCAGAACAGCTTTGAAGTCTACATGATGAATTTCTTACATGTTTGAAAGAGAAAAAAGCAGACTAATATAAAGTTTCATGTACAATATACTTTTATAAGCAATTCTATTTAAATTTAGAATTTAAGAAAAAAAAATCTTCTATAAGAAAATTTCAGTAGGGCTCAAGTCATGGCAATGACACCAAAACCAGCAATAGGGCAGGGAGGAAACCTATATGTTGAGTTCCTGTTTCTCCAAAGAAAGCCTTAAAAAGGCAATATTGGAGGGAAATCACTAATCTATATTTCTATATCATCATTTCCAGCCTCAATTATTTGCTTAACAGGACTGACTAGCTTTTCTATTGGGGAGACTGAGTACTGGGGGCAGTGGCCAAGTCAGGAATGTGTTCTAGAATCATAGGAGATAAATTTTCAAAGTGGGAAGTTGTGCTAAGGAGTTGAATATGAGCTAATAGACAATCCTCAATATCTGGCACCATCTTAGTCAGGGTGATGTCTATTGAGAGGGATCAAGATGACACATTGTTCTTTCCATTTCAAAGGGGTCTCAGAAGAAAACAACCTTCCAGTCCAATTTTGTTAAAAAGATAAAGATAAAAAAATAAAGATTTGTCAGGAGTAAAATAAGACTTTCTCTAATATTGAGTTAAAACTTTTTTTGGGGGGTGCTTACTATTATCCTACTGTCTTCTCACTAATGACAAAAATTAATGGCTCAGGTCTAGTCATCATACCTACATGTAAGTTGTACAGAGTTTACTTCCTCAGAGACTGAAGCCAGATTGTAGCCAATCCAAAAGAAGCTTAGATTTATGAAATGAAGGAATGAGGAGATTGACAATTTATTAGTTGAGTTACCCAAAACTACTCTGGAAGATCATAGTTAAGAAAGGGCAAATATACTTTTTAATTTTTAAATTGTCAAGGAGCACTGAAGAAAGGCCAAAGACTAAGACTACTGACTAGTTGATCTCAACAGAGTGGCTGCTGGTTAGCCTGCTTTTGAGCTGGTCCACCTCGATGGCCCTCCTAGAACAGGCTGATAGAAGGCTTTCACTGCCCCATTTGAGGAAAGAGCCAGAAAAATGAGATAATACAGAGATCATCACAAAGAGAGAAACCAATACCAAGAAGCTAACAAAGAACAGAAGAATTAGAGGCACCAGGAAGCTTAGCTTCATGAAGTAGAGAGCCAGGGGGTTGCTGCATGCTAGGGAAATTAATACACCAGGAATCACCTCATTGTCCATCACTCTCATAACAATAGGAAATCAGCTGGGAGAGGCTCATTTAAAGGAAATCTGTTTTTTTCCAGTAGAATCATTCCATTAGGCCTTCTACTCCAACACCCTCATTGATGGCCCCAAAATATAAGGGACAAAAAGTCCTCTCCTACTCTTAGATAGAGGTACAGCATTCCATAGGCAGGTATAATAAAAAGAATAATAGCACTTAGGCAAGATTATTTCAATTAGGCTATATGACTTTGGATAACATACAACTCATCTGAGCCTTTTTTTAACCCTGAACTTGGAAAATGGGGCTTCATATGAGTTCTTGCCTTCCCTGAGTAAGGTTGGGTTTGAATGGAATGATGATGATGATGATGATAATGATGATGAAGCAATTTTAAAAAGTGAAAAACATAATATCAGCTTTTAGACTTCTTATTTTAATTTTATTTTCTTTTTTACTTGAAGAATGACTTTTATAATTGTCTTTTAAGCCTGGGTTCCTTTAACTGACTGATTGTATATAACAAGTTTCTTAGGTCAAAGACTGGGTGTATTTTCACAAGGGCCCACAACTGAAGGGAAGGGGAAAAATATCCCAGGGGAAACAGATGATAAGAAGTATGTATACTTAAATACAATGGAAATGTAACATTGGGGGTTGGTTATGTATTGTTTAGTATTGGTCCTCTTGATAGCTTTCCATGGTGACTTTGCTACCCCTTTTTATTATGACTTAAATGTGATCTATAGTGGACTTTTAGGTTTGTTCCTTCAAAATCTGAATTCAGTATGAACATTTCTAAGTTACATAACATATACACTTTCATTGATATACATAGTGATTACATTTCATTTTTTAGGCTCCCAAGAGGCATTGTGGTACAGTAGGAAAAGGCATTGGACAAAAAGGCAGAGAACTGGATTTCAAATACTCGCTGCATTATTTTCAAAATCAGTGACTTTGAACAAGTTATATTACCCTTCTGGGTCTTAATTGCCTTATTTGGAAAGGGTACCTCTCCCATCACATTCAACCCTCTATCCCTGTTTTCCTTTTAGGGAGTTTAACCTCAGAGAAATATAGAAGTTTGGCAGAAACCAACAAAAGCATTCTGTGAGAATCAATTGGCTATATGGAATTTATAATAAAGAATATATTATTATCACTTGCAAACTGTGTGATACATCCTTCATATTGGTAAAATTTTATAATGAACTTATGTACATATAACTCCTACCCCAAATCCATTTTTATGGGACTCTGTCCTTATTGATACAGATTAATGCCTCATACCTGCATTAAGGGTGAGGCAGAGTTGGCAAAAATGGGAAAGAAGGGACATTCAGGCTCTTTAGTCTCTTTGGGTTCTCCAGTTTTGAGAGAAAGAATGGGCAATGTCAACTTCTTTTCAGGTTGCTGAAGGGAATGACTCTGGGAAGAAGCCAACATGTATATAACTTCATTCCTGTCCTTAGTCTCAGCTTCCTACATTAGAAACTTAGAGAAAAATTTTCCCCTTGGGTGAGATCTTAGATTCTGGCTTGGTTAAGTTGAGATATCTTATTCCTAATGGGAATGTGGAGGATACCACTCTGATGGCAGAAAATGGAGAGGAATTAAGAGGTTTCTTGATGAGGGTGAAAGAGGAGAGTATAAAAGCTGGCTTGAAGCTTAACATAAAAAAAAATACAACTAAGATCTTGGTGACTTGTTCCATTACATCCTGGCAAACAAAGGAAAAAGAAAAGGAAGCAGTGTTTGGTTTATTTTAGGGCTCAAAGACCACTGTAGTCAATGGCTACAGCCAAGAAATTAAAAGACACTTGGCATATCGGAACAGTGTATTAAAAAGCATAGCTATCACCTTACTGACAAAGGTCTGTAGAGTCAAGCTATGGTATTTCCACTAGCAATGTATGGATGTGAAAGTTAGACTATAAAAACAGCCGACTAACAGAACTGACACTTTTGAATTGTGACCCTAGAGAAGATTGTTTATGGTCCCTTGGATAGTAAGGAAATTACATTGTTCAATACTTAAAGATACAGACTATTCACTAGAAGGAAGAGATCCTAGAGATTCTGACTCCGTTCTATATGTCTGTATATGTCTATATATATATATATATATATATATATATATACACAATGACCAAAAGAATGTGCACTGACTGTGGATAGTATGAGAATATGTTGCATGAACTAAGAATTCTGGAACCAGATTTTCTCCAGGTTGGAAGTAGATTTCAAAGTTAAGTGGTCCTAGCATACCTATACGAGATTAGTCTGAAACAATTAAGTCATACTGGGGAGAACATAATCATTATCACCACAAGAGTCCTTCTTTTCTTCTTTCTCCATTAATTATTCTCCTCCTTTAAAAATATACCTAAATTCTTTAAGGTGTTCTTTTGTGGGGCCATCTAACTTGTAAAGAAACAAGTGTTTGCAAGGCTATATTGAAAGAGTATGATGCTAGAACAAAGTATCACTGGAACTCATGGTAGTAACAAAGATATGAAGCTCAGGGGAGACAAAATGTCTTAAGCCAGATGTCCTCTGTAGAGTCTTCCAACTACTTCCTTGATAGTTGTATTCCTGTGTGTAAACACTTTGAAAGTCAGAGTCTCGATGAAACTACTTCCCTCAGCAACACAGGCCAAAATATTAGAAAGTACACATAATATAGAGAGAACTTTGTCAAATGTATACTATGAACCATTCTCCAATTGATAGTCAAAAGATATGAACAGGGGGCAGCTGGGTAGCTCAGTGGATTCAGAACCAGGCCTTAGAGACGGGAGGTCCTGGGTACAAATCTGGACTCAGCCACTTCCTAGCTTTGTGACCCTAGGCAAGTCACTTGATCCCCATTGCCTAGCCCTTACCACTCTTCTGCCTTGGAGCCAATACATAGTATTGACTCCAAGATGGAAGGTAAGGGTTTAAAAAAAAAAAAGATATGCACAGTTTTTGGATAAAGAAATCAAAGCTATATAACTACATAAAAATGCTGAAAATCATTATTAGAGAAATTCAAATTAGAATAACTGAGATATCATCTTATATCTATCAGATTGACTAAAAGGGCAAAATGACAAATGTTGATGAAGATATGGAAAAATAGCGATACAACATGGCATAGAGAAACATGCTTAAACAATAATATATGTACAATGTATATTATATTCTATTTTCTTGGGGAGCAGACAGGGAGGAGGAGTGGGGAATAAAATGGATTTTAGGGCATAGCAAATATTAGAGCTTGTTTCTCTTAGATAAGCATATTTGATTATAATTACATATTTATAACAAATCACATGTATTATATTATTATGGCATATTATGTTAAGTTATATATTAAAAATAATAAACAGTACCTCAAAAAAAGTAAGAGAAAGTATGCACCATTTAAGGAATCAGAAGTGGCGATTACATGCTTATTGATCCCCTGACTTCCTCCTACTTATGACATCTGAATCCAAAGCTAGATCTTTGTTTTCCACATCTATAAAAATCATGATGATTATGGAGAAATGAGGTGTTCTGCTGTGGAAGTGCCAAGAGCCCAGATTTCTACCCATTCTATTATAGGAATGAAAAACTGGGTGAACCATGATCAAAGGTGCCTCTCTTCTAAGACCATCACTGAATCATTTTCCTTTTCTGGTAACATGAAGACTATAATACACCCTTCATAGTGAGTAACCCCTATGGATGGCTGACTTCAAGATTTTATTTTAGGCTTTAAGGTTTCCTATGTATAAACTAAACAAGCAACAATAAAGTTTTATTTCTTTATGTATTACTGGTCTGTTTGGTCTTTTCCCAAACTATGCAAAACTAGCCATCACTCCCATCTCTCCTTACCAGAACCTTGAACTCCGTATCTGACCCTGGAATCCCAGGCTCCAATGAAGTGAGCTTTCCGCCATATTTAGGTTACCTCCAGAATTAGGTTATCCATAAACCATGCTTTTTCCTTCACTTCATTTCCAGCTCCCAATGTGTTATTTTCTCCCCATTAGACTATAAGCTACTCAAGGACAAGAGTTGTTCATTTTTGCTTGGCTTTTATCATGCCAGCACTTTTTACAATGTCTGGTACATAGTAAGTACTTTATAATAAATACCTAATCTTTAACATTCACTTCCAAATTTCTGAAATTTTGTTTACAATCATAATCTTTTTCTTCTCTTCTCTTTTTTTAAAAAAATAGCCTTTACCTTCTGTCTTACTATCAATTCTAAGATGAGTTGAAAAGTTTCAGTTATAACGAATCACGAAGCATTAAAGATGTGAACAAAGTGTTCATGGACCAGACTTAAGGATATATTGCTAATATTTCACATGATTGATTTCTGAAACCTTAAATTGTATGGGACTTAAATTTTGTTGAACTGAAAAGCTAAGCCTCTACTATTATCTGCAGTGTGTAAGGCTAGCATGTAATTTGTATAGCTCCTTTATAAGATCAAAGACCTACCTAGATATAGATAGTTTTTAACATCTAGATAGCTTGGTGTCATGGTTCTGGAGGAAGAAGGTTTGATCAAAGTCAAGAAGGACTTTCAAATGAGCTTCTTTCCTGGGCACCAGGTTGTACTACTATGTTGCTATTCAATTCCTTTACCTTGTAATTGGTTGTCAATATTATGGTAATACTTCTGTTGTTTTACTTGTTTGATTGATATCCCCAGAACCCCCTATCCCAGCATCCTTAATAAAATTAGTTCAGCTCACTCACTCTCTCTGACCTTCTATCAGCCAAGAGGCTGACATGCTGCTGATCTCTATGTATCTTGTTTTCTCTATCTATGCTGTTCCTCCCTTAATCTTTAAACCTTACACCCACATTCTCCCAGCTTTTGGCTCCCCTTCTAGGTAATGAGACCCATGCAAGAACTCTGTAAAGAGGCTGGGACCCTTCAAGAGTGGCAAAGACCTAGGTCACACAACTAAATGTTTTAGTTATTTTGTTGTTGTTTCAGTTGTGTCTAACTTTTTGTAATACCATTTGGAGTTTTCTTAGCAAAGATACTGGAGTGGTTTGCCATTTCCTTCTCCAGATCATCTTACAGATGGGAAAACGGAGTTAAGTGACTTGCCCAGGGTAGTAAATGTCTGAAGTTAGATTTGAACTCAGGAAGGAGACTTCCTGACTCCAGACACAGCTCTCTATCCACTATATTAGTTGCCCTTCAATCACTGTCTCTTGAATACCTAGACTTTACCTAAGAGATACTATCCTTGATCCTTCAAACTTGTGGATTAGTCTTCTTCACCCCACCCCCACTTTAGCTCAATCATGATATTGCTACAATTGCACATCAAATGCCATGAGGTACCCAATTCCAGAAAAATGAGAAGATACATTTTAGGGTGATATCCCTTCACTCCGAGGCAATGAATTTTAGAGACCACCTTAAGAGAGTAGAGAATTGAAAAAAAGGTAGTAGAGGAAGGTCAGTGAAAATATTACTTAAGTCCCCTTGTTCAGCTCCAGAAACAAGTGTGAAGACTTTGATAACCTATTCAATATTTCATTTACATATGGGTATTGCTTGTCCTAGCGTTTTAGCCTTTTACTTTTTGGCTTATGTCAATGGTGGCTATGATTCTGTCCACAGAAAACAACGCTGTATTTATTTTCAGATCTGTGGCTATTTATGGAGTAAGAAAATGATGGAAGTCTGGCCAAGAGTTGGAATAAGAAGGGTAGAGGCTCAAGTTTGAAAGCAGATACTAAATAAGTAGAGCCTGAATCCTGTATTGACTCCAAAACCTTGAGCAATAAATACCTCAAACATGAAACGTGTGTCCTGAAAACCTATCATACCCATATATATATACTCTAATATAATGACTGTATTATGAAAGACTGAGGTTAGAATACAGTCAGTCTAGAAGGTACTCAGAATCTGGAGAGAATAAATTCTCCCTAGAGTGGACCTGGTGATTTATTCAAAAAGTATTCTGGAAGATCTTAAGGAAGTAATGAGAACATCAGATTCTTCAAAGGACTCTTTACTAAGACCAAAGATTAATGGATCCTGCTGCCTGCATTAGGGCATTCCCACTTATGGAAACATTACTAGAGTCAGGCTTGATGAAAGGATTTATCAACTAAATTTGTATTAATACATGAAAGAATAAAGATCTAAGAAATGGTTAGTAGGAAGGGTCAACACTAAGCAAGGAATCAATATCAAGATTCAGCAACAGAAAGGTCAGAGCTATCAGGAAGCTAAGTTCCAGCATGGACAGAACTATTGAGAAAATCAGATATAGAAAACAATAAGCTGCTAATTTTGAAAAAAATAATTATTCCTGTTAACTGGAAAAATACTATTAAAAGAGTCAGAAAAACCACTTTTTAATTATAGGAAAGGGGTGTGTGCCTTATTAGGCCTCCTCACAGAGCTGTGAACCACAAACCCTCCCAGAGTCCCAGACTCTGGTTGTTCTGGTCTGGGACCCCTGGGAATCTCACAGCTTAGGTGAAAACAAAAGGACAAAAGAATTTAGGGAACTTATATGCCTTTGGGGAAGCCCAGAGACAGGGAAATATGATTGATTGACATTACCACAAGGAAATGGAAGTGTTCAAATTGTACTGACAGGATACAGTCAAACCAGAGGATAGGTGTTGGGTCTTTTTGGGAAACAGGCCTAATACAATGGGAAAACTTCAAAGATAAAAAGAAATTTTATCATATGCTTAGGCCTGGCATCCCCACCTAAACCAGTATTATCATTTACGTTAGGGTCTATTGTTCAGTCTGAGACTAGCTACGCTTGAGATTTTTTCAGGGTAGATTCTCATTGGAACAAGGGCCAGCTTTGGAGTCTCCAACTTACAAACTAATCCTAAAACTTGGGGTTCATCAGATTGTCTATATTCCACGTCCACATTCCTAACAAGGAAAAAAACAGACTTCTAGAAAATGTAGTTGGCCTATTTAGGTTAAAAATAGTGCAGTCTATACATAGGGGCCACTACAGGTATTTGTCACACACTTCAATCAAATAAACAAGAATGGATTTGTCGTGGGGGACTTGAGGTGAACTCTCAGGGTTTGAGAAAGGTACCTTTTGCAAGGATGCAAGACTCTGAAAGTTAGCTTAAAAATAAAAGGAGAAATTTATTAATTTAGAAGGTAATGTTGAATCTGGCCAGGAGGACAGCATAGGTGGAAGACTGCCTCCTAGGTGGAATAGCATAGATGGAAAGCTGTTCCCAGACTACATCAATTCTGGGATCTTTATACTCTTTACAACAGTGAAGATGTGACTCTAGAGTGGTGTGCACTGAGGCATGGGCAGGGGGAAAGTTTATCTGAAGACATAGGGAGGGACCCTCATAGTTTAGAGGACAGATGGATGTCTGAGATACAACTTGATAATATCAAGGTGGTGTATCTCTCTGTCCATCTAAATAATCCAAGGAGGATAATTCTCTCAGGGTCTTATAGCAGTTATTGGATGGTTTGGGTTAGGAGTCACAAGAATAGAAGGGAGCAAAGGAATTTCCCTGCTTATAGTTTGTGTGAAACACTTCTTTGGTTTAGGGGTACAATGCCTATGCCAGTTTGATGTTTCAGGCACTGTGCTAGGTACTAGGGATACAAGTGCCAAGAATGAAATACTCTCTAAACACAATTGGCTTATTCTAATGGGGGATATAACAAGTATGTATTATATCCAATGTAAAAATAAAATTAATGAATTCATAGTAAATACCACATAGTTTAGGGAGGGAGGCTTATGGCCATTGAATTAAACCATTCCTATCAGATCTGATGGAAGTGTTAGGGATGGATCAGTCTTATCCTAACTTTTCCCCAACACTATATTCTCTAGGAATTTAAATGATCATTGTGCAATTTCCAGGATGTATTCATTGCAGATCTCTAAATACTTATACATTTAGAAAGGTTATTTTTTCTGTAGTGAGTCAGCAGAGTTTTGGGAAATCAAAAGATCAAATTGTTCCCCAGAACTGTCAACCATGACAGGAACATCTAAAGAATGTGCAAACATATTTGGCAATTTTCCCAGTATACACCCAGTTTTTGTGAGACTCATTACTGTTTGTAATGTCCTAGCACCAGGACCCCCAAGTCATGCATGGTTCTAGTGATGCATGACTTGAGCTGAACCCAAAAGATCATACAGGAATGCCAGCCTTTTGGCTGAGAGTTTGATTTTGTTTACAAATATTATAGCAAAAGAGGGAGAATTAGATCTTTCTTCTTTTGCCCAAGAGTTATTTAAAATTCAAATCTCACTGGGATTTTCTTGAGGGTGTCCTAAAGGAAAAGCTTTGGGTGTTTCTCAGGTATTTGTCTCTTCCCTGAAGAAAACAGCATCAAAGAGAAGTACAACAACAATAAAAAATGGAAAGTATCAAAGCAAACAAAGACAAAAAGAGAACTTTAGAAAGAAAATTATAGAACTTTACAAACAGGCATAAAATTTTAGGTCTGAGGAAACCATTCAGAGCTAGGAAGATGAAAAGAGAACAAGATCAAAACTTCCCAAATAAGTATATTACCTTAATATAAAGCTAATTAAAATCTCAATGGACTCCTTTAGATAGAAGTGCATTTAACAACTTCCAGATGAAGAAATTCCTCCAACAAATGGATAGTAGAACATTATTTTTAACTTATTTGTTTCTAGGACATAGAAAGGTTGAGTGATTTGCCCAGAGAAACACAATCACTATGTGCTAGAGACTGCCTGGCTCTAACACTGGAAATAGTATAATAAATTCTCATTAATGTATTAATGAATGATAAAAGTTATATCTTTCCATATATTTAAATTTCAAAAAGTAATCTTTTTTTAAAACTCCTTTAAATAAGTTATCACAGGGTTTAATTCCATTAATTGATAAGCTGAAGAGATGGTGGGTTTCTTTTTTGTTGTTCTGTTTTTATTAAAAAAAGGGGGAAAAACTATTCAGAAACCTTTTGATAAAAAGGCAACTAAGACCTGGCACTCAGAAAAGATACCAGGATACAAAATCACAAATGTGTGAACCCAATACTGTCACTGCCTCCAATCTCTCAGCAGTCAGGCAAGGGGACCATTTGAGTGCACTGGGAAAATACATGCATGCAACTCTTAAAACTGTACAACTTAGAAAGCCTATAAACATTATTAAAATCTAAAATTGTTTTTGCTTTTTTATAAAGGGTTTTTTAATATATCGAAAGGCCTGCTTTAGTGACATGCTAGTCCCACCAGAAATTAAACACCCACAACCCCTCTCCACCCAGTCAGTAACATGGTTAAGTTGACCAGCTAACTCATACTTTTTACTGTACTACTACATTTATGTGAGCTTCATTCAATGTGTGCTTGTTAAAATTCTGGCCACCAGGTGGTTCCAGCTGCCTTGTATATGGATGAGAAGGAGGACGATCAAGAAAAATAAACCACAAACTGAAAAGATGGTCAACCACCAAAGCTGGCTTTTTTTGCCCCATTTCCTTCTAGCACTCCTTGCTCTCTTTTCTGGATCACCTCTTTCCTCTGACCTCTGCCTTTCCTTGGCTTAAAAGGGCACTTTCAGATATTCTGAAGCCCTCAAACCCAAACATTGAAAAACAATTCTACTTCAAGGTGTTCCTATGTTTAAGCCTGCAATATGAAGCTGTGGAGTTAGTCTAAGGTAAGAAATCATTTACTGAAAACCTCAGAATTTACTCTGTTCAATGACATAAATATAGGCAATAAAATGACAATTTCCTCCAACAGATTTATGCAGGGCTCCTTAACCTTTCTCATGTCCCAGACTTCTCCCACTCCCCAATATATACACACCACTTTAATAGTCTGGTAAAGTCTGCAGGCTAATTATGTTGTTGTTGTTTTTTTAAAGCACAAAACAAAATAATTAGGATTGCAAAAGAAACACGTTATTAAATTAGTTATCAAAATAATAGCACCCAGGTTAAGAATGTACCCCTTGGGAAATAAGTCCTTTAAAGGAAAAACATTTAAATATTAAAAATATCAGAAGACCAGTAGTGCAGACAAAATGCTGATCATCAAATAGTTGTTGGTGCACTGCAAGGCAATTCTGAACCCTGCCTAGTTTTCCAATTCTGCAGGGCTACCTAGGTCAAAACCCTTCTCTCCTTCCTGTCCTTCCCCTCCCCCCCCCCCAATTATTGAGAGGTTTATTGTTAAAATTCCTTTAAGCCTTAACATCTCACTAAAAGTTGTATTACACCCTCTCAAATTGCCGCTACTAGGCACTAAAGTCCATTTGATAAGGATAGTTTTTTGGTTTAAGTATGTCTAGACTGGAATTCTTTCTGGGTTTGAAAATGAAATAAAACACCTATGGCTCTACAGTTAAAATACACGTCTGGGGTCGAAATATGGCAGCTTCCAATTCAGGGCATGGTTATATAGTGCCCTCTAAATAATGTGCTCCTTTCCATATTCTTTTCTTTGGCCCCTTTTAGGAAAAATTATCTTAATTTTTTCAATCGCCCAGATTTCTCCCATGGTCCTTGCTCTCTCTCTTCCCATGTTAACAAAGAATTCTTTTTTTTTTTTAAAGTAAAAGTCAGCAAATGTCGTAACAAGTGTGAAAACATAAAACAATTGTACACACATTCCACCTCAGCAAAAAGAGATGAGATAGAAGGCTTGGGCCTAACAACAGTCTTCTCAGGTTCGGGCTCCAGGCCACCGCGCCTTCCCCAACCTGCCACGCCCCGTCCGTTCCCAGATTCGCTTTTGCTTCCTTTTTAATATGGTTAGTCACAAAAACACTGCTTATTTTATTCTCTGATTACAACTGCCTCGGTGCGCTAGGTCCGCAAAGTAGCT
The DNA here is from genome assembly GCF_027887165.1 of Monodelphis domestica. NCBI lineage: Eukaryota > Metazoa > Chordata > Mammalia > Didelphimorphia > Didelphidae > Monodelphis > Monodelphis domestica. The sequence continues at coordinate 595,031,768 of NC_077227.1, read as the reverse complement.
TCATACTCTCCAAATACCCTGTCTCCCTAAGCCGCCCAACCCTGTGCCCAGGAAACCTCCCTCTACCCTCAGGAGCTGCTCACATCCTTTTAAAGGGCGGCTCCTAGAGCGGAGCCGGAACTGAGAGAGGAGGGGCGTCCCAGGTCACGTGGTTCTCTAAAAAACGTCTCCCTTCTGTGTGCTCTGTTTCTCTCTCCTCTCCCCTGGTCTTTCTCTCTGTCTCTTAATTTCTATTGGTGCCCTAGGTCATGTGCTTCACTACAGTACCCCACCCCTTTCCCCATCCCATAGATCTCCATAAATTTGTAACGCACCCAATCCGTTTTGTTTTCAGATCTCCTCTCCTCTCCTCAAGCATTTCTTTTCCAGAAAAGCTTGTGGTTTTGCCAGGCTCCATCCCCATCCTGCCCTCGAGCCCAGAGTTCTCCCTTCGCATCATTTTGTTGTAAATTTGAATTTTTCGGGTCTCATTACCAAGTCATAGGATTATAGACTTAAAGTTTACCTCAACTAGTTTGACTTCTTCAATTTGCAAAAGAGGGAATTCAGCACCAGAGAAATGACTGGAAGTCCTGCTCTTTGTTTTTTCTTGAGAGTAGGTTTTTTTTTTTTTAAACCCTTACCTTCCATCTTGGAATCAATACTGTGTATCGGTTCCAAGGCACAAGAGCAATATGTGCTAGGCAATGGGAGTCAAGTGACTTGCCCAGGGTCACACAACTGGGAAGTGTCTGAGGTCAGATTTGAACCTAGGACCTCCCGTCTCTAGGCCTAGCTCTCAACACACTGAGCTACCCAGCTGCCCCCAGAGTAGTTTTTTTTTTTGGTAACTTAAACAGTCATATATGAATAAAAGTAGCTATAATATAGAAATATAATTTACATATATACAAAGGCAATTAAAAAAATAGTAATTCTACACAAAACCAGCATAATATAATGGAAAGAGCAATAGATTTTAATTCAGAGAACTTGGGTTTTTATCTCTGCTCTGCCATTATTGCCTGGATGATATTGAGATGAAAATCTGTAACAAAGAGGAATTCATTAGCAAGTTTAGTTAGCAATTGCCAATAAATGAGATCCAAGGCTCCTCTGGAGTCAGAGATGAATGTGACAAGCAAAGCAATTTTTTAATTATATAAAATATGAATTATGTAAAATACTAGTGATACAAACTAAAGCTAGACTGGTTTACCACAAAGGTAAAAGGTGGGCTTACATTTGACCTGCCTCAGGGGATTTCCAGGATTCATGGTAATGGAAAAAGCATAGAGTTGGCTAGCATCCTCTGGAAAGTCTAGTGGTGGGCAAACATTGTAACCAAGTTGACTCATCTTTTCCCTTGATCTTTCCTTCCTTGGTGAGAAAAACTTAAAGATTTTGAATCTTTGTGGTCAAGCTATAGCTCATAGGAATAAGGAAGTTAAACTCTTACAAACTCTGCCACTGAGACCTATTACAATCATGTCTAAATCTGATCCATAAGTATTAGTACCCTGATTAGATTCAATGTTGTTCATCCTTCATACTTGGAGGACCAGTGGCATTATAATGTTGGGGTCAGGATATAATTGTGTTGGACTGTCGCTGATCAGTCTAATATGAGTTAGGAAGCCTCTACCATAGGTTGGGCACAAATAGTCCATGTGAACATTTGGGAAGATAACTCTACATTTGCAAATCTCTTGTTTCCTTTGTTCTACTTCAATTCAGCTTTACTTGACTTCTTTGATGTTGGCAAGTGTTAGATTTAAAATAGTTTTGAGCGTTAAATAGTTGTAGATAAGAGAGTGGGAGCCATAAACTGTGATAATTGAAATGTTTGGGAGCAAGGGAAATATATAACAATTATGACTGCTGAAATATGTTTTCTACTGTGTCTTGGTTTTATATAAATATAAGACGGTCGCCAGGGAATATATTCCCAATTTATGAATATGCCCAAGCCAACTGGATTTTATAGAGAAATTTAATTTATAATACACTGATTAATCAATAGAAAAAGAGAGAAAGTAAGAAAGGAATAAGAATGAAGGGTCTCAAGCCAATAAGGCCTAGACCTCAGTCCTAAGAGATAAATCAGTCAGTTGGTTTTATCACTCACCCAAGATCTCTCTAGGTAAGGCCTTCTCATGCCAACCTCAGGCTCCACCTTCAAGAGAGCCTCCTTTCAAGAAAAGTTTCCAGAGAATTCTCCTCCTGACTCCTCCTGAGTTCTCCTTCAGTCTCCTCTCAGACCTCCTTCAGAGCAAGCCTCCTCCTCAGACCTCCTTCAGACCTCTCCAGGAACTCTCCCTCCAGGACCTCTCTCCTCTCAGACCTCCTTCAGAGCAACCTCCCTTCAGACCTCCTTCAGAGCCAGTCTCCTCTCAGACCTCCTTCAGAGCAAGCCTCCTCCTCAGACCTCCTTCAGACCTCTCCAGGAACTCTCTCTCCAGGACCTCTCTCCTCTCAGACCTCCTTCAGAGCAACCTCCCTTCAGACCTCACATCTACCAATCACTGTCGATGTCTCCCCTGTGCCAATGGTGGCTCTAGCTTAACCCAGGACCACCCAGAGGTCTGTCTCCTTTGCACATGTCTGTTGAAGGTCATACTCTCAAATAATTAAATCTTGATCCTTTGCTGCAGCCCTTCCTAAATCCTGTTACTCTGAGTAGGGTGGAGATTGTAGTTTCCAAGACCTGGTTCTGTCATTCCAAGTATCTCTATTGTATCAATTCTAAAATCAATCATGACTCAAAGAACTTCCTGTTCTATGCTTAAGCATAGGTCAAAGCCCTTTCCATTGTTTAGCAAAAGGTTTCTGTCCTAAAGTAGACTTAAGTAGGGAGGAGAAGGATCCTCCCATGCCAAGGAGTTTCATATTCCAATAGAGTTCTTACTATCAGTAGGAAATTTTTTCAAGTATGAAATTTCCCAATGGGGAAATTTCCAACATTCATAAGTCTAAGAAATTTTAAGGTTTACACAAGCCATGCTGGGCAGTCCTATACTAAATTCTTCCATGTCTCAAAATCAATACCAGAGTTTTTCAGAGAGACCTTAAGAGTGTTCTATTGCTTCTTCTGACCTCATTGTGAGAGCTTGCCTTGTACAAGCTTCCTCTAAAATAACCTTTTAGGTAAATGTTTATTTGGTGTTCAGCCTATGTGGCCAATTGATTAGAGTTGTACTCTCTCCAGTAGAGTTTGATTGGTTGGCAGTTTAGCTCCAGAGAGGACTTCAGTGTCCACTACCTTATCTTCCAGGTAATAATAATAATCATCATTAACAAGAGGAGATTATCTTCAAGGAGACCAAGGTTGCCTCCATTGTCCATTTTTATAAAGAAAAAGGAAATAGGTTGTCCTGCAACAATCACAGAGGGGGTTTAGTCATTGCTGGCAAGGTTCTTACTAGAGATTTATCCTTAATCAGCTGATCCTTCCCCTGGAAGATAGACATCTACCCAAAAGTCAGTGTGGCTTAAAAAAGGTCAAGGAATGACAGACATTGTGTTTGTTACCCAACAACTCCAGGATCAGAACAAAGATCTATATACAAAGTTCATCAATCTGACTTTGAGTTGATAATAAATAATATAAAATAAAGCAAAGTATCAATTTTCTATTTCAGAAAGACCTTGGTCAAGTCATTCACTTCCTTGGCCTTAGTTTCTTCATCCATAAAATAAGGGTGTTGCTTTTAGATAAAGGTTCTTAATTTTTGGACTCCTTCAGCAATCTAGCAAAACCTATGGAATCCTTTTCTGAATATTTTTTAATGCCTAAAGTAAAATATATGGACTTCTAGAAGAAACTAATATCAAAATTGTTATCAAAATTTTTTTTAAGTTTATAGAAGTAAAGGATTCCTGGCTTAGATGACCTCAAAACATTCCTTCTAACTTGAAGCCTCTGACCTAAAAAACAGTTTATAAGTGGTAAAGAATGGAGTAAATGAAAAAAAAATTTAGGAGATAAAAAATGGAACAGAAAATATGAGGAAAAGTGCTTAGCAAAACTTAAAGCACTATATGTTAGCTATTGTTTTAATATAAAGGTATTTTGGCAAATGACTGAAACTGAATCCAGTGATACAGGTACCATCCCCTTGATTTTTCTGCCCTCTCTTCAAATGCTCTTCCTTCCCAGAACTTGCCCTGTTCCCCATTGCTCTCATATACTAGAAGGTCAAACTGCATAATCCCATCCTTTTAAAGGGTGATACAGTTTTCAGATACAGGGCAAGGATCTCATGCAATGAATAGCTAAACAAATTGTGGTATGTGAATGTTAATGGAATTATGCCGTAAGAGATGATAAAGTGGACAATTTTGGGGAATCTGAAAAGACTTCTATGAAATGATACAGTGAAATAAACAGAAGAACAATTTATAACAATAACAACATTCTCCCTCCCAAAAAAACAGCTTTGAAAGACCTTAGAACTCAGATCAATGATTAATGCAGTGGTAAATTTTGAATCCCAAATGAATTAAGATGAAGCACTACATTCGCTTCCTATTAGAGAAGTGATAAACTTGAAATTATGAAAAAAATATTTTTTAACCATGGTCAATACTAAGGAGTCCAAAAATTAAGAACCCTTTATCTAAAAACAACACCCCTATTTTATGGATGAAGAACGTAAGGCCAAGGAAGTAAATGATTTGACCAAGGTCAAAACCATGGTTTTGCTAGTTTATCTAGCTATATGTTGAGGCTTTTCTTTTTTGAGGGTTTTTTTTTTCATAATGGTGGGGATGGGGATGGTAATGAAAAGATCAAGTTTTTTTAAAGTACATTTATGTTATGATATGCAATTTTTATTTCAATATAATTTACTTCTGTGTGGTAATGTTCTAAATTAAAATTCAAGCATTGATTCATATTGCTGAATGGGGAAAATATATTGCATTGCTGCTACTGAAAAAAAGGATTTTAGTACACTGATTTTATTGGTAGTGGTGCTATTTATATTGCTGTGATAGGGAGTATTTTTTAATAGAGTATTAAGAAATAGGATTAAAAGTAGATGGACCCATTTGTATTTCTTAATTCTTGCATTGCTAAGACACATTTGCTCTGTAAAAAAAGGAATATTAAATTACATTTTTAAAAAGTTGAACCTATTAAGAGTGTAGTCAGTGAAGGGGTTGATTCTTGGTGTCTCTCTTTGTAGCCTCACAGTCAGGATCATCCTAGCAAGAAGAGGAAAGGTGAGGGTCTTCTTAGGTCAGAGGAACCACAATCCTTTTGTCCTTTATTGCTTTTATCCTCAAATGTTGGATTCTGTGTCAGCCTAGGGTTTGTTTGAGTAATATGAAAAACAGATTCTGCTTATAGAATGTCTATTTTATAATCTTGCTTTTTTCTTGACTCTTCTCCACCCTACCTCACCTATTTTGCAATCTTGTTTATTCTTCTAATTCAATCTCATACCTATCATTTTGGGGGGTGCTTATCTCTGTATAGCAACTAGATTTCAGTAAGGTTTTATAGTATATAGTGTGGTATGGAAATCACATTAAAAGACTGATATATATTAATTTAAGGTCACCAAGAAATTCAGCTATGTAATTCCTAAATGAAAACTCAAGTCAGCAGTCAACCTTTTATGGAGTTTTTAATTACTAACAGGAGGAATAAAGGTATGAGAGAGAGAGAGGGGGGGGGAGAGAGAGAGAGAGAGAGAGAGAGAGAGAGAGAGAGAGAGAGAGAGAGAGAGAGAGAGAGAGCGAGAGAGAGAGAGAGGGGAGAGAAGGGAATAGGGCTTAAATACCCACTCTGCTTAGGCTGGGCCAAAGGCCCAAGGCCTTGGATAGCCGAGGCAAAAAAAAAAAAGAGATCAGTCCCTATCACTCACATGACCAAAATGGAGAAACAGTCTGAGGGCCTCCACTCCAAGCACCAGGTTCCAACTACCCCCTCTCCTTCACACAGAAAGTCCCCAGAAGTCCTCAGCTGTCCTCTACCTCACTTCCTGTGTCTCACCTGTGCCAATGGTGGCTCTAGCTTCACCCAGGAACGCCCAGAGGTCTGTCCCCTTTGCACATGTCTGTTGAAGGTCATATTCTCAAATAATTAAATCTTGAGCTTTGCTGCAGCCCTTCCTAAATCCCGTTACCCTGAGTAGGGTGGAGATTGTAGTTTCCAAGACCTAATTCTGTCATTCCAAGTATCTCTATTGTTATTGATCAGGAAACAGCCAAATCCCATCCTCTAAAGAATGGTTTGAACAGGGTTGAGTAGTTTTGAAATTCACAATAGTACTATATACAGTGCAGCATAGTATTATATACAGTATAGTACCTGTCTTTGCTGGCAAGATTCTTGGAAATTATAGGGTGTTGATTAGTGGAATTTCCTGATAATTTAATGACCTTATAGAATGGTCATCTTTTATTTGAGAGCACCTCCTTATGTCAGACATGGAACTGGACTATGGCACCTCTTGAGAAAGTTAGAAAGGTCTCTAATTAAGTCTCAATGTCTTCAGCTTCCCCTAAGATGAACCGACTGACTAGTACTCCTGGTGGAAATGGGATAAGAGGTGCTATCTTTAAAAATGTTTGCAGGCACATGGTTAATATGGAAATGTGTTTTGCATTACTTCACATGTATAATCAATATCACATTTCTTGCCTTCTCAAGAGATGGGGGTGGTAAGAGGAAGGGAATTTGAAATGCAAACATTTTTAATGCATTTTAAAAAATTGTTAAATGTTTTTGGGAAATCTTTAATTAAATAAAAATAGTTTTTAAAAATATAGAATAATTGCTGTAAGGATGGTACAGCCAACCACCTTGGCATAGAAGCCCTAAGAAACCTGGGTGCCTGGGACACGAACCCCATTGAATGGAGGGTAGGAGGACAGCATTGGACTTGGAACTGGGAATATAGTCTATAGGAGTATAAACGGTTGGTTGGGCAATGAACCTAACCTTTTTTCCCTCTGCAGACACTGAGGTGTGCAAGGAAAGGCAGAGGACTATGCCTCCCATGTGTTGGTGGAATTAAATGTTTTTTTTAAATTATAGTTTTTATAATAAATATTCATTTGCAAAAAAAATTAATAGAGTCACCAAGTCACTTTTGGACCTTTTGTCCAAAAATTCAGCAGATCCATCCCCTGGAGGTGCTGACAGTGTTGTTTTCCTCTTCTGCACCCCTACCTCAACCGGACTGCCTTATTCAAAGGCACATGGCAAATTATATGTGGTTATACACTTGTGGTCTAGGAAGGACTTCTCATATCCCAGTGCTATGGAGGAGTGTATTGAGTTTCTGAATACCAAAGTTTTCTGAGCTTCTTGATGCTAGAAACTAGCTTTTTTACTAATTATGAGAGGAGGATTTCCTGGGTAGTGACAGTTTTCAGGATAGCTTTTCAAGGTAATTCTGTCTCAATGGAAAACTGGGAGAGCAACTGTTGACATGGGCTAAGGTAGGACTCTCTTGTCTGAATTTTCCCAGTATGACATTACATTTTTAATAAAAAATTTTCTCACCTGGTTGATTCTAAGCCTGTCTGCACAATATTGCTGACCTCCACCTAGAATTGAAGCATCATGGTAGGGGAGCATTTCTTTTTTACTACTTCTATATGTCCTTTTTTCTTTTGTGGCAAATTTCTACAATTGTGATAGATGATCAGTCTATATTTAATAGGCTAATGCTGGAACATATCTGAATTACTATAATAGATAAAAGTGTATAAGACTATTCAAACAACTAAATCAGTGAATATTAGACTCATCATCTGCCAGTTACTAGTTCACAAATTCTTATGTAAGATTAAAGTCCTTGAAATATTTAAGAGTATTATGGGAATAATTACACAATGTTGTAGTAGAGAAACAAAGATATAAATCTATTATTTAGTGAGAATAAATTAGTTATCTTGGAGAAGAGTAGCATATGGTCTATCTTATGTTACCTCAAAGAGACATCCAATTTTACTTGGCTTCATTATTTAATATGAGAGTAACTTTTGTATATAAAGCATGCCTGAAATACAAATAGCACAAGAGTTTAAAAGGAATTTGAAAGAAGACTTGAGAAGAGTGTGTGAAAAATAATTTGACCCCTACCTTATTTTAAGTAAACCTCTACCCATCTTAAATCAATAATTTTGTCCTCATGTTCTAGTTTGGTGGTCTTGAAGCAACAGATGAGCCAAACTCCATCCAAGCCTTAGCAACTGGTAGAGGTTCGGCAATCATCCAACAGGCAGAATCACATCCAGTCTCAGGCAATTGAGGGAAATGACAAAGGGTTAAGGGGATCCTAAAATAACTTGGGGACTTTCCATGGGTGGTCACAAGTCTGCAAGATTAGAATGGGCAGGATGTACACTCATTATTGACTAAGGGATAAGATGGGCAATGGAATAGTTATCTCCCCAAATTGGGTGAGGAGAAAATGTCAATGGTCTGGAAGTTCAGATACCTGGATGATCTCCTTCTTCATGTTAACTCTTCAGGTCACATGAGGGAAGGTCTTCTGGCTAAGATATTTTTGTGTTTAAGCAAATGTGCATTAATGAAGCTTAGTATATAGTATTGTTAGGGGTAGAAATGTGAGGGTTTTTTTTTTTTATAAAAGGTTGGGCTGGATTATTCAAGAGTAGAGTCACCAGGAATTTTAATTTATTCCAAAGAGATTTATTTTAACAATTTATAAAATATAGAAAGAGCAAAAGTAAGAAATCAGAGAGAGAGTATAGAATAAGATATCTAGCCTAAGCACTAAGTATTTTGCTCTGGCTCTGGGCTTGACCCAGGCAGGGCTAATTCATCCTTAGCTGGAGGAGCCTCTGCCTTGAGCCAAGGACATGAAGATGCAGGGAGCCTCTCTCCTGAGACTAGTCTCTATAGAAAATCCAAGGAAAAGGAGTCAGCTCTTTCACTCACCATGTCAGTCCAAAAGGAAGCAGTCTGAGATCTCAAGTCCAAGCTCCTCCAAAGTCAGGTCAAAGACTGGAGAGAGAAGAGACCTCTCACAGGAAATTTCTTGGCATTTTTAAAGGCCATTTCTTTTCTTTACTTCCTGTCACTTCCTTCATTTGACGTGTACTAATTACAGATAAGGATTGTAATTTTTGTTTAGGAGGGGGCAGTCAGTTGATTCTGATTCATCACCTACTATCGAACACGTGGGTCACAGACCTTCCCCACTCAAGTGTAAGTGGGGTATTTACACTTCTGGTGATTAAATCTAAAATTGGGCAGGGGAGAGTTAATTTAATCTTCACAAGCAGGGGAGAGCTAATTAAATCTTCACAATCAGGGGAGAGTTAATTTAATCTTCACAATCTTATACCTCCTTTTTACAACCTAAAAATCACAGTATAAGAAAGACTCCTTTTAACCTGAAGACCCATACCCAAAGAAGTGAGTCAATTCACAGCCCAAACAACAATGCATTCATGTATGTTTCCCCGAAGCCCCTCCAACATTTGTTATTTTCCTTTTTTCTATATCAATCTGTGTGATGAGGTGGCTAAGACATGATCTCTTTCTCTGGAGAAATTTCTCTATTTTGTCTCTCTCCTGATGGCTCAACTTAGGTTTTAACACTGGCCACTTCTCTATTTCTCTTTGAACAATCCAAAATCCTAAATTGGCACTGTTATTGCTGAAACTCTTGACAGGCACCAAAATGATATTTTTGCTTGCTGCTTATAAGAATCCAGATGTGTTGCCTCCAACATGGGGCCCTAGACCCTTCTGTTCTGGCTTTGGCATTGGGCAACTGTGTAATAGGTATGATTCTGTTTAATCCTGTGGTTTGGGCACAGGCTGCCTGGACTCTAGATCAGATGAGGGCTTTCTGGATCCTGGTGTGTCTCTACAGTTTAGTTTTTAAAAAAAATAGATCAAGATAGAAGTCTAAGTAACATATGATATTTGGTTTATAACTTCAGGCTTCTATTCTTGCTTGATCCCCTCATTTGCACAATAGGATGCAAATAGTTACTGGGTTAAGGACAACTTGAAGGGAAATCCCTAATTAGAGTGTCCAAGGGAATCCATCTTTGGCCCCATACTGTCTCACATTTTTATTTATGTGGAAGACAAGTGTCATACTTGCCAAATTTTTAGAAGACATAAAGCCAGAAAGGATTACTACCACAGTGGGTGGTAATCAGATTCCAAACACATCTTGTCAGGATAAATGATGGGATAACTCTAAGAAGTTGAAATTTAATAAGATAAACATAAAATCTTATTTTTGCAATAAAAAATCATCTCCTGAGTACAAGATAGGATTCATGGATGGATAACAATTCCTTTGAAAATTAGTACATCAAATTAGAAATAGCTCCTTAGTGAAAATTTCAAGCCCAAAATGAGTCAATAGTATGACACAGAGGCCCTAAAATCTTAATGATAACCTCAGCTACATTAAGAAATTTATATTATCCAGAACAAGGGATGTGGTTATCCTGTTGAAATATTAGGAACTACAAATGTAGGCAAAGGATTTGACATGTTGGAATATATTTAGAAGACAATGACTAGGATAGGTTGTATGTTGGAGACCAGGTCACATTTAACTGAAAGAATTGAGGATATTTAGCCTAGGGGAAAGAAGACATTTAAGGGGGAATGATAGTTATCCTTAGGTAGTAAAATATCTCCAACGTTATTTAAGAGATTATACCCCAAAGCTTGTTGTGACCGTGCTTGTTTCATGTAGCATCATGAATATGTTAAAACCAAATGCACACAAGAAATGACAAAACTCCACTATAATATCTACTGATCCTCCATTAGTGTATAATTTCTCCCAATATCATTTACTTATAGAACTAATTGGCAACATTTCAGGATATGCCCTGGATGAAACTTCTCTATTCTCCATAGTGCCTGTCAGAAAATGGGCTGCATGGTAGTCATATCATAAATACTTAATAAAACCCTTCTTGCTTCATTTTTTATCTTGGTCAATTTGTTGTTTCATTTGCTATGTTGATTTTTCTTTTCTTTTATAGAAATAATCTTTCTGTCTTAGTATCAATTCTAAGACTGAAGAGCAGTAAAGGTTAGACAATTGAGTTCAGTGATTTGTCCAAAGTCACATAGCAAGGAAATGTCTGAGGCCAAATTTGAACCCTGGTACTCCTAAACTAAGCCTGATGCTCCATTTATTATGCTACCTAACTGCCCCAGCATTTACTATATTGTGAAACCCATGACTCACTTTTTTTGCTTTGTACTGAAAGCTCCCCAACCATTTGGCTTCTTTTGGTATCAAACACCTAATTTTTCTTAGCTTTTCATAACTAGTATATTTTGTCTTCTGTGAGAAAGAGTCCTTTCTAAGATTATTCACAAATTGTCTTAGAAGTGAAGACTATTTATAGTCATGTAGGAGGCATATATCAAAGCATTTTAAAGCACTTGGGGTGCTTTTATCTCTTTTTTTTAACCCTTACCTTCTGTCTTATAATCTATAGGAAGTATTGGTTCTATGGCAGAAGAGCAGTAAGGGCTAGGCAATTGGGGTTAAGAGATGTGCCCAGGGTCACACAGCTAGAAGTATCTGAAGTCAGATTTGAGCCCAGGACCTCCTTCTCTGGGCTTGGCCCTCTATTTGCTGAGCCACCCAGCTGCCCCAGGAAGGTTTTATCTTAGTAAGCTTTTTCTTTCATCTTTCCTCAAAGTTTTCAACTTTAAAAAAATCTTTTCCTTTTCCTTCACCAAAGTCCTGCTCTGATGTCTTGGGGAACCATGGGTCTTCAGAAATTATGCAATGGACCTCTGGTTCTGATAGGCTCTCTCAATCTGAAAAGTCCCCTGGTACAGGTACGAGAACGAATTGTATCTGTTGTCTGAGTCATGGCTTAGGTAAATTCAGAGGGATTCATCACCAGGTAAGACATAGGGGTGAGGGTTTTTTGGCCTCAGAAACTCTCAAAGATCATATACTCAGAGAGGTTGGGATCTGTGTTGATGGAGAGAGTACATGCACTCACAAAATTGCAACACTGTAATGTATTTGTTTCATAGATCATTAATTTTTTAAAAAATCATCTTTTTTGGATATTTTAACTAATGATGAATTTCACTCTCTACTAACATAGTGTAGTGGTTGATCTCTGCAGCTCCTGGAGGTCTCTTTCCCAGTTACCTTATATTTATCTTGTATATATTCATTTAGGTATATGTTGATTCCCCCAATGGAATGTAAGCTCCTTAAGGACAAGGATGGTTTTATTTGGTTCCTTGTCTGACAGAGCTCCTAGCACATAGAAAGGGCTTCATAAATGTTTGTTGATTAACTGTTTACAAGCAGGTAATACAATGTTGGGAATTATGGAGTTAAGCGCTACTTTTCTGTTGTACTTCTAAATCTTTTTTAGAGGGGAGGCAATAAAAAGATCAAGAACCAAAACCAATTATGAAAGTACAGGCAGCAAATAGGCAAGATTTAAAGAAAGCAGGAAACTCCTGAGGGTAAATGATGCTGCTTTTCCAGGTATTGACAAAGCAAAGGAGGGGAATTAGTACAAATTCACCAAGTCCCAGTGCAGCAACAAATTCTGTCCAGTCAGGTCACTTCTTAGCTTTCACAAAGGAATACTTACAGAAAAGATAGAGTAAGAACAGAAGTATGAACATTTCATCTCAACATTCTCCCCTGTATTGCCTCAGTCCCTAGGGAGAAAGGGCTCAAACTTAACAGTTTCTCCATATCATTGGTCCCAATGGGTTCTCATCCAATTTTGGTGTCCCTACTAAACAACTCTGTATCTCAGCTATAATGGGCTTTTTTAAGGATCATTCTTCAGAGCTTTCATGAAAGATAGGTTAGACATAAAACCTATTATGGACTACACTCCCAGATCTTCTGATGGTTTACTCTCCTGACCTTTCAAAGCTCACAAATCATAGCCATCTTCAATCTTCTTCATCTAGAAGACAAAATGGACACAGTGGATGAAGAAGCAAGATAACAGACAAAAATGTAAAAGGTTGCAGGTAATTTAGCTTTGAGGAACTCTGGGAACTGTCACTGTCTTTTGGCAGAACAATAAAGCATACACTTTTTGGCTTGTATAATTTTGATAATCTTTTTTTCATCACTAATTTACCTTTCCTCAAATATATGGGAAGTTCTTAATGAACCTTCTAAGGCTAGCTGGTCTACTTTTGAATGTATAATTATTCTGTAAGTTCTATATATTCAGCTTTACCCTCTCAATGCCTTGTCTTTCTTGCGTTGCGCTTCTCATATTTTGATTTGTTGTTCAGTTGTGTTTGACTCTCTGTTACTCCAATAGGGTTTTCTTGGCAAAGATACTGGAGTGGTTTGCCATTTCCTTATCCAGCTCATTTTACAAAAGAGGAAACTGAAGCAAACAGAATTAAGAGATTTACCCAGGGTCACACAGCTAGTGGGTATATGAGACCAGAGTTGAACCTGGCTCCAGGCCTGGCATTCTGTCTATTGTACTATCTAGCTTCCCCCATATTTTGATTATTTCCCTAAAGTTACATGTATATGTGTGGATATTCTTACTTCCTAGAATACAATTAGAGTTTTGATGAGTATCTTCCATATCCATTTACCAATAAAAGAAATATATTTTGGCTATAGTGTAGCAAAAGACTGGTTCTTATTTTCTTATCCTCTTACAGCCACTCCAATCTGTGAGATTTGACCAAAGTGTTGTTGCTTTTTAGCACTCTGTTTACATTGTGCTCATGTGCTCTGCTTTTGGCTTTTGGCTCTTTCTTCACTCTACAAATCTTCCCTTGTTTTTCTGAATTTTTCATGTTTGTCATTCCTTATAAAACAGAATATTCGTTGATATTCATTATATTTTTTTATCCCATTTTATAAATAACAGCTTATCTGTTCTAGGAATTCTTGGACACATGTCATTTCTACTCTTGTTATGATGTTGCCATGAATATTTCCATACATATGAATCTTTTATTGTCATTCATAAAACAATCAATCAAAACATTTATTAAACATCTATTGGCTAGGCATTCGACCATTAACTTTCTTTGGATATGATCAGGGTTATAGCTTCTGTTTTAGAAAACATTTTTCTTGTGGTGGCGAAGAATTGGAAATTAAAGGGATGTTCCTCAGTTGAGTAATGGCTGAACAAATTGTGGTATATGATGGTAATTGTACAATAAAGAATGATGACCAGGATGATTTCAGAAAAAGCTGGAAATATCTACATGAACTGATGCAGAGCAAAATAAGCAGAACCAGGAAAACATTGTATGGAGTAACAGCAGTATTATGGAATGATCAAATGTGATAGACTTAGCTACTGTCAGCAATATAATGATCCAGGACAATTCTGAGGGACTTTTGACAAAGAATGCTATCTACCTCCAAAGAAAGAATTGTTGGGGTAGGAATGCAGATGGAAACATATACTTTTTCAGTTGTTTATTTGGATATGTGTTTGGGTGTTTTGGTTTTATAAGATTATTTACTTATAAAAATGAACAATATAAAAATGTGTTTTGTGTGAAAATATGTGTATAACCTAGATTGAATTGCTTGCCAGCTCAAGGAGTGGAGAGGGAAGGAGGAAGGGAGACAATTTGGATCAATATAACTTCAGAAAACTTATATGAAAAATTGTCATTACATGTAAATGGTAAAAAATAAAATAAAAATAGAAAACATTCTTCTTCCCTTTCTATTTATGATCCATGCCTTACTAACAAACAATAAATTTCATTTATCTGTTTTGATTGCCCCAAACAAGAGCTTTCACTTACCTTTTAGATATAAATTGCTTCAACTAAAATTTCTCTCAACTAATTTATAAAGGAACTTATATAACATGCATTAGAAAAAAATTAGACAAAATTTAATACTTTTTTTTCAAATGTAGTTAGGTATTCAGGATATTGTGATCACATTCTTTAGGTCCTGGAGTACCTGACATGAGAGATACATTTGTTTGACTCCAGTCCCTTCCATATTTTTAATGTCTGAAGGTACTGCCCCTTGCTGAAACAGAAGCAAGAAGAGACAAATTGAGACAGAGAAAGAAGAGCCAAAAATAGATTGAACTTGTGGGTAAAGAACAGTAAACATGGCTACATAGCCAAATATTTCATGGACTATGAACTCACAGGTAGAATTTTCTTCCCTGATTCTCTCAACTGCTTTTCTTTCAATGAGATCAAGGGTTCTAGGTTGAAAAGAAAGATTGCCAATTATTCATTCTCTAACATTTCAGTTCCTAACTAATGACTTTTCCTCTTTGAAACTATTTTATTGTCATCTGTCCTGCAGCAGCATTCTAAAGACCTCAATGCCTTTCCACTTTCCCTACAGTTGAACCTTTCTACAGGTATAGTCTCTCTGTATTAGAAAATTGAAAACTAGAAATTTCCTGGGTGGAGCCAAGATAGAAAAGTAGAAACAGAGAAAGCTCAAACCACTGAAAATCCTCTCCAACCAACCTTAAAATAATGCCTCAAAATGAATATTGGAGTGAAAGAACCAACAAGGAGTCAAAGTATAAAGCAACCATTCTTCAGAGAACAATGTAAAATGTAGGGTGAGGGGGGAGTACAGCTCACAGGAGGCTACACTAAGGAGTACTCAGTGAAAGCCAACAGCAAGCCTTCCTATCCCACATGTACTGTTCCATGTTCTGAACCTGGGCCCAAGCCAACATCGAGACCCCAAGACCGTGCCTAAGCCAAAAGCAGCACAACTCCACCCCATAAAGTTCCAAGCCCCAGCCTGCAGTAAGATCCTGAATCCCAGCTTAAGGTAGGCTGTGCAGCTCATCTGATCTGTGTAAGCCTAGAGCAAAGCTGGGAGCCCCAGTTCAAGCTTGTAATAAGATCTTGAACACCAGAGTAAGGCAGTACCTGGTGTGCCTGATCTGTGTAAGCCCATAGTGAAGCTCTGAGCAAGACAGTTCATAGCTTGCTGACCTAAGCTCAGAGCAAGGTCCAGAGATATCCCCTACCAAAGCTCAAGGCAAAGTTACAAGCCCCAGGACAAGGAAATCCATGGGGTGCCTAACCTGATCCAAGCTCAGAATGAGACCAAAAGCCCCTACCCAAGCCTAAGGCTAGACTCTGAGCCCAGAACAGATCTCTGAGCTATGTAAGTCATCAGTGGCCTCAGGGAGTGATTGAATCAGCAATGGAAAGTGACTTTCAGAGCTCCCAGCCCACAGGCCATCATATAACCTTGGAAGAACACAACCATGTAGAAACTCAGAAATATATTTAAGGGTAGCGTCAATGAAAAAAATGAAGTTAAAAAGAGTCCCTCTCTACACTCTGAACAGAGACCATCTTTAATATAAAAGTAAAAGTTAAGAAAAAGGCTGGGAAAATGAGCAAACATTAAAAAAAGAACACCTAAACTTAGAAAAATTGTATAGAAACAAAGAAGAGCAAGGCATAGACGTTGGAGGAGACAGTGAAAGCAAAGCAAACACATGCAAAACTTCAAAGAAAAAATATGAATTGGTCTCAGGCTCTGAAAAAGCTCAAATTTTTTTAAAAAAATCAATTAAGAGAGGCATATGAAAATTGGGAAAGAGAAATGAAAGCAATGCAAGAAGAAAATAACAGCACATTAAGCCAAATGAAAAAGCATGATCCAAAGCTTCATGGAAAATCATTCCTTAAAAATTAGAATTGGGCAACTAGAAGCTAGACATCAAACAATAAGACAAAATCAAAAGAATGAGAAAACAGAAGAAAACATATAATATCTCAATGGAAAAGCAATGAACCTGGAAAATAGATACAAGAGAGACAATTTAAAAATTATTGGATTTCTGGAAAACCATGATTGAAAAAAAATCCTAGACATCATAATACAAAAAATTTTTGAAGAAAACTGCCCTGATATTCTTGAATGAGAGAGTAATATAGAAATTGAAAGAATCCACAGATCACCTCTAGAAATAAATCCTGGAATGACAACTCCCAGGAATATTATAGCTAAATTCAAATGCCCCCAAACCAAGGAGAAAATACTACAAGCATCCAGAAAGAAACACTTCAGATACCATGGAGCTATGGTCTAGATTACATAGGATTTAGCAGACTCTACATTAAAGGATCAGAAGGCTTAGAATATGATATTCCAGAAGGGTTACAACCCAGAATGACCTATCCAGGAAAACTGAGTATATTCTTTAAGGGGGAAAATGGTGATTTAATAAAATGGAAGCTTTCTAGGCATTCCTGATGAATAGAAAATATGAAATAGAAAATCCAAACACAAGGCTGAAGAGAAGCCTAAAAAGGCAATAAAAGAGAAATTTTAAGGGATTCAATAAGATCAAACTGTGTATATTCCTATATGGGAAGATGATATTTGTAACTCTTAAATTTTTATCAATATTAATGCAGTTAGAAGGAGTGTATATAAACAGAGGGCATGGAAATAAGCTGATTAGGATGATATGATATATAAAAAATAATAAAGATGGGAAAAAGAGAATTGTACTGAAAGAAAAGGAAAGGGAGAGGAGGAATGGGATAAATTATCTCACCTAAAGAGACATAAAAAACTATAGAGTGGAGGGGAGGATGAGGGTGGTGATAACAAATGCTTAAACTTTACTGTCATCATAATTAGTGCAGAAAGGGAATAACAACAATAATGGAACACTATCTTACTCTATAGAGAAATAGAAGGGTAGAAAGGAGGAGGGGTGGTGATTAAAAGCAAAACACTTATGAGGAGAGAGTGAAAGGAAAAAATGAGATCAAAAGGACAAAATGAAATGGTGGAGAATAAACAATTGGCAATCATAACTATGAATATAAATGGGATGAACTTACCCATAAAAAGGGAGCAGATAGCAGATTAAAACCATAATCCCATGATGTATTTGTTGTTTACAAAAAAAAAAAAGCACATTTGAGGCAAGGAGACACACACAGAGTAAAGGTAAGGGACTAGAGCAAAATTTATTGTGTATCATCTGAAATAAAAAAGCAGGAGTAGCAATTATGATCTCAGACAAATCTAAGGCAAAAGTAGATCTAATTAAAAGAGTTAAGGAAGGAAAGCACATCTTGCTAAAAGGTCCTATAGACAATTAAATAATATTAATACTAAACATATATGCACCAAATAGTATAGCCTCCATATTTTCAAAGGAGAAATTAAGTGAGCTTCAAGTGGAAATAGAAAGTAAAACTATACTAGTGGGAGACCTCAACTTGCCCCTTTCAGATCTAGATTAAATCAAACCAAAATAAAAAGAAAGGAAATGAATGAAATGTTAGAAAAATAAGAACTAATAAATCTCTGGAGAAAATTGATTGGGAATAGAAAGGGATATACCTTCTTTTCAGCAATACATAGCATGTACACAAAAAATTGGCCATATATTAGGGCATAAAAGATTCACAAATACAGAAAAGCAGAAATAATAAAGGCATACTTTTCAGGTCATAACACAAAAATTATAATCAATAAGGGTACATGGAAAGACAAATAAAAAATAATTGGCAACTAATCTAAAGCTAAAAGGGAGTAGATCAATGAATAAATTTATAGAAACAATAAGTTCATTAATTAGAATGACAACAAGGATAGAAACCTATCAAAATTTATGGTATACAGTCAAAGCAGTACTCAGGGGAAACTTTCAATCTTTATGCTTACATCAATAAAATAGAGGAAAAGCAGATCAATGAATTGGTAATGCAGCTAGAAAAAGAACAAATTTAAAATTCCCTAATTAAAGACTAAATTGGAAATCCTAAAAATTAAAGGCAAAATTAATAAAACTGAAGGTAAGAGAACCATCAAACTAATAAATAAAATTAGGAGTTGGTTTTATGGGGGGGGGACCAAATAAAATAGACAGAGAATTGGCTAATTTGATTTTTAAAAAAGGGAAGAAGAAAATAAAATAATCAGTGTCAAAAATGAAAAGCATGAACTCGCCACCAATAAAGAGGAAATTAATTATTAGGAACTATTTTGTCCAATTATATGCCAATAAATCTGACAATATAAGTGAAATGGATGAATATTTACAAAGAATATAAATTGCCCAGATTATCAAAAGGGGAAATAGAATACTTAAATAATCTTATCTCAGAAAAAGAAATTAAACCATCAATTAACTCCATAAGAAAAAAAAAAAAACCCAGGGCCGTATGGATTCATAAGTGAATTCTATCAAACATTTCAAGGACAATTAATATCAATACTATATAAAATATTTGGGAAAATGGACAAAGAAGGAATCCTATCAAATTCTTTTTATGATATAAATATGGTATTGTTAACTAAGTCAGGAAGAGCAAAAACAGAGAAAGAAAATTATGGGTCAATTTCATTAATGAATACAGTTGCAATTTTTAAAAATAAAATACTAGCAAAGAGACTACAACAATATATTTTACAAGGTTCATTCATTCTGACCAGGTGGGATTTACACCAGGAATGCAGGACTGGTTTAAAATTAGGAAAACTATTGGCATAATTGACCATATTACCAAACTAACAGAAGTCACATGATTATCTCAATAGATAGAGAAAAGGTCTTCGACAAAATACAACACTCATTCCTATTAAAAAATACTAGAAAGCATAGGAATAAATGGTTGTTCCTTAAAATGATAAATAGTATCCTACCTAAAGCCTTCAGCAAGTATCATCTGCAAAGGGGTTAAGTTAGGGAAGGGTTTCAATAAATGACAAATCATGAAGATATTAAAGATGTATTCAAAAGCTAATGCTAATGAGCAAAGTGTTCATGTATCAGATATTTCACATGGTTTATAAATACTGAATCTTTCTATTGGTTTGGATGTAAAACTGTTGGGCTTAGAAATTGTACTTTCAAAGAAATGAAGCTGTGGCTGGCTGACAGGCTAAAAAAGATCCTCCTGAATGGGTAAGGCTTACACTTAGCATCTGAAAAAGTTTTGACAAGGGTTCCAGGAAGACAGAAGTTTTTTCACTAGTCAGGAAGCACTTGTAAATTATGCTTCCTGGGCATCTAGTTGAACAATTGCATTATTACCTGTTTCATTGTCTTTGTAATTTTATGCTAAAACCATTCCTGTTTCCTTTGTTTGATGGACATCCTGAAAATCCCCAATGCTACAAAAATATAATAAATGGGTCAGTGAGCACACACTCTCTCTCTGACACCATGCTGCATACTTTCTCCATGTTCTTTGGTATTTACTCAATGCATCTCCACACTTAAACACTTTCCCATTTGTTTTCCCAGGCTTTGGCTTCCCTCTAGGGTGAAAGGATCCATGCAAGATATTTGGAGAGGCTGGTCCTCTTCAGTTAGAAGTCTAACCAATAAGATCAGGAGTGAAGTGAAGATGCCCATTATCACCACTATTTAATATTATATTAGAAATGCTAGCTTTAGCAATAAGAAAAGAACTAAACTGTCACTCTTTGTGGATGATACGATGGTATATTTAGAGAATCCTAGAGAATCAACTAAAAACTAATTAAAATAATTATTAACTTTAGCAAAGTTGCAGGTTACAAAATAAATCTACATAAATCACCACCATTTCTAGATATTACCAGCAAAGTCCAACAGTAGGTGATTGAAAGAGAAATTTCATTAAAAATAATTCTAGACAATCTAAAATGCCTGGGAATCTTTCAACAGAAGAAAGAACTCTTAGGGCAAAAATGGACGAGGGTTCGGTAATCTGTGGAGGGAACTGCTGACATGAAAAACATAGGGCAGGGAGAAAGTGAGAGTAAAAAATGCAAGAAAACACACACACACACACACACACACACACACACACACACACACACACACGGTAAATTGGAAGGTGCCCAAAGCCACTTCTTCCTCCTTCTGATGCCCTGGCTGAGCTGTTTGTATTTAAATGCAAATCAACCAAGGAGAGAGTCAAGCAATTAGCAAAACAAGAGATGAAAGTAAAAACATGTTTTCACATGGATAATACAAGATTTTTGGGAAAGGATGTTCATGCCTACATTTGCTGATTCTAAAGTGAGAAGCAATATGTATACCTTTTTTTTAATTGATCTTCCTTGTATGGAAGCTTATCCATAGGAATCCTTTCCTGTTATCACAGATGTGTGAAAATCCTTTGCTACATGACTTTTAGAAAGCTGTTAGATAAAAAACCTGCTTGCTCAGATGTTGGCTGAGAGGATGAGCCTCTTCGTAGAAAGTTAAAATAAGTTTTGTTTCCTGACTTGGTACTTTAGCAACAAATCAATTCTCTGATTAAAGGATCCAGTTCAAATCAATCTTGCGAATTATTAAATATAGCCATAACAAGAAAACTGCATTTGCAACCATATCTTACTTTCACTGTCCCTCAACTATTGTTTATTGGGATCAGCTTTGACCATATTTTCATAATCCTCAGGATACATCATTCTCTGATTCCTTCACTTAATTACAGAACTATAAAGAAGAAATTAATCAACAAGACTTTCAGAGAAACTTCCTTTAGATTCTATGATTAAATTTGGAACTTAATCCAAAAAGTAGTATATTAAATATATTTGGTCATGGCTTTATACTAAACCATGGGAATGTCAAAGTAAAATAAAATCAATCAATTTTATACATAGTGATGAGATCTATGTAAAAACAGTTATATCAAATTTGGAGTATAATTGTCTGAAAGATAAGAACAATCTCTTACAAAATTAGTACGTTCTGAGGCTTCAACATTTTCCCCCAAGGGGCTTCCAAACCTAACCAACTAATTCAAATTATGAATTTTTTCATTAAGCCTGCAAATATAAAACAGAGTGTTTCTTTAACAAAGGAAAAATAAGTGAAAGATACATTTTTGATCTCACAACAGACAGAAACATATAGCTTTCAAGTCTCTAGGATGAGATCATGATATTAGAAATTAGAAATTCAAGCCATTGTATAGTATGAGAACAAGCTAGCCTTCACATGTTGTCTGTGGCTTCTACAAAAATTCCCATTTAATTTCTTATACTGACATGTAATATGTTAAAACCATGATGGAGAAAGTCACAATGTGGAAGGGATACCTATAATGAGTTCTTTGTTACTGGGATGTTCAAGTAAAGAACCTGGATGAACCTGTTATGAATGTCCAAGTACTGAGGAACTGGGGGAGAAAGAGTGGCCTGGCACATGACCTTTAGAGTCCTTTGCAGAATGTCTCTTAATTGGGGAATGACTGAACAAATTGTGGTATATGATGGTGATGGAATTCTATTGTACTATAAAGAATTATTAATAAACAGGATGAGTTCAGAAAGACCTGGAAAGACCCACATGAATTGATGCAGAATGAAATAAATAGAACCAGGAGATCATTACACACAGTAACTGCAATATTGTGGAATGATCAAATGTGATAGACTTCGCTACCAACAACAATACAATGATTCAGGACAATTCTGAGGACTTAAGAAAAAGAATGCTATCCACCTCCAGAGAAAGAACTGTTGGAGTAGAAATGCAGGTGAAAACATATGAGTTATCATTTGTTTATTTGGGTATATGCTTTGGGGTTTTGGTTCTATAAGATTATTTGCTTACAAATAATAAATATTAATAAAATAAATAACAAAATGAATAATATGGAAATGTGTTTTGCATGATAATACATGTATAACCCAGGCTGAATTGCTTGTCAACTCAGGGAAAAGAGAGGGAAGGAGGGGGAGGCAATATGGATCATATGACTTTAGAAAACTTGTATGGAAATTTGTTATTAAAATAAAAAAAGTCCTTTGCAACTTTAAGATGCTACTGTTTTATTTTTAGGGAGGGGGAAAATATGCAAAAGTAGCAGAGAAAATATACTTCCATGAGTAATGATGAGCTGTCTTTATTTTTTAAATCACCTGAAATCAAAGAAAATCAATACATGAAGCATAGGAAGATGTATGAGACATTATCAGGGAAAAAGGAAAAGAACTTCTATGTTAAAAAAATATTTAAAGCATCTCTCATTGTGGTATCAAAGACCTAGAAATTGAGGGAATACTCATCAGTTGGGGAATGACTAAACAAGTTGTGGCATGTGATTGTGATGGAATACTACCACACCATAAGAAAACATGAGCAGGTAAAATTTTTTTAAAAACTAGAAAAATGTACATGAAATTATAAAGAGTGAAATGAGCAGAACCTAGAGAACATTATATACAGAAACAGAAATATTATTCAAAGAATAACTTATGAATGTCTACCTCTAGAGAAAGAATGGAAATATTCATAGTTTTAGAGCTACGTATATACGTTTGTCACATGATGCCTTCTCCAATGTGGGGAGAGGAGAGAGGGAGTTTTATTGAATTTTAAAGAGACATTGTCTCTACTATCATGGAGCTTCATCTTACTAAGGAGAAGCTCAAAGCTTTTAGCTTCTTCCCCTTACTCTGTTTTTTGTTTGTTTGTTTGTTTTTTTAATGAGCACTACTCTTCCCCAGAGTTCAGGACCAGACCAAGAACATTTTCTTAAGAGTCAATATTGTGTATTTTCTTCACTATTAGGGGAACAGATGCTCACTTTCTTTCAACTGTCCCTAAGCCCTCCTCTTTCATTCTAATCTTCCACCTGTTGCTTTCCTGATTCTGAGAATAAAAACAAATCAAGATTCTGAGAAGGGAAATTTTTTTTAGTTTTAAGGCAATATGGATGCTGGTATTCATTCTGGATGATAAATTTCTGATAAAGATAGGGAATGGACCTGTGAATTCATTGATCAGTTTCCATTGAGGAAATCTCTACCAAAACACATTTGTACCTTCTCTGAAACTTATTGAAAAGATAGCCGGGAAGTTGAGAAGAGGCATGATTTGTCCAGTCAGTATGTGTCAGAGGCACAACTTGAACCCAGGTCTTCCTCACTATGATGTCAATCCTCCATCAACTACACAAAATAAATGAGACACAGTGAGCTGGACTTGGAGTCAGGAAGACCTGAATTCAAATCCAACCTCAGATTTGTAATAGTTGTGTGTCCTTAAACAAATCAATTAACCTCTGTCTGCCTTAGTTTCCTAGTCTCTAAAGTGGAGAAAACCATCACACCTCCATCCCAGGGTTGTTTTGAAGATCAGATGAGATAATACTTGTAAGGTGTTTAGTAGAGTGCTTGGCATATAGTGCTATATAAATGCTAGCTATTATTACTATTATAAATATAATTATGCCACATTTCACAGTTAACTTTGACATAGCACAGGGGTAAGGATGCTGCATTGGAATTAGAGGAGTTGAATTCCAATTCTGGTTCGAATACTACCTATGTAACCTCAGACAAGTTACTTTACTTATTCTGGCTCCGTTTCATAGGCTATAAAATGAAGACCTTGGCCAAGTCTAGGATTCTTTGTTCCTGTTGGAAGCCAGGAATTTCCTCAAACTCTCCAAAAGAAGTCAAGGAATAAAGCAAAATTATAGAAGGTTGGTGCCCAAGTCAGCCTCAAAGGAAAAGCACACCATTTCTAGGACATTTGTGGCCTAACATTTTTGGTTTTTCTTCTAAATATCTTGGTGGTGCCTTATTCACAAGCTCAGGCTAGATCATAGTAGGCCAAACTACTTTGGGCCAGGTCCTCCTCTCTCCCTTTCTAAATTCTCCCCACCATTCTTCCCTGACTTAGGTAACAGTGCCCCATCTAGTGCCAAAGAGACAAGGAAGTGATTTATCTCCAATACTGCCCTAGTGGGGTTGTACCTACACACTCACCAGTTTTTACATTTTCAGCAGTGGCCCTCAGGCGTCTTGATATTTTTGCCTTTTCCCTTCCCTCATTGTGTTCTTTCAGGATCATTTCTAAGTCAATGAGAAGACCCATGGCGAGTGCAGTTTGGGGAAGAGAGTCTACAATAAAGTCCACAGAGACTGCCATTTCATAAATGCGATAGCTCTTCTGGATTGATTCCATTCTGGCCTCAGATTCCCTCTCCTCTCTTTTCTTGTCTATTAGTCTTGCCCTGGGAATATTGCTCTTCTTAATGTTCTTGTCCTTTGAGAGCACCAAATGCTATGGATGGAGGATTTTGAGTCCTACTGGTGTAGCACAGAATTCTCTGATGTCAATTAAAATGACATAATAGGCTGGGGATACCATGAAGGATGGACTATACCCCAATCCTCTCCCCCACACCCACCGCACATACCCTAGCTCACCAATTACTCTTTTTATTACAAAGACATATGAAATAATTCCAAGTGGGTTTTGTCCTCTTAAATGTGTCATTTGTCTTCATGTTATTTAGCCTCCTGTCCCTGCCCTGGATCTTCCGGGTGCAGATTCTCACTTTCTTCATTTTGACCCCAATTTTGTTAGTATTTATTGTTTCATTCCCTTCTTAATTAAAAATGTGGTATCCAAGGCCTTCTTGGACTCCATAATGAACATGTTCTTTAAAGGCTTCTAGAATGGGGGAACATATTCCAGTAGGACAAACAATGGGATACATTGTTGTTGTGACCATGCTGTAAGGGAATCCCAAGCCCTGGTTTTCCCCAAGTTTCTCTTGAGAGTCCTCCTGGTTTGTCCATCTCTTCCCTTTCCTCACGGTGTTCTTTCAGATTAGTCTCTGAGTCAGTCAGCAGATCATTGGCGAATACACTTTGGGGAAGAGAATCCACTGGACTCTTTGGATACAAGCTGGTCATCATTAAGTGGGAGGGGTCTTCTGATTTGGCACCAAAATATCGGCATCACACAAAGTGACCACTGCTTTTAGAGATTTCTCTTGGGTGTAGAAGGGCCTTCTGACCTGTTGACAAAGGAATAATAAAAACAGAAGTAGTAAACCGAAGGAAAAAGAAGCCCCACTGTCCTCTGTTCCTTAGCTCTGGTCTCCTAAATGGACCCAAGATGGACTAGAGTTTCTCTCATGGCCCCCAGGAAGTAGAATGAATAAGGTCTCAGCTTTGATTTTCTTAGTTGACCTTACTCTTGGTGAACTACCTCCATCCTCAAACCATCAGGAAGGCGTCAACGTGTTAGAGAGGAGGGCATCTATGTTCTCATCTTCCACCCTTATTCAATTCATTTCTTATTCTGAGAGAATTTTCCTGTGGAGACTAGAAAGTTCTCCAGGATAAGCCACTCCACCCATTTTTCATCTTTGGGGTTAGAAATCCATTGGGTATTGTCAAATAAATGTTATCTATTCCAGCTTCTAAACTCCAACAATTTCACTCTCTAGACTCACAACTGGACCACAATGTCCACTGGACATTGGACTAAGATAAAATATTTCTTAGTTTTCCTGTTCACAGCAAGGGCCATAGGCAGCATTGATTTAGAGGATAGAGGACTGGACTTGGGAGTCAAGGAGATTTGGGTTCAAATTCTGCAACTTCTCTTGACCTCAGTATCCTCATCTATAAAATAAGGTAATTGTGTTCAAGGACCTCTAAGGTCTCTTCCACCTCTAAATATAGGATTCTTTGTCAGCCAGTGCTCCTCACTATCTTACCCCCAACGGAATTTCAGACTATCCATACCTGCCCTTTTTATTCTACTACACTTCCTCTGGAAAAATTAGAAGTGTTGAATCAAAATCTTAGATTATCTGAAATCAAACCTTCTGTGCTCTACTCCAAGGGAATTAAGTTCTTTATAGTTTATTTGAAATCTAGTTGAAGCTCTTTTTCAGGACATTAACCATATCCTTATTTTTCCCAAGACCATTTTTAAAAGGAAACATTTAGTATTGCTGGATCTCTATTTTTTTATTGCAAGACTGTTATCATCTGCTGTCCCTAGGCAAAAGCATCATTTTAACTTTGGACAGAAGAGGACTCTATAATTCACAGTGTGTAGTACTTTCAATTTAGTTCTCACTGTCTCGGTATTTGTGTGAGAGAGAGACACAGAGAGAGAAATGGAAGACTGAGATGCTGAGATGGAGACAGAGAGAGAGAGAGAGAGAGAGAGAGAGAGAGAGAGAGAGAGAGAGAGAGAGAGAGAGAGAGAGAGAATAAGGCCCTCAAGGAGCTTAATTATCTAATAAATTATATAATAACTGTAAAGGGCTTAGCAAAATGCCTTTTACACAGTAGCTATTATATAGATGACAATGATGATGGAATCAGACTGAACAATTAGTACTTAAAAAACATTTTATAGAATAGTTTCCCCATATCAAGAATGCTGTTAGTTTTATTCTTTTCATTGTAATAATAAGTAATTTTAGTGTTATCATTTATGACAGCATTTTTAGAGCATTTCATGTTACCCTCCACAACCTACCCTGGGCCCCCCAAAAATGTAGAGAGGAAAACTAGATTGAAGGAGATAGAAGGAGAAAGTTACACCAATCAGAACTTAAAACAAGAGAAGATCATTTGAAATAATTTAAACGAACTCCTTTCTTTCACAGATGAAGATCAGATTAGAGGAGTAAGTAGCAGAGCCAACTTGAACCTAGACTTGAAATATAGTATCAAACTTCCCACCTCCATTTTTTTTGGGTACAAATTGAGAAAATTTCCCTCCTCCAAACTGAGGAGAACAGCAGTCTTGGTGCCTTTTAATAAGACTATACATTTAGAGCTAAAAGAGACTTATTTTACAAATGAGGAATCTGAAGCTCAGAGGAGTCACAAAGATAGAACGTGGCAGAGCTCACATTTGAACTCGAGTCCCCTGGCTTCAAATTCAGTACACATTTCACTGCCTCCCATGCCACCTTACTATTTATTGCCCTTTTATCTGCCTGCTCCCCACTCCAGTTTGCCCCTGCACTGGTAGATTCTAATAGTTTCCACAGCCTTCTTGGCTATCCACTCCTTCCAATAGTCAGTTATCAGGCTGCTCCTTATGTGACTTTTTTTGTTTGTTTATGACTGAGGAATCCTTCCTGTTTCTCCTTACTGAGAGGGCATACTCTATGGAAGTACCATAGAAAGACAGAATTTGAGAGTTGGAAGTCATCTGGGTTCAACCCATATAAGGAAGAAATATCCACTATAATATTCCCAACAGATGGTCCTCAGCCATCTGCTTGAAGATCTCAAATAAGGGGGAACCCATTATTTCCTAAGATATCCTGCTATATTTTGAACATTTGAGGTCTTGGTCAATCATACCCGTCTCTTGCCTTCTGTGTAGTAATCTGGGAAGTATTGTAGTCTTGCCTATAACTTCCCTGTTATACCAACAATATAACCTCTCCCATTCCTAAACCACCTGACAGGCCTTAGATCAGATTGTGAACTGAATTAGATGGACAGACACCTGTTGGGCTATATAATTTAACTAAGGAAATATAGAGATGGATATCAAAAATGAGAAAAAATGGTTGGAAAAGTAGAGGTTGAAAGCTTGTGAAAAAGGAACATTTTTACAGTACTTGGAGTTTTTGATTAGGAAAGAATATTGAGGACTGGTGAAGAGAATTCATAGGACAAAGAGGGAAAACTTTAAAATTCATAAAAAATAAAAATTTGGAGTTTATGAATGGGAAAAGAGTAAGGGAAGAAGAGAATTGATCTTTCTGGTAGAAAGGATTTGGAGTTGATGTAGAAATTCAAGGACTATGGAAAAGCCTGCTAAAGTGCTGTCAATCTCCCAATCAAAAACCTCTCCCTTTCCTCTCTTGTTCACTTTTTTCTTTAAACCCTTAACTTCCATCTTGAAATTAATACTGTGTATTCATTCTAAGGCAGAAGACAGTAAGGGCTAGGCAATGGGGGTTAAGTGACTTGTCCAGGGTCACACAGCTATGAAGTGTCTGAGGTCAGATTTGAACCCAGGACCTCCCCTCTCTAGGTCTGGCTCTTAATCTACTGAGCTACCCAGCTGTCCCCCAAAGATTCATCTTCTTGAGAGGTGAGTTCTGCCCTAGATTCCTATGCCTACCAGAGAGGGAAGTACCCATAGCCCTTTTATCTATTATAGATAAGGACTTGAAGTCTGGGACAAAGAACCTCCAGGGACCTAATGGGAATGACTAGACAACTGGCTTAGGCTTGAACATCTTGTTGGGGTTTTCTCCAGAAGGGAATTTGGGGGGGGGGGGAAATCCACAACTTGTGTTATTTGGAAGTCAGAACTTATATTCTCATGGAAATAATATTAAACTTGTAAGGTAGGGTGCCCTGGGCAATCTGCTATCTTTAGTAAATTACATATAAACAATAAATTTTAAAATTCATAGAATGCTAAAGAGACCCTGAATAAGTCTAGCTCATGGAAGATATACTGTTCTAATCAATATCTTAAAAACAAACAACAACAACAAACCTTTATGTTCCATCTTAGAATCAATACTTAGAATAGGTTCCAAAGCAGAAGAGTAGAAAGTACTAAACAATTGGGGTTAAGTGACTTGCTGAGGGTCACACAGCTAGCTAAATTTGAACCCTAGACCTCCTATCTCCAGGCCTGACTCTCTATCCCAGGGGTCCCCAAACTGTTTACACAGGGGGCCAGTTCACTGTCCCTCAGACCGCTGGAGGGCCGGACTAGAAAAAAAAACTGAACCAATCTGTATACTGCTGTCTGGGATAGCGGAGGCTGTGATGGCCTGTCACACCTTGCACAGTACCATCACTGCCACCACTCTGCCGGGCAGCAGTATACACAGTGCAAAATCCCCTCCCCCAGATCACTGCTCACCATGCTGACGTCTTCCATTGTGCAGCCACATAATCCTTTGTGTGGCGCCTCGTTCTCATTCAGTTACTCTCCAAACAAGGTGCAAAGGATTATGTCACCGGAAGTAGTACTGTACATGAGCGACACCACACTTTGTGGCACCACCACACACAGAGCTCCTCTATTGACCACCAATGAAAGAGGTGCCCCTTCTGAAAGTACTGAGGGGGCTGAATACATAGCCTCGGGGGACCGCATGTGACCCATGGGCTGTAGTTTGGGGACCCCTGCTCTATCCACTGAGCCACTTCCTTGTCCCCCAACAATATATTTTAACCAAAATCCACTATCCAACTGTGGAAACTGCTATGTTGTCATTTGCCCAATGATCCACTAATTATATGATTGCATCATATTATGTATTATATGATTATGATCCGTTAATTGTATTATGAAGGGTTATGGTTCAAGGTCAGATTTGAGTGGGACCCCTGTGTTAAGGGCAGGAACCCTTTGGCTAGCCTTCAGACTGGGCTTCATGCTGTGAAAGCCAATGTAGGAGGGTAACAGAGCTGTGGGAGTAAGAATCAAGGAGGGAGACTTTATCCCTGAATAACTGAACCAATTTCAGTCTGAACAGGCAGGTCTGATGACTTGGTTCTGAAGTCAATGACTTGTGAATAACAATCCAAACACCAACATCTGAAGGAGTGGGGAAGGTGTGAGACAGAGCAGAGTGGGATCCCTGTAAAACTACTAGTCCTGTCAGAACCTGGAACCAGAGAACTTGACTGTCAAAATGAAGGTATGGCTTTGTAATTTGTCATACTGGTTGTAACCCTGGTCTAAAGGGGAGTTCATTTGGCACCCTAATTTGACTTTCTTTAGAAACAGAACTTACCTTTTGTGGATAAACTAGGAGAAACAGAAGCAGGATTTGTGATATGTGGGTGCTCGGTCTGTCCTTACTTTATCACAAGCAGATAGTGCTGGAAGCCTGAGGGATAAGGTGCCACTCTTAGCTGGGATGTGTAAAACTGGATGTGGCTTTATGCTCCAACTCTTTCAAACACTCATTCAGGGGGCAGCTAGGATGACTCAGTGGATAGTGTCAGCCTGGAGTTTGGAGGAATTGGATTCAAATCTGATCTCACACACTTCCTAGCTGGGTGACCCTGGGCAAGGCACTTAACCCCAGGTACTTAGCCTTTATCACTCTTATGCCTTAGAATAGGGATCAGTACTAAAACATAAGAGTTAAAAAATATTCATGCAAAATGTCAGTATTGAAAGAAACCCAGGGTTGAACAGGAATCCTCTATGACAAATGGCCAACTATCTCTTGGAGATCTCCATTAAGGAGGCATCAGAGTGGTGTGGCTGTGTCACAGACACATCCTAGAGAATCATAAAGTCATTTGATTCATTTCACCAAGTACTTATTTTCTGACTTTGCTATGTATTCAACATTATGTCTCCTCCTGGCCAAGGATCATTGGCCTCATCTCAGGACTTTTCCCTACCAATCTGTAGGTAGCTGAGAAGCTAAAGTACCTCCATTCTGTCTTTTATCTTGCCCCTGAACTTGTTTGTATTGCAGGGTCCGGTCCTCTCCCCCATTCTCCACCCCAACCTTTTGCTCCTTCAGGGAGTTTCTGCCAGTGCTGGTGGGGTTGCTTTGCTGGGGAACTCAATAAACTTTTTACTGGTTCCTAAATTTATGGTATTGGTCTTGGATTATGGTTTTGGTGTGAGGAATTTGGTTCTGGCTTGTTGCAGCACCAACAATATTACTTACACTTTTTATAATGACTTGAATCATTTTGTGGGAAAGCATTATTATTCCCAATTTTTATAAGAGCAAAGAAGAAGAAGGTGGATTCTTTACATGATATTTTGATTTAGAAAAGTTTAGCAGCTTTCCAAGACCAAGAGAATAGGAATAATGTCCCAGTGGTGTCTGAATTTAAGCATTTGGCTATTATG
Source organism: Monodelphis domestica (assembly GCF_027887165.1). Classification (NCBI taxonomy): domain Eukaryota; kingdom Metazoa; phylum Chordata; class Mammalia; order Didelphimorphia; family Didelphidae; genus Monodelphis; species Monodelphis domestica. The sequence continues at coordinate 595,000,220 of NC_077227.1, read as the reverse complement.
ATTTGAGGGACAGCAAAGGAATAATAAGGAGCAATGATAGCATCTGCATACCTTTAGGAGGTTCAGACAACTGAGTACCCAGCTAGCAAGAGGAAGAAATCACCAGATAACTGCTTTCTACCTTCTCTTTTTCCATTTTTCAATGACCAAAACCTCAGGGAATCTCCTTCCTGGCCTGCTCCTAGAGTCTCTCTCTGTGCGTCTCTGTCTGTGTCTCTGTCTCTCAACATTGGGGAAGCATTCTAGGGTCACTGACCTCATTGTGCTGAGGTCCAGGATTTCTCTGTAACCCTCAAGAATTTGTCTTTAAAACTTGACTTCTGAATCAGTATAACAATTTTGGGAAGCAATTAGGAATTTTGAAATCAAGTGACTAAAATGGCCATACTCTTTGACTTAAAGAATCCACTACTAGGCATATGTCCCAAGGAGGTTACTAATAAGAAGAAAGTTCCCAAATACAGCAAAATAAATACAACAGCACTTTTTGTGGTAGTAAAGAATTAGGGAGGAGAAGAATTGAATGGGGAATGGTTAAATTTACATAAACTGATACAGAGGCAAGCAAATATCCATGGAAACAATGTACGCAGTGAATACAACACAATTTATTATCAAAATGAGAATTGGGGAAAAGGACATTACCACAAATGAGAAATCAAGAAAACTATGAGATATAGATGTAGCATGATATAATGGATTGAATGTAGCATTTAAAATAAATTCTGAATTCAAATCCTGTCTAGAGATACACATTAACTATCTGGCCATGAATGAATGAATCACACCTCTGTAAGCTCCAGGCCAGTTTTCTAAAACAACTCTAAATAAAAGTCACCTTGTGACTAGAGCCCATACTAATGAAATTATATAGTTTATGCATGATTTCATTTATTATTATTTATAGGAATGTTGTTAGTAGTAATTGTTAATGTTTTAAATTTCCAAAACAAAGTCAGAATACATAGGACTTGTTTCCCCCCACTGTACTTCCAGACTTTTTCTTTGCCTCCTCTTTAAAAAAAATCTTTCCTCTTTTGAAGTCCACCTAATGAAAATTTTTCACCTAATCAAAATGAATCCCTGATCATTCTTATTCCTTTCTCAAGTCGTTTTCAATGTCTGGTTCACCATTTTCCTCCCCGTCTCATATTTTTATACAGGGAACTTTAAAATTCAATAAATGCTCTCTCAAACTCCCTAACTTCCCATTTCTTCAATTTCCTTAAGTCTCATGACCTACTCCTGCACACTATCTCATCCTGACTAGGCACATACTTGCATATTAACTCTTACTATTTACCCACAAATGTTCTGTTACCCTAATCAGCAACTCTGACACCACCCTCTTTGACCATAATTCCTATCATTCCCTCTTTCCCTATACTACCTACTACCCTTATTCTCTGCCTTCACTGGGACTTCCATTCCTTCAACTCTTTAGCACTTTCTCAGGCCAGTAAATCTCCACTGATTTTACTCTGATGTCTCTCTAATGTCAAACCAGTAGTCAGCAATTCAATTTAATATAGTCCTCTGCTCTTCAGTCCCTTGCCTGCCTTTTGCCCTGTCACCATTCACCATTGTCCTATCACCTCAGACCTAGATTACTCCCACCATTCACCTCTTCCAGTTTTCCACAAGAGCTACTGAATGAAACTGGAGGAAATCCCACAACCATATTGTCTGGGTATACTAATGTTGTTGTTTTTCAATCATTTAAGTCATGTCACTCTCTGTGATATTTTGGGATTTCCTTGACAAAAATCCTGGAATAGTTTGCCATTTCCTTCTCCAGCACATTTTACAAATGAGGAAACTAAGGCAAATAGAATAAAGTGACTTGCCCAGAATTATCCAACTAATAAGAGTTAGATTTGAACTCAGATCTTCTTGACTCTAATGCCAGCATTCTATATTCACTGTGCCACCTAACTGCCCTGGGTACATTACATTTTCATGTAATTCTATTTCAACTGGGTCCTTATTGCATCAAGAGTCATCTTATCCCTCATTTAAATTCCCAATCCTATTCCTAACAGAAACTATAATAAGTCTTTTCTCTTCTGAAACCTTCCACATTTATTCTATATCCTACCCACTATCCCCAAACCTACTTGCCAGCTAAGGACCTTGACTCTTTATTGAAAAAGTTGAGACCTTTTGATGTGAGCTTCCTCATCTCCCATTCTCTTCACCTCAAACTTCCTGATACCATCTCTTATTCTCTCCTTTCCCCCCATAATCTTTGACAAATGGAAATACCTTCTCTTTGCCAAGACCATTCTCTACATGTTCATTTGATCCCATTCTGTCTTCTCATTCCCCTTAATCATCATTCCTTGCTTTTCAATTTTAATAATCTCTGTCTTGATCTTCAGAATTTTGTGTGTGTGTATTGAGGGTTCTAGATTTGTTCTTTTTCTAGTTTTTTTTTAGCTGAATGCCTAATTCAAAGTAGAAAAGTCTACTTTTTCATTAATGTCAATTCTTAGAGATATGATTTTTCCCATAAGCACTACTTTGCCTGCATCTCACAAATTTTTACTCATTATTATCATTACCTTTAATGAAATTATTATTTCTATGATTTTTCCTTTGACCCACTCATTATTTAGGATTAGATTATTTAGTTTCCAGTTAATTCTTACTATATTCTTCCAAGGCCCTTAATGGAATATGATTTTTATTGCATTATGTTCAAAAAAGGATACTTTTAATATTTCTGCTTTTCTGATCTTATTTGTAAAATTTTATGCTCAATTTTTGTGAAGGTGCCATGTACAGCTAAGATAAAGGTATACTCTTTGTATTCCCAATTAGTTTATCATGTCTAACTTTTCTAAAATTCTATTCATCTCCTTAACTTCTTTCTTATTTATGACTAGATTTATCTAGTTCTGAAAGTATCACCTTCTCTTGTGAATCTTCAGCCTCTTCCTAGCAACTTGTTTCTTCCTTGTCTTTTAAAAATATGCCCATCTCTCTATCTAAAAAACAAACAAACCCAAAAAGTCTTCACTCTAGTTCTCACCTGACATATGACCTTTTTTTAAAAGCTACTTTCCTTGGGAAAAGTTGTCTATTCTCACCTCCTATTCTCTCACTAACTTGAAATTGCTTTCTCCAAAGCTACCAGTTATTTGCCAAACCCAATTGTCTTTTCTCATTCCTAATCTTCCTTGATCCATCTACTGCATTAAACACTGTTGATCATCCTTTTCTCCTTAATTCTCTTTCCTTTCTGAGTTTTCATAATACTACTCTACTTGGGAGCAACTAGCTGGCTCAGTGGATGGAGAGCCAGACATAGAGAATAGAGGTTCTGGACTCAAATATAGCCTTGGACACCTCCTAGTTGTGCGACCTTGAGCAAGTCACTTAACTTTGCCTAGCCTTTTCTCTCGCCCTTACCACTCTTCTTCCTTGGAACCAATATACACTATTGATTCTTCAATGGAAAGTAAGGTCTAAAAAAATACCACTGTACTTGTTGATTTACTGCCTTGTCTGACTTTTACTTCTCAATCTTCTTTATTGACTTATCATGCATATCATTCTCCCCCTCCCCCCAACTATCTGTTTTTCTCAAAGTTCTGTACTGGACCCTCTTCTCCCTTTATACTTTATATCTTGGTAACCCTATCGTTTTCCATTGGTTCAGCTATGAAGACAATGAAAGTAACTTATGAGCTAAATCACTGATTTATCTCTATGAAGATGACTCCCAGATCTAACTAAGGGAACCATTGAACCAACTTATATTGGCTTTCTAGAGCTGATTGTTAAATTTACAGTGTGAACATTTACCCCTCAGAAATTGGCAAATGCTACAAATCAGGAACTGAGTTGTGGTTTTGTTCACTGTCTAAATTTAAATGACAAAAATTTAAAATGACCAAAAGAATGCCAATAATACAAATTATTTTTTAAAATGTCCTATGTACTTTCTTCCCTCATGAGACCCAGTTGTTAAATATTTACTAGCACATTCCCCTGAGTTTCAACCTAGTATCACCAATCACTTATTGAACATTTTAATCTTGATGTCCTGGAGATATTTTAAACTTACCATGTCTAAAAATTCAACTTTTCCTCCAAACCCTCCCCTCTTTCAAACTTGCCTATTTCCATGAAAAAGATCACCACTTTTACAAAGTCTCAGGTTTGTAATTCTGACGTTACCCTTAATTCCTCTCTCTTGCTCATCCCACATATCCAATCAGTTATCAACTCTTGCCATTTCTAACTTCATGTCTGTTGTACATGACTCCTTTTCTTCACTCATTCAGCTAACACCTGAGTTCAGGCCCTCATCACTTCCCACCTAGGCAACTGATGAAAGTGAAGTTTCTGAGTTTGGGAAAGGAGTAACAGAAGAGGAGTTATATAGAGTTAAGCCACCATGGCTCATACCCCAAAGGTCTAGGGCAAGGACCACAACCCACAGCCATCTGACACTGTCAGAAAGACTCTATACTATGACTCAGGCACTTATAATATTGTCTGAGAAGAGCTGCTTCTTCCCAATGGAAGGAGAGATACTGATTTTGATTCTTAGGATTCAGGGAAGACAGAAAGAAGAGAGAGGTGTGCCTGTGTGTGGTCTCACTAGAGTTTATAGGCACCAGAGCAACTCCAGAGAATGAAGGAAAACTCAATCTAACATTTCTGTATACTTACTTCACTTGTTAGTTCATGGTGAAAGTTGACCAAGTCCTGATCTAAAATAGATCTGTGCTCTCACAGCTAATTCTGTCTTCAACTAATTTATAGAAATCTAGCTTGCACATTAAAGTCAACACCTAGTGTAGGAGAGCTGAGGAAATCTGGATATCTCTTAAAAATAAATTTCTGGCCTATGGGTTTAGACCCTTCATTCTATGACCAGATAAGGCTCAGCTCAGACAGGAGTGACTGGCCCTTTAAAAGGATCTTACTGTTCATCCCAAGCTTCCATCCTGTGAGGTATAGGGAGTTGAGAGGGTGAATGGCAGTTGGAGGGAGAATCTGGCAGAAAGACCTTCTACTCATTCCTGGATCGATGAGACAGTTTCAGTCAAAGCAGGCATATCCTGGCTGATTCCTAGGGAAAGGGGACGACTAATTGAAGTAAATCACTGATTTACTTAGGAGAATAAACCAAACACCCAATAGGTGAAATTTAAGCTGGCCACATGATGAGGGGCCTGACCAGAGAGGCAGAGCAGAAACCAGAGAAGTCCTTTACACTTGACAGAAATCATGAGCAAAGAGATAGGCATTCACATTTGTATTTCCCTCCACAGAGATTATTGTGAAGGTTGAAAGTTAGAAATCGTATTTGGGTTGAAGACACAACTTTTTGAAGGATTTGGACCGTTCAGGTTTGCCTAGCTCTACCCTATGAGAAACTGGGGAAAAGACATTTGGAAGAAAAACTGGTACATCCCTGGTTGTCAAGGGCAATTTTTACCAGAACAAGCATAACCTGACCCCTTACTATGAGCAGTGCTTTTAACTCTAATGAATAAGTGAATTCTTATGAATAATAAGCCAATATGTGAAGCTTAGCTAGATGCATATTCACAACTATATTTGACAGAACCAGATTAGATCCTAAGTAGACTATTAGTCTGTCAGAAAGGACACATTATGTGTACAATTGCTTCATTGTTTATTTTAACCATGTTGAAAACGGAAATTTACCTCAATTCTGTATCTTAGTTTAATTTCATTTCATAATTTCCTTTTTGTTAATGAACAAAAAGAAATCTGAATCGAGATTTGGTGTATCTTGATATTTAGTCTGTTACAAACCCCACATGACTCAGTACTGGACCCTTTTCTCCCTCTATACTTTATCTCTTGGTAAACCTTATCAGCCTCCACTGGCAGCCTCCACTGGTTAAACTACCAATCACAGAGGGCTTCCCTTGTCCACTAACTGGGACCATCTTCTTGTATATCTGAGGGATGATGTAAAATGATTAGTTGGAAAACTAAAATTCAACTAGACTTTTACCTCGGCTCTCTCAGAAACTGAGACTTGGAAGGGACTCCCAAAATCATCCAGCCAAGTAAAAAGAAATTCTCTTACAACAGAGAAACTGTGAAACCTTGCTATGAAATAATTTTGTCAGTCACACAATTATTGTTGTGAACTATAAAACATTAACAGTGACTATTAGTATTTTGGGTCAGAGACCCAAGAATCCAGGCTGGAAGCCTGAGCTTCCTCCCTTTTGAGAGGTCAGCAGTCATGTGACAAGGAGGAGTGGCAGTTGGAGTTAGAATTGACACACTCTGATGAATTGCTTTGGGCAAGACCTTTCATACAAGTAAATAATTGGATACCTTTGAATAATAAACAAAGCGCCAATAGGTGAAGCTAAGCTGAACATACATTGAATTGGAAGCATGTATTTGAAAGAGTAAATCTGAATCTAGAGAAATCTGTTAGCCCTGTCAGAATTCATAGATGAAAGGAACTCATTTAAAAAATTCTTTTGTTTCCTAGTTCTGCTCTACAAGGAAAAACTTTTCTTGATTTAATGCCAACTTTAATTTTGTTTCTAAAGAAATAGCTTGTCTTTTGTTTATAAACCAAAAGGAACATAGTTCAAGATTTGTGGTACATTTGTGTTGAGTGAGTCTGTACATGGCTGAATGTGTGAAACAGCAAGGTTTGCTTAATCAGAAAAACAGAATTGTCTCTTAGCTAATGACAATCCAAAGAGGAAGACACAGCTCTGAACTGAGATGTTAAAACCTAACTAGGATTTCAGTTTAAACCCCTCAGAGGAGTGGCAAGGCTACGTCATGGTGAAGTCCTAGATTAGTTACAAAACCACATCACAATTAAATTCCTCAAGCAATTACATACCAGATCACAATTCAGTTCACTAAGTATTTGTCAGATTTGTTACAATGCTTAGCTTTATTCTAACCCATGAGCCTGAAGTGCTCCTTCAGGTTTGATTTCCGTGTTGGCCTAAATCATTTAAGGAAAGTTTCTTTCTTTTTTTTTTTAAATTCCCTCTCTGAATTCCAATTAACCAAAGGAGAATTAAAAAAAATGTTTATCATCCCAACAAATGATTTCTTAAGTTAGGATAGCCTTTCAGAGAAGGTTTTAAGCATTGACATGGAACAAAAAAATAAACACAACATCAAAAGCCTCAACTCTGATCAGAATTTTTAATCATTTAAGTGTGGTGATCTGAAGGGTTCAAAGCAACTCCTTTCCTTTCTCTTCCCTAACCTGACATCATGTCTGGAATTCTGGCATTTAAATTAAGAAACTCCCCATCCAAAATGTAAATGCTTGGGAGGGAATAATCTTAATATTCAGCTTTTTTATTATTAATGCACTAGTGAGAAGTAGTTTATCAGACTCTAACAAGATAGAGGATGTGCAGAGATAGAGATGAATGTAAATGTAGGAAAAGAGGGCAAAAAGAGAGCTGGAGCATAGGGTATAGACCATGGACAAGGAAAAGCCCATAGACTATGGACTGGATTATAAGATTTTTTGGAGGACCCTCAGAAGGTAGACAGTACAGACAACTTTTAGTAGTTTGAGAGACACAAAGGAGTCTAGGAGATCATTGAAGAAAAATTTCAACTTGCTTCATTCACAATTTTCTTAGAATCAGTTCTTTACCTTCACAGGCTAGTTCTGTAATATGTATTTAGTAATTTCTTATTGGTTGACTGAAATACAAATTTAAGTTGCATTTTGGCAATAAAGAGTCACTAAAGTCTTTGACTTTGTGGATCACAACAAAATCTGGCAAGCCCTCAAAGAGATGAGAGTCCCAGATCATCTTGTCTCATGTGGAACCTATATGTGGATCAAGAAGCAACAATTCTAAGAACATGCATCAACTGTTTGATTTAATATTGGGAAAGAAATACACAAGACTGTATATTATCACATTATTTAACTTATATGCAGAATATATCATGCAAAATGCCAGACTGGATGAACCAAAAGCCAAAATTAAGGTTGCCAAGAGAAATGTAGATATGCAGAGGATACCATTCTGATGGCAGAAACCTCTTGATGAGGGTGAAAGAGGAGAGTATAAAAGCTGATTTGAAGTTTCACATTAAAAAAATCATGGCAACTGGTCCTGCAACTTCCTGGCAAATAGAGGAAGAACAAATAGAAGCAGTGTTAGACTTTATATTCTTGAGCTCAAAGACCAATACAGATGGTGCCTGTCTGTAGCCATGAAATTAAGACTCTTGCTCTTTGGAAGGAAAACAATGGCAAATCGAGATAGCAACTAAAAAACAGATATCACCTTGCCAAAGGCCCAAATAGCCAAGGCTATGGTCTTTCCAATAGTGATATATGATAGGTGGGAGAGTTGGATTATAAGGAAAGCTGAGTCCCACAAAATTGATGATTTTGAATTGTGTTGCTGGAGAAGACTGAGTCCCTTGGAAAGCAAAGAGATCAAATCAGTCACTACTTGAAGAAATTAATTCAGACTACTAATTAGAAAAACAAATACCATGGCCAAAGCTTAAATATTTTGGCTACCTAATGAGAAGTCAGGACCCTGATGTTAGGAAAGATTGAAGACAAAAGGGTTTGACAAAAGAGCAGGTGGACAGCATCATGGAAGCAATAAATATGAGTTTGGGAAGACTTTGGGGGGGGGGATAGTGGAAGATCTAGTATGCTATGATCTATGGCTGTGTTGGTGAACCAATGGCATGTGTGCTGGAAGGGGCTGCTCCCCTTCCCCTCTCCATGAGCACCTTAAGACATTTCTCACATCACCTGCTCCTCTGCCTAGCAACCCAATGGGTGAGCTTCCTTCCTCCCCTGTCTTGGGTAAGGTGGGAGACACATGCGGTGTGAGGGTTGCAGTTTGGGTACTTAGTCTCTAATTAAAAGGTTCTCCATCTATGGGGTCACAAGGAGTAGGACATCTCTGAACAAATGAGCAACAGCAGAGTCATGTCCATTTAAAAAGCATCATATTCGAGAATAAAGAAATACTTTATTTATATCTGACTTCACCAATGAGCACCCCTTTATTTTAGTAAGCCAGGTCTCAGATGAGTATGAGTAACTACTCCCTTGAAGTGGTCATGTGTATTTAAATTAGTATTATTTGAAATTATAATTATGTAAAAATATGGTAATTGGTGCCACCCCAATGGAAATATACAGTAGTCTCTATTTTAATCTCTTTCTTAAATATACCTCTAAACATAACAGTAAAAAATTTCAATATCTCACTATTAACCTACCAGAGAACATAGGAGAGGTTTTTTTATTTTTCAGTATTTTATTTTTTCCTAATTAGATGAAAAACAATTTTAACATTAGCTTTCTAAAATTTTGAATTTTAAATTCTCTTCCTTTCTCCCTGCCTACCCCTCCCTGAGACAGTAAGCAATTTGGTGTAGGTTATTCATGTGTTATCAAGTAAAGCACAGTTCCATACTGGTCATGTGGTGGAAGAAGACATTTCTTTTTAATTCACAAAAAAAAATAAAAGTGAAAAATAGTATATTTCTATCTGCAGTCATACTCTGTTCATTCTTTCTCTGGAAATGGATAGCATTTTTCATTATAAATCCTTCAGAACTATCTTGGATCATTGTACTGCTGACAATAGCTAAGTTTTTCACACTTGATCATCCTACAGTAGTGCTGTTGTGTTCAATATTTTCTTATTCTTCACCTTGCATCAGTTCATGTAAGTCTCCAGGTTTTTCTGAAGTCATCTTGCTCATCATTTCTTATGGCACAATAGTATTATAAAAGGACTTTGTAAAGAAAATCTGAATAAAATTTACAGATAGAAAGTCATGCCTGAATAAGTTGATGAATAGTCTTTGTTCTTGGAGTTATATATAGTAAAGGTGAAATTTATATGGAAAATAACCAGTTGAGAATGTCAAGAAGTATATTGGGGGTAAAAAAGTAGAAGAATAAGAATTGTTTTTCCAATCTTTAAACATCTCAATTTAATTGAAGTTAATAAACATTTATGTGCTTCCTCCATTCTGTAGTCAACACATTAGAGTTAAAAAGGAAACATTTAGAAATTATCCAGAAATGAGAAAGTAAATTTTATTTATAGAAATCTGGTAATCTGTCATAATGGTCTCTGAATCAGATGTACCTGGTTTAAATCCCATCTCTGATCTCAAAGAAGTCACTTAACTTATAACATGCAAAACAATTGCCTTTTTGCATGGTTTGCATATAGTGGGAAATTTCTTTACTGTGAGTGTTCTGCAACAAGGAAATCATAGATCCAGATCTATATTAAAAAAGAAGAAAAAGTCTTTGGGGACAACCATTTTCTAGTGATCATGTCCCAAAAAAAACAGCAGTGTTCTAGAAAATGTTTTACAACTAGCTCTTCAAAAAATGTTCACATGGAACACTTTTAAATTAAATCTTCATAACATTCTATCATTTTCTTCAATCTAGACAATTAAGGATAATAAGGATAATAAATCAAACCACATCAGTAGCCCTTGCTGAGGTGCAAATGCTCACATGGAATATTTAGCAATCAGGTTTTTCAAGCCAGCTTTACCACACTCCCCAAAAGCCCAAGATCCAAACTTTATAAGCAATTAATAACAAAGGCAAGATCCGCCTTTCCCTAGTGGACATACAAATAGGCGATTCACAGAAAAGAAAACATGAATAGAACTGTATATAGATGTTTGAAAAAATGCATCACTTCCATGATCATCAAATAAATATAAATTGAAATAGGCAGCACTTCTAACCTGTCCAAAAGCAACCTTTCCCCCTTCCAAGACCTTTTCTTTATTCTTTCTCTTTGTTCTAAATGTAACCCTCCTGCACTCTGAAAGCAATCTTCATTATGTCTGTCACCCTTCTGTCCCCAAATCCTTAACAGCTAAGCTTACCAAGTAGTCCCTACTCTGTTGCCCAGTACCGACCCTCTCTTGCAGTCTAGCATCACCCAGCCTTTTCAGTACCATCCCAGAGCAATTCCAGGCCACACGCATATGCATTCCGGTTACCCAACCTGTTCTCCGTATGTGAACCCCATCTCTCCTCATCTTTCTCCAGTGAATTTCTATTCATCCTTTATAAAGTCCAATTGAAATGCTGGCTTTTCTAGGGAGCCTTCCCTAATCCCCCCAATAATAATAATGTCTCTACTTGAGTCTCATTACACCTCTCAAATATATTCTCATTGAGTCTCTTTACACCTTCCCAAATATATTTTAGATTTCTGTGGCATAGGGAATCTCCTAAAAACACCGAACACTGTAACTTAATAGTCTTAGAGAGTCATGATAAATGTTGAGAGGTTAAGTGATTTACTGGTGATCCCATAGCTGGCATGTGTCAGTTATCAGGATTTGTATTCGGGTTATCTTGGCTCTGAGACTGGTCCCTTTGTTCATCAGTCCAACCATAAAACTAACATTTCCCCTTTGAAATATGTGAATATAGCATCTACTCTCCCAACAATCTCATGTGGCATATTGATTTAAGTATTATCTCCCTTCTAGAGGTGAAGAATATAAGTAAACATGATCAGCCTTGTGTAAAACAATACAAAGATATAAAAGAAAAGTGGAATTGGGCAGACTGTAGACACAGGGACTAAAGATAATTTTTTTAGAACCATTACTTTTTATCTCAGTAATGATGCTTAAGACAGAAAAGGGCAAGGGCTGGGTAAAAAGGATGAGTGACTTTCCCGGGGTTACACAACCAGGAAGCGATTTGGATCACATTTGAACCCAGGACCTTCCCCCTCCCCTACCCTGATTCCCAAATCTGATGCTCTCTATCCACTGAGTCACCTACTTGCCCCTAAATATAATTGTAAAAGTAGTCTCTTAGACATCGATGAATATGTATTTGGAGTCAGTAAAGTGAGAGGTTCTGACAAATGGTCACTGTTTGGTAAGCATTAATTTTTTAATAAAACATTAAAAGTTAAAAAATAATTTGGTAAACATGTAAATGAGTTATTGGAATTGGTGTATCTGTATCACAACAAATTGAACATTAGATAGCAAATGAGGCAAAGAAGACACGTGAAAAGAACAATGTATTAGGAATCAGAAGGCTTAGTTTCAAATCCTGACTGGACTATGTATTATTCCCTGGATAATTATCTTGGCCAAGTGGCCAAGTCACCCAACCTCTCCAATTCTTATTGTCTTTATCCGTAAAAGGAGGGGATAGGACTAGATGATGGCTGAGGTCCCATAGGGCTCAGGTACATGTCAGGAGATTTCTCTTACTACCCCTCACCAACCCCTTTTGCCCCCCAACCATTCTCTTGCCTCATATGTCACAAACAGAAAATCTGGGGAAATAGAGATATGGAAGTTCCCAATATATTGAAACTATATTACCACTTATAAATTTTCAGTTGACACCATATAGAGGAAAATTTCACTTAAAACAAACATGAAAACAAAAAGCTTTTAAAAAGAACCCTCAGTTCCAACAATGTATGTAAATCTCAACGGTCACAACTGGTTTTCAAGTATGAGGGTCACTCTGGTGAAAGTCCTTTCTTGGAAGCACTGTTTGGGTCAACTGCACATTGGCTATTCCCTACTACACTAAGCTGAGGAGGGAAAGAACATTTCTACCTCTCTCGTCCCCACTCTGATTCTCATTCTCTCTTGCCTATGTTTATTCTTTTTTGGACCTGTAATATGGAAGCGGAATCCTCCAACTGATTTTATACGGCATCATCCAGGCTTTCAAATGTTATTTTCCTGGTATAAGATGAAGGAAAAGAAAATTCTCTTTCAGGGGCCTCTTCTTCCCCATTTGCCATTGCTGTCCATCTCCTTTACCTTTATGCCTTCTTCATTTTCTTCCAATTAACAGACTCATCGATCACCATGTCCTTGGAGACAGTTATACTTTATTTTCCCCACTTACTTAAATAGGAAAGGAAGGAGGAAGGCTAAAATTCCTAGGCTATATTATTGTAGGTTAAGTATATTTTTTATTGTATATAAATTTGAAATTAATATTTACTCTATGTGTGTACAAAGTAAATTTCCACTAATATTATTTTAATAAGACTGAAAGAGTTTGTATTTCTGGAACGAGAGGCAAGCAGCCTGACAAAATGTATAGAAAGCAGGCCTTAAAGCCAAGAAGAGCTGGGTTCAAATCTCATTTCTATGACTGGATAATTCCTTTACCTTCTCAGTGATTTAGTTAATTCTCTAAGACTACAAATTGCAGAAAAGTAGCAACTTGCCCTAGCAGAAGGAGTTTCCTCACCTGGGGAGTTTCCTATACCATTGAAATCCTAGGTTCAGTCCTTGTCTCTGTTTCTAGTGTGTGTCTAATATTCTTTCCCATGATCTTTATTTCTCTTTACTCATTTTGGGATAACTTTCTGAAAATCAGATACATCCTTTTTTCCCGCCTTAGTAAAGTTAGAGCATCAAAGCCCAATGAATCTCTTATTTGACACTTGTAGATACTATCAACAAGGGGACTAGAACACCAAACTGTGGAATGAGGCCATGTCTATTCTTTTGTTTATCTGAATCCTGAAGGAGTGTTTTATTGTCCCATCAAGCTAGACTGAATCATCATCTCAGGACCTTTCTTGTGCTACTGAAACAGACTCCTAATTGGTCTCCTAGCTTCCAGTCTATTCTCCATAGGACTGCTAAATGGATATTCCTAAAGTAAAGGTGTTTTTCCTCTATTTAAGCAGCCTAAGTGCATGCTTATTGCCTCTAAAATAAAGTGAACTACTTCTCCTGATCCAACCCCAGTTGGCATCAATGCTTTTTCACAATCTCTCATCCCTGGAATTCTCACCCTCCTCACCTCTGACTCCTGGCCATTTTTGAGGCTCAATTCTAATGTTACCTCCCAAGGATCAGTTCCCTCAGTTGTCAGTATTCCATATCCCCAGCTGTTAGAGATCTTACCTCCAATCCCGACAAAAAGGACTTTATATTTGTGTTTATATGTATATTCATATTTTTGTATTCTTAGGTGTTTTGTATCTGTCATATCTGTGTATAGGATATCCCTCCTCCCCCTTTCCCCAGTAGAATGGAAGCATTTTGAGAGCAGTAATTATTTTATTATTTTTATATCCTTAGCCCCTAGCACACAACAGTAGGATCTTCCAATTTTTGAATTGTGTCAAATTCAATTGGCAAATTTTTATTCCCCCAAAGTCTGAATACCATTAATATATGAATGTTACAGGTAGAAAGACAAACCTGACTTAGAGTAATTCTGAAACATCATCATCATCATCATTAATTATTGTTGCAATCTTCAACAATGTGTCTGTACTGTGCGTCTACTGTGGTCCAGTGCTTGGCAAATAACAAGGTGTATATATATATATATATATATATATATATATATATATATATATATATATATATATATATATATATATATATGGCACAGTCCTATTCAATAAAAACTTAAAAATCTAATTGGAAAAAAAATACATTCATAACAAAATAACCAAATGACTAATGGCAGAAATATGTACTAGAGTGACTCAGAAGAGTTGTGGACCTCAAGGGCTGGATCACTCTGAGAAAGCACCATGGAGAAAGTGAGACTCGTGGGGTGGTAGAATCATACAGCCAAAGAGTAAATTTGGAGGATGACATTTTCTGGAACAGTGCTTAAACAGTGGTAAAACAGAGACCCAGAATGTACAGGGGCTTTTAACCCAGCAATAATAGACTAGTTTGGATGCAATAGAAAATTCATGTACAGAAGAGTAAGAAGTCTGATTGAAAAGATAGGGACAGACATTGGAGGCCCTTGAATGTAGAGAAGAGAGGGAGTCTGAAGAAATGTATTAGGGGGGTAGGTTAGGTAAGAAAAAGAGTATAGATGGCTCCTCTTTCTGAGATTTCCAACTTACATGACATGACCTGGGTCCCATCTTCTTTGGTTCCCACTTTAGTTTATTTTGACATCTCCTTCACTTCACAGTCATTTAGCCTGAAGAAGTAATTCTCTTATAACCTGGGCCAACAAATTTTCAATGAACACACAATCTTTAATTTTCTAAATTTTGACATTGTTTAAACAAATTTTGACATTATAAAGTAATTAGTGATATCATTCATCTTTTATTTACCTTAATTCTAGTTAGTAGATGGTCAAGTTCAAGGTTTGTAAAAATCAAAATACTTAATTTTTTCTTCAGGGTTTGCAGCAAAACAAAAATAGCTATTTGACACCAATACTTGGCAGGAGGTGGGCAACAAAGATTAGTTTTGAATTGGGGAGTAGTAGAGTGAAAATCTAAATTCTCATCTTCCCATTTCAATTTTATATAATATTAGAACTGTCAACATTTTACATTAATTAAAATTTAAATTAAATTAAATTTAAATTTAATAAAAAAATTTAAAAAATTTTTTCTCTTAGATCTTAACTCCCTGAAATAGTAGCCACTACAGAAATTCTTAGAGATTACAATCAATTTTCTCTTTCAAAGACTATTTTCTTTCCTTCTCTTCCATTTTCCATGACACAGTAGGACCTCTCTATCTATCCTTTTTTTCTGACTCAGAAATTTCTCTGCAATTAAATAAATGGAAAAGGTTATCTCCAAATCTGACATTTCAATAGGTATAATAGGCCTACAATATCATATATTATCCAATTCATTCTACTCAATGAATATTTATTAAGACACTGTGTTAAGTGATGAGGATTAAAAAACAGACGATGAAAAAAAGCTCAGTTCTTGCCCTCTAAAATTTGATGTTCTATTGAATAGCTTTGATATCAAGGATGATGGGAAGGCCTCTCCAAATTCATTGTGTCCTCCCTACACCCCATAAGCTTTGGAAAGTTCTTAAACAGTAGACTTCTTTCATTTTCCAATAAGTAAAAATACTTAAAATGATATTTTCCCTGGGACAATAAGTCATAGATTGAACTGCACATAGAAATATAATTGACTGGCATGATAATCCTTTCCCAGAAAGCAGGTTTTTTGATAGAAGGAGAATGAAGAGAACATGGGGGAGCATGACCCCTTCATCGCTAGGGACCGATGTAGCATATTGGAGCAGAGAAAGCCTTAGAGCTGGTGCTGTGAAGCTCTGACTTGTTTTCATGCAGCCTTTGCACCCCAGGTTCTGTGTCTACATTGCAGTAGAACAGTCAGGCTTCCATCCTGGGGACTTTATGCTCTCCTCTCCATAAAGAGATCTCTATATTGTCCACCTTTGGAAACAGACAGCCTCAAAACCTCAGGAACTTTAGAGAGATGGACCAAGACAGGGAAAGGACTATCTTAGCAGACAATAGCCAAATTCTGAAAAAAGCTCCAAAGGGTTTCCCACAAGAAAGCTAGAAAGCTCATGTCAAGTTTCCCTTTCCAGCAAAGGCCAGACCCAAGTCAGACGTGAGCCAGGCTCCTCTGTCTGGAAAGGATAGAGGAGGGTCTGGTCTCCCTCTCGTTTGCTGTCACACCTGCTGAGAATGGTTCAGACTCTCCAAGCCTGATTTCCCTGCTTGTTCTCCTGGTCACTGGGTCGTGGCTTGGCTTTCCTGCTGGCAACACACCATGAAAGAGTAAAGTCAAAGAAAAGTCAAATATTTCCATGTTGAGCCCATTTCTAGCCATGAGTTTTCTTAGCTGCCTCTCAGAATAAGACATGTAGTGAGAAAATGACTGTTTGCTCATGTAGTGAGCTCAGGCTTTCTCCTTGAGATGTGGCTGCCATGGCTGACAGTTCAAGGGACAGGCCTAGACTCTTGACTCCCCAAATGGTTGCTGACCAATTGTCCGCAGGGATCCAAAGTAGCCTCTCTTAAATGTGTGCATGATTCGAGGCTTGCACTGTCCAAGTGCTTAAGGATCTCTTCAGTGGTCATAGAAATCCCAAGGAGGACTCTATGCCCTCCTACACTGTCCTGGGGGACAGAATGCCTTGGAAGCACTCCCCTTAATCACCTCTTGGGGGAGGGGGGACTGTCCCAATTGGGAGTGGGCAATAGGCTTAGGAAATCTAGTGGATTCTTTTTTCTTTTTAACTCCAGACTTAAGACTACCTCCACCTCCCCTTCTCTGTTTATCACTCCTTCTTGCCATTCTTCCCCTCTCCTATCAGTTCCAGGCTTCTATTCTAAAAAGAAAACAGGGAGGAAGGGAAGGTGTAAATGAGTAGAAAAGGTTTGATTCCTTTGCCTGATTGGAGAGTGGGGGGAGCACTGAGGATGTGGGTTTGAAGCCTGGCTCTGTTAGTTACTACCTGTGTGACCCTGGGCAAGTCACCTGCTGTCTCTGCCCTTCGGTTTCTTCATCTCTAAAATGAACAGATTGAGCTACATAATCTGTAAAGACTTTTCCAGCTGGAAATAAGTATATCATGCTAGAATACGTCTTTGGGAACATAATCCACTCATAAATTAGGGAATTACCCAAGTGTCAAGTTTTGTGGAAGAGTTGAAAGGAATTGGTTGGAGGCCCAGAGACCTAAATCTAGTTCAGGCTCTAACACAAGCAGTTAACTCCCAGGCAACTCACTTCAACACCCTAGAGATGACACATCCAGGTCTGTAAGATGAGAGGTTGCACTCAGTGACCTCTAGGGTCCCCTCCAGCTCTAAATCTATGATCCTATGATCCTACGGTCCTACTGCCAAATAGCCTGTGGATTGAGGTCACCAGCCCCTTCGGCAGGACGCTGCCATCAATCCCCCCTTGCCTAATCCACCTGGAAGTGATGCGTACTGAAATAAGTGATAGAGTTTTGGGGATGGGATAGGATGTTACAATGTAGGGCCAATATCAGAAGAATAAACTTTGGGAAGGCAATCTGAGGCTGACAGGCTCAATCCAGGCCAAGCCTGTCCTGAGATAAGAAATACAGACCACTATATACCAGGGGACAGTTTGTTATATTTAATAAACAAGAGAAGGTGAAAAGGGGATTTGGGATAATCTAAAGGAAGGTCAATCTACCGAAACCCACCAGATCTAAATATTTCTTCACAGAGATTTCTTCTGAGTGAATTTCCTACTAGAATCCTCCCTAACTACCTAAATCTCTAGTCCCTGATCTTAATTAAAACCTTCAACCTAAATGCCCCTTAGTTGGATTTAAGGAAAGGGTCTGTATAAGGCTTTGCTAGGGGCCAGGGAAGGGAAGGTCTTAGATCCAAAAAGGATCCACACTCCATCTCACAATCACTGCAGATGGATCAGGTTCACCAGGAACTGCCTTGATGAAATACAGCAAGCAAAACAGCAAGCAGGAAAGGACAGGATTAGCCACCAAGGAAATCTGCAGCCACCACCTCCAGAGATTCTCCAGGGACACACAGCTAACAGCCTGGTCCCAGCCTAACCCTCCTTCAAAGTTCCAGAATCTTCCTGCTGGTCTCATGCCACTTCTCTCTGCAAACTTACCCACTTTCCTTATAACAGTACCTATTTCACGCCAGTGGGGAGCCCCTGCTACTAGTGAACTGACTGCTCTTCTTCAAATGATGGGCCCTCTGTTCTCCTTTTCTCTCTTCACCTCCCTTCATTTCTCACTAATGTGATTATCAGGGAAGCGAATTCATCCCAATCATTGTATCAGTTACAATTTATGTTTCTCAGTTATTTGCCACACACCTAGAAACTTCATGGAGGCAACTAACGCTCCATGTGAAATGTGCTTGCATTTCCAAATATTGATAAGATAAAGGACAAAATTTGGGGAAATTAGAGATACTCGATCCACTCTCTAACCCTGATTCCCACATCCTGAGATTATGTGCCCCATCACCCTGGACTGAGCCTGTGCTACACAGACGTCAGCCACCCTATCATCACCTGCATCTGGACTCTGGCTTTGAGCTTCTAAGCTGATATCTCAATGCTGTGAGGGGGGGCACAGATCCCAGCCCTACAAGATGAAGGGACCCTGTCAGAGAAGACTCAGTGATGGCTCAAGGGCTTTTTAGATAGTTGTTGTTGGAAGAGAGATTGTCTGCATCTAGCTTAGAATAGCATCTCTCCTTAGAGGGGCAAGGAGGCCACTCCTTGAATTCTGTCTAAACTACTTCTCAAGTTAAGGTTAGAGATTCTTCTCCCTTTCTTCATTCTTTACACTGCTACCCTGGCTCAACATTTGGCTCCAGTATTATTCTGATAGGGATAGACCCAGATAAACCTCAAGGTCTGACCTATTGGGGTAGAAATCTTGGATACCTTCTAGCCTATGATTTATGAGTCTTACTTCTACCTATATTCCTACCTATATTAGGATGCACTTTAGGACTTACTTGATGGTCTAGAATGGCAGGCTATCCTCTATCCTCTTCCACACAAGAGTCTCCATTTCCTCACTGGTGCTGTAAATGAATGAGAAATCAGGAATCATTTCAATATACTTAAAAATCAATGGGGAGGGCAGGGAGGTGGTTCGGTGGATTGAGAACCAGGCCTAGTGATGGGAGGTCCTAGGTTCAAATGTGGTGTCAGATACTTCCTAACTGTGTGACCCTTGGCAAGTTGCTTGATCCCCATTGCCTATCTCTTACAACTCTTCTGCCAGTATTGATTCTAAGATGGAAGATAAGGGTTTAAAAAAAAAGTCAAACAATCGGCAAACATGAAGGGCCTATTAAGCATCAAACACTACAGTCTAGTCATTAGAGATGCAAAGACAAAAATAAGACTGTGCCTGCCTTTAGGGAACTTATATTCTATTGGTAAAAACATCATATTTACAATATAAGTACATAAGAAAAACAGAAGATAATTTAGTTGGGGGAAAACAGTAGTAGCTGGGTTGTGGGAGGTGGGGTGCAGATTTGGAAAATCTTTATATAGAAGGCGATAATTGAGTTCAGCTTTGAAGGAACCTTAAGAGGCAGAGGTGAGGTGAGAATCCATTTCAGGCCTAGATGGCAGATTTTGCTAAATGGGCATAAATTATGTTCTGATGAATTCTATGGAATCAAGATGCCAATTTTGAGTATTTGCCAATCTCCACAGTAGCCTAAATTATTAGATCTTGACCCCTTTAGACCTCAGAAAAAGAAA
Organism: Monodelphis domestica; assembly: GCF_027887165.1. Lineage (NCBI taxonomy): Eukaryota > Metazoa > Chordata > Mammalia > Didelphimorphia > Didelphidae > Monodelphis > Monodelphis domestica. Next base: position 594,980,187 of record NC_077227.1, on the reverse strand, counting down.
CTTAGGGACCTTTCAAAATGGGAGAAAATGGGCTTAAATATTAGTGGCTTTAATCACATTATTAACAAACAAATTATCTTGTTAAAACACCTTAGAGCTCTGTTGGCAAACCTATGGCACACATGCCAGAGGGGGCTGCTCCCCTTCCCCTTTCCACATCCACTTGAGGATATTTCTCTCATGACCTGCTCCTCTGCCTAGCAGTGCAATGGGAGTACTTCCTTCCTCCCCTGTGTGGGGTAAGGGAGAGACTCACATGCAGCATGAGGGTTGCAGTTTAGGCACTTAGTTTCTAAAAGGTTCGCCATCACTGCCTTAGAGTGACTTTCCCCATATAGGTCCACTTCCTACTTTTTCAAATTGCATTTAACACCTGGTAGAGCACAAAAGGAAGGAAAGAAATTTGCCATCCTCATCATCCACTATTACATCCAAGTTCTCTGAAGAGTCCCCTCTTAAGGATCCTTCTTTACCACACGCAAATTCTAAATATTGATCTACCTTCCTCTCTGCAGTCACGGAGTTCCCTCTTTTCCCTTGTGCTCTCCTCTTTCCTCTTTCTCTCTCTTTTTTTTTTCTCCTCTGCTATAATGTAGGCCTCTTGGTTGATATTCTCCTATAACCCCCTGGAGGCCAAGACCCAAATGTCATCTCTTCTTCCATTGGCTTAAAATGTTTAGCCTGAGTGTGCAAAGAGCCCAGTCAAAGAAAGCAGGGACTGGGGGGTGAGGGGCTAGAGGCATGGGAAGGTTTGGGATGGATTTTAAATCTATTCTAGTTCCCAAATATCTTGCTACTTGTAGATCTCTCCTACTGAGATCAGGCCTTGGTGGCCTGATGTGATATTTCCCTAGGTCAGTCTTCTTGTCTTGGTGAGATTTATCTGTAGACAAATGCAAATTTTTAATCATTCATGCTTAATAATAGATTATGCTTTAATAATTATGTTTTTTTTTCCATTCAAAAGTGGACTTTCCCATTAGTGAAATAAGGACAGCTAGGATTATGTAATGACAACAACAATGTAAATAGAAAGAAATACCTCCCCCCATGAACTGAAAATCTCTGTGAAATTCTTAAAAGAAAGACTTGGCTCAAAGGCAAAAAATTAGTGAAGCTATTACTCCCCTGACTCCCTTTCAGAGAGGATGAATCTGTGGCTGTGTGGAGTATTGCTTCTAATGTCAGATTTTTTGTTGAGTCCTTTGGACTTGCCATTTTTTCTCTTCCTCCTCTTTTTCTTTTAAAATAACTTTGTGAAAAAGGATTGCTCTCTAAAAACATGGGGTCAAGGGGGAAGGAATATAAGGGAAAACCTAGAAGGATATACAAACCAAAGTTCTATATTTAAAAAAATTTTTAAAGGGATGTTTCCTCATATTAACCTAATTACTATGAATAATAAGTAATATAGTATAGTATATTATGTGAATAAGCAATAGCTGAAATTGACATACTGCTCATAAGTCAGATGAAGCAAATTATGATCTATCATCTCATGGGATTCTCACAACAATCCTGTGGGGAGGTACCATAGATGTTATTATCTCCATTTTACACGAGAGCACACTGAACCTTAAAAAGGGCAAAATGCTTTGCTCACATGCTCCTGGAAAGAAAAATGGCCAAGCTTGGAACTTGAATCCAAGTCTTCCTGTCTGAAAATTCAATCTCTTTCTACTAACCATACTGGCTCTGCCCCTCTTGCAGAAAGATAACTCATATTTCTATCGCTCTTTAAGGTTTACAGGGCACTTTCTTTATGAAACAAATTTGTAAAGCAGTTTGGACACGTATTATTATCCCCATTTTATAGATGAGGGACCCAAGGCTTCAAATCTGTTCCTTTTGTATACCATTTTGTCTCATAGGGGTGAGGCCTTTCTTGCCAGAGAATTTAATCAACCTTGATGATACCTCATAGACAACAGTGACTTCTTCCTAGGACTTGAATTCTCTATAATGGCTCTGTCCAGATTCTTGATCAGCATTTGACATACATTTTGAAGGCCCTCTTGTCTCAAATATTTCTCCTATTGGCCTGTTAATGACCCCGAAATTCTCACTATTAGTATTTGCTCCTTTGTTATATCCCTGTCATTATTCAAACATGTTTCCTGGAGAAAGGAAGGGTGACACTGAGAGGAGAGATGGCAACTTTGGAACATGCAATCATGGAACAGTAGATGAGATTGGCTAGGAGATCATAGGTCCTTGCCTAGAGATAGGAATCCTAGGGCTGGTAGCATAGTGGGAATGTTTGTAGAAGTGTGTGGTCCACTATGAGATCCATAACAATCTGAGGAGGACCTGGGAGAAGGAGAGGGGAAAAAGAAGAACATAAGGATGAAACCATTAAAGGTGGCAAGGTAGAGGGGTGAGAGGAGAGGAGGTGGAAGGAGGTGCCCTGAAGACAAACCCATTCTACATAATCTCACACTGATCCCCCCCCCACTCGGGCTAGACTTAATCAATTCATATTGGGGTATTTTGAACACCCAAATTGCATGATTTGTAAGGGCAAGATGAAAGCACAAAACTCGGACCCTTGCCTTCTAAGAAGTTCTAGAGTAGCTAGGGAAACACACTGGAGTGACTAGGATGGGGAGAGGAATGGGGATCATGCCATATGATGACTGGTTGAATTTATCCTCATCCTGGAGAGATGTATGAGGGAAGTAATAGTTACTAATTACTTGGAAGACTATACAGTGGAAGGATTAAGAGAGAGAGAGAGAGGACACAAAGAAACAGAGACAGATTTTGGCTCAATGTAAGGAAAAACTTCTTAACCATTAGAGCTATTCAAAAGTGGAATGCGCTGCCTTGGGAGGTAGTGGATTCCTTATTCCTGGAAGCCCTAGAATGGATGTTTGGATAACCATTTCTTAGGGATGCTTTAGAAGGGAATTTTGTTCAGGTTGCCAGTTGAGGGGGATGATCTCTGAGGCCTCTTCATGCTCTTTTAAGATACTCCAATTCTGTACACATGAAAAGATAACTAACATCACCAGGAAGACAATGAAAATTGCCAAGTGAGTGCTATGAACAAAACATGCTATCTGAATTAAGAGTCAGGAGATTACACATTAGAATATGGTGGTATGGGAAGAGGGAAGATTTGAGCTGCTTCATGCTACATGTCTTGATGGTGGGAACCATGTTTTATTCATCTCTGAATCTTTTAAAAACCTACCACTCTGACTATAGCATATGGGTAGGGTTTTTTTTTTGTTATTAATGATAGATAGGTTTTAATTTATGAAGAGGAGGAGGAAGGCATTCATTCCTGAAAGGGAGTTATCATGAGCCAAGGCAGGAAGAGGAGGGGGGCACTACAAAGTTTCCAGGGAACAGAAAACAGACTAATTGAGTGGAGCAGAGGATTCATGTAGGGGAAGAATAGGAAATAAAAGGAGAAAGGCGAGCATAAAAAGTAGATTATAGAATGTTTAGCCCTCACTTTACCAATTTGGGCATTTTTACTCTTGGCAATAGAGAAGCATGAACTCTCATTTTCATTTTAATGAAAAGAACCATCTTTCTTCTATGGATCTGTTCTGTCTTCTTAATTGACCTTTCTTGTTGCTTGTAGGAGTCACCATTTTGCTTAACTATTGATATTAAGCAATTTCAATACTTTCAGGATCTATGATTTTGTCTTGGTGGGTACTCCCTCCATTGACACAGATCATGATGCCTCCGCAACTTAGTAGATGGTCTTCAAGAGCTACTATGCCTAGAAAATTCATTCTCTGTGGCCAACCTGGTGATGATGAGCCTCTCTAAAGCTTAGCTAGACTGGTACTTGAACAAAAGGCTTATTTAAGGGCCATCACCTGGCCTGTACTTCTGCACATATTAAAAAGGGAAGAAATGAATTATCATTTGTGATAATTGACATTTTTTATTCCTATTTACTGATTATACAAACCCATCATAGAATTTCTGCTCTCTAAGGAGTACACACAGGTTGCTCTTCCCGTTGCCTTGGACACAGACAACTCTGAATTAAGTTACCTCCATCCTCTTTAGTCTGAGTAACTTGTCACAAGATTACATTAGCTCAAATCCTCATTTGGCCAAATTTGTCCTAGATTAAGGACCTAGCCTCAGTGTGTATGGAAAACTGAGCCGTCCTCTAGCCTAGACCGAGTCTTATAGGGGACTTCTATACTTCCAAAAATGCCCTTTGCTCCTAACTAGGCCTCTCCATCTTTCCCTGCTGGAAAGGGAGGCTGCTTTGTTTTGGGGGCTCTAGAGAAACAACAATAATGCACAATTAAATGGCTTAGGCATGGTATATTTGTGAGTTTTGAATACTCTTGCTTGATGTTCATGCCACTGGCCATGTGGAGGAACATGCTCTAACTTGTTAGCTCTCTACTGTCCTCAACATTTCTCTTCTAAAACTTTTGTGGTCTGACCTGAAGCTATTCTGACTTGGGTTGCTTTCCTACTGTTGTTCGACTCCCATTTTGGAGGGAGTGTGGCCTTTTATTTCATTCACTTCTCCCTTTTCTTCCTTTATTATGTCTGATGATCACTGAGGTCCTCCTCTTTTTTACGTCTCTTTTTTAAAGGTCCTTTCTCCCCAGGATTCTAATCAGATAACAGTTGAGAAATAGGAATATTTTATGACTCAAAACTCATACAAAATATCTCATTGCAACATTTTAGGCAGCGAAAACCATTCTAAATTAGTTTTTGCTATAAAAAGGAGAACCGTCCCTAGATTCTAGATAATCAATTGTCATGATTACTTAAGAGTCTTGCTTTTGTCTGTTATGATACTTTAGTCTCAATAGTGACTCTGACAGGAGTCAGGAAAGGAAAATAAGGATATAGTATTTACCAGCAGGTATTTTTAAAGAACCTGAAGCCTCCTATAAATACAGTTGCCATTTTATCTTTCATTACCATTATCATTTGCTTCATTTCTGAGCCTTTCATTATCCATTGAACAATTGCCCTTAATTTATAACCAACACAAAAAAACAAGAATCTGCATTTATACAACACAATTAAATATAAGCATATCAGTGGTACATAAGCCAAAACAGTTCTTACAATCAGTGACATTACTGGTTCCATCCATTCATAACCCAAGATAATATAGCAGCAATGAGGGAATAAACCCTTATTTAACCCACCTATTTCACATATAATAAACACTTAGTCACTACCATCAAGGAAGATAAGTGGAACCTCAGTCATTCATAAACCCACTTGTGCTACCAGTTTCTTCTTGTGACCTATTTTTTCCCTTCTAACCTTACCATGATAGTCATTTAATCTGATTTAATAAGGATAAAAGTGGTAAGGGTTGTGAAGGAAGTATAAGGGTCATCAGCCCTGTGCTTACACCTTCCCCTGACATACACACACACACACACACACACACACACACACACACACACACACTTCACATTAGTGATGGTCCTTAGAGGCAGCCTTTTAGGAAGGATTGATCACACAATCAGAAAATTCTAAATTATAATGAAAATATTTTATCCTTGATTTTATCTGAACTCTTTTATCTCCAACTGAACATAAAAGAATCTCTTCACTTCCATTCTGTGCAGTCCTGCAATTTTTCCTATAGTTCTTTGTCACCAATTTTGGGTCCTGTTTTAATGGTCTAACCATGATCATCTTAAGTCTCACTTAAGCAGAGATCTTAGTCCTTGGTTTTTATTTAGGGTCCCTTGAAAGTCCCCTTCCACTTTTCCTTTCTTACTGTGATCTTCCAGGATAAGTTTTGGGTCCATCACCAGACTCACAGTGGATACAGTCTGGAGAGGACAACAACATACACTTTATTTAACTATCTTAACTTCATAAATCTGAGGCTTCTTCTGGATTGGTTGCATCCTAGCCTTGATAATTCATGAAATGACTCCTGTTTCTACAATTTGTACCCAAGTATAGTAGATTCACCTGACCTAATGATTGTCAGTGTTACAGAGTGGAATTACACTGGGATACTGAGAAGAAAAGAGTAAATGGAGGGAGAGGAATCTTTATTTTTGCTCCCGTCTCTCAAACCTGCCCAAACCCCAAACCCCTTTACTTTGGACGCAGGCTGACCTAGAGACTTGTTTTCCCTCACAGTCCCTGAGAAACTGAATGAATGACACTTTAGCTTCACTCTCATAAGCAATCTTTAGTCACAGTGGCCCACCCGCTGATGTGAAAAGTAAGTTGGGAACTCTTTGAGGAGCAGGGACATCTTCCCTCTGACATTTCAGCCCCAGTCCCAGTTCCCCATTCCCCATGCTGTGTGTGTGTGTGGTCCAGGAAAGTATTGATCTCCAAGGAGTCTAGAAGGATCTCCTGGGCCACATCCATCCAAACATTTCTCTTACTCACTGACAGGAAACCCATCCACACATTCTGAGCATGTTCCTCTTCCTGGAGCTGAGACTCAGAGTCACAGAATCTCTGAGATGGAAGGGACCACAGGGGTCATCTAGTCCAACACATGCTTGAACTAGAACCCCCTCTCCAACATGCCTGATGAGTGGTCATCCAGCCTCAGCCTGAAGGCTTCTAGTGAATGAAAAACTATTACTTCCTGAGACATTTCATTCTACTTTTGGACAACTCTAGTATTAAGAAGTTCATGCTGACATAGTGCCAAAGTCAATACACTCTGCGCCTTCCGTATGTTGCTCCTAAGTTCTTCCCTCTGAGGCTATGTTGGTCCAGAAAGTCAAGGTCCATACCTAGTCTAGAGGTAGGGGAAGAGAGCACATGAGGCCTTCATGGTTCTAGTTTTTGAAGATCAGAAGACCGCCACATCATCTGCATGATGAACCCTGATCCCATAATTCCTAACTGGCACATAGACTGGTCAGAACCAAATGGGAAGGGCTCTGTGTATTCAAGATAACAGAGACTGAGAATGGAGTGGCCTGACATTCTCAATTGTTAGGGACTTTTTACCTCACAGGAATATTCAAATGGAAATGTAATAGCAGCAGCTTTGTGGCCTTGACTTGGGGGTATTAATCACTGACTTACATGTGGATATTCTCTCTGGGATGACCTGATTCATATTACCTGTGAGGAATGCAGGGACAAGCTCAGGGAGACTGGTCCAAGTTGGCTCTGCTGGTGCTCATGGTGTCAATACAGGACTCTGGCCTTCCAAGCTACTCCTGTCCTTCACATTCTACCCATTGTATCTCATACTTATACATTAGCTCAATAAATAGCACTAAATATGGGCAGGAAAAAATAAAACTGCTTTTTTGGTTAACAGTACTGGGGCCACCATTTCTGAAAGCAACAATATTAAGAGGCAGGAGACTAGGATGCCTCTATAAGTGGTCATTGTATTAACTAACTAGCCTTTCACAGGCTTGACAACCCTATTTCTATAGCTGATCATGAAGGCATATCCAATATTGATGTATTCTTTCATGAACTACCCATTCAGTGTTCTACCTGCCCTTCTCCAATGCTCTCTCCTTCTTGGGGATTGATTTGAGAGACCATTACCTATAACCATCACATTCTATAAGACCAAAAATAGCCTCCACTCTGAGCCAAGAAAGCCTATAATCATGATGTCTAATCCCGTCCTATAATCTTTGATGTCTAAGGCAGGTGGTCTCAAGTAAGAGTCTCCTGAGGGGAAGGAAAGATAATCTTCACCTTCAAGGGAACTCTAAGGGGAAAGACAGCAAAGGGGGATATTGAGGCAAGAAGAAAGGAAGGAACTTTGGGAAACTGGGAAGTTATTGTTAAAGGGACTGGCCACTTTCTTCAAGTACTAGAAGAAACAGATAAGCCAATAATGCATAAAGCAATAGGTATTTAACAAGTTTGGCTCCCCAAAGGGGAGTTTTGAGCCCTAAAATGAAATGCATTGGGGCAGAATGATAAAGAAAGAGGGATTTAGGACAAAGGATCTGACTGGTTCTCAGTTTCTGGGTTTCGGTATCCAGAGGTTGTGGATACCGCCAACCAGTTCTCAATAACTGAAGGCATCTGTTGCCAGAGCCTCAAAAGTGATGATGTGCAGGCCATTGCAGAGAGATGAAGTAGGGTCAGTGATAATCCTTATAAGAGGAGGTCCTAGTGGTTGAAATACCTACTTTGCCAAGCTGACACTTTTAACAATCATTATGTGAAACACCAGGGATTCTCTTTGTGAAAAGGTAATTGGCTCTACCACCAATAGCAAGTAAATGTTAATTGCAAAGTGAGTGCTATTGACAGATCAGAGTTAAGAGGAAGGAGGGATTAAAATACACTATGGGGTTGGGGAAGAGGGAGGGCTTGAGTTATGGCCTTAGAGTGGAGACTATGTCTTAATTCACCTTCATTTTGCCTTTTAAAACATTGCACTAAATTTTGACTATATTGGTGCTTAATTAGGAATGAAAGATGGGTAGGGTTTTGATTTGTGAAAAGGAGGAAAGCATTCTTGGTGGTGGGATTAGATTGAGGTGGCAGAGAGACATTAAAACCCAACTAGTTTTTAGGAATTTGTAAGTAAAATTTTAGTTTCAGATGAGGCAGAGAAGCTTCACATAGGGGAACAAAAGGGTAAAATTAGGGGAAAGGCAAATTGGGAGGCAAGTTGAGGAGGGTATTAAAACCCAAGCTTAGGAATTTCAACTGTTACTAAAGATAGTAGGGAGCCATTGATACAGGAGAGTACCCAGATCACTGACTTCTCTGAGAATAGTAGCTCCCCACCCTTTCCTTTCCAGACTTGTTTCCCTCTCTTCTATTGACTTCTTTGGTCACTTTGGATTTTTCATTTTATCTTTGCTGATGACAAAGTAGTTTTAGTTTGTCAGCAATCTGTAATTTTGTCAATATGATTGCTTCTTCCACTGAAGGGGGGGGATCAGGGCTCCCATATGGATCAAAGATCACCAGGTTTCACCATACCTTGCCCAAAATGACCTTTGTTATGGTGGGATTTGGGGTGAGGAAAGAACAAGAGGAAAACATAAATAAATTCTGATTTATTGTTTGGGAAGGGTAAGAAGGAATAAGGGTTTAGGAATAAACTTATACTTAATTTAAAAGCTAATATCTATAACTAACTAAACTATATTACTAAGCTAAACATTAACTTCCCAATATTCAAGTATCACACCAGAATTCCAATTCAAATAGGGCCAGGATCTCAAGTTGGTAGATGTCCAAGTAGGTCCAGAGATCTTCTCACTGATGCTGCCAGCAGCGAGGTCCAGAAAACCTCCTTCCTCTGTTGGTCACAGAAAAATCCTCTTCAAGTCTTAGGTCCTTCCAGGAGAGCAGACTCTAAGAAGAAGTCATTGGACAATAGAATTTTGCCAGATCCCAAGGCTCAGGCTCCCATGTGACCCTAAGTCAATAAATCTTTAAGGTTTGCATCTCTCAGTTACTGCAACAGTTTTTGCAAACCTTTTATCCTTTTTCACACCTTCCACTGATGGTGATCATGATGTTCTACAGCTTGGTAGGGTCTGTTGAGAGTTGCTGTGGACAAATAATTTATCATTCTTCAGCCAATTTGGTAATGAACCTCTCTCAACACTTGACTTATATGGTTCTTGGACAAAAGGCATATAGTTGCATCACAAAGCCTGTAATGCTGCTGATATTAACAAGGGAAAATAAATTGTGGATTGTAATAATGTTCCTGAGAGAGAGCTCATGATCATTATACTCCTTCCTCATTTCGATTTCTTAGAATCCCTAGTTTCCTTCAAAGCTCAACTCAAATGCTACCTCCAATGTGAGTTTTTTTCCTGATTGGTAGCTAGTTCTTTCCCCATGCTCCAACCACTACATAATATCTTTGTATATATTTTATATGCAGATTCATGTATACATATCAATTTATTCTACTGTAAGCTCCTTGAGGGTGAGGAGTTTTTCTTTGTACCCTCTGCTCCTAGCACAGTGTCTAGTCATAGTAGGTGCTTAATAAATGTTTATTGACTGATTTATGATTGTACAAATCCATATTAGTAATTCCATTCTTTAAAAAATGAAATTGTTTCTCACATTGCTTGGGAACCAGGTCAGCTCTGAATGGAGTTTCTATCCTCTTTATCGAATCTCAACTTGTATCAACTGAAAATCCTTTGGAATTTACTCCCAACTAAAGGATCTACTTTAGTGTACATGGAACACAGAAATCACCAGTTCAACTACCTTTGTTAGATATTAAGGCCATAAATGGAATGGAATATAATTGGAAAGCCCAGCTTTAATGAGACCCTGTAAGGATGCCCTCCTGTGCTCTTTCATCAAAGCCTTTCTGCTTTGTCTTCTGCACAGGGAGGCTGCTTTGTTTTTGTTGACCTAGAGAAGCATCGTGAAAATGCCTAAAATTTCTATAATAATATGCATTTAAAGAATTATGAGTAGCCTTGCTTCCCATTTACTTCACAGGCTGTGTAAGAGAAGCACTCCTGTTGGATCTGAAACTTCTGAGCCTTCTGTCTCCTGTGGTCCTCAAGCTTGTCTTTTAGAGACTGACTGCTATGGTCTGACTTAACTCCCCTCTGACTTGGATTGTTATGCTGATATTGTTAGATTTCCATTTTTTCCTAGAAATGTAGACTCTTCTTTCTTTCCTTTCTGCCTTCCTACCACTTCTCTCCACTCACTCCTTCTGTGTATCTTTTATTTCTTCATTTTTTTGGACTCTTCTTAAAAAGACCTCTTCAGATTGCTTAACTTTTGAATATGTAGAAACATGATCCTCTGAAGACTTAAGTTCATGGTCAACATTCTACTGCAATTGTGCAAGGCTTCAAAATCATACTACATCAATTCTCAGTGTAATGTTGAGATATTCTGAGTTTGATGCTCATTTAAGATGCTTTCTTTAGTCTGTTTTGGTGCTCCCTGCTAAACAGATGTAGAAAAATATCCACAGGGAGATAACAAGATGGTACTGACAGTAGGTATTTTTTAAAGCTCTGAGCTATACTGAGAAGTAACATAAATACATAATACCAACAGTTATTCTCCAGTAAATAGATAAAGGATATGAACATTTTAAAAAAGAATTCAAAATTTAAAAATTATCATGTGAAAATATAGTGCCAATTATTAATAGCCAGAAACATATAAATCATAATTCGAGATTTTACTTCACACTCAGCAAATTAGTAAAGATGAGAAAAATGGGAACAGTTAATGTTGAAGGGATGGTGGGAAGACAGGCACACTGGCACTTTGGAGAGAATTATGAAGTTGTCCAATCATTCTGGACTTTAACTTGGAATTAATCAAGGAAAGCAATGAAACAGTTCTTATCCTTTGACATAGTAATGGGCATATATTCCAAGGAAGTCAAAGATAAAATTGAAGATCCAATGTACAACAAAATATTCATAGAACTCTTTATGGAAAAAAGAAAAGTAAACTGTCTAGGTATTCATCAATTGTGGAAATGCTTGGGGGAAGGGAACCTGTGATAGATGCCATTGTACAGTAAGGAATTCATTTTTAAAAAAAGGATTTCTATGAACTAATGAAGATTGAAATAAACAGAACCAAGAAAATGATGTGCATAATGATTACAACTTAAATGAAAACATCACTAAAAGAAAATTGAACTCTTGAGTATGGAAAAAAGAAAAAAAACAATTTTTTTAGAGTTAACTAGAGAAGAGTTAACATGGCAGAAAGGATGGGGTGACTACAAAGATAGGCTATTGGAGTACATTGTCAGAAGTTCTCTGTATTGGACGATTTTGCTTAAATTGATTTTCTTTGTCACCATGGAGTGTGTGAAATGTATTTGATTTAAAAACAAAAAGTATCAATAAAAATGTATTTTTAAAGAGCTAAGGTTCTTATATTTACATCAACTAAGAGCACTCAGCCTATTACCACCAATGTGAATGAAAGTATTACTGCATTTTTGCTATTCATACTTCTACATATGCATCTGTAGCTTTTTATAACTTTTATTTCCTCCTGACTAATATTCCCAGAATAGTCTTTGCATCTGATTTTACCTGGATAAGAACATTAAGAGTTGGGAAGAGAAAATACACAGAATGATCAGATCTAGGCTTACCACTATCATATCCCAACACTCAGGTACTTTGGGAAGGACCCACATAGAATCTCCAAACTAAAAATACTTAAAACTATTTTGTCCCTGACCTAACCTAAAAAGAACTTGTTCACTATCATTTTTCTGCAATATCTCAATTCTCTATGTAGATTTTTCTTACCTACTTTTAACTACCTCTTTAATCATCTATTAGTAATTACCTTATAAAGAGCAAATAAACTATATTCATTCATATGCACATAAATACTGTTGTCTATATGTCTCTGTCTCTTTCTCTTTAAGCTTTACATTTTCTAAGAAAGCATGCCTATCTTGCTTGCCAAGATGTCTGATTTATTCTACCTTAGTGTAAGCCATTGTTTACCATTCTACAATTCACTTAACTTGATTTGCTCTTTAATAAACATCTGTGAAGGAAGTACATAAATATTTCACACTTATTAGTACATTCTATTCAGTCCCTATGGGACATAGTTAACTAATAGCAATCTCCACTAAAGACTCCCCAGAAGTTCTCTACATTCTAGAGTGCATTCCTTTCTCTTAAATGAGGGTTCTCTTTAGATCTCTTTTTGGCACCTATGAACAAAATTGTCTTTGTTGTATTCTTGCATTTCCATTTTGCCATGAAGTTAAAATCATTGCTTATTATACCTAAATGCAAAATATTTCATCTTTCAGAGAGCAATAAATAATATGAACAGAGAGATGATGGTGCTAGTAATTGGGAGGTATTAGAAAGCTGTTTTATAGAAGAAAAAATAACTTGACTGGAATGACAAAAATAGGATCCTGCCCAGTTTATTTCTTATCTTTCTGATGAAGAAGAATCATGGGCTGATTCCCAATATGTTACTTATTCTGACATATGCCATTGCTTTAGCTTTCCTTTTGTTGGGGTATAAACAGCCAGGACCCTAAAACTACCAAAGCCTCTTTCTTGCTGACTTTATTGGTATCGATTCTGGTCTGAATTTAAACTTCTATTTTTTCGTGGTCTTCAAACATTCATATGTTTGTTGATAAAAATGTGTCACCTAGAATATTCTGCTGAATTGGTTCCAGAAGGGCTATCGGTGGGGAATGCCCTATAGCAGACTATACTAGAATAGTTTTGTGTTGGTATCCCATATTCAAATAACTAAGGTTCATGGGCTTTCTTCAAAGTCTCTTGAGGGTCCAAGTTTTTAAATTGTTTTCTCTTTATATTGTGACCTTCCTTGTTTGGTTCTTAATGAGGCAGGAGGCCAATAATGGATATGATTTAAGGATTATAACTATTCTAATACCTTAATTTCATAAATCCAAAACTGCTTCTTGATTGGCTGCATCCTAGCCTCAATAGTTCATGAAATGGCTCCTGACTTTACATATACTTAAAATATAGCTAACCCAATGACTGTCAGTTTTACATATTGGAGTTACAATGGAATACTGAGAAGGTTAAACTGAGGGAAAATAATCCTTACTTTCCTTCTTGCCCTCAACCCTACCCAAGCAACCCCTTCCCTTTGGACCCAGGCTGGCCTATAGACTTGTCTTTCCTCTGAATGAATCCCTTCCAACTGAATGATGACACTTTGGCTTCACTCTCATAAGCAGTCTTCAGACATGGTGGTCTATCTGCTGATGTAGAAAGTTGGGAATTATTTGGGGAACAGGGGCATCTACCCTCTCACATTTCAGCCCCAACCCCAGCTCCCCATTCTGTGTGTGTATGGTCTAAGAAAGTAATGATCTCTGAGTAGTCTAGGAAAATATCCTTGGCCAGAATGGTCCAAACATTTCTCTTACTCACTGACAGGAAACCCACCCTACACATTCTGAGCATGTTCCTCTTCCTGGAGCTGAGACTCAGAGTCACAGAATCTCTGAGATGGAAGGGACCACAGGAGTCATCTAGTCCAACACATGCTTGAACTAGAACCCCTTCTCCAACATGCCTGATGAGTGGTCATCCAGCCTCAGCCTGAAGGCTTCTAGTGACTGAAAAACCATTACTTCCTGAGACATTTCATTCTACTTTTGGACAACTCTAGTATTAAGAAGTTCATGCTGACATAGTGCCAAAGTCAATACACTCTGTGTCTTCCGTATATTGCTCCTAGCTCTTCCCTATGAGACTATATTGGTCCAGAAAGTCAAGGTCCATAGCTAGTCTAGAGGTAGGGGAAGAGAATACATGAGACCTTCATGGTTCCAGTTTTAGATTTGAAGACCACCACATCATCTGCATAATGAACTCTGATCCCATAATTCCTAACTGGCACATAGACTGGTCAGAACCAAATGGGAAGGTGTCAGTCATGTGTCATTCATAATAATGGCCCAGAGCTGAGAGTCCTTGTCCTTCTTTGGTACTAAGATGCCTTTTACCTTCAAAGGGTGCCTTAATGGAAAGGTACTATTAGCAACTTTGTGGCCTTGGTATAACATTTTATCATTGTTGCATATGTTGATATCCTTGCCTGGGGTGGTCTTATTCATGTTAGCTGTGGGGAAGGTAAAAGGAGCTCATGAAGAATTAGTCCATGTCTGACAAACATGGTGCCAGTGACTCTGGTCTTCCTGCATTAGTCCATGGCCTTCCAAGCTACTACTGTCCTTTACATTCTACCCCTTGGCATCTCATACTTATGTCTTGGCTCTATAAATAGTAATTAAGGAGGCAAGAAAAAAATTAAACTCCTTTTCCTATTGGCACTGGGGCCACCATTTCCATAAGCACCAAAATAAAAAGAAGAGGCTAGGATGGAAGTCCCTGGAAAAGGGTCCATTGAATTAATCAGGTTCTTAGCAGACTTGACATTCCTATTTGTGGAGCTGATGTTTTCTTTTATCTGCTACCCATTTTAAGGTCCATCTGCCCTTCTCCAATGTGCTCTACCACTTGGGGACTGATGTGAGTGGCTGTCTCCTATTAGTCTTAAGTATAGCCAAAGCCATTTCTCATTTATATGAGGTTAAGTGGCCTGCAATGACTCTTAAGATTTTGACAGCTAATCATTGCTATGTCCATAAGAGGGCGCATTGCCTATAGGTCAGGTTCCATAGAAACTGAATTGCTAACTCCCATTAAGGGTGCTATCATAGCAGAGATGACATGGGGACCTGTAAAAAAAATAAAATGATAGGATTAGGTTAATTATTGTTAAAGGGAGTATCCCAAGGCAACAGGCACTTATTATAGCACATTTAACTCCCTAGAAGGGAAGTTTGAGGAGCCCTACTTAGGGTCAAAGACCTAACAAACAGGGATAATAAGAAGAGTTGGGGATAAAGATTCTTTATCACCAGAGAGCATGTAAACAACAGTCTGAGAACCTTAGATGTGATAGTCTTTAGAATCCTGCAGAAGGATGAAAGGGATGCAGTGATGGTCCTTCTTAGATGCCACCCTTGCTATTGGCACATCCAATTACACCAACCTCTCTATCATTCTTCTTCATTTATATGTGGGTTTTCTCCAGATAGAAAGAGTAACACTTCAAACAAGTAAATGAAAATTACCAAATGTATACTATAGACAAAAGGTATTACCAAAGAGCTTAAACTAGAGAAATATGATAAATGGTAATGATAAAGAAAGAGGAAAATCTAAGTTACTAGATGCCACATACTTTAAGAATAGAGAACATGCCATACTTACTGGTATCTATTTTAAGCATGGTTCTTTTGAATATATTAATGCTTTATCAAGATTTGTTAAATGAAACAAGGAATGAAGTATATATGGAATTCTGATTGGTGGAGAAGAGGCAGAAGGTATTCCTAGTAATAAGATTAGATTAAGCCAAGACAGAGAGACTTAAAAAAAAAAGCCCAACATATTTTCATAATAAAAGGCAAGTTGTAATAGACTGCAGAGGTGGTAATGACTCAAACTTAGAAACTTGAGCTTTTACAAAATATTAGCAATGGAGAGCCATTGATTAGGGAGAATGCCCAGACCTATGATTTCTCTGAAAACAGTAGACACTTCTTCCCCTTCTCCTGATCTGTTTCCTCTCTTTTCTCTTGACCTCTCTGGTTACCATAGGATTCTTCATTATGTCAACTTACTGATGACAAGTAAGGAGCTTTGATATATCTACAATCATATTTAATTTAATCAGTATGAGCACTCTTTCCACTGATGGGGATTAGGACCCCCACATGGATCAAAGTGGTAATGATCACCAGGAATTGCTATATCCTGTATTAATGGCATGCTGACCGTCAAATGATGGGGATCATGATTCTTCTACAACTTGGTACATAGTCGATTGAGAGTTGCTATAGATGATAAACTCCACTGCCTTGTGGCCAACTTTGTGAAGTCTCTCTCCATACTTAGTTAATATGGTTCTTAGATAAAAGCCATATAGTCTCATAACTGAATCTGTAGTATTGTAAATGTTAATAGGGGAAAGTGAATCGCTTTTTGTAATGTTAACTTCTTTATTCTATTTCACAACTGCATTTCATCTTAGTATCTTTGTTCTAAAAAAAGAAACAGTTGAGAACTCCTTACATTATCTGGAGGATAGGTCAGTGCTGAATGAAAATTCCATCTTTGCTATCAAGTTTCAGTTACCATACTTATCATATAAAAATTGCTTCAACCACAACATTCATTGGGATTTATTCTCAACCTAAGAAATCAGCAGCAATGTACATGGAAAACTGGAGTCATTAGTCCCCCAATTTTTGTTTGATGCTATGGCCAAATATTAATAAACAGAGGGGGGACATTGATTAGAAAGTCTCCATATAAACAAAAATATTTATAGCAGTAGTTTTGGTGATAGTAAGAAATTGGAAATAAAGTAGATGTCCATTAATTGGAGAATGACTAAACAATTGTGCATGAACATAAATAGACTATTACTATACTTAAAAAATGATGAATGTGATGAATACAGAAAAACATGAAAACACATACATGATGCTATTCAAATTGAAGTAAGCAGAGTCAAGAAAATACTATATACCATGACTATAGCAATCTAAGTGGAAAGAACAACAGCTGAAAACTGATCAAAAAAGAATGTTGAGAAATTGATAAACAAGTTTGGTTACAAAGAACATTGTAGAGTCAGGTTATCAATGGGTATGGAATACTGTACATAGTGTCAGATTTTTTCAATGTACTGATTGGTTTTCTTTATTTTCTTATTCACTTTTTCTTTTAAAAAATAATCTGTTATCATCTTGAATGACTTTCTGGGAGGGGAAAGAAGACAGATCTAATGGGGAGATTTAGATGATGCCAAAATGCCTTTAAAAAATGATTCTAAATCTACAAATGTAGTGTGACAGTTCATGTAGACTCCATCTTAAGTGGAGTCTTCCTTGTAAAAATGAGCTCTTGTGGGTCCTATCAGGCATACCTATCTTCCTTTACTGGACAGGGAGACTTGCCTTCCTCTTGTTAATCTAAAGAAGTAATGAACATTGTTTAATAATAGCTATAATATTGAATTTATGAATTTTTCATTGCCTGGCTTCATGATTACTCTTCTGTTGCATCTTCGTAGTCCTCTACTTCCTTTTCAGTTATTGCCAGTCACCTGACCTAAATCTTCTCTGACCAGTGTTCTCTAACTATTGTTGATCTCCTGTGCTCTCCTTGAAGTGGGAGCTTTTATCTCTTCCCCTTCCTCCCATTTTTTGTTTCCACTCTCCTGTTCTGCTCATCCTTTGGCTCCTCTCTTCTGGATTGTGTCTCTTCTTCAGTGTTCTTTCATCCTCTTAATGCAAGGATATTATGGATATCTTAAAACTTGGAGTTCACGATCAAAGTTCAAGTTGGTGCCTAATGTGAGAATTTGTCTGACCTCATTATATGTATTTGTTACAAGAGGTTTTTTTTTTTAATTTTTTTTCTTCAGGAAGAGGAGAAGGGAGGGGAGGTAAAATAAATGCTGGTTATTTTTAAAAATTAATATAAAAAAGAATTCAATGCATTACTTTAGTCAGCAAGACACTTTTTTCTTCATTCAACTCAAGAATTCTCCAAGTGTTCATTAATCACCTAATATATTCTGGGTCCTAGAGAGATCAAGAAAAACAGGAATCCATCCCTGCCTTAAAGGAATTTATAATCTATTGGAATATAGAAACAACTGTCATAAATCTCTAGGGAGCCTCAGTGTTCATCCAAGGTTCTTGTATTTATCTATTACAATACTCACAGCTAAGTAAGAATTCCAAAAGACAATTCCAGGAAAATGAGGAGAAATAGTGTCAATAGCTCCTCATTTTAAAAGACAGAGTTCCTACACATAAAAAGGGAGGAGACGTGCCCATCTGCCAGTTGTACTCTGCAATGTGTGGTCTTTTGTTTTTCATAACTGTTTTCCCTTTCCACTGCCATTATTTAATCTAATGAGAATACCGAGTTGTGAGGCAAAGCACAAAGAAGGATTGAACATAGGCTTCCCTGCCTCCCTAAAACTGTCCGTTTGGAAAAACTTAGCTAAGTAACCCAAACCTGATGACAATATTCAGAATTCTTTTTGTCTCTGCTTTTAATATAAAAAAAAAACCCTTTCCTTGTCATTCTTAAGACTTCCTGAGTTCTTCCTATGGTTCCTTCCCACTTAATCTGAGTCCCTATCTTTTAATTATCTTGAGAGTTATCACCCTATGAGGGATGAGAAATCTAGTCACACATGGTACTTGTTTCTATGACTCCATACTTTTCAGGGAAGATCATAAATAAATCAAGAAGCATTTATTAAACTCTTATTGTGTGTCAGGCATTATATGCAAGGTGCTAGAAAGAAAAAGCTAAAAATGAAACAATCCTTGAGTACCTACATATACACTGTTTGGACGTGTATTCTGCCTTTGGTTTGTATTCTGTCTTCCCCCATTAGAAAGAGAGCTTCTTGAGGGTAGGGACCATTTTTAAACCTTTCTTTGTGCCCCCATAGTTAGTGTAGTGCTTGGCACATAGTAAGTGCTTACTAAATGCTTGTTGACTGGCAGATTCATTATGGAGGGTGGGAGCATTGTGGGGAGGGAAATAATACACCATCCATGTATTATATCTCACTTCTTGACTGTTATGACCTCTTCCTTATGAGTATCACTGCAATTTTCCATTAGACTCAAATGATTCTCCTTACACTAAAAAAGATGCTGTCTTCCTAGAACCTAGATAAATGAAAGAGCTGAATTCAATCTCAGAATTCGTAGAAAAGACAATTTACTTACTATGAGACTTGGAATTTGGTTGCATTTCCTGTGGAGATAGCTGTTATTTACTTGCACAAACTATTGAGGTTAGAATCAGGGGTAAAAGCTTGGAAGAGTCCATAACATTCCTGAAACATTCACTCTCTTCTCCTAAGTCCTTTTCTCAGTCCTAGCAATGGAAATCATTATTGTGATGCTCTTGCTGACTGGTTTTGCCCTGTAGCCTAGTACTCTCCTTATGGCTCTAAACTGAAAACCACACTACCACCTTCCAGTAAGAGTAGAGAGCACACAGTCTCAATAGAGGCATTATAGCACCAAGGGTTTGGAAAAGGCATCAGAGTTGTCAGAGAAGCTAACATGCATGACTTTATTAGCATAACAGATATTTCCTCACCTGACTCACCAATAGTTCCCTTCTTTTGATAGAGAAGAACCATTGGATGACAAAATAGAGTATCTTTTCTGAGATATATTTTCTTAGGATTCCTCCTTGAAGGAGTGCATTCTTCTAATGATCTAGACCCCAATTCTTCCTTACTCTGACTTTGAGTTGATTTTAACTCTTATTTTGGCCTTCATTTTTGGAGGGGGTGGGGGAGTTCTTTAATGAATGAATAAAAAATGAATCGGCTAGATTTTTCTATTGAGCCCACCCTAGGAAATAGGGGTGGGTGGAATGTCTTGGAGCAGACTAACAGTAGTAGCCACTGTGTTGGCATTACCCAATGGGAGTGGTGGGCAGGTTAGCTTGTGGTCTCTGTATTTAGAGTTGCTTGTAGTTCCTGGTTTTTTAACCGCTTTCCCTTTCTTATTGTCATCCCATGCTGCATCCCAAGATGCACTTTGGGAAGTATAACACACTGTATTTTCTGCAACTTCCTTCATAAATTTGAGGCTTCTTCTGGATTGTTTGCATCCTAGCCTCAATAGTTCATGAAATGGCACCTAATTTTACAAGGTGTATACTTAAGTATATACTTGACCCAATGATTTTCAATTTTATAGAATGGAGTTACAGTGAGATACTGAGAAGAAGAGTAAACTGAGGGAGAGGAATCCTTTCCTCCTGGCCCTCAACTCTGCCCAACTTCCCTCTTCCCATCCTCTCTGGGGCCACACTGGCCTAGAGACTTGTCTTCCCTCAGTTTCTGAGAAATGAATGACACTTTAGCTTTGCTCTCATAAGCACCCTTTAGACACAGTGGCCCATCTGCTTGTGGAAAGTCAGTCAGGAATTATTTGGGGGAACAGGGACATCTATCCTCTAACATTTCAGCCCTAGTTCCAGCTCCTCATTCTGTGTGTGTGTGTGTGTGTGTGTGTGTGTGTGTGTGTGTGGTCTGGGATAGTATTGATCTCTGAGTAGTCTAGGAAAATATTCTTGGTCAGAATGATACTTTTTCATAAATGGCACCATCCATTTATATTCAAGAAACATATAATAACATTGGGGAATCAGTAAAAATTGCATAAGGGACATATAGTATACACTCCCTTAGAAATAGCAAAACAGCATTGGCCATGTCTGCTGACATGATGTTATAGTATATATAATGTTTCTATAAGACACAGAATATGTTATAGTATTATCCACTTTGATTATATTAACACCCAAGAATAGAACAACAAAAAAATTCAATAAAAAATCAACAACAAAAAAAATGGCTACCTAGCACATGAGCCTTTGGGCCTTTTAAAGTTTAAATACCCCGTCAGAGCTTAGCCAGAGTCAAAGAATTTCGTGGCCACCCCCCCCCCCCCGGAAGGTACCAACTGCTGGGAGTGAGAATGGAATCTTCCAGACAGTCTGTAACTACGCCTTTGCTATCTAACAGATTTTCTCAGGTTAGCTTACCTGGCTTGCCAAACTGTTATAGTAAGGGTTTAGGGAAGGTTTTAGGGAATTGTAACAGAAGATAACACAAGTAAATATATGACAGGGGTATATTTAATTAAATAAGGGTAAAGGGAATTAGAAGGGGATTATGAGCGTCCTACTACTAATAACCTACCCAGGTAATAAATATAAATAACCTTAAACTAAAACTAAAATGCAAATTACTAAGGGGTAAATCCAACAGGGGCCAGAATCTCACAGAGTCCTTGACAGGTAGGTAACAGGAATCCAGCTGCTGGGTCCTCAAATGTCCCAGAGAATAGAGAGAAGACTCCTTCAAACACTCTGTCCGCCAGAAATGTATGGGAAAGCTTTCTCTCAGCCTTGTTATTTCAGAGGCAGTCAGCTTCCAAGATGATCTTGTCTAGGTAGAGTCCAGGTACACACACCCTTCAGGCTTCACCATCTCTGGAAACTGCTCCTTTCCAACAGCTTAGAACTCTGACCCTGCCAACTCATGAGAGATTCTAAATCTTAAGACCTGCCAATCAATTGCAACTTCTGCCTTCCCTTGCTAAGTCTGAATGGTCCGAACATTTCTCTTACTAACAGGAAACCCACCCACACATTCTGAGCATGTTCTTCTTCCTGGAGCTGGAGATTCAGAGTCACAGAATCTCTGAGATGGAAGAGACCACAGGGATCATCTAGTCCAACACATGCTTGAACTAGAACCCCCTCTCCAACATGCCTGATGAGTGATCATCCAGCCTCAGCCTGAAGGCTTCTAGTGACTGAAACGATTACTTCCTGAGACATTTCATTCTACTTTTGGACAACTCTAGTATTAAGAAGTTCATGCTGACATAGTGCCAAAGTCAATCCATTCTGTGCCTTCCGTATATTGCTCCTAGTTCTTCCCTCTGAGGCTATGTTGGTCCAGAAAGTCAAGGTCCATACCTAGTCTAGAGGTAGGGGAAGAGCACATGAGACCCTCACAGTTTTAGCTTTGGTCAGGGTTCATTGAAAGGAAAAACAAGATCCCTACAGAATCACCCTGAACACTTGAATTCCTGAATCTGGGAGGTACAGTAGCCTATATTAAATGGGAAGGAGAATTGTCTTTCAGGACAATAACCTAGAACTTAGTGTCCTGTGCTTCTTGGGTGCTAAACTTGCTTTAAACCTA
The DNA here is from genome assembly GCF_027887165.1 of Monodelphis domestica. Taxonomy (NCBI): domain Eukaryota; kingdom Metazoa; phylum Chordata; class Mammalia; order Didelphimorphia; family Didelphidae; genus Monodelphis; species Monodelphis domestica. The sequence goes on along the minus strand of NC_077227.1, from coordinate 594,957,924 downwards.
AAAGGGAAAGGGGTCAATGGAAAAGTACTAACAGTGGCTCTGTTGCCCTGGCAGGGAATTTTATCATTATCATATATGGTGATATCCAGCCTGGGATGGTCTTGTGCAGGTTACCTTTGGGGGAGGCAGGAGGAACTCAGGAGGAGTCATCTGTTCCTGCCGCACTGGTGCTCAGGGAGTCAGAATAAGCCTTGGGTTCTCCAAAACGGTAGTCTAAGGGCTACCAATCTACTGCAGTCCTTTATGTTCATCCCTTGACAGCTCTTATCAATACCCTGAGTTCCCAAGTGGCACTAGAATTAAATAAGGCTAAGCAAAAACTGTTTTCTGCCGACAGTGCAGGGACCATTATTTCCACAAGAAATAAAATATAAAGAAGAGGTATAGGAAGGCAGCCCCTACAAGTATCCATAATATTGACTAGGCTATCAGACTTGGTCATCCTGGTTTCTACAGGACTGATTATGAGGGCATAATATATATAGGCCCCTTCCTCCACTACATAGTCTAAATTTTCCTGCGAGTCTGCTAGGGTCTTTCATATTCACATATTGTTGTGAAAGCTGTTTGTTGTCTCTAATTACTTTCCTGGTATCTTCTCAATTATCTGGGGGTAAAAAGACTCATCATTACAATGATGCCTTTGATAGTGAATTCTGACATTGTCAAGAATTATACTCTAATGGGCAGGGGGGAAATCTTCAGGTACAAGGGAATTGGATTTATATTGCCTTGAGTGAAGCTACACATCCAAGGGGCTATGAAAATAAAGGAGTTGGGGGACAGAGGGAAAAAGAAAATATTGGGAATTTGGGCATAATTGTTTGAAAGGCTGTTTTAGATTTTTCAGGGACTAAAGTTTTCACAGAGAACTAGTCAGGTCAATAATAGGTAAGGCTATGAGGGGTTTTTTTTTGGAGGGGGGGTACTATACAGATTACTACCATGACAGGATATTTAAGCCATAATAATAATAATATACCCATATGAAATACCAGAAACATAGAGGAATAATCACAAGGGAAGCAGGATTTAAGACAAATGATAGTAAAGAGTCTGAGTTGCTTGTCATTATGGATACAACTGGGTCTCAGTTACATGAGGGGTAAGTCACAGAAATTTTTGTTATAGTAGCCATTGCCATTATTTCCCAAATCCTTGAGGGAAGAGGCTCTGGGGAGAGGCCACTTTTTTTCCTTGGTACACTCAGTTCTGCCAAGCACTCTGTGATTCCTCTTAATTGACATGTGGAACATTGGGGATTTCTATCCCTTCTTCAGTAGAATAAATCACACATAGCATTTGCTTTTGTAGGAATGGGAAAGCAAATTTTAGTTCTTGCCATAGGTAGGAATATGCCAGGCTCCGGTAAGCATCATGATCCCATTTCTGACTTCATAAGTGCAGAACAGTTTCTAATAGGGTAGCAATAATTGCTGGTGTGGGGGTAATTTAAAATAGAGAGGTCTAGCAAGGTGCATACACAAAAATACATAGGTCAAGGGATCTGTAGGAAAAGAGGTCCCGACATTGTGACATTCTGTCACCAAAGAGCTTGGATCTACTATAAGGAGTCCCCTCCTATTCTTCATTCCCCTGTTCTGTCTTTCATGGATTTCCATGGTAAGGATGTCTTTGAAGTACTATTCTGTTATATATCTATTTCACAATGGCCTGTACCCTCTAAGTACAAGTAATAACAGAGACTCAAGAAATCAATTTAGAGAAGTTTGGGTATCTTCTTTATGTACCAAAAGAATTTTCCATAAAAGGAGGAGGAGTACTCTTTTGATGACATTGATGGTATTATGCCAGACTTTGAGAATTGCCAATTGATTTGCTATAGTTTTATTGGGGCTGTTTTCCTTGAATCCTATTTTGATCCTGGGAAAAGTTTGGTTCCAGAGCTGTTGGTTCATGTAATATATGTCTGTATTATACCCAGGGGGTATAATAGCCAGGCTGGTAGGTAGAAGATGCCCCTTTCAAAAGAATAAAACCAATTCTGCCACCGTCCTTGAGAATTTTCATCACCAAATGCTCTCCTATCTCCACTTAGGATCAAGCTGATGCTTAGATATGAAATACAGGACCTTTATTCTGACTTTGGTTTTGTTTTCATGAACCCACTAATAATACATCTACTGACAATCTTCCTTAGTGGTTGGTGGATCACTGAGTATAGCCCACCATATCACTCATTTCTAGTACCAAATGGGTCTTCTAACTTGGTGAATCTCTTAAAATAGAAGAGTTCAATCTAATATGTGAAACTAAGATCAAAATAGAATAACGTGCAAATGGTAAGATGCAGCCCTAATCCCACAGGCTCCACCTTAAACAGCAAATACTATTCTTTATGAGCATTGCAAAATAAAACAAAATATTTACCTAAATCATAATGCCACTGGTTAACTCTTTCTTCCTCTACATCAATATTTGTAAATCACCATTTAGCTTACAGTCACAACAGAGTATAGAGGAGAACCACAATCTCTGTTCCAGAAAGTGAGACTGTCCTGGGATAGCCATTTTTAGAGAATAATAATATGGCACCTCCAGGTGTCCACCAGATAGGCAAGAACACCTGCCTTTCTAGGCTTATTCCATGCTCCTCTAGTGAACAATACACCTTTATAAAAATCTCCTCTCTCTAACGTTTAGGGAAGTCTATACCAGGTATTTTCTCTTCCCACAGGGCTCTGTGGCTTCAGCACCCTATGGCCTTCTTTCCCTCTTCAGCTGAGAGAAGGATAGGTTGTGAGAATGGGAGTGGGAGAATAGGGCTAGAGGATAGGGATACAAGGAGCAGCTGAGCACCTAGTTCATACATAGGACCAGCAAGAGGCAGCAGCTTATAAGCATGGCTTCAAGCTACCATCAGCAACTACTCTTGCAGGCATCTTATTTTCTACCATTCCCTGCCCTCACACAATGGGGACTGAGACCATTTAAGCACATATCTTTTTGTTGTCCCATCTGGAGCCAGGACTTGCCATCCTCATGGTGGGTGCTTCGGTAGGACCTTCATTTAGACAGGGATGGTCTATTTGGGGTGAAGGAGAGTTTTAGAGCTGACACCTATCCTGACCACCATGACTTAACTGGCACCTAGTTAGTCATGTTAATTGTTTAAATTATCTTCCCTTTCATTGCCAAACTAAGGGGGGAAAAAGAGTATATACCTCATGCCATCACTCCTCCTCTACTGCTCTCAGCCTCTTGCTATCTGGCTTCTGATCTCACCATTGTACTGAAAAAATTCTTTGCTTAATTACCAAGTCTGATAGCTTTTACTCAGTCTTCAGTTGCTTGGCCTCTCTACAGCTTTTGACAGTATTGGCCCCATCATCTTCTTAGATAATCTGTCCCCCCTCAGTTCTGTGACATTTCCCTTTTGATTCAACTCCTATTAGTGTGACCCATTATAGGACTGTAGATCAAAAGCTACAAGGGATCCCCAAATCCATCTAGTTCAACCTCTTCATTTTATAGATGAGGAAATTGAAGCCCTAGAGATATTAAGTGGTTTATCCAAAGTCACACAGGTAGGTAGTGGTAGAGTGAGAATTCACATCCCTTTAAAGGCAAAACCCAGTTCACTTGCCATAATACTATCCTACTTGCCATCACCCTTGCTGGATAGATTACTCTCCAAATCCTAAATGTACTCTTGTTCACTTTCTTGGGCCTTCTTTCTCTATTCCTGTCTCTGGATAAACTCTTCAGCTCCCATAGATTAAATTAAATTTGAATATGATTTACAAATCTTTCTAGCTAGTCCCAATTTCTCTCCTGATCTCTAGGTCAACATTACCACTTACTTGCCCACTAAATAACCAATGGGCATCTCAAGCTCAACATATCCAAAATAAGTGAAAGTCAACCTTTCACCCTAAGCCACCTCCAAAGGCCCCTATTTCTGTTGTAGGCACTACCATACTTCTAGTTACTTAGGCTGCTTTTCCCCTCTCCTTTATGGGCCAGTGCAAATCAGTTGCCAGATCTTGTAATTCTACCTCCATATTATCTCTTGTATCAATCTACTTCACTCCTACAGCCATCATTTGGATTCTCATTCCTGTCTTTGACTATTGCAATAGCCTTCTAAGAAGGAGCTGCCTGGTAAAAAAGCTACAGGACTAAACAAATCAATTCAAACTGGTGTTCACAAGATAAGGATGACACCAAGAGGCAACACCTGCCTTTTTAAGCTTATTCCACACTACTCTAGTGAACAATACACATAATCTCCTCTCTCTCTAGGAGTTAGGAAAGTTCTTCCCACAGGACTCTGTGGCTTTTGCATACAAATCAATTCAAACCTTTTTTTTCAAACCTTCAAAGAATAAAATTATAGACTTATTTGCTCAATATAAAGAAAACATGCTCACCAATTATTTTTATAATGTAATTTTATTCCTAAACATGATAATGAGGATATTGAAGAAATTACAGGAAAATCTCAATATGTTGATAGAAAAATATCATACAATTCCTTTTCCAATTATTCTGCTGCTTCCAGACCCCTAATCTACCTTTTTTTGTGATAGTATGAGAATAGAAGGGACTTAATGTTCCACATCCAGAAATCCCATCATTTTGATGAAGCACAAACCCACTTCTATGCTACAGAAACAATTTCTGCCCTTAGAGATCATTTAGAGAGATTTGAAACTGGATAATATATTGTCAGAATATGAATGAAAGTTGGCGTAAATTAGCTGACTTTGGAAAGTGTAAGGAAAGGATGTGTGATGGCATCACCACTGCAATGTTGTATGTCATACCCAATGACATTGCCCCCAGAGATTCTCCTGGAAATAACTTTGTGTTCCTGGAATGGATTGGTGGGCAATGGAAGTGCTGCTCTATGAGATGCTCTGTGGCCATGCTCACTCTGAAGCTAAAAATGGTGATCTTTTTTAAGCCATGTTGAATGATAAAGTTGTTTACCCTACATGAGTCCCAGAGGATGCCACAGGAATCTTTTCAAGTTTGCATGACTAAAAGCTCCAACATGCATTTGGGAAGTATGACTTGAGGTCCAGCTGAACCAGTGCCAACTAGAACCACCCTTCAGACCCAGAATCAAATTCTGAGAAGATGGCGGTAATTTTGACCCTGACTTTATAAGAGAAGAGTCAGTTTTAATTCCAATTGATAAGGAAGGTCTTCCTATGATTAACCAGGAAGAATTTAGTGACTTTTCCTATGTATTTCTAGAATAGCAATCATAATCTTATGAGACAAGATGTAGAAGATGACAGATTTTTCCAGGAATTTCTTTCTTAAAAAACATTTAGCTATAGCCTTGTTTTATAACAACTTTACCTTAATGTGAAAAATATATAAAAGAAAAAGGATACTGTAGGATGTGTGCAACACTGTCTATGAAGCCAAATCTCTATAGCATTGTGATAACTTGTGGCACTACTTTTAAGAGTTAATTAAAAAAAGAAAAAGTGTTGAAGTGTTAGACCCAGAAGTAGTGTGTGCACAAGGGTAATTTGGAAGGAGAAGATCCACAGAGAGCAGGAGCTGAGCATCTTAGCATTTCTGAGCCAAACAGACATTTTACATTGATAAGGAAGTGGCGAAGCAATATGACATTGTTTGCATTTCAGTACTATGGGGCCAGTATCAGGTGGCAAATTAGGAAAATTCAGGGAGAAGTAATCCCTTCCAAGGGACTAAATAACTTTCTGCCCTAGAAAAACCAAAATAATAAGTAATGTATTTCAAGAAATCGCTAAAGAAGATTTCACAGAATTAATAAAATATAAAAAATATACAGACAAGAAAAACCTAAAGTTCAACTTCTGTTAAACACATCATAGATCAACTCTACCATTATAATGATTAAGAAACTGAAAAATATAAGGATAACAGAAATAGCCTAACAAAGAATGTCAATTGGTATCACAGTGGACTTCTCCAAAAGATAAGGCACAACTGAAAAATCGGATTCTAATATATATACAGATTTAGGACCCTGTACCAAACAGATTTTAGTATATTTATAGGAAGGCCAACAATTGGCAATTGAAAAGCATTTATACTTTGAACAATTTGCAGAGAAATATATGTCTTTTGGGAAAGATGTTGAAAAGCAGCCAAGCACCCAAAGCCCAGAGATCATCACTTAAAATAATTTGTCACTAAAATAAAGATGACTCATATGCTAGTAAAATGTGAGACTCTTAGGAATATTTTATTATCTACGTCACGGAATAATAAAGAAAAAGGGCAGGGGAATGCCCAAATGAAAATGCTTATTGATAAGGAGAACATCCAAATCAAAGAAATCAACACAATTTTGAATATAATATAGGAATCTTGTCTGGAGTGATTTTTGTCAAGTTTGGGTTAAAAGGAGAAATAATAAGAATATAAAAGTATATATTTTCCAGGGAAAAAAATCAAACAACTAAAAGAGATGCTTAAAGTAAAGAAAAACCCGACTACTGGGATGCTAATTATAAATGTTCTAAATTCTACATAAAAAAAGAAGCTATAGAATAGAGGGGGGAAAGAGAATACAACAAGGTTGTTTTTACCAAACACATTTAACTCAGAAAGGTCTAAATACAAATTCAGTTTGAAGAACAGTATAAAAACCATGTCATGTCATGGTAATGTCAAGAAAAAAAAATTTGACAAAGTCAAATTCAAACCAGAAAGAATGGGAATAAACAGCTTTAGATTCCAAAAGTCCTTTCTAATTCTTAATCTAGAATTCTGACTGATATTATATAAATTTGGAATATATTCACAGATAAGAATTATGTAATAAATTTCATAAAAGAAGCATTCTATTTCTGAAGAAATAGCTTAATAAGTATGAATATTACTGAATAATAAAAAATTAACAATTTATTAAATCATAAAATAGCTTAATTGGTATCAAAACATCACTGTGAGCTATTAATGTCATTAATAACATTAATGTACAACAAATTTAAAGAATCCAGTAGTGTAGTAAATGTGTTGAGCTATATGGTAATAATTTTGGTGACTTGGGTTTGTAATTTATAAAATGAGGGTTATAGAGAGGTAATTGAGGTTCAAAAAAGTTAAGAGACTTGTTGGTGGTCACACAAATAGTAAGCCTCAGAGACAGAATTTGAATATGAATAATGACTATTAATCTAGCACTATTGCCTCTTGACATTACATTTCATTATCTGTAGGATTCAGTTAAAACCATATATAGAGGATATATAATAGTCCTGAATGCCTATATCAATGAGGAAGAAATTTGATTCTGTACTTTTAAAAACCCAGAAGAGGTATAAAACAGTATGGCCAGAGAAAACTGCAAAGGGGCAATGACCAAGATCAGGGAAGAAATCAACATTATTGAAAATAATAGCTCTAGTGAAATGCGAACTAAATGCAAGAGCTATTTTTTTTTAAGGAAACTGATAAACAATTTAACCCATCAGTTTTTAAAAAGAAAGCCTAAATCACTAAAATTAGAAATGAGAAATTTTGAGGATAAAATAAATCAAGAAAATTATCAGAGATGAGTACAGAGATAGCTTTATGCTAATATGTTTGAGGCTCTAAAGCAAAAGATGACTAAATTCACAGAATTAAATGTGAATAATGTAAATAGTTTAATCTTGGAAAAATAAATCACATAAACAAGTAAATACTTGCTCTAAAAAAAAGTAGCACCAGACTCAGATGACTCATAAATGCTAAATCAAAAGTAGAAGTAATGTATATTGTTACCAACCAACCTGTTCATACTCTTTTCAAAATTTTCTCGCATCACTGTCATTTATTTTTCCAATTTCCCCTCTACCATTCTTAGTTCTTTCTTTACTGCTTCTAAAAATTCTTGTTGGGCTTAGATCCACTGAGCATTTTTCTTTGAAGTGTTGATTGTCGCTATTTTCACATTGTTATCTTCTTCAGAGTTTATGCCTTGGTCTTACCTGCCTCAGAAGCAACCTTTTATAGCCAATTGTTATTATTTTTTTTTACTTGAAACTTTATATTTAAGTTGAGCTCTGCTCACCAATGGGTGAGGAGGCATTGTCCCAAGCTTTGGGCTTCTATTAGCGCTGCTGTTTTCAGAGCTAGTCTGCAAGTTTTTGGTGCTTCCAAGTTGGTATGATACTAGGAGAACTTTGGTCACTGCTGTCCTGGTCTGTGCTCTGAAATGTACTCAGGAAAGGCCCCTGGTCACCAAGAGTTATGAGCACTAGTATTTCTTTTTGCCTTAGAAATGCAACCAGACTCCCTTTGCTTTTTTTGTGACAGACCATCAGCATTCATCTCTACCCTAGAACTATGACTTAGAGCTGTGAATGGGGAATATAGTTGCCAATCCATGTCAACTGTACCAAGTGCCAGCAAAGGAATCCCCTATAATCTCTTGAATGAGTTGTTCAACTCCCTTATCATTTCTGAGCTTAACAAACTGCTGAAGCTACTTTTGCTGTTGTAACTGCTATTGCCACTGACCCTTTTGAGGAAGACCTCTGTCCTGGCACCATAGACTTCTGCTGAATTGTTGGGAGAGTTCAACTGGGTGGCTGCCCTAAATCTGCCATCTTGGTTAACCCCCACTGTTCTATCTTTATCAAGGAGACCTGCTAATCTCTGTATCAGTACCTGACTTTACAAGGATGCAGATAGACACAACCAATCAGATATCTCTACCAACAAGAAAGAAAATCTCATCCCTTCCACCAAAAGAAACCATATGACAATCCTCTATCCTACTCACCTGCTGTTCTGTTTTTATCCACTTTGCATAAACTATAACAAGTCTTATAAACCCCTCCTTGGGGCCTTTTGGCTTGCTGAGTTTGGAACTTTGTTGTCTCTATCTTAATTTCGATTGTTGTATTAATAATGAACCAAGATTTGAGCCAACCTATATTAGTAAATGCATTTGAATAATCCTAAAGGAATGGATTCCAAGGCATGTAATGAATGGGATTCTCCAGAAGCCATGTATATTAAATTTAAGTGAATTTGTTCATGTTAAATTTATATTAAAATTAGGTGAATTTATTAATCAGCTACTCAAGAAAATCTAACTAGGCAATAGATGTCCCACCCCCCACCCCCAGTCTGGATGCCCAAGAACACAAGTGGGGCAAAAAGCAGGGTCCAACAGAGAGGCAAAAGCACAGCCAACTAGGAAGGAGAGATGGATAAGCAAGAGACAACATGCCAGAAGAGAAGGACTTCCTGTGGTACAAGCCAATATATATCCCTTGTGATATCATCATTCAGACCCTTCCTAGGACTCTTCTGTTTAGACTTTTTAGAAAATAGTCACACAAGAAGTAGATTCAGAGATATCAACCCCTCCCCATCACAGGAAGGGGAGTATACTAAGGATGCCAACACATTTTACCATGTGGCCAGACCACTGTAGTCCAAAATGGCACCTGCCTAACTAGAGTTTGTTGACTTCATCATCCAAGAGAGTTCTTGTTTATAGATAAAAAAGGAACAGGTCTCCACCCTGCCTTCCAATAAAAGAGAGCCCAGGGAGATGACCTGAAATCTGGGAGTAAATTACTTTAACTTGGAAGTTGGCTGACCTTCAGAGTTTTGAAGAAAATTATTATAGTTCAATATTCATTTTCCACAGTCATAAGCAGCAATCATACTTGAACCACTCCATACCACTACCAAATCCTAACTTTGTACTCAATACCAAACAAAACATTCTCTAATTGAGGTTAAAGGAGTATATAGATCAATTTATTTCTATGAATACCTTCTTAAGGAACCCACCAATCACCTCTTCTCCCCCCAAATCCCAGGAATGTCATAGTCAAAATCCAAATGTCTTTCCTATGTCAAAGAAAATCTAGTATATCCAGCAAGGAACATTTCAAGTTCCAAGAAACCACAAACAGCATCACACAAAATCTGGCAGATCCTAATATAACTGAGAAGGTATCTTGAGATAAAAATATTTCAAAAGGCAAAAGAGTATAAGCAATAATAACTTACCAAGAAAAGTGGAACACAATCCCATAGGTTAAAAAAAATGAATCTGACAGAATAAAGGGCTTTCAGGCACTTATAAGATGAGAGGAGAGTAGGAACTTTGAAAAAGAAAAAGAAACCTAAAAAAGTAAATTTATTTGAACAATTAGAGGGGATTGTGTGATGTAGTATTCAAAGAAGGGAAAAAGAAACAATGTCCTTTTAGAACTTTAATATTCTCAATGGGTATTGAAAGGGATAAATTAATAAAAACAGAGGTCCTTTCAAAGGAGAGCTGGATTAGTTCTTTTCTGAGAGTTTTAAGAGAGGAAAGAGGAGTAAAGGCTAGGGCTAATTTCACTATTATTTAAAGAAGATGGAAGCTACATTAGAAGAAGAAAATACAAATATGGAAAATGGGCAAGGAATTGGGTATCGGATAAATCTCTTAACTGAGATGGGAAAAGGAGCATTGAATATGTGCACAAATAGTTTGTTAGATACATATCAAATTCTATGCAAGGAAACAATCTGGGAACCAGAGGGGTTAAGAGGAAGGATAGGGGGCAGCTGGGTGGCTCAGTGCATTGAGAACCAGGCCTAGAGATGAGAGGTCCTAGTTTCAAATCTAGCCTCTGACACTTCCTAGCTGTATGACCCTGGGCAAGTTACTTAACACCCATTGCCTAGCCCTTACCACTCTTCTGCCTTGGAGCCAATAATAGAAAGATAACAATAAGAAAATAAACTTCCTGGTCTTAAAGAGAGTGATTTGAAAGAGAATTTTTTTAAAAAGGGGGAAAAAAACAAACAGAACTAGAATTTGGGATGGGGATGGAGTGTCCCATAAATTGGAAAATGGTGGGATAATTTGTGCTTCATGAATACAGTAAAATATTATGCCATAAGAAATGATAAGCAATGACTTCAGGAAATCCTCTGCCGTATGAACTTAAGCAAAATGAAGTGTGCAGAACTAGAACAAATTTTATAAGGACAACATTGTCAAGAGAAAAATGGCTCCAAAAGCTTAAATATCACCAAGACAGCAGTGGATAGAACTAATCCAGCCTCAAGTCACTTACTCACTGTGTGACCTGGGGCAAGTCAGTTAATTTCTGTTTGATTCAGTTTCCTTTCCTATAAAATGGGAATGATAATAGCGTCTTCCCAGGCTTGTTGTGAGGACTAAATGTCACAATAAATGTAAAACTCTTAGAATAGTTCCTGGCACAGTTGTTATTATTATTTGGTGCCAGGGTTTTGTTTTTGTTTTTTGTTTTTTCTCAATTCTTAATAGAGCTGGGGCTACAGAGTCAGGGAATTTAAATATAGTGATGCAAAAAATAAAATAACCATTGAAAAAAATTTTAATGCACAGAAGATCAGAAGGAAGCATAGACAAGCAGGACACTTCTGAAAGTAACATATGGAATACATGTATATTCGCACACATATATACATATTCTGTATGTGTGTACATATTATTGTTGCTCAGTCATTTCAATTACTTCCAACTCTTCATGACCCTCTTTTTGGGGTTTTCTTGGCAAAGATACTGGAGTCACACAATATCCACTGCACTACTGAGCTGCCCCAGTATATGTATCCATCTAGGTAGAGGTACACATATATAGGTTTATTGAGTCAATTAATCCCCACCTTTTGCTGAAAAGGAAATTTTCTAATTCCAATTTCACTTTTTAAAATTCTGAACTTTTAACACCTAAAGGAACAGAGAATACAAAAGAGGATTGTATATGAAACTGTGAGTTTCTATTTAACCCTTTCAGTTTTATACACACACACACACACACACACACACAAAGATACTAGCTGTTGTGATATTTAAATAGTTGAGGGGCTTAGATTGTTGTAGATAAAAGAGTTGGGGGCCATAAACTGTTATAATTAAAATTGGTGAAGTCAGGGAAAGGGAAACAATTATGAATATGCCCAAGTCAATTGGGTTTTATAGAGATTTTAATTAACAATATAATGAGTAATCAAAGAAAGAGAGAGTAAGAAAGGAATAAGTATGAAGGGCCTCAAGCCAATATGGCCTAGACCTGAGTCTTAAAAGAGAAATCAGTTTTTTAACACTCACCACAAGGTCTGACTAAACAAGGATACTAGTGACACCAGGCCAGCATCCTTCCTCAAAGAGTCTTCCAGCCAGAGATTGTTTCAAAGGGCCTCTCTCTCAAGAGCCTCCAGAGCTCCTACCCCAGAGGGACAGAGTCCCTCAGAGGAGCTCCTCAAGGAGCTCTCCTTCAGAATGAGATTTCCTCCAAGAGCACTTCTCCTCAAAGAGATCTATCTCCAAGGAAAGAGCCCTCAAGCATCAGTCCTCAAGGAAATGAGTCTCTCAGAATGAGATCCTCCAGAATGCGAATCAGAAATCGAGATTTTTGAATGAGATCCAAGCTCTTATTTTTAAGGGCAAAATCTCCTCTGTCACCTCCCCTAAGTCCTTACATCTACCAATCAATCACTGTAGATATTTCTAAAGGACTGCCCATTTTGAATTCACAGCTGAGTAGTTTTAATCTCTTTAGTAAGTCAGAAAAAAATGCTGCTGTGTCGACAAATTTCATTAAGAAAAAACCTCTGAATAAGTTATCACCCTTTTAGGTTTAAGTAGTTTACAAGTTTCCCCACCTTTATAGGTACTTAGTATCCCATTGTATCAATTCTAAAACAGTCATGACTCAAAGAACTTCCTGTCCCTTCCATAAGCATGGATCAAAGTACTTTCATTGTTTAGCAAGCAGTTTTCTGTCCTAAAGCAGTCTTAAGTAGGGTGGAGCAGGGACACTCCCATAGCTAGGAGCCCCCACACTCAAGTAGAGTTCTCACCATCTGCTAGGGAATTTTTTTAAGTAGAAGATTCCCCAATGGGGGAAATCCCTAACATTCATAAGTCTGAGAAATTTTTAAGGTTTACACTGTGTGACTCTGGGCAAGGCACATAATAAACAGGTTTATTTTAGTTTTCTCATCTTTAAAATGAGCTGGAAAAGGAAATGGCAAACCACTCCAGTATCTTTGCCAAAAAAAAAAAAATCCCAAATGGGGTCATAGAGAATCAGACATAACTGAAAAAACTGAATAAAACATATATGTATATATATATATAAAATATATATGCATTACATAACACATGTAATAATTCTACATATATACTTTAAAAGTAGGGATAGTGGCAATGGATTGATTGTTGTCCTTAAAACTTGAAAGGGACCAAAATGGCATCACAACATTAAGGTAAATGCACAGTGTGTTCATCTGTGGCTGGTCAGACCAATATGAGTTCAGAAGGCTCTACTACAAGTTGGACACAAAAAGCCCATATGAACATTTGTAACAGAAATTTTTGTGTCTCACATTTCTTTTGAGCTATTGAAATTCTGCTTTACTCATAGAGCACAGTGTATGGGCACTCCATGCTGGATGGTCCTATGCCAGTGCCTCAATACTACTAAATTTATTCTGAGAGACCTTGAGAGTATCCTTGTATCACATCTTCTGACCTCTGTGTGAGCACTTGCATTGTATGAGTTCTCCTTAAAATAGTCTTTTATAATTTGTTTTTTAAAGCATACTATTTTTCTTTTTTTGGGATTTTTGGGGGGTCTGTGTTTTGTTTCACAAGATAACTAACATGGAAATGTGTTTTACATGATTGCATATATACAACCAATATCAAATTGCCTGCCATCTCAGGGAGTAAGGCAGGGAAACAATTTGAACATAGTCTTTTAAGAAAACATACATTTGTTATTCAAACAATGGTGGGCAGTCCATCAGAATTATCCTCTCTAAAGTAGAGTTTTGAAAGAGATGACTGAATGGTATAAAATTAAGTGTATAATTCTCAAAGTAAATAATTTAGTTTACACCCCCCCATATTCTCAAAATAAAGCACCCCATTTTACACCCCCCACCAGATATGAAATTTGTAAATAAGTTTGTTTTCAGCTTCAAGGAATTTTGGATTATTTTAGGATGAAACTATCTCACTTCAAGGATATCATCAAGGCTAAAGAAACATGGGAAAGCCCAATTTCAGCTGCCTCCCTTATCTTGTCCTTGAAAATTTAGGGTTATACCCTTACTCCCTCCCATATGATAAGCTCATGTATTTTGCTATTTGGGGGTAGACTTCATACCTAGATTGTAAGTTTTGGCCTCTAGTCAAAGGGAAGCCGGACAAAGGGGGGGGGGGGGGGGAATCTCCTGTCAGGAACTTAGAAAATGTCTGTATTTGCACCCAGACAGGCATTTGCATTTTAGCATCAGGCCTTTCCTCATGAGGAAAAGAAATAAACTTCTGTCTCTTCTACTCTCATTCTCTGACTCCAGGTTTTTTTTTTTATTTAAGTGAGGGGGACATTCGTGCTTGCCTTTGTATTACAAGGTTGGTGCATTGGCCAGAAATCCTGGAACTGTGGAGAGATCCTCAGTTCCCTCCCTTGGTGGGCAAGGACATCCAACTGGCCATTTCTGATAGCCTCTTGGAGGAGGGGCCCTGGAAGAGCTTCTGCCAGTCTCCAAGCCTGAAGGGAGTAGAAAACAGAGAATGTCCGGACCATGAAGCTATGACAAGGACCATGTAAGTTTGTGCACACAGGCCCACATCCCAAACCTGTTGAGATTTTGCAAGATGGAAACACCTTGGCTAGATTGCAAGATATTCTGGGCTGGGAATCTCAGGAGTGAGCAACTAGATCCCAAAAGAGAGATGGGTGAGAGCCTGGTGAGTTTGAGGAGTAAGCAAACTAGAGTTTTAGCTTGCAAGACACCTGAGGTTGGTGTCTGCTGGCAAGAATTTGACAGAGTTCTAGACATCTTGATTTTAATACGGGTAAAGATCCGGGATAGGCCAAGAGAGAAAGAATCTCAGAAATAATAGGAATTTAGATAAAAGGAATCGAAGGAAAATTAGAAAATTGGATGATTTGCCAAAATACAAGGATAAAGATAAAAGGGTAACGATTGAGTACTGTTGATAAAAATGCCATGCTTTGGCCCAGGTACAGCTCCTTACAAGACTGGGTATGTCAGCTCCTAAACCTTTATGTTAATAACAAGCAGCCCTGAAGTGAGGAAAAGTGTATTTATGCTATCTTCTGGCCACCAGAAGTAGGAACTTCACCTCAGGGGATAGTGCACATGCACCTGCTCCCTTGCTTGTTATGGCTGTGGGAAAGTTGGACACTTGAAGAAAAATTGCCCTGAGAAACTAAAGGAACAGAAGGTCTTCTCTCTCACAGAGTTGGGAGACTAAAAGAACCAGGGGGCAAAAATCACTTTTCTGATAGATACTAGGGTCGTCAGATACTCCCTTATTGTGCTGCCCCAGGAGTTAAGCTTAGTAACAGAAAACTTATTGTGGCAGGAATGAAAGGGAAGAATTTCCCTGTTCCCCTTACTCATACAATGATTGTAGAATATGTGTAAAAAGGAAATGAATGATTTTTCTGCTGTACCACCAAATAGCTATTATTGCAAGAAAAACCCAAGCCCTGTCTCCTGCTATGGCAGATATGAGAATGGGGGTTGGAGACAAGCAGATTGAGAATGGTATGTGGGGGAAGGGACCCTGGGACTAATTGAAACCTGAAGAAAAGCTTAAACTGCTTGTTGTCTGTCTTTTTAAAGCTGCATTGTTGTATGCACATAAGCTAAACAGTTGGAAAAAATTCTGTGATTTATGTTACAACGATGTCTCTCTCCCTGCATTCCTGAATGTTGGGGATATTAGGAGGGCAAGAGAGTGGGTTAAGAGGTTAAAAAGAACTTGATTTATGGATTTTGAGTTTCTCAAACTCTAGGATAGCTCAAAAAGTGAAAAGGAATTATTCAATGGGTTTTACCCACTGTTTTGGGAAAGATTAGAGGCAGGTAAGAAGATCTGTTCAAAATTTCTCCCTTTCTTTTCTACTGAGAGGGAAGCTGGAAAAAGGACAGGGAAAAGTATTTAATCTCTCAATTGCATTTCCTAAACAACATTTATTTAAAATTGGAATATATGTACATGTGGCCTTGAAAAATAACATCCTAATTCTTAATTGTGCTTGTTGAACTAAGCAACATTTTAAAATCTGAATATAAAGATTCAGGATTTAGTATTGCAAATTCTCTATCAGGTTTATAAGATTAGAGAAGGTATTTTCCCCCAAAACATTGCTATTTTGTACCAATCTATTTAAAGTGAACAAAATGGTTAAATGATTTAAAATTTTAAGTATATCATGAATGATATTCATCTTAGTGATTTAAAACTGAGAATTTACTTCTGTCTCTCCTAATCTTGAAAATGGGTAGCCAGCCTATTTGTCAGAAAGAGCTTGCTTTAAGTAAGACCAAGAAGCAATTCCACAGTAAACGATGAGAAACAAACTCATAATAATTATTGGCTATTTAATGAAAAGCAATGATTCATTAACATGTCAAAAATTTAGTACCAGCTTTATAGAAGAAAGAAGAAAAAAACATTAAGATTTTGTGCAATCCAAGGAAAGTGCTCACAAGTGAAAATGTTACAAGCATTGGGAAAGAAAAAGTTCCAAATCTGTAAATTTGATATGGAACATGTATCCGTAGTTTGGAATAATGATAAATGCTTTATGAAATATCATTAAGTGTCATATGGATTGCTGTTAAAATAAGTACTTTTGGGAGCAGCTGGGTAGCTCAGTGGATTGAGAGCCAGCCCTAGAGACAGGAGGTCCTAGGTTCAAATCTGGCCTCAGACACTTCCCAGCTGTGTGACCCTGGGCAAGTCACTTGACCCCCATTGCCTAGCCCTTACCACTCTTCTGCCTTGGAGTCAATACACAGTATTGACTCCAAGACGAAAGGTAAGGGTTTAAAAAAAAAGTACTTTTGGGATAAGAATGATTTCATTGTTTGAATATAAACATATGCTTGATGGAATTGCATATATCATGGATTTTCGAAAATCATAAACAATTTGTGAATATATACTATGGACTAAATTAAAGTCCTAGGTAAATTGGATAAAAAAAAATGTGCTAAGATATAGTGTTCAAATGATGCAATCTTTAAGAAGAAGAATCTGGATTCTTTGGGGCTACTAATTAACAGATTATTTGAATTGAAAAAGAAATCTACCCCCAAAAGGAGATAGCTTTATTGGGAATGACCTAGATGGGTTGGTGATAGAAAAAACCCAACTAGAGATTTTCCTAGGGCCAGAACAACCCTTTGAGTATATAAAAACAAAAGTTGATTGAGGATTAGGGAAATGGTAGATAAGGTCCTAAATCTATATAGCTTTATCTCCTCCCACCTTTCTATGCCCCCCCCCAATTGTGATTGCCCTTCTTGTCTTCTCAAGCCCTTCCTATCAACTTCCTGAGTTATCTAAACCCCAAACACCTGACTGTCTTAACCTAAATATTATAGATTGTCTCTAAAAGGCTAAAGATATATAGGACTCACAGATATAAGTCCTTACCCAAAGTCTGGGTTGCTTCCTAGGTAAACCCAAAGTCCCATGTGAAAAACCCTTGGGTTTAAAGTTATTTCAGCCAGGTCAGTTCTCAGCACGTCAGGGAAAGCCAGATCTTTTCCAAGGCAGTTCTCCAAACCCAGGAAGTTCCTAATCTTTCTACAAGATTAGTCTGTTCCCAAGAGATGGAAGAGCAAAAGTTCTACCTTCTAGCTCAGAGAAAAGCCAATTCAGGAGTGACCATTACATTCTGTAATTCCCAGGATCTTCCCCTCCAAAAACTTCTCCCTCCAGAATCTTCTCCCAGGGTTTGTGACTAAATTTGTCTCCTTTCCTCTTAAAGACAATCTATGCGTTTTTCCTATCCCTTATCCTTACATTCCATCCTCTGATCATTTGATTAAATCTATAGATTTGTCATATGCTCATCACTATATAAATCCCCTCTTATTCTAAGCCCATTCTATCTTACTTACCTAAAAATAAAACAAATAGTTCTTACCTCTCTATCATCTACCTTACACTAAGGAATTGGAGGAAAAGGAAATTCCAATAAACAATTACATAAAGGAAAACAAATACAAAGTTTGCAATAAGATTAGTAAAACTCAACATACAGAATGAAACAAAATATAACAAGAAAATAAAAATTGCAAAATGCAAACAGTTCCAAAACAGTTCTAAAACAAAATGATCTTTCACTGTAATACTAATATAGCTAAAAATCTTATAACAATCTCTTAAACATTGTAACTATTTTATCCTTACAAAATCCTCTCCTTAGAATCTTTAACTATTGTAAGGGTTAAAATATTAAAGGGTTGGACTAAATATATGAAAAATGTA
Source organism: Monodelphis domestica (assembly GCF_027887165.1). Taxonomy (NCBI): domain Eukaryota; kingdom Metazoa; phylum Chordata; class Mammalia; order Didelphimorphia; family Didelphidae; genus Monodelphis; species Monodelphis domestica. The sequence continues at coordinate 594,939,632 of NC_077227.1, read as the reverse complement.
ATCAGGAGATATTATTACTCATGTCAGAATGACTTTTTATGGTAGTTTATTTACAAAAAGAGAGAGTGAAAATAGGGGAATCAGAGGTAATTACTCCAGCCCAATCTGAACCAAGCAGGGCTTCAGAGGTCCCAGCAAAAGGGGCCAGAGGTAAATTAAATAGGATTTTAGCCATGAGACTGCCTCCAAGACAAGGGACCTCTCTGTAGGCTAGTACCGCCAGAAAATCCATGGAAAGGGAGTCAACCTTGTTCACTCACCCATGTGGTAGTTCTAAGGGAAAATCAAAGAGCAGTCCGAGGCCCCAAGCTGGAGCTCCTCCAGGGCCAAGTTGAAGGTGAAATGGGTGGGTAGAATAATAGGTACTTAAATAAATAACATAACTAAATAACTATTTATTAAGCTAAGGGAAAGAAAGGAAGGGAATTGAGTAGATCTAAACTTAAACCCCAAATTAACAACTTTATGCTATTCTAATCAATTCCATAATTCCTACTTAAGATTAGAGAGGGCTTGTAGGAACAGGAACAAGGGGAAAGAAGTCTCACAACTGATGTCCTCTTCCTGATAGGTCTGGAGAAATCCCAATAGAGATCAGCAACATACAGGATCAAGAAGGGGAGTGATGGTTTAACACACACTGACCACGGGTATAATGTTAACCACTCTCTCTACCACTTCCTTAAGATATTTTTGCTTGAAGAAAAGTTCCACTCTCCTGGAAACTTCAAATCTCCTTCTTCAGAGAGCAGCTTCCCCAACTGTCCCCAGAGAGACAGTCTCCTCGGTGTTTCAGAAATTTCTCCCTCTGCCACTATACTTCCTGCTTTTAGCTTGCTCCCTTACAATAGTTCTGCCCTTTGCACAAAGCCTAAATTGTGTTGAAAAACTGGTATTTGTGCACTAACAAACTTATATTTTCCTTAAACTAAAATTTCTACCCAAAATAATAAACAACTGACACTCATCTATCTTATCCTATTTAATACTATCCTATTCTAGAGATTTTAATCAAGGAAAAGAAAAAAGGGAAAGTATACAATGAACAATTACAAAGTTCAAAATACAGATCAAAACAAGCAAATAACATCAAAATGCAAACACAAGTTTTATGCAAAACATTAAAATCATAAAATATTTTCTTACCGACTAATATAGAAAATTCTACTATTGTAATGCATAAAGAGCAAACAGAAAAAAGCTTTTGAAAAAATTAAGTCTTTAAAAAATTAAACCAAGCCATCAAATTTACTTATGCAAAATACATTTAACAATAGATGAAAATTAAACATAATCTTATTCTATGTTAGGAACTAAGCAAATATGATAGATTTACATAATATTCATATGTACATATAATACATATAATATATATACACATACACACTTCATGTTTACATGTGTGTTATATACATACAATATAATACAATTAATTCTGCAATCCTAACTATAATGCACACTATTTATATATTTGCATATGTATTTATATTTTCTGTGATCTGTTATGTGTTATGTAATGTATTTTGTTATGTATGTTGCAATGTATTTTGTAATGAAATTCAGTATCTTACCTTATCCTATCAATCTTACCTCTAATCTATCAATCTGTAGACCTATCTCAATAAAGTCTCCTATCTACCTATATTCCTATACTAATTCCATACTAAGTAGCTAACTATTCTTTGTTAGTTACTAACTACTTTATAACTAATTATAACATTGTAAGTACCTAGCTTTACATTGTTTCACTCATTCAACAAGTTAATCAATGTATCCTAACCATGTTTGTTTTGTGTATATGCATTTGTTATGTTGTTATTCATGCTATGTTATATTTTGTTAGTATTATGTCATTGTTACTGTTGTGCTACTGTTGTATGCAACATACTTACCAAAACTTAAGATTTTTCCTTTTTCTCCTCTTGTTTGAAGAATTCTTCTTCTCCAAAATCCTTGGTAGTAATATGTATTGATAAATGCTTATGAATATTGAAATGGGTGGGTAGAATAAGGAGACAAAACTATAAATATGTAACAAAATAAAAGTTTTATTTAAACTAAAGGAAGAAGGGAAAGAGAATTAGGGAATATCAAATTTTACACCCAAATCAGAGACTAAATCCCTAACAACTTTCTATAACTATTCTAAACTAACTCTTTAGTTACTATTTAAGATTAGGGAGGGGTTGTTAGGAGCAAGAACAAGGGCCAAAGTAATTCTCACAAAACTGGAGTCCTCTTTGGGTCTAGCAGAAGTCCCAGCAGAGGTTCACACAAGATCAGGAGGGGAATGATGATTTAACACAACATTGTCCACCTGTGTAATGTAATCACTCACTCAACCACTCCCTCAAGATGAATTCATTAAAGAAAGATCCAGTCTCCTGGCAGCTTCAAAGTCTCCTTCTTCAGAGAGGGCCAACTCCACTCACTCCCCGTTTCCTTCCCAGAGAGTCAACTGTCGGTCTTAACTGACTCTCAGCTTCTGAGTGGAGTTCTGGAATTTTGGCCAGTAGGATCTCCTGCTTTCAGCTTGCTCCTGCTAAAATCCCTTACAACAATATATGTTATGTTATGTTATGTTATATTACATTACCCAAATTCCTTAGAACCATTAGTCCATTAATCACTTGATTCTCTTCATTGAAAATTCTCTTCAAAGTCTTTGTTTGCTTAATAGTTATAAGTCTTTGAGTCTTTGTATAATGTCCATCAATTTTCTGAATCCTCCTCTTCAACTGCAATGTCCTCTTCCACTGGAATAGTCCTCTCCTTACTGATTTTTTTGACTACAGACTCTATTTGACTGATGAATTTCAGCTTTCCACAAACTCTTCTTCATTTTCTTCTTCAAGAATTTCTACATTTTCACTATCAATTCCATGAGCTAATTTAATATGTGAGCAATGATACCATGAATCTCTTCCTAATACTTTTACTGAAGATGGTGAAATGAACACAACTCTCTTGGTTGCTGATGTTTTTGCAAGAATTTTCACATACACCATATCACCTGGTTGAAAATTATGAAGAGAATAATCCAATGTACAAGATTGGATGAATACTCCCATATCGTGCAGTTCTCTAAGCCATTATAATGCACTTAAATATGAAGCAAATTGACATCTCCTCTGAAATAGTACAATTAGGATGTTATAATACAAATAGATTAGAAGGGGTTTTAGGGAAGAAACAGGGGAAATAACATTTAAATATTTTGATTTTTATTTAGTAGTGGGGGGGAGGGTAGGAATGAGGGAGAGGGAGATATGGCAGCTTAACCCCTATTTTAAACCACTATCTAATAATCTTATCTTAACTACAGTAAATTCCTATGGGCCAGTCCAACAGAAACTCGGGAGATCTCACATATAGAGTTTTTGGCAGGTAGATGCAGGTGTCCAAGTGGGAAGCCCAGAGAATGGCTGAAATCTCCCAGTCTTGTCCCTTACTCCTCCTAAGGGTATTGGGAAACTCTTATCCACTCTTGTTTCAGAGGGCTGCTTGTAAGATGATCCAAAGGTGCCCACAAGATCTCAGATCTGCTACCTCCAGTTTCCCTTTCTGCTGCAGACTCCCAAGTCAAGTAAACTGTCTCTCCAATGGTTTGGAACTTCTCCCCTGCCAGCTCTAGGGATTATCTGCCTGTCAATCATGCTTTGCAACCCATCACTACAATTCCCACTTTGCACAAAGCCTAAATTGTGTTGAAAACACTATTTTGGCATTTGTGCACAAACTAACTTACTTACAAATTACCTAAACTAAGATATCTACCCAAACAACAAACAACCTACACTCAACTATCTTAATCTACCTAATACTAACCTATCCTAAGGATTTTTATCAAGGAAAGGTAAACAAGGAATTAAATAATGAACAAATAAAATTTTAAACATATGCAAAAGCACATCAAGAGCAAAAGATGAACACAACTTTCATGCAAGCAACAAACTCATAAATATTACTCTTATCAACTAATGAACATTCTACTACTATTGTAATACATTAACATCAAACTCAGAGAAAAAAATTGAAAACTACAATAAACACATTGCATAAATTTTACACAGAAATTAAACCAAACATTAAACTCACTTATGCAAACTACATGTAACAACAGATAAAATTATACGTAAATGATGTATTTGCATAATGTACATATATAGTACACACATATAATATCTACATGCATGCTATACATGTACATGTATACACTCCATATTTCCCATATCATACAGATATGATATTACAGAGGTGTTGGTACAGTTTCTTGGGCAAAATGGGTTTTCCTCCCTCTGCTATACAGATTCCTTTGACTAATTTGGTGCCTAGTTGTTCTTGCCATTACTGAACTTCCTCTTGGCTATAGACTTGTCTGATATTGTGCTTCTCAAACAGAGAGAAATTCAGAACATGGATAGGACAAAATCTGTCAGCAAATTTCACAGTCACATCTGCTCTGTGATTGCCTTGGGATAATTCATCCTTGCCAGAAGAGTGTGCTTTTCATTGAATTACAGCCACTTCTTTTGGCAATTCCACTATTGTTGAGTTGTGATATGAGATTTTTGTATGCTATCTTTTTCCCAGCTGTTGTAACAAATCCAGTTTTTCCATGTTTGTCCAGTTGTGAATCATATGACAAAAGCATAGGCTGAATCTGTGTATATGTTGACCCTTTTTCCTTTTGACAGTTCAAATGCTTTTATGAGGGCTTTAATTTCTGCACCTTGAACACTGACATGACTTGATAGTGAAACATGCCGGAGTGTTTTGTTAATTGTTACTACAGTAGCTCCCGTGACCCTTCTTCCTCTGAAAACATAAGAGGAGCCATCAGAAAATATTTGTAAATTGGGATCTGGTTTTATGTTCTTCTCCCAATGGTAGATCAGAGATTAATGTAGCTGGGATTAGTGGTGCACATCTGTGTAAGGTCAGGTTGTCATTTTCAAGCAAAATAACTTCATACTGGGATGGCCTTGCTGATGTAAATGCATGCATACTCTGGGATTTCAGCAGTTTTTCTAGCTGGTATGCAGAAGATACATGGAGCATGCATTTGTTAAAGTAAGGAATTTGGGTATAGTTTTAGGGAAAGGGTAACATATAATAACAACAATATATATAAATGGGGTATATTTAATTTAAAAGAGTAAAGGGAATTAAGAAGGGTTAGGAGTGTCTAATAATAATGATAATCCACCTAAGTAATAGCTAAACTAAACTAAACTACAAATTACTAAGGGGTTATCAATGTCCACAGGGCCAGATTCTCACAAACTCCAGATGGTTAGGGTCAGACAGCAGGATCAAGTTGTAGTGTCCAAAAAGGGAGAAAGTTCTCACCATTCACAATGTCCACCACTGTGAAGGGAAACACTCATTCAACCTTTTGATAATCCAAAAGTCCTTGACAGTTCCTCAATTGGTTCTTCAGAGAGACCACTAGGCACACCTTCAAATCTGACTAGTTTCAGAGAGGGAGAGGTTTCCAACTGCCTTAGAATCCTGACCCAGAAAAGGTCTGTGGAATTGCACCATCCCAGGCTGCCAGCCTGCATTGCTATGCCCTGCTAGAAATCCTTTCTTACATTCCCCGCTTTGCACAAAACCAAAATTGTGTTGAAAAACACTATTTTGGCATTTGTGCACTAACTTACTTACATATTACTTAAACTAAAATATCTACCCAAAATAACAAACAGCCTACACTCAACTATATTATCCTATCTAATACTATCCTATTCAAGGGATTTAATCAAGAAAAGGAAAAAGGGGAAAGTATACAATGAATAATTACAAAGTTCAAAATACAGATCCAACATATGCAAAAGCACAACAAGCAAATAACATCAAAATCAAAATGCAAATACAAATACATGCAAACATCAAACTCATCAGGTAACACAAAACATTCTACTACTATTGTACTATATTAACATCAAACTTGGAGAAAAATTTTGAAAATTACACTACACACATTGATTTGATTTTACAAACATTAAACTTACTTATGAAAATACATGTAACAACAGATATAAATGAGCTATGTACATAATTTACACATGCATACACTTATATACATCTCATATTTATGCATGTTACATATATTATATATATACATGTACATACACTATAATATGATTAATTTATAAACCTATTATACACAGTATTTACATATATTTACATACCTAATTACAATTTTGTTTGCTATGTGATGTCATATGTCATTTGTGTTGTGTGATATATAATGTAGTGCAAGTCAGTATCTAATTTTCTTATCTACTTAATCCTACTTAACGAATCCCTATTGGCAAATTCTTTTAACTAGATTTCTATACTTAAATGAAATCTAAGTATCTAACTACATTTTGTTAATAACTAACTCATCTATAGCTAATTATAACACTGTTAGTACCCTAACTATACATTGTTTCACTCATTTAAGTAGTGATTCAATGTAATCTAACCATGTTTGTTTTCTGTTTATGTTTTGTTATGTTGTTTTGCTAGTGTAATGTCAGTGTTACTGTTATTTTAATGTTATGTTACTGTTGCATGCAATATATACTTACTACTACTGCGGATCTTTCCTTCTCTGCTCATCTTCTTTTGCTTGAAGAATTCTTCTTCTGGGGCTAGCTGTGTGGCTCAGTAGATTGAGAGCCAGGCCTATAGATGGGAGGTCCTAGGTTCAACTCTGGCCTCAAGACACTTCCCAGCTGTGTGACCCTGGGCAAGTCACTTGACCCCCATTGCCTAGCCCTTACCACTCTTCTGCCTTGGAGCCAATACACAGTATTGACTCCAAGATGGAAGGTAAGGGTTTGGAAAAAAAAAAAAGACGTCTTCTTCTGCAATTCCATAGTAATAAATATATTTATGTTTGTGTGTGAATAAGTGTTTGGGGTAATGTACCCAAAGTATCAATTCATTAGTCCATTAATCCTGTGATCCTCTTCATTGCAAATTTCTCAAAATCTTTAAATTTAAAAATTTTCAGTCTTTTAACAATGTCCATTAATTCCTGAATTCTCCTTTTGATCTGCATTGTCCTCTTCTATCCTCTTCCACAGGAATGGTGCTCTCCTTACTGATCTTTTTGACTGCAGACTCAATTTGACTGATGATTCTAACTTTCTACAATCTCTTCTTCTTCATTTTCTTCTTCAATGATTTGTACATTTTCATTATTTATACCATGTGCTAATTTGATATGTGAACAATGATACCATGAACTCTCTTGTGTTGCTGATATGGTATATGTCAAAAATTTTGCTAAAACATCTCCTGGTTTGTAATTATGCAGAGAATAATCCAAAGGACCAGTTTGAATTAATACTCCCATATCATGTAATTCTTTGAGTCTTTGTTGTAAAGCACTTAAGTAAGAAGCAAGTTGGTAATCTTCTCCTAAGAGAGATGTATAGCTGTCTTACAAGATTTTGCCTGTAGTGGAGCATATCCAAAGAGCATTTTATAAGATGATATATGTAAATCTGCTCTTGGTCTCTTATGTAGGTAAAACAAAGCTTTGGGAAGAATGGCCATTTGAGATGAGTTTCAGCACAGATCTTCCCCACCATAGTTTTTTATTTACCTGCTCCGCCTGACCTGAGCTTTGTGGGTGATAAAGAACATGATATTTTGGTGTTATTCCTAGATTCTCATAGACACTTTTCACAATGTCTTGGGTGAAATGAGATCCCTTAACAGTCTATGGTTAGTGGTACTTCAAATCTAGGTATAATTTCCTCAATCAACACTTTCACCACAAAGCTAGCTATATTTGTATTTGATGGAAAAGCTTCAGGCCATTTAGTCAATCTGTCAACAATGACCAGACAAAATTTGTATCTTCCAGCTTTTGGCATACTTATATAATCAATTTGCAGGGAAATGTGCCACAACAGTTTTAACTTTTACATCCATTACTGGTTCCATCCAGTCATATTCTACCACAATTAAACAAATATTAGGAAACAAAACAAATACAATATAGGGAATATACAGAATGTACTCCCACAACATCATTAACATAGTAACTAACATGTCTCCAGACATGCATACATTAAACAATAATGCAGGATTAACAAGTGTATTTGTATTATTATGATCCACTTTGAACAGTTTTTAAGATACAATTACAAAAGGTTACAATTTTACAAAAAAAATTTTTTTAAGGTTCACCCTGTAATGTTTTTAAATGTCCCACAGCTTTCCAAGAGCCTTAGAATTCTGCTGACTTCCCACTCTGGACTGTACCACTCTCAGAGGGATTTTAGAATGTTCCAACTAACTGCCTTGTCTCTAATGAAACCTTATCTACATAGATGAAAATACATAAAAATTAAGTTATACAGTCTACCTGGCTCAGCCAACTGAAATATTAGTATTAATTAGGAGGGTTTTATAGGGAGCAACACAGAAGGATTAACATATAAATATCTAGGGGGGGTTTAATAGAGAGGAGAGGTTAGGGAAAGGAGGGAGAGGGGGAAGGAAATCTTAAACCTTAAACCCTTAATGTAAACTCCTAACTAACAATCCTATTTTCTGTAGTAGGTAATCAATTTAAGGGTTATGGTGATTGAGAGATCAGATCTGTCACCCTCCTCCCTTTTCTCCCCCCTCCCTTCTCCCCCGCCCAGTTGGTGACACTGGAAGACAACTCTGATTAAGTTTCGTGATAAATCTAATAGATAACTCTCTCTTTGGATAGTTTAAAAAAAGGGGGTTTATTTAGGGAAAAGGGAAGGACAGGGAAGTTTGATGGGAGAGAGGGTTTAGGGTTTCCCTAATCTTAAAATACTCCTAAATTGAAGAATAGTAGAATAGAGTCTGGAATTGAGGGATATGGCTAACAGGTTGAGGGTTTTTAGTCATTTTTGCCCAGTAGGGAGAAATCAGTAAGAGAAGAATCCTCTCAGTCCTTACTCCTTCCTGTCTTAAGATCAAGAGACCACTTCTCACAGGTTAGCTGTTGGTTTCAACAGTTTCCCCCATGACCTTTCTATTCCAGAATGCTTCTTGATTGATAGCTTCTGCAAATCTTATTCCTTCTGCTCTATTGCAGGTTTTCTCCAATTTTCTCATTCATACTTCCTACACTAAAATCCTAAAGGCCAGTCCAACAGAGATCTTACATAGAGTCCTTGACAGGCAATTGTTGATATCTAAATGGAGGTCTGCTGAGGTCCATAGAATGGCAGTAGTTTTCCTCAATCTTCCCCCTAGTCCACCTAAGGGTATTGGGAAACTTCTGCTTACTCTTGATTGAAGGTCTGCTTGTCCAAGTTCCAATGGAGTCCAGGAGAGAAATAAGAATAAGATTTTCCACTATCAGTTTTCCCTGTGTTCTAGCAGAGGATCAGGAACTAAAATTTGACAGGTAGCTGAGAGGGAGGGAACAGATAAAGAGGAACACCACGTCCCTCCCAGGCAGAGCTGTCTAGAGAAATGGAATTGGATCTGGCCAGAGCTGAAGGGTAAGAGAAAATCCCCTGCAATCTCTGTTCCTATTTTCTTCTGTAGTTGATTGTATCTATGATCCCCTTTAGTACATTAAAGATATCTGATTTCTCAATTAGTTAAAATATCTATTAAAGGATAGTTTCTTTTTGAAATGGCAACTATAGTATAAACATAGTGGTATTACTGATGTATACCACAGACTCTACTATCATATTGGTCATTTTGTTGTATAATATGTTATAGATCCAATAGCCTGTAATGGCTGCCAGCACAACTACCCCATAGAGCACTTGTTTGAACATTTTTTTGCTGTTGTTTTAGGGATTGTAAAATTCAGTCGGTCTGGGTGGCAAATTGTAATAGATAATAATAAGGAACTATATTTGATGGTTAATTGATAACTGACAAATCAGGCAGTTATTTTATTTCTTCTGTCTTCCCCGCCTCCCTCTACACCTCCCTTTCTCCCATTTCTTCCCTCTCTCCCAGACTCCCTCTTCAGCCTCTTCAGCTTCCCTCCCCCTTTTCTTCTACTTCCTACTAAATCACTCAGTGTGAATTTGTGATGTCTCAAATGAAAAATACTTTTACTCTTCTTTATCTTAAGTAAGGGGTTTATTTGGGGAAAACAGGAAAGGGTAGAGAATGGAGGTAAGAGAGTTGGGGATTTCCCTAACACTAGAGAGAGCCTTAGGTTTGGAGAATATTGGGATAGAGTTCAAATTGAGAGGAATGATTGATATGTCTGGCATTTCAGTTACTATCATAAACAGGGTAAGTCAGAGAGATATCTGAACTATTATTCTTCCTTCTTCTGCCTTCAAAGTCACCAGGCCACCTCCAGTTTGATTTCCAAAGTCCAAGAGAGAAATCAGCTCCTTCCTTCCCTGGAAGGGAAGGCAACCAGGAGAAAAACCAGTCCACAGTCCTTCTGGCTCCAAACTGCCTTTCCTGGAAACATTCCAAATCAGAATTTTTGTTTGACTGACAGGTCACCACTCAGCCACTGCTTCTTCCTTTTGCATGCTTTCCCAATTCCTCTCTTCCACAATAGGAAAGAGGGAACAGGAAGTCCCTGAACTATATTCCTCCTATAGTTTCTTCAGGGGGTTTGAAGCTCAAGTCTAGGGACTAAGTCCCAGACAATCTTAGTATCTTTGTAGGTTCAAGATGATTGTTTTTCTTGGCACAAAGATATAGCTTAGAACAGTGGTTCTCAACCTTTCTAATGCCGTGACCCTGCAATACAGTTCCTCATGTTGCAGTGACCCCAAACCAAAAAATTATTTTGGTGGCTACTTCAAAACTGTAATTTTGCTACAGTTATGATTCGGAATATAAATACCTGATATGCATTATGTATTCTCTTTGCTGCAAATCAAACATAAGGTAAACATAGTGATTAATCACAAAACAATATTTAATTATATGTTGAGAAATATTAATTACAACATCTTCAACTTTCACTGTGAATGGACTTCTGGCAAATGCAAATGGGTTGTCAAGTAGATTAGGAAAGTATGATGAAATTTCATCTGCAAGCATGTACAAATGTTCTTTCACAGAAGTTTATCATCACAATTTTTTTGTCTGGCTCAATGTCATGTTCCTCAAAGAAGGCAGATAATGTAGGAAACATGTAAATTTCATTTTTATCCAATTTATTTTTCCAAAGCTGAAGTTTTATTTGGAATGATCTAATTTTTTTTGGACAAATCAAGGCACATTGCATTTGGTCCTTGCAGTGATAAATTTAAGTCTTTCAAGATGACAAAGATGTCCACCAAGTAAGCTATTTTCTGCAGCTCAGTTTTATCGCTAAACAGTGCTTCAAATTGCGGTCTTGCTTTCTGATTAAAAAATATTTTCAGTTCATCACGAAGCTCAAAGACACGTTTTAAAACTTCCTCTTGACAACCATCTGACTTCAGTGTGAAATAACAGAGCATTGTTTGGCACATCTAGCTCATTGCACAGTTGCCAAAACAGCCGACTGTTTAAGGTGCTTGACTTAATAAAATTGACACGTTATGGCGCTTTTCATTATTTCTTGTAAATCTTGCGGCAGTGTCTTAGTCGCTAATATTTGGTGATGTATCATACAGTGTGTTCCGATTGCTTTTGGCTATTCATTTTGTACCAAATGTTGAAATCCTGAGCGACATCCTAGCATAGCAGGAGCACCATCTGTGCAAACACCGCAAACCTTTTCCCAGGAGATGTTATGCACTTTTAGAAAAGAACCAACTGCATCAAAAACATCATGTGCAGTTGTTGTTGTTTCAAGCGGTTTGCAAAAAAGAAACTCATCTTTAAAGTCGCCATCATTAATATACCTCATGTAAACCAATAACTGGGCATAGTTTGTCATATCTATAGATTCATCAAGCTGGATACTTAATATTGGTAGTGGTGCAGATTTAATTTCCTTGATCACCTGATCAAGAATATCGGCAGACATGTCCTCTATTCTTCTGCAGACAGTGTCGTTAGATAAGGAAGTTGCATTCAATTTCTGAATGTATTCATTTCCAATCATTTCTCAAACTATGCCTTTTGCAGCTGGCAACAGTAAATCCTCAGCAATGGTGTGAGGTTTCATAGCTCTGGTGATTCTGAGTGCCACCAAATATGACGCTTCAACAGCTGCTACATTGTGTTTGTGGTATTGGCCATCAGTGTCAAATCTAGATTTCTTGAGTCCATCAACTTTGCTTCTAAAATAGTTGATATCCTTGCTAGCAAAGCTTGGATGCTTGCTATCAAAATGGCGTTTTAGTTTGTTCGGCTTCATAGATTCAGCGGAGAGAACTTCACAACAAATAACACATTGTGGCTTCTCAATTCCTGCTGTAATTATTGAGGTAAAACCATACTGCAAGAAAACCTCAGTGTACTTTCTTTTCCTAATATTCTTGTCTACACGATCCATTGTCATGAGATGGTTTGCTAAAGAAAAAATAAAAGATGGTTGCTTCTAAAGAGTTTGTTAAAGTTTCCTATTATTTACTATTCCCTGTGTTGTTTTCTATTACACACCTGTTACTATGACCAGGGGGCTGTATTAATAACATGCTTACCTAATGGATTTGTTTTTTTTCCAGATTAGTGGCAAGTTTTCTATATGGAACAGTGTGAACTATGTCATAGGATACACTGCAGTTTCTGCATAGCATGGCATCTTTCAGGTCTCTTTCATACTGTGAAGTAGTGGTTTCTGAGGGGGAATCCACATCTCATTTACTTCAATGGGAGACTCATGAATTCCGTAGATCCACTGTACGACAGAAATGCAGTTCTGGTGCATGTTTCTAACTCCTATTCAAGTCAATGGGAGGCCGCAGCAGATTCCGCTCAAACATAGAGCATGTTGCTTAAATTTTTCAGCGCTAGGAAAAACCCTAGTGTGGAAAAATTAAGCAACATGCTCTATATATGAACACAATCTGCTGCAGCCTCCCATTGACTTAAATTGGAGAGGAAGAGATGTGTTGGAAACATTTCTCCGCCTCTTATTGAAATCAATTGGACGCTGCAGCAGATTGTGCTGCTCATTACTTGGGCCAGCTATGCCCACTCCAGTGCCAGCATCTCCCTTTCTCCTGCTGCCCCTCTGCCCCTGGCTGCCCAGACTGTTGGGGCGGTGATGATACCCTAACAAGCCTGTGCTGCCCCCGCTACTGGAGGACACCAAGGATGAGGACCTCCTGCCCGGCCCAGAAGGATGCCACTCCACATCCATCTCCACCACCATGCCCTCCTCTCCGTACTCTTCTTCCTCCATCCCGTCCTCCTCAGCCTCTAATCCTTGGTTGTCCCTGCTCCACATCTGGTGGGAGCACAAAGATAGCGGTGACAGGGTGGATCCAATAGGAGGCAGCCTTAGCGCTGGGGTGGGAGGTAAGTCCTGCCTGGGGAGGGGGTCCGCAGACACTGCCTTCTTCCTGTCATCTCACTCCAGCTTGAGCTGAGGCTTCACTTTGCTGGGGTTACTCGGCTCTGTTATCTGCTCCAGGACTCGTTCTTAACTCCTCCAGAGCCAGTGCCCAGGTGGTCTCTCTGGGTCTCTGAGTCCGGTCTCCAGGCAACAGGGTAAATCCATCGCCCCTCATAGGGGGAGGGCTGCTGATAGGTAACTAATATTAGTATAATGTGTGGGCAGCAGGGTCCTCATTCTTTGAGATCTTGCTGTAAAGTAGTGCAATTTCTCAGCGGCTAAAGCCATCAGAAATATGTATTTCCCCTGTGTTTTGATCTTTCAATCCCAGCTGGGGTCACGACCCACAGGTTGAGAACCACTGGCTTAGAAGGAGTCTTCTGAAGGATAAGCTATTGCCTTCCCTGAATGGAAAAAGTCTCTATCCAATCACTATGTGACAGATGGTTAGTCTGAATCTTTTCTGTTGAATGAGGGATTTGTAGCTAGATAGACTCAGTGGAAATTGCTCCTTTCCTCTTCAGTTACAAAGGGAAGAAACTGAATCCTCAACTGCTCCTCTCCTTTTCTTAACTGGAGATTCCATTCCCACCCCCTGTTGGCAGCCAGAATTCTATCTCTTCCTTTCATGAGATAACACTGCAAAATCCAGTCCTTGTATTTCCTTCAATATTTCTCTCTTTCACTCCTGTCGCTCCAACTCCATCTGGGACAAACTGTCTCTCCAACAACTTTGGAATCTTCCCCTGGCAGCTCTGAAAATTCTTTCTTGAGGACTTGCCAATTATACTTCTGCACTAAGCATTACTTCCATTTGTACTAGTGGGGGATCAGGCACCAAAGCTTGACAGGACCGAGAGGAAGGGAACAAATAAAAGAGAAACACCACTTCCCTCCCAGGCAGAGCTGTCCCAGAGAAGGTGAAGTTAATCAATGTGCAGAGCTGAAGGGTAAGAGGAAATCCCCTTCAATCTCTGGTTTCTGTTCTCTTCTTTGGATGATTGTTATCTGTGATCCCCTTAGTACACTGAAGAAGAGATGTCTAGTTCTTTGGGAAGTTATAAGATCTATTTATTAGTTGATAGGTCTGGAATGGTAGGTTAGAGAAGAGGGAAACAGGAAGTTCCTGTTCTATTTTCTACCTAAAGTCAGACTTTCCCTCAGCCTCCTTCTTGAGATGATGGATTTTTTTGAAGTTCCCCTCCTAACTCATGGAATCTGATTCAAGTTCTATTATAAATCAAGATGTCCAATTTATTTAGATATAAAGGGTTGAAGGGTAATGAAGAACAGGGGGAAGAGGAAATCCCTAAGGTATTTTTTCCCTATATAGATCTTGAGGGTTTGAACTAGGGAAACTTCTTTAGAAATAACCTCTGGGTTCCCCTAAGGGAAAGAAAGAGAGTCTTTATCCTAAAGATTTTCCACCAGTTGAGAGATGAAATCATCTTCTATTCAGGTAAAAGGATTGAGAGATTTTGTGTATCTTCACAGCCAAGTAGCTCTCCCTCCTAGCTCCAAAGAGTTCAAGATGAGAAGAACCCTTGGTTTTTCTCCCAACTGCCTTTGGAGCCTGGCTGGAATTCTATCCCATCCCCTGAGGTCCTCTGGGGTTCCATCTGCTCTTCTGAGACATTTCCTTCAAAAATTCAATTTTTCATTGCTTCTGATCATTCCCCTGTACATATCCACCACTTAATTAGGAAATATGGTTAATCTGGGTCTCTTCATATCAACGAGGGATTGTAGCAGGATAAGATCAGCAAGGTTGTTCCTTTCCCTCTCAGTTCAGAAGGGACAAGAAGGTATTTTTCCAACTGTCTACCTGCTGTTCTTAATTTGATATTCCAGTTCCATCCCCCATTGGCAGCCAAAGTTCTATTTCCTTCTTGCATGAAATTTCATTGTAAAATCCAGTTTTTGCAATATATATTGTATCTCTCATCCCCTGTCAGCTCTGAAAATTCTGTCTGGAGGACTTGCCAATCATGCTTATGCACTAAGCATTACTTCCATTGCAACAGGGAGAAAGGTGTAATTCTCCCCAAAGCTTCAGTCCCTTTCAGTGATGTTAGGAAGCAGGCAGATCTGATCTAAAAAGATAACTTGTTTTTATTCTTGGGCTCACACAAGACAGGGAGAATTGGGGTTGTTGGATGAGGAAAATAGGAAATGGGAATCCCTATGAGCTAAAAACTGACCTCTCCCCCAAATCCTGAAGGTGCAGGTTGCCTACCTGACTCTTTTTTGGTCAGCTGTTGGGGTTGTCCTTCCTCCTAATCTAATCTAGCTGTGAAATGAAGTCCAAAGATAATTTTGGTGATAGAAATCTTTAGTGGATGGCTTTCTACAAAGTCACAATATACTTTTATTGTCTTCATCTGGAACAGAGGAATTTGGAAGGTAGTCAATGTCCAGAGTGACCCTCTATCTCATAGGTCCTCCCTTAGACCATCCACTCCAGGAGAGCTCCCAAGAATAAGTGAAGTGACTTTTTTAATCCTCCCAGCTCATCTGTTCCTTTCTGAAATCTTGGGTCTTCCTTTCCTTTCCCTGTTTGGGTTGTTCCTTTTGCCATGCTGGATCTGATTTTCTCTCTTACAGATCCCCCCTTTTGTTTTGTGCAAATATGTCAACCTGACAATTGCACAGGCTTTGAATACATTATTTACCTTATTTTATTAGCACTAAATTTCTATCTTATTTCTGTTCTATTTCCTACACCCCCCTCCCAAAATAAAAAAAATATTTTGACTCTTAACTATGTCTTAATCTTACTTAAATTAGTTTAACCTTGGCTTAAGTGAAACTATGCTAAAATAGAGTTTCTAGGAAGAGATTCAGGGTAAGTGTGTTTGATACAAAGGTTGATACAATTACATAACCTCTCTTTTGGACTAGCAATGTCCTTGAACAATATACAACAATGTCAATTCAACTAGTAACAATATCTCAATGATCTGTAGTTAGTCATATTTTTTTTCTAATTCTTTATATTATCTTACACTTTCTTAAATTCTCTAGGTATCACAATTCCTTAACATTGAAAACTTTACATGTTATATATTAGGCTAGTTCTATTCTTTCCCTATCACTGGCTTTCTAAGTTTTGAACTTCCCTTTTCAGCCCTGACTATCCTCTTTCCCTGATTTAAGAAAGGTTAAGAATGTTAGTTTATTCCTACTCTATGTTAGCATGTTAGTGCTCTGAAAGTATGCTTACATATATGTAATCATTATATATGATACATACATATTACATATATACATGAGTTCTGCTATGGAGTCAACCAGACAGAAAAAGGTTTTTCAAGAACTGTATTTACAAGTATATACATTTTTCATTTTCACAGACCTTGCTTATCTACAACAAGGCCCTTAAATCTGTCTGTTTCATGGTTATGTTCTAAATATGTTCTGTGGCATTTACATACTTACTCTTTGCAGATGGATCTTCTTCCCAGGTTTACTGTTGTTTCTATTTTTCATCCTTCTTATACCGGGCTTATGTGTGTGTTGCATGTGAGTGCTTTATGTGAAGTTAAGATGTGCGGTGATTCATCTAATGTGACATGTTCTTAGAAGTTCCTTTTCCTACATAGTTCATAAGTTATAGTTTTTTTCTGTGTTCCTTTTGTCCATTTGAAGCTTTTGATGGATTTGGAAGGATTTCTCTGATCCCGAGTCTTCCTCTGTAAAAGAAACAATTTTGACTATTCTCATTTTGCTTGTACCATTCTTTCTCCTTGTACTGGAATATGCATGCATGTAAGATTTGTTGATATTGTATGAGTGTAAGTAAGAGTGGTTGAGTGTGTGAATGTGGGTAAGACTTTGTGTGAGGTTTTTTCTTGTTTGCTTCATGATTTGAATGTATGTCATGTTCTTCTCGTAGTGTGATTAAGAGTGAGTGAGAATGAGATAGAGAGTTAGATAGGGTAGAGGAGATTAATGGGTTTTTCTGCTTCTTGGATTATAATTGGTCTTTCTTCTGTCATCATTCATATCTCAGCATCACTTTCTTTGGGGCTGTACTTATTTTGTGTTTCCTCATTCCAGTCAATTTCTCTCTGGGTTTGTATTTCTTATGTGTGGTCTGGGGCATTTTCTGATTCAATTTCCTTTGAGCTAGTTGGGGCAAAGTAGTGTTTTACATGTGCAGCATGGCACCATGGTTCTTTCCCTATGATTTTGATTGCAGAAGGTGTTGTGACTGCAACTTGGAATGGCCCGCTCCAATTTGGATCTGTTGCTGTGCTTCTTCTGAAGTTTTTCACATATATCATGGCTTAGGGGTTGATGTTGTGTAGTACAAAGTCTAACGGTACCCTTTGCACCATTAAGCCTAGATTTCTCAGTTCTTTCAGCCTGTCCCGTATATTTGTCCGATAGATGTGTAATTGGCATTCTCCTTCTAGCATGGAAATGTAAGATAGCTTTGATATCCTTCCATGCCAGAGAGGCTGTCCAAACAGTAATTCATATGGGGATATGGGCTTCATCTTCAGGTGGAATAGTGCAAGTGGGAGAATTTCTGGCCACTTGAAATGTGTTTGTACACATAATTTTCCCACTGCAGTTTTAAATTCTCTAGTCATTCTCTTCACCTGTCCTGAGCTGCCCATATGGTAAATTGTGTGTAGATTTCCCTTTATTACTAGATTCTGATAGACTTCTTGCAAGATTTTAGATGTAAAATGAGTCCCTCTATCAGAATCTATGCTGTTTGGAATGCTATATCTGGAGATGATCGCTTTCAGGAGTGTCCTGACCACAATGACTGTGTTATTCTTTTTTGGCTGGATATGCTTCTGTCCACCAGGTTAATCTGTCCATTTCACTAATGCATACTTATATGCTTTGTCACTAGGCATGTTGATGTAGTCTATCTGCAAGCATTTGAAGAGTGTGAAAGCTAACAGTCTACCCCCTAATGCTTTGCTTTTTAAATGACCCTGGTTGTATCATCTGCAGAGATCACATGGCTGACATACTCTTATTGCATATTATTACTGTGGGATTGTTAAGGGGAAAAAACAAGAGGGAAAACATCTAAATATTTTAAGTTTATTGATGGGAAGGTTGAGAAGAAGGAGGGTAAAAGGGTAAGGGAAGGTTATTGATCTTAACCCAAAAACTAATTCCCTTAGAACTATCTTAATAGCTAACTTATCTTTGCTAAATAAGTTTCCCCAAACACAATTTTACAAAATAAAGTCTAGTATATGAGCAAAGGTCCCAGAAGAAAATGTCCAAAGTAGGTCCAGCAGAGAAGTCCAAAGCTGGTATCTTTCAAAGGGCCAAAACCTGGTAGACGGATGTAAAATCACTCTCCTTCAAAAGCTTCCTCCAGGAGACTGCTTACAGTTGGGACCTTGGAATCTTGACTCAGGATCTTGACTCAGGCTGCCATGTGACTTTCTGTCACATGTCCCTGTCAATAAAATGGAAGTTCATATTGCAAAAATCCTTTTGCAATCTTCCTTTGCTTACTACAATATGTAGATATCCCTGGAGCTATCCAAAATCTGTTTATTTTATCTAACAATGCCATAGTGCCATAATGTCCTTTGGAATGTATGACATTGCAGAGATGATAGTACAATATCTTGGGCAGAATGGGTTTCCCTCTTTCTGTTATCCACATCCCATTCATTAATTTTGCTCCCAATCATTGTTTCCATGACTGAACCTCTCCTTTGTTGTAAGCTTGTATGATATCTTGCTTTTCCACTAGAGAGAAGTTCAGCACATGTATGGGACCAAATCAGGCTTCAAATTTTGCTGTTATGTCGGCCCTGTTATTCCCCTGGGATATCTTATCTTTGCCAAAGTAGTGAGCTTTGCAATGTATCACAGCTACCTCACTTGGCAAAAGAACTGCATCTAAGAGTTGTGATATGTTTCCCATAAGCTATGTGTTTCCCAAACAACGCAATGAACTCTCTGTTCTTCCATATATCCCCTACTCCATGCAAAACCGAGTAAGCATACTGCAAGTCACAAAAGACTGAGTCTTTTGTCTTTCCCTAAGATGAGAGACATGGCAAGAGCTTTTAGTTCTGCTCCCTGAGTGCTGACATGGCTAAGCAGAGAGGCATACCAGAGTGTGTCAGTTTGGGTGACTACAGATACACTGGTGACTCTTATTTTGGGGTATGTAGGAAGATCCATCTGAAAATAACTCCAGGTCAGGATTGATGAGGGGGTGGTATCTTTTAGATCCTGTCTATACTTCTACACTCTATCTATTGTTTGTGCACAGTCATGCAGTGGCTCTTCTGCTAAAGGTAAGTAGGGAATAAGAGTTGCTGGATTTAATGGTACACACCAGTTTAGGGACAGGTTCTCATTGCCTAGTGAGATGACTTCATACTGGGATAATCTGACAGATGCAAATGCTTGCATGTTACTCATTTTTAGTATCTTTTCAATTTGATGAGTAGAGTACACATGCAATCTGTATCCCAGAACCAGGTCATTTGCTTTTTTCACTATTAGGGCGACTGCTGCTATATATACATCTCAGACAATGAATCATGCCTTGAGTTACTGGGTATGGTACTATAATATGAAATTGGTCTCATCTGCAGTACAAAGGTCTGGGCTAGGACTCTAGAAGCTATCCCCTTTGCTTTGTGGACAAATAAATGGAATTCCTTGGAGTAGTCTTGAATCCCTAATGCTGGAGCTAATAAAATCACTTGTTTCAGTTGTGAGAGAGCATTCAAGTGTTCTTTTGGAAGTTTTAGGGGCTCTTCCACTTCATTTTTTGTTAAATCAGTTAGACACTTGGAGATGTTAGAATACCCAATGACTCACTGCCTCGAAAATCCACAAATCCCCAGAAACGCTCTTAGTTGTTTCTTTGTGCTTGGCACTGCTAGCTTTTGAATGTCTGCTATTCTTTTGGTGGAGAATTTTTTAGTGCCCTTCTTGAAGATCAAGCCAAGATTTTCTACTCTAGATGATACTCATTGCAATTTTTCCTTGAGACCTCATGCCCTCTCTTGTATAGTTCTATTAGCAAAGTTTTTGAATCTTGCAGGCATATTCTAGCAGATGGGGATGCAAGGAGATCATCCACATAGTTCATTATCTTGCTGTGTTTAAACTTTATGGATTCTAGATTTCTTTTTAATAGTTAACAAAATTTGACATACTTTCAGAACATCTCTGGACTAATCAAGGCCAGCAGTTGGTCCCCCCATTGGAATGCAAAAATGTTCTGACTTTTGGGGTTCAATTGGACCGTAAAATATGCATTGATGAGGTCCATGATGGTATACCCGCTAGATGAACTGGGTATCTCTGATATGATGGCATTTGGGGATGGAGTGACAGTATGGGTGCTTTTTATACAATTATTGATCACTCTCAAATCCTGCGCAAATCTCCAGCTGTTGTTTTTTTTCCATCAGCTGTTGTTCTGTTCTTTTTGATTGCTAGGATTGGGCTGTTGTACTCTGAGATTGTAGATCTCAATATGCCCTGCATCAGTAGACTCTTGATAATTGGAGTTATGCCCTCTATTGCCTCTTTGCTTAATTTATATTGAGGCATTTGGGGACGTGTTCTTTCTTTCATCTCAATCTTCACTGGTGTTGTTGATTTTATTCTTCCTATATCATTTGGATGTGCAGCCCATATGCCCTGTGGAATGTCTTGGGGATTTCAAACATTGGTTTGTCTATGTGCAGCTGATCAGGTGTTTCATATAATTGTCCCAAAAATAGAAATGGGTAGTGTTTCTATGATTGCTTGGGTAAAGGCAAATAGGTTTTCCCTGATTGCTCACATTTAATAGTTGCCCCAATTTTGCATAGAAAGTACTTCCCCAAAAGATTGTTGAGACATCCAGGTATTAATAGGAAGGTGTGATCAAAAGACAAAGGACCTAGCTTCACCATCTTTGGTTCAAGTTTTGGAACTCTTTGTATTTCCCTGGTAGCCTGAGCTACTGTCATGGACTATTTTACTATACTATTTTAAAGTATTCCACACCTCCCCAAAATAAAAATCCTAGTCTATCTTTACTATTCTAATCTTTCTAACCCTATTCTAAGATTTGGCATTAAGGAGAGTGGGTAGGTCATAAAAGTGCAATACAGAAATATGGTTTTGAAAACAATAGTAACCAATGCAACAATTTAAACAGTTTGTTAACAACAATATAACTTCCTTATTTCCTAATGAAGTCTAAGTAAAAGTTTTTTTATAAACAATATCTGTTCCTAACTTAAGTTAGGAACTTAATGTAGTGCACCAACTTGCTATGCTTGAAACTGATATTTGCTAAGTCTCTCTGAAGTAGTTGACAGAGTGACTCACAACATCTCTGGACAAGCCTTATCTAGCAGAGCTGATTTTGTCTCATTGGAAAGCAAAAATGTTTTGGGAGTCAGGGTACAATGGTATGGTGAAATATGCATTGCTCAGATCTATTGCTGTGTACCACTGGGCATCTGGTGGAATCTGTGTGATAATATCATTTGGAGAAAGTGTTACTATGTATGTTTTCTTTATAAAGTTGTTTACTGCCCTAAGATTCTGTACAAATTGCCAGAATTGTGTCCCATCTACATTTAGCTTGTTTTTCTTAATAGCCAAAATTGGGCTATTAAATTGAGACACTATAGGTCTTAAAAAGCCGTGTTGTAGCAAATTATTAATAATTGGTGTTATGCCTTCTATAGCTTCTTTGCTCAGTTTGTATTGATATATCTTAGGAGGTACACCATCCCTGACTTCAGACTTTACTGGTGCAGCTGATTTTATTCTATCCACATCATTCTAATTTTTAGCAAAAACCCCTTGTGTTATGCCATCTGCTATGTCATATAATGATGTTAACATTTGTATTTGTTCCAGTTTTTCCTCCAATTGCTCTAGATATAGCAATGGATAATGTTTTAAAGAATGTTTGGGTAAATGCAGGTATATATTCCCTGATTGTTCACATTTCAGGGTTGCCCCAATCTTACATAAAAAATCTTGTCCTCAAAGGTTATCTGGACATCCAGCAATTGGTAGAAGTGTATGATCAATAGTGAGAGGACATAGCTTAACCATTGTGCTTTTGAGCTCTGGGACTTGCTGTATTACCCCAGTAGCTCCAGCCACTGAAACCCTACCCCCTATAGTGGTATCTCCTGGGAATGTCTTTAGGACTGATTTTGAAGCTCCAGTATCCACGAAAATTTTGTATTGTTTCTTCCCCACATTAATCCATACATATGGTTCTGGTTTTTCTGTGGATATTGAATTGTCAATTTGTCACTTTGTACTGCACTTTCATCTTCTGCTATTTGTATAGTTGGACCAGTTAAATTTTCTTTGTTTGATTAATTTCCTGACTGATCTCTATTGACGTGTGAGTCTATATTGTCTTCTTCTTTGGAATATGAAATCTAACCATAGCTATTTGTTAGTTCATAAACTTTGACTTGGTCAGACCACCCCCTCCATTTTGAATGTTGGCTTCATGGAAGTTTCTTGAACCCTTGGCCATCATGGCAGTTTTTGTGTCCTGCATTCTATCTGGGTTTTCAAATCTAACTGATGTTACACTTACAATACATTAAATATTGTCATCAATATTAACTATATTTTAAACTCCATTTCCCTTTAGATTTGATTTTTCTAATTTGTATGGGGTGAAAAAATTCAACTTCTGTGTTCAAGTTAGATATATTCTCTAAGGAAGTGTGGACCAAATAGCTTTTTGAATTTCTAATTGGTCCAAATGGGGTTTTATCTATGTTTGTGAGATTATGTACATTGTTTCTAGCTCCTATAGATACATATGCCATAGTAACCTTAGTCTGTGCATGTATTTGACTATCATGTTGCAGGGAGTTGAAGTTTTGTTTCACTGTTTCTTCCATCAACTTGTTATTATGTTTATGCATGCAAGTTTTCATGGATTTTCTTACTCTTCATTTCAATCCCTGAACCTAATCTGCACCCAAAGAAGTTTTCTAAATATGTTTTGATCTGTTCTTTACTTTTCTCTTGACTGGTTACTATACACCTTCTGTCTGAGTCTCCAATATCTTTTCTCATCTGTGCTATCATATATTTAATCTGTTGATCTGTCTCCTTTACTTGTTGCTGCTTTTCACTTAAGTTTTGATTTGGTTTTTCATCATAACTTCTCACAGACCCAATAAATTAATTTTCAGGTACCACCCATGTAATTTATTCTCCCCGTATGGTTTTATGTTTCACTCCTGAAAGTCCCTTATTAATTGTCACACTCTGCCATTCCTTTCTGCCATGCCCTTGCTTATTTCCAAGTATCTTAAAATCTTGGCTTCATAAAGGGTGTCTTCCCTTGGCCCAAACCTCTAAGTATTTGGATTTTGCACCTCTTTTTATAGCCAATTTCATGCTGTCGAGGTCTGGTGTTTCTTGTTTCAAGTTGCAATGCTCACAGCACAAATTTGATTTGGATCTTTAATCAAGTGACCCACTTTGTGGCATAAAAAGCATTTTCTTGTGTCTCTCTGACCTCTGTGTTGCTGGTATGAGGGTCTAGCATAAGATTTAATATTTTGTAAGTTCCTGATTTGTTCAATCTCCTTTTGCTTAAGAGATTGCTCTGTATTTTCTAATTTTTGTCTTAACTCTCTCTTTTCCTATTCCTGTTCTTTATGGCTATTAAATAAAATAAAAGTGGCTGCATCTTATAATTCATTAATTGTGATGTTATCGTATTTAGGAAAATAATTCCCAAAGAAGTTCTTCAGACAAGAGTTACAACCTCTCTGGAATTGTTTCCTAACATGTGACACTGATTCTACTGAGTCCTAATTTAGACCCATGATAGACTCAACTGTCTCCGCCAGTCTATCAATAAAAGCATCAGGATGCTCATCTTTTTCTTGGCTTAACCTATCAAATTTTCTCCAAGCATTGAGCTTGGAACAAAAGGAATTTATTGCTTGCAGGAGGTCTTCCCTGCACTTCTTCAAGTATGCCAAACTAGTGGTATTTGAGAAATCAAAATCTTCTCTTTCCTCCTCTGTGGGCTAACTAGGCAGAAAATTGTCCTTTCTGGTCTTTTCAATGAACTATCTGTGCTCATGGGGCCTAAATAATTGAGATAAAAGAAAATCTGAATCCTGAAAATCAGGCTCAAAAATTTTAAAGGCCCTTTTCAGCTCCTTGAGTACATGGTAAGGCTCATTTATAAACTTTGGAAATCTGCATTTAATTTAATCCAATTCCTGGGTGGAAAATTGTTTGTGGATTTTGCAGTGGACAACACCAACTGAGTGTATACTCCTTAGTTTTTCCCTCTGCCCCTTTCTTATTCTGGTCCTTTGATTTCTTGTCTTTGTCTTTATTCTCTTTATCTACCAGCACTGTTGTCTCTTTCCCATTCCCATCTTGAGCCTGTCCTTTTAGATATTCTTCACACATCTTCCTGATCAGCTGTTCCAAGTTGTTCTCTATTACTAGAATCTGGGCTGCCTTTTTAGGTGTCATGAATTTGATGATGTTCCTGATGTATGTTAGTGTCTGGATTGCTGCCATGGCAAATACATAGGTTTGTGTGATTATTTGATATACCACTGTGTTTTTGGTAAATGGCATATTTATTATGAATGCAGTTGAATTAGCTATCATTCCTATAGTGTCCATCACCACACCAGTAACTGCACTGTAATATTGTAAATCCAATAGCAGGCAAAAGCAGCCATTACCATAACTCCACATACTATTTGCAGCATCATCTTTTTCACTGTAATCTATATCCCTTAGCCTGAGGTAGGTCAGACTGTTCTTGGAGTGCCAAATTGTAGTAGATATTGATACTAGGGGAATTATGGTAATGGGGAAATATTAGAGAAGTAACACCAGGAAGCAAGCCAGGGAAAGACTGGATCTTGAACCCTTCCCCCTGCTCTACTTCTTGTTCCCTTCCAATTTTCTTAAAATACTCAGAGATGGTAAGCTTGAAGATTTCTCCTAATAACCAAATCCCACAATAAAAAACTAAGAGGACTTTTATTCTTTTGGGTAGAGGAGGGAAGTAGAGGGGAAGGGTGAGAGGAAATTAGGTCTCCCTAAATTTTCTAAGATATCCTGCTGATTGAAGATTTCAAGATGTATTCAAATTCAGGAAACCAAGTTATCTTTCCCTAAGGGGAGATATTGACAGCAATGCTGACATGTTTCTTCTGAGCTAAACCCCCAAAGTCCTTTCAGCACACAGTCTTGGGGATAAGGCAAATGCTAGAGAGAGAGTTAATCTTCCACCTTCTGGTCCAACACCCAGAGAAGGAATTCTTTCAGCCAGCACAAGCTGCTTAACTGCTCTTTCCCAAGGCTCCATGGAATTTTCTCCTCATCTCAGTTGATTGGCATTTCACACAGTTCTGAGCTCCTCTTCTCTTTGCAGATGCATTTGTCACGTCTCAAAATCTTCATTTACATTTCCCTTCTGTTAAGTATTGATTCTCTACTCCTTCTTGTGAAATTTTAATGATTTGGTTATCTCCTTGTACGTTTCTGCTTAGTTTTTAGTCTCAGGGAGAGTGTAACAGGCTACAGAATGTTGATGAGAGGAGGCCTCTGCATTCTGGCTATTAGAATGTTCAGATTCTGAGCTACTCCAAGAGTGTCTGGCTGTTTGCTCTTGTTTCATATCTCCCTCTGTCATCTCCCTAGAGTTTGAGGAAGTTGCTGGTTCATGGGAAAGCATGTCATTAATATGGATTTTGAATAATGTTTTCCCCTTCTCAGTGCTTCCTCTCAGTGATTCCTAGTGATGGTTTGAATGGATTTATTATTTTCTGAGTGTAGTGAATCTGCTCTTACTTTGGGATAGAAATCCTTTGGTTCCCTGTGTGTAAAAAATTGTTCCTGCATTTCAGCATGTGAGAGTACAGATGTTTGTATATTGGGATCTGCAGCTCTGGACTCTTCTTGGGCTGTCTCTTGGTTTTTTCTTGTTTCTTTCTCTTTGTGGTTTGGAGAATCAGTGCAAGGTTTCTTTTTAGTTAGTGTTCTTTTATGGTGCTGAATTTGATTGAAAGACTAGGTAGGAATCCCTGTGGTATTTATTTCCAATCCATATTTGTATATCAGGAAATTTTCTAGGTATTTCTTGATCTGCTCTTTATCATTCCCATTGCTCTCTTCTGTGCTCCTATATGATTCAAATATGTTGTTCTTCATGTCTAAATGTCTCTTTGTAACTCTCTCGCCCTCTCTTCTATTTCCCCTCTTTTTTAAGTTCTTGTTTTCTCTGTCTCCCTCTACAGACCTTATTTCTCCCACCAACAATTCCCTTATTGCCTTCCCTGGTGTGACAGCCCCTGTTTTCCATCCCTTTACTCTCTTTGCATTAACTGTGGCTTTCATCTGGCTTCATGTGGTGTACTTGGAGTTTCCCTTAGATAGTACAGCCAAATATTTGGGTTTTGTCCCTTCACTGATCATACGTTGCATTTTATTTTTTCAGATCAGGGACAGTTTGTTCTTTTAATTGGCAGTGATCAGAGCATTTTGGCTTGCTTGGTTTATAATATGCTTGTTCTCTGTTGTTGTTCCTGTATCCCTTATATTTATTGAGCAGTTACTGTATTGTGCACCGCTGTTGTTTCCCTACTCATAATGTGATTTCATTGGGCAAAATTTGACTATGTGTCCAATCTTGTGGCACAGGAAGCATTTCCTAGTGTGCCCTTGCCCTTTTGGTAGATATTGGGGTCTTTGTTGTGGGAAGGTCCTAATGGTTGCTAAATTCTTGACCTCCTCTATTTCCTTTTGTCTTAAAGTCTCTTTTGTGTCTTCTAGTTTTTGCTTTAGGTCTTCCTTCTCTTTTTGCTGCTCTGTGTGTGTATCATGCAGATAGGTGGCTGAATCCCTTAAGTCCAGGATTGATAGTGACTCATATTGTGGACAGAAATGCTTATAGAAATTCCTAAGTGTTGCATTACATCCCTTTAGGAACTGCCTCTTAACCTGTGGAACAGCTTCCTGGCTTTCCTGTGGCTATCCCAAAATTGTTTTTTCATTCTCCATTAACCTGTCCAGATATACTGATGGATGCTTTTTTTGCCCCTGCCTAAGCCTCTCAAAATTCCATGCATTTGGGTGAATGCAGAAGGATTTTATCACCTCTAGGAGGTTCTCACATGCTTTTCTTAGATAAGTGAAGTTCTGTGACTGGAAAAATTCAACATCCACATGAAATTCTGTCTAGCTGGTCAAGTTCTGTAATAGGGATATTTTAGGAGAGAAAGGGAAAGGGAAGGCTAACAGATGGATCCCAATAATATAAAAGGGGTTTATTAAACCAAACAGGGATAAGGGGAATCAGGGAGTGACTTATCTTTAACCACCCAGAGTTTAACACACTTAAGGTTTCTAATCTAAGCTTAATCTAACTAAAAGGTAAATAAAAGATAAAGTCCAGAAGGGGCCTAGATTCTCACAAACTCCAGAGTCCTTGATAGGGTCAGATTGAAGAATCCAGATGTAGGGTCCTTACAAGATCTGTCCACCAGTGTGAAAGGGGAACACATACTTAACCTTTTCTTCAGGGAGACTCTTTGACGTGCACCTTTCTGTCTGAATCCCAGCTTGACAGAGAAGTTGCCAGTTCCCTCCAACTGTCTTAGAATCCTGACCCAGCCAGCTCTGTAGAATTTTGGTTTGAGGGCTGTCAATCAGCTTTGCAAACTTTCCTTGCTACAGTCCCCCCTTTGCACAAAGCCTAAATTGTGTTGAGAACACTATTTTGGCATTTGTGCACTAACTTACATATTAGTTAAACTAAAATTTGCACCCAAAATAATAAACGGCCTACACTCAACTATCATATCCTATCTAATACTATTCTATTCTAGGGATTTAATCAAGGAAAGGAAAAAAGGGGAAAGTATACAATGAACAATTACAAAGTTCAAAATATAGATCAAACATATTCAAAAGCAAAACAAGCAAATAACATCAAAATCAAAAGATAAACACAAGTTTCATGAAAAACATAAAATCCTACTCTTATCAACTAATACAGAAAATTCTACCACTGTTGCAATGCATAAACATCAAACTTTTGAAAAATACAATAAACACATTGCATAAGTTGTTCAAAAAAGTAAACCAAACCACCAAAGTCACTTAGGCAAAATACATGTAACAATAGATGAAATTAAACATAAGTTATCTATTTACATAAAATTTACATATATACACATAATACATAATATAATATATGCATGATATAGGTACATATATACACATGTCACATTTACATATGTTACATATACACACATATGTACACTATTACACAATTTTACAATCCTAACTGTAATACAAACTATTTACATATATTTGCATATGTATTTACAATGTTGTATGATATGTGATGTTATGGCATATGTGCTATGTAATGTATATGTATGTTGCAATGTATTGTGTAGTATAGTTCAGTAACTTACTTCATATTATTATAAGAGAGGAATTGGACTCAACCAGTCAGAAGGAAGAGAGAAGCAGATTTTGCAGTGGTCACAGCACTTGGTCTTGTCTCATTGTATATCTGCTGTCTTCCATAGTTATACTGTGTGGACCTGTTTTGGTAGTTTGAACCTCTGTTGTAACCTTTCTCATATTTAGATTTTATTGGGCATGATCTCAGTATGTGTCCCACTCTCTGATATAAAAATCATTTCCTATTATCTCTTTGCCCCCTTGGTTGGTATTGTATTGTTTGTTGTGGGAAGGTTCTAATGGTAGCCAGGTTCTTGACTTCATCTATTCTTTTTTGTCTAAGGGTTTCTTTGGTCTCGTCTAGCCTTTGTTTTAATTCTTCCTCCACTTTTTGATGTTCTAAATGGGTCTTGTACAGATATGTGGAGGAGTTTCTCAGGTCTGAGATTCAAACTCTGGACAAAAATGCCTGAAGAATTACTTTAAATATTGAATTTCCTTCAGAAATTGCTTCTTAACATGGGGGACTGCTTCCTGGCTATCCTGACTGAAACCCAAAATAGCTTCTGCATTTTCCAGAAGCCTGTTGATGTATACAGATGAATGTTCTGTCTGCTCCTGTCTCAATTTATCAACTTTTCCCCAAGTATTTGGTCTTGTACAAAATTATTTGATCACCTCCAATAAATCTTCCCTAGCTTTTTTTTTTAGGAAAGTCATGTTAAGGGGTATAGAAAAATCAAAGTCTTCATAAACTTCTGGCCAGCTATTAAGGTTGCCATCTTCCCATGTCTTTTTAATGAATTATAGATAAGGCTTTGCTTGCCTGACACCCTGGGGTAAGTTGTGAAGATATCTTGACTTTCTAGCTGCCATGGCTATTTTAATAAGTTTAAGGACTTTCAGGGGATTCAGAGGAATTCTTCTTAGAGTGAACAGCTTTCAGTTGAAGTCCTGTTCACTCAGATTGTTTCTCTGGAAATTGGGTCAGATGTCACAGGAGGAGAGTGTTAAGCTTCCCAGAAAGAAGTCCCATCTCCAACTGTCCACATTCTCTTCCTTCCTCTTCTTTCCTTCAGAATTATCTCTCCTTCCTGCCCTTCCTCCATTCCAGCTGATCCTTCAACCTGCAAAATATGCTCCTCTCTTCCTTCTGACAGGTTTAGTCCAATTATCTATCTTAAATTCTAACCTATTAATCTACAGTCTTATCTTCATAAAATCTCCTATCTACCTATATTCCTATACTAACATAAGTAGTGTAAGAATTGAAATAATATTTCTACCCAGATAGGTTTTATAAAATTTATTAGAAAGGGTAGACATAGTTTAATTCGCATCATTCCTATAAGTAACCTGACCACAAGGAGCCTAGCCTACAAGTCTCTTCTTCTTTTCCCTTCACCTGCCTCCTCTGCTCCCGAGTCCATTCCAAAGAAGAAACCCTCTCTCTTTTATTGACATTCGCAGACACTGCACTTGCATTTTAAGAATGTTGATGGACCACATCAACAATCCAGGAGAAGGGGGTATGAACATCCTTGACACAATCCCCCTTGTTATCCTTTGGGAGACCCATCTCCCCAATGGATTATTTAAATATAACTATTTTATAACTAAATATCTTCTAACTAAAAGTACATACAATATTGCATTTTTCTAAGAAGAGATGATAGTAAAATACAAAAACTGATTGATAGACGCATTGACAAAATACCAATTAGGGGGTAGTCCCCTTTGGCATAAGAGTTTACATTCAGAATAGGTATGTCCAACCCCCTTAATTCAGTTCATTATATCCCCAAAGTTCATTCTGGATCTTTTGATGCGGTGTGTGGCTTATTCAGGCATCTTTTAAGCACCTTCTCTAAAAGGATCCACTTTCTTGATTTGGGGTGTTGGCAAATTTCTTTTCCTGAAATTTATCCAAAAAAACTTTAAACCTTGGATTTTAGGATATTTACATAATCCCCCCTGAGCATGGTGTTGACCAACACCAGAATCACATTGGGATATATGACTGAGTTATAAGGTATATGAAACAATTGTCAAAACAAAAAAAACCTCAAAAAATCCAAAAATAAAATAGTAAAAATTAAATTCTATATGAAAATAATACGTAGTACAGAAATGATAAAAATAAAATAAAAATCTCATGTGTATAAAATTCTGAGTAAAAATAAACCTCTAACAGGTTCTTGAATCACAGCAAGGCTCTATTAAAGTGACTTATGTCCCACAAGCCTGTAGCACAATAGCAGCTATATATAGGACTTTACCCGTTTGAAGCCAGGACTACAGAAAATTGCCAAACTATAAGAGAGAAAGGACTAAGTTTCAGCAGCAATTGGGAAAAATCATTCCCTGGTCTGATTTTACCTTCACTGTCAGGGAGCCAGAATGATAGCCAATGTGAGGTATTTTGACTCAGAATATTGCACATGGAATGTGGTACAAGGAGTCCTGTATCTTAATATATGTCAAGCACCACAACCACAATTCTCACACTAGGTTGAAGTCCTTTCGTATTGGCATAGAAGTTCAACAATCCTCCCTGGATTGAATTTGGTCCTTTTGACCTCATGCTACTTGGCACTATATATTGGCTCTGTTGTTCCCTTCTCCTGGAATCAGACACAATCATTTAACAAAGTCCCATAACATTTATCAATGTATGGCAGGTTTCTATAGTCTAAAGTCTTTGGGTATTCATAGTTACTAGGTCTGATACTGTAAACTTATACTGTAAACTATATACTTAAAGTTAAAAAAAACATTAGTACTGATTTCATGTACTTCAAGTATCACCAAGATTAGGAAAAAAGAGGGAAAAATCAAATATCCTATTGTAAGCATAAAGAGAAAAAAATAATTTAAAAAAATCATGTCACAGTTCATATTCTATGTGACATTGTGTTAGCCAAGCAGAGGCACAACACAAAAGGTGCTCACTCAAGACTTGGCCAGGATCCACAGTGTGAGTGTACATATTTTTTTTACCAAAAAACAGTAGTACAATAATTAATACAGATTCCAGAAAGTACCAAAATCCCCAAAATTATAAGAGCCCATTTAATGACAATAGCAAACAAACCAACTATGATTAGGATTCACATGACTTTCTGTGACCTGTAAAAACCTTTGAAATCATGAATATTTGTCACGTGTTCTGCAGATTTAGTCAATCATTCAACCTTGGCAAAGGTATTATTACCAAATTTGGTAGGAAAAACAAAAACATTCAACCTTGGCAAAGGTATTATTACCAAATTTGGTAGGAAAAACAAAAACAAAAAAAAACCTCTGTACTGATCATGAAGAATTACAAATATAAGAAATCTATTTTGAAATTGTAAGACTTCACAGGAAAAATCATTCCCACCTCCTGGATGAGATTGACACATCACAGAGCAACTAAGCCACTTGGGCACCTCCTTCCCTCTTGGTATGAGACTGTAACAGTGCGACAGAACTGTCTCCAATATGTCCCAACCATTTTCACGTGGAGCCAAGGACTAAAAAGTGAAAATCACTGCAGATATGTCATCCATTACTTTGACAATAAATGCAGAGATGGGAAAATACAACAATGCAATTGCACTCTACTTCAACTACAAATGGACCCTTACCTTGTTATAAACAAGAGGCAGGCAAATGATCAGTCAGAGGTAGGGATGCTGCCATATATATGAAAATCACTTTTGAAGACTCGTGAAAATCAATTTAAATTATTAGATAAATAAATTCTCAAAACTTGTATACATGTTGTGTGTGTGTGTGTGTGTGTGTGACTCCAATGTGATGGAGTCCATCCATCAGCTCCCTGTGACAACAAACACAAAAAAGGAACAAAATGCTATTTATGGGCTTTTACAATATGTTCTTCAATATAATCATAGGGGAGGTACAAATAAAGATAATATAGCAGAATATTTCAATTTTGATAGCTTATGAAGTAGTTGACAGTAAATTATATACATCTTGTATTTAGAATTGTGTTAGAGACTTTTTCATTCTGGCAAGAGGAACAAACTAAAACAGTTAACATCAATAAGGCAATTAGATCTGAAAAGGCTTAAAATTTATCTCCAGACCCTTTGAGGTCATTACAATTCCTTTGACCATGCCTCTGGGGTCCCCCATACTGAGGGGAATTCCTGCACTGAATACAAATGTTCAGTTGCGAGTCTTGATTTGCCTCATTGGAATAACTTCCTCCTATCAATACAACTGAATATTGAAACAATGTTCCTAAAACTTCTATTCCTATTTTCCTGATTTCTCTTATTATAATTCATAATTACATGATCAACTTTTCCACAAAAATAACATATTAGTTGTTGTTTTGTGGATTCTTGTAAGGGAGCTATGATTTCTCCTTGCTTTGACTTTCCAACTGTTTCAGTTAATTCTTTTATTTCCTTCCTCAATGTCTCTATTAAATTAGTGTTATCTTTATTCTTCTCACCCTGTTTAACAGTCAATTCCTTTATTTCCTTCCTTAATGCTTCCACTAAATCAGTGTTCTCCTTCTCCTTTTCCTTATGTCCCTCAAAAGCATAAACTGCCATTCTTTTCAAGTCTTCAAGGTCCATAGTAGGCCAGTTTGGACAGCTAGCCATAAAATCATTCCTAACTACCTTACAACTTTTTTTTTACAAATTGTATTCTGATTTTTCTAATGTCCTGTTCTCTATCAAGATCGAACTCAATATATCTCCCTCCCAGCTTAATAAATCTATCCATAAACTGGGAGGGGTTTTCATTGTCTTCTTCCTTAAGATTTTCAAATTTAGTTCATGTACTAGGACTATCAGAACAGTCTTTCAAAGCTTTTAGCAATGAATTTCTAGCCTGGCATAAGTAATCTTGCTCTGAATTTGTGTCCCATTTGGGATCTTAAGTTTGCCAATGAGTTGTTCCCTTCCAGCTTGTAACTGACTCTTGGCTCTCTATTTTTCTATTTAAAATCTATATTTCTAAGTCCTAAACCTACCTGAGCTCAGCCAAACCATTATTGTGCATTTTTTAGGAAAGGGGAAAGGAAGGTTATACACAGGGGAAGAATCACATTACATTACATCACATTAATTTATTAACAAAGAAGGGAAAGGTAAGGGAGGATCTGACATCCCAGTTTTTAAACCCCCACTACCCTAAACTAAATAACCAAGTTTCTTAAAGGTAAGCACAACAGGGAACCAGACTTTTCACACACACACAGAGTCTTTGGTGGGTCAGGTAAAGGAATCCAACTGAGTCTTTAAATGTCACAGGAAAGAGAGGTTCCTCCAAGTTTCTACTCTGTTCACCAGAGGGTATTCAAAGAGGCTACTTGCAAGATATCCAGGAGAGTCCAGGAGAGATCAGATCTTCACTTTTCAGACTTCACTTTCAGCTCTAGACTGACAGTTGGAAACCTCCTCCTTTCAACAACTTAGAATCCTGACCCAGTGGCCTTTGGAATCCAGGCCTGTCAATCATACTCTTGCTACTTTTACCTTCCCTTGCTATAAATGAGATCCTTTATCAGAATCTATGGTAAATGGTACACCAAATCTAAAAACAATTTCCTCAAGCAACATTTTCACCACAAAGCTAGCTGTATTAGTATTAGATTGAAAAGCTTTGGGCCATTTTGTTTATCTACAATTACAAGACAAAACTTGTATCTTCCAGCTTTTGGCATGCTGATGTAATCAATTTGCATACTCTCAAATGGACAATATGCTAAATGTCTACCACCCAAACCTTTCTTTCTGAATGCTCCTTGATTGAGTTTTTGGCAAACAGAACAACTTGTACAGATCTTATTTGCAACAGTACTTATTCCTGGTGCTACCCATTGCCTTTTGACAGACTCTACTACAGCTTGAGTACAAAAAATACCTTTTGTGTGAATGGCTTGACACAAATAGGTATACAAATCTTCTGATAATAGCAGTTTTCCAGTCCATGTTCCATGTTCTTTCCTTGATCC
This sequence comes from Monodelphis domestica, assembly GCF_027887165.1. NCBI lineage: Eukaryota > Metazoa > Chordata > Mammalia > Didelphimorphia > Didelphidae > Monodelphis > Monodelphis domestica. The sequence goes on along the minus strand of NC_077227.1, from coordinate 594,904,785 downwards.
AAATTTCTCCTTCCACTTCTGAATTTCTGAGTCTATATAAGCTTTTTCTAGACCATCAGATTCAATAGTTGATAAATTCATTACATACATGGGAGCATTTCTGGCTGCAAATTTTGCAGTCAGCTCTATGATTCCTCTAGAGACTGAATCTCTGCCATAAATATGACTTCTACAATGGATCACTGCTAGTTGTTTAGGTTTTTGGATAGCATCCACCAACTCGGTTATTATTTCTGCATGAGTAATTGGTTTTCATCATGCAGTAATAAAACCTCATTGTTTCCAGATCTGTCCTGTAGCATGACATACAGAAAATGCATAACGTTATTCTATAAAAATATTTGCACTTTTACCATCAGCTGAAAGACATGCTTGCTTCAAAGTGACCAACTCTGCCCCTTGAGCACTAAGGTTACTAAGTAATGAGCCATACCACAGTGTCTGAAATTCTGTGATCACTGCAGCACCTGTACATCTAATTCCATTACACAACTAAGGCCCATCAGTGAATAACACCAAATCTGGATTTTCAATAGGAAAGTCTTTTAAATCCATCCTAGGCATATCCACTAGATTTACTACTTCTACACACTCATGTAATAGTTCACCATTATTTGGCAAATCAGGAAAAAGTGTAGCTGGATTTAATACACTACACCTCCTCAACTGGATGTTCTCACTACCCAGGGGAATAATTTCATATTTAGAAATTTGTTGATCTGAATAAGCTTGAGTACAAAATTCCCTCATTAGTGCTTCTATTTGATGTGAACAATATGTAGTCAATGGACATCCCAAAAGTATATCTGGTGATTTCTGGACTAACATTGCAGTAGTTGCTACACCCCTTAGACAAGGAATTGTACCAGCAGCTATTGGATCAATCATTTTTGGTTGTAATTTTGCTACTCTCTGAGGTTTACTAGTAGCACCTATTACTTCCATTGTACCAACAGCTCTATAATTCTTAGGAAGATTTTGGAAAACTGATTTACTGGCTCCAAAATCTGGCCTCCAGTAGTCACAGATACATATGGTTTTGTACTATTTAGTGGTTGAAATGTTTCTAATACTGGTGCTAGCACAGAAACATCAGTAAAAAGCTCATTATTCCAATTAATTTGCCTAGAAAATTGTCCTCTGAATCTATAATCTATTATGAAATGCCCTACACGATTACATAAATAATGCCTTGGAAGTCCTGATCTTCTTTCTTTTGGTATGTACTGATTATTTGGTTGCACAGATCTAAGAGCTGCCACTGCTTTTATCTCTTTGATCTCACTTTCTCTGGTTTTACTTTCAGCATCCCTTAATTTCTTTCTCAAATCTTCAATCACTGTATCTTTGTCTTCATAAGATCTGTCCTCATTATCTAAACATAAATAAGTCACTTTTCTTTTTAACTCCTCCAAACTTAGCTCTTCCCAGTCTGTACAATTGCTCTTTTAAAAAATTGCTTTATCTTGGGACATGTATTTTTAACAAACAATCTTTTGATGTGGGCAATGGTGTCTTCTGCCTACTCATCCAGTCCTAAATTCAATTCGACTGCTTCTGTAATTCTATCCAAGAAGCTAGTTGGTGTTTCATCCTGCTTTTGTCCTATACTTTAAAATTTTGACCATGCATTGGGATGCCTAGAGTGCCTTTCATTACTTCAGTTATTGTTCTCCTTGCCTGCTTCATTTGTCTGTAAGCAGTAACAGAATTCATGTCCATATCCTCAAAAATTTAGGCCATAGGGTCAAAGGTGGATTCTTTCTGGTCTCTTCAATAAATTGGTTCCTCTCTCTCTTAGTAATTCCTCCATTAGCAAGAAAAAATCAACATAGCCTGGGTCAAAGATCTTAATTTCCCTCTGAAATTCCTTTATGACTTTATTAGGTTCATCAAAAAATGAGGATTTCTACGATGAATAGAATAACTTATGGGTCTTAATTTTAAACACTTCATCCTGGGTAACAACTGGTGTATCTCTGAGAGGGAACAAAGTAGTCTGGGTCTTATTAAATTCAACATTCTCTCTGTCTAATCTGGATAATTTTTTTAACATTTACCTCATTAATTTCCTTATCAACAACATTTCCCTGTAAATCATGCTTAACACCATTGTTTGAATCATTCTATCCTTCATACATTGTTCCATTGCTTCAATGTTTTCCTTCATTAACTTTAGCAATTTGTTTCATTTCTGAACCCTTAGTCATTCATTGTACAAGTGCTCTTATTTTGTTACCAATTCCAAAAACCAAGTATCTGCATTTGTATATGTAAAGAAGGAGAAGAAATGGGGGAGAAGGAGGTAAAAGGGGTGAAAAAGAGTGAAAGGATTATTCCTCTCTGCCCTTACTTGTGGAGCTAGAACCTGTCTAGCCCAGGAGAGTTATTTGTTCCTTGGGTCTGGTAGTTTAGATCACTGGGATCCTGGGGTTAACCCCTGTTTTGGGGGAGAGTTATGACCTGCCCCAATGTTTAGACCCTTTTCTTAGTACTAGAAGCTAGCCAGACCTAAATCTAAAGTAGTAGATAATTTATTTGGGTTCAAACAGGGAAGACGTGGTAAAGGTATCAGGCAGGAAAAATGGGGGAGCAGGGATCCCTATGGCTAGTCCCCTCTGGCAGGCTGGCCCCCCCAAGGTCTAGGGGTTCAAGGCTTCTCAGCCTTGATCCCTCTTCTTGCTAGCTGCTGGTTGGTCCCTACTTCTAAGTTAACTAACTTTGAATACAGGAGTCCAGGAACAGGTTAGGGAGAGAGATGAAGAATGAGATCTTGAAAAGGGATGTCTGTGGATGGCTTTCTAAAAGCCCCAGTCCACAATATCCATTGATGTCTCTGACTGTTGTTATTGAGAGCTGAGTAAGAGGTGTCCAGGGGTTCAAAAGGAAACAGTTATCTCCAGAGAAACACAAGCTTCTTCCTAGCCTAAGAGATCTGCCTTTTCTCTCTGGCTTCCAGCTGGAAGTGAGGTCAAGTGAGTGACCAGTTGGAGTTCTCCCTGCTTCAGGTTCCCTCCTGGAACCTTCAGTTTTTTCTTGTTCATCTCCATTCTCCCTCTCTGCAGCTGATTTCTGTCAGAGACTGCTCTTTGCTCATATTGGATTAACTCTTATCTTACAAATCTTGGGAAAGGATCTGGATAGCTCTGTGCAAAAGTCCAAATTCACAATCCCTCTTGAGGATTTTAGACTGCTGTAACTGAAAGTCTTAGAGGAGGTGTTCAGGGTTTCAGAAGGGATAGTAAATCTTCAAAGAAATAGGTTTCTTCCCAATTTCAGGAAATCTAACATTGTCCTCTACCTCCCAGGCTGAAAGTGAGTTGTCAATTGGGATTCAAGCTTCTCATTCTTCCTTAGGTTTTCTTTGCCCCTCCTCCACTTCTCTTCAGTTAGTCCCTCCAAGAGACCTGTCTCTCTACTCAATGCAAGCTCTCTTCTCTTATTCTACATATAACACCATCAAACATAAGCATAGTAAAGGTACATAGGCAAAAATAGTTCTTAGAGTTAAGGACATAATTGGCTCTATCCATTCATAACCTAGTATCATGTAACACACATAAGGGAATAGGGTGAAAATCCCATAAGGAATATACATGAAACAGTCCCAGAAAAAGAGGAAAATAGCATTTATCACATCTCCTGACATGATGCCAAATATATAAAGTTGTTATATAGGATAGGATATGTGTTATTAGTATCCACCTTGATTACAAATAGTAATAGTCAATAAAACAGAAGCAATAAAAAGAAAAAAATTCCTCTAGCACATGTGCTTTTACCCTTTAACTTTCCCTTTTAAATTTACCCCTTTAATTTTTTAAATACCCTCTAGTGTCAATCAAAAGTCAGTATTCTATGTTCCAGGACCTTGGAGAGTAACTAGGTGTTGGGAAGGACATTGGAATATTGCAAGATCTTCCAACTACCAGGTCTACAGATCCTATTTAGCTACTCTGGCCTATGCCACTTTTTATAGTTTTGACCTATTGACTCGCCAACTGAAATAGATGGGTAGAATAATAGGCACTTAAATAAATAACTTATAACTAATTAACTAATAAGCTAAGGGAAGAAAAGGAAGGGAATTGGGGAGATCTAAATTTAAACCCCAAAGTCAGTGTACTCAACTCACTAACAACTTTCTATACTATTCTAATCGATTCCTTAATTACTACTTAAGATTAGGGAGGGCTTGTAGGAACAGGAACAAGGCCAAAGAAGTCTCACAACTGATGTCCTCTTGCTGATGGGTCTGGAGTGTACTACCTGGGGATCATAAACTAAAGTTTTACAGGTAGCTAAGAGGGAGGGAACAGATAAAAGGAAACACCACTTTGCTCCCAGGCAGAGCTGTCTAGAAAAATGGAGTTGGATCTGACTAGAGGTGAAGGGAAAGAGATGATCCCCTTCAATGTCTTCTATTTTCTTCTTTAATTGATAGTACATTGAGGATATCTGATTTCTCAACTAGTTAAAATATCTATTAGATAAAGGGTTTGGTATAATAGGTTAGGAAAGAGGGAATAGGAAATCCCTGACAATTTTACTATCCTTTGTTCAAGGTGATTGTATTTCTTGGCACAGTGATATAGCTCTGAAGGAGTCTTCTGAAAGATAGGCAATTTCCTTCCCCAAAGGGAAAAAAAGTCTCTATCTAATCACCATGAGACAGATGGTTAGTTGAAATGAGGGATTGGTAGCTAGATATGGTCAGTGGAAATTTCTCCTTCCTCTTTTCAGTTCAAAAGGGAAGAAACTGAATCCTCAACTGCTCCTCTAACACTTCCTGAAGATGATTTTGCTTGAAGAAAAGTCCCAGTCTCCTGGTAGTTTCAAATATCCTTCTTCAGAGAGCAGCTTCCCCAAATGTCCTCCAGAGAGATAGTCTCCTCAGTGTTCTGGAATTTTCTCCCTCTGCCTCTGTATTTCCTGCTTCCAGCTTGCTACTGCTAAAATCCCTTACAACAAAGGCAAAAGACCCCATGACAGGAAGTTCTTGCCACTTTTAAAGACCCTTCCTTTCATCTCTTTGTATACCTTCCTTCCACTTTACATGAACCAATTGAAGCTATGTTTAGGACTGCACGGGGGGCAGTCAGTGGGTTTCTGATTTGTCACCCACTATAGCACACATGGGTCACAGACCTCCCTATACTTAAAGATAAGTGGGGTGAATATGCTTTTGGTGATTAAATCTAGAAATGGGTAGAGGAGAGTTAATGCTATCTTCACATTTCACCCTGTGATCATTTGAGAGACTAGTCTCCCCAATTGATCATTTAACATAATTGGCTTGTACCTCTAAAACTCTTCAAACTACAGGTCTACACAATATTACACCCTCTAAAAGGAAACTACAATAGTTAGAGATAAGAGGGAAATAAGAGAGAAAGCAAAACCAATGTTTGCTAGGTGCATTGACAAAAAGCCAATTGAAGGCAGTCCCCTTTGGCATAAGAGTGTACATTCAAAATAATTGTGTTCAACCCCCTTCAGGTCAATCAATTGAACCCCAAAGTTCATTCTGGATCTTCTTGATGCGCTGTAGGTTTCTGCAGGCATCTTTCTCCAAACAGTTCATTTTCTGGACTCAAGGAATTAGCAAACTTCTTTCCCTGAAATTTTTCTCAAACCAAATTTTAAATTGTTGATTTTATGAAAATATATATAATCCCCCCTGAGGAGGGTGTTGACCAACACCCTGATCAGCTCAGGATACATGGTTGAGTTATGGGATATATAAGTCAATTATCAAAAGAAAAAAATTAAAAGCATAAAACAAAAAACAAATAGAAGAAAAATTAAACTTTGGGATAAAGAAATCAGAATCAAAGTATCAAATCAAAATCAGAATCAAAGTATCAAAAATCTATGTATATAAAAATTTCTGAGTAAACAAGAATAAATTCCTAACAGGCCCTTCTTGTATTAGGGTCCAGTTAAAGTAGTTTCTGTCCCACAAGTCTGTAGGACAAAATGCAATAATATTGCACTTACCCATTGGCAGCCAGGACTACAAGAAGTTGCCATACTATAAGAGAGAAGAAAGGATTAGATTTTCATGTAAAAGGGAAGTGTCATTCCACAGTCTGATTCACTCTCAGGATCAGGGGGAGCAAGTATGGTAGCCAAACTTTGGTAATTATCTGCATGTGGCACAGGGAAGACATCTGATATATATTAAACAACCACAACCTCAAACCTCAAGTCCTCTGCCTTGGCATATATTCAAATCAATCCCACCAGGATAGGTTGGTCTTCATAGGCACTATGCAGATTGTTCTTTGTGCTCTCCTTGGCATTGCAATGGTTTTCTTTTTGTTCCCTTCTCCTGGAATCAGATACAATCATTAATCACAATCCTATAACATTTATAAATAAATGATAGGGTTTTAATAGAGAACTGTCCTAGAAGGATGTGAGATGATATAACCCACCTAGGAACTCCCCAAGGCTAGTAAAGTGCAAACCCCTTGGCTTATAAAAAAACAAAGTTTATTTTATAAAGGGAGTAAGGGAAACTGGTAGGTAAGATCCTAACACTCTTTTTTTTTAAAAATATTTTATTTTAGGGGGCAGCTGGGTAGCTCAGTGGATTGAGAGCTAGCCCTAGAGACGGGAGGTCCTAGGTTCAAATCTGGCCTCAGACACTTCCCAGCTGTGTGACCCTGGGCAAGTCACTTGACCCCCATTGCCTAGCCCTTACCACTCTTCTGCCTTGGAGCCAATACACAGTATTGACTCCAAGATGGAAGGTAAGGGTTTTAAAAAAATATATTTTATTTTATCATTTCCAAGCATTATTCATTAAAGACAAAGATCATTTTCTTTTCCTCTCCCCCACCCCCATAGCCGGCGTGTGATTCCACTGGGACATTACACCGCCACTAATAGAGAAGTCCATTACGTTCGATTATACCACAGTGTATTAGTCTCTGTGTACAATGTTCTCCTGGTTCTGCTCCTTTTGCTCTGCATCACTTCCTGGAGGTCGTTCCAGTCTCCATGGAATTCCCCCACTTTATTATTCCTTTTAGCACAATAGTTTGGGCATAGTTCCAAATTGCCCTCCAGAATGGTTGGATCAGTTCACAACTCCACCAGCAATGAATTAATGTCCCTACTTTGCCACATCCCCTCCAGCATTCACTGTCATGTTAGCCAATCTGCTAGGTGTGAGGTGATACCTCAGAGTTGTTTTGATTTGCATCTCTCTGATTATAAGAGATTTAGAACACTTCTTCATGTGCTTATTAATAGTTTTGATTTCTTTATCTGAAAACTGCCTATCCATGTCCATTGCCCATTTATCAATTGGAGAACGGCTTGATTTTTTGTACAATTGATTTAGCTCTTTATAAATTTGAGTAATTAAACCTTTGTCAGAGGTTTCCATGAAGATTTTTTCCCAATTTATTGTTTCCCCTCTGATTTTAGTTACATTGGTTTTGTTTGTACATAGGCTTTTTAATTTGATGTAGTCGAAATTATTTATTTTACATCTTGTGATTCTTTCTATGTCTTGCTTGGTTTTAAAGTCTTTCCCCTCCCAAAGGTCTGACATGTATATTATTCTGTGTTTACCCAATTTACTTATGGTTTCCTTCTTTATGTTTAAGTCATTCACCCAGTTTGAAGTTATCTTTGTGTAGGGTGTGAGGTGTTGATCAATTCCTAATCTCTCCCACACTGTCTTCCAATTTTCCCAGCAGTTTTTATTGAATAGTGGATTTTTGACCCAAAAGCTGGGATCTTTGGGTTTATCGTATACTGTCTTGCTGAGGTCACTTGCCCCCAGTCTATTCCACTGATCCTCCTTTCTGTCTCTTAGCCAGTACCAAATTGTTTTGATGACTGCTGCTTTGTAATATAGTTTGAGGTCTGAGACTGCAAGGCCCCCATCATTTGTGTTTTTTTTTTCATTATTTCCCTGTATATCCTTGATCCTTTGTTATTCCAAATGAACTTTCTTGTGTTTTTTTCCAAATCAGTAAAGAAATATTTTGGGAGTTCAATGGGTATGGCACTAAATATATAAATAAGTTTGGATAGGATGGTCATTTTTATTATATTGGCTCGTCCTACCCATGAGCAGTTAATGTTTTTCCAATTGCTCAAGTCTAGTTTTAGTTGTGTGGAGAGTGTTTTGTAGTTGTGTTCATATAGTTCCTGTGTTTGTCTCGGGAGATAGATTCCTACGTATTTTATTTTGTCTAAGGTGATTTTGAATGGGATTTCTCTTTCTAGTTTTTGCTGCTGAGCTGTGTTGGAGATGTATAGAAATGCTGATGACTTATGCGGGTTTATTTTGTATCCTGCAACTTTGCTAAAGTTGTTGATTATTTCAATTAGCTTTTTGGTTGAGTCTCTAGGATTCTTTAAGTAGACCATCATGTCATCTGCAAAGAGAAATAACTGGGTCTCCTCCTTTTCTATTTTGATGCCTTCAATTTCTTTTTCTTCTCTAATTGCTACTGCTAGTGTTTCTAGTACAATGTCAAATAGTAGAGGTGATAATGGGCATCCTTGTTTCACTCCTGATCTTATTGGGAATGCATCTAGTTTATCCCCATTGCAGATGATATTAGCTGATGGTTTTAGATATATACTGTTTATAGTTTTTTGGAACGACCCTTCTATTCCTATGCTTTCTAGTGTTTTTAATAGGAATGGATGTTGTATTTTATCAAAGGCTTTTTCTGCATCTATTGAGATAATAATGTGGTTCTTGTTGGTTTGCTTGTCGATGTGGTCAATTATGTGGATGGTTTTCCTAATAGTGAACCAGCCCTGCATCCCTGGTATAAATCCTACTTGATCATGGTGGATGACCCTTCTGATCACTTGCTGGAGTCTTTTTGCTAGTATCCTATTTAAGATTTTTGCATCTATATTCATTAGGGAGATTGGTCTATAATTTTCTTTCTCTGTTTTTGACCTGCCTGGTTTTGGAATCAGTACCATATTTGTGTCATAAAAGGAGTTTGGTAGAACTCCCTCTTTGCTTATTATGTCAAATAGTTTGTATAGTATTGGGATTAACTGTTCTCTGAATGTTTGATAGAATTCACTTGTGAATCCGCCGGGCCCTGGGGATTTTTTCTTTGGGAGTTCTTTGATGGCCTGTTGGATTTCATTTTCTGATATGGGATTATTTAAGAATTCTATTTCCTCTTCTGTTAGTCTAGGCAGTTTGTATTTTTGTAAATATTCATCCATATCACCTAAATTGGTGTATTTATTGCCATATAATTGGGCAAAGTAATTTTTAATGATTGACTTAATTTCCTCTTCATCAGATGTGATGTCCTCCTTTTCATCTTTGATACTGTTAATTTGCTTTTCTTCTTTCCTTTTTTTAAATTAGATTGACCAGTACTTTGTCTATTTTGTTTGTTTTTTCAAAGTACCAGCTTCTTGTCTTATTTATTAAATCAATAGTTCTATCACTTTCAATTTTATTAATTTCTCCCTTAATTTTTAGGATTTCTAGTTTGGTTTTCTGCTGGGGGGTTTTAATTTTATAGCTTTCGAGTTTTTTTTTATTTTCATTTCCAATTGATTGATCTCTGCTCTCCCTAGTTTGTTAATATATGCACTCGGGGATATCAATTTACCTTTGATTACTGCTTTGGCTGCATCCCAAAAGGTTTGAAAGGATGTTTTGCCATTGTCATTTTCCTCGATGAAATTATTGTTTCTATGATTTCTTCTCTAAATGATTTTGGAGTATCATATTGTTTAATTTCCAATTCGTTTTTGATTTGGTTTTCCACATACCATTCCTGATCATTATTTTTATTGCCTTGTGATCTGAAAAGGCTGCATTTATTATTTCTGCTTTTCTGCAGTTGTATGCCATGTTTCTGTGACCTAGTGTATGGTCAATCTTTGTGAATGTGCCATGTGGTGCTGAGAAGAAGGTGTATTCCTTTTTGCCCCTATTTATTTTTCTCCATATGTCTATTAATTCTAATTTTTCTAAGATTTCATTCACTTCTTTTACCTCTTTCTTATTTATTTTTTTATTTGATTTATCTAAATTTGATAATGGTTGGTTTAAGTCTCCCACTAATATGGTTTTACTGTCTATTTCTTCCTTCAATTCTCCTAGTTTCTCCATTAGAAATTTGGGTGCTATATTATTTGGTGCATATATGTTGATTAGTGATATTTCCTCATTATCTAAAGTCCCTTTTAACAGAATGTAATTACCTTCCCTATCCCTTTTAATCAAGTCTATTTTTGCTTTGGCTTTATCAGATATCATGATTGCCACTCCTGCCTTCTTTCTGTCAGTTGAGGCCCGTCTTACTCCATCCTTTAATTCTGACCTTTTGGGTGTCTACCCACCTCATGTGTGTTTCTTGGAGACAACATATGGTAGGGTTTTGGATTCTAATCCATTCTGCTATTCGTCTACATTTTATGGGTGAGTTCATCCCATTCACATTCAAAGTTATGATTGTCACTTGTGGACTCCCTGGCATTTTGATATCCTTCCCTAATTCTAACCTTTCTTCTTCAGCTCTAACTTTTTAATCCAGTGATTTACTTTAAATCAGCCCCCCTTATCCCCTCCCTTGATATATTTCCCTTTCTAGCCCCTCCCTTTTTGTTCCCTCCCCCACCCCCCTCTTCTTCCCTCCCTTTTTTATGTTCCCTTCCCCCCTACCCCTTTGGTTTTCCCTTCTCCCTACCCTTGTTGGGTAAGATAGAATTCAAGATCCCAATGGATCTGGATATTCTTCCCTCTCAGAGTTGATTTCCCTGAGAGTAAGGTTTAAGTAAAAACTCTCTTGCTCTCCTTCTTATAAGAGTTTTCTTCCCCTCCCCTTCCCGTGTGAATCTTTGTGTGAGAAAGATTATTCTATTTGGTCTTTCTTTTCCCCCTATTTACACATTACATTTCTCCCACATATTAATATACATAGATTGATATAAATATAGTCCTTATAGAAGAGAGTTTGAATAAAAGAAAAAGATAACATTTTTCTCCTTTTCCCTTTCCTTCATATTTACCTTTTCAGGTATTCCATGCACTTTGATTTTCAATATCAAACTTTCCACAGAGCTCTGGTCTTTTCTTTGCAAAAACTTGGAAATCCTCTATTTTGTTGAATGCCCATACTTTCCCTTGGAAGTATATAGTCAGTTTTGATGGGTAGCTAATTCTTGGTTGAAGACCCAACTCTCTTGCCTTTCTGAAAATCATGTTCCATGCCTTGCGGTCATTCAGAGTGGAACTTGCAAGGTCTTGTGTGATGCTGATTGGCATTCCTTTATATCTAAATTGTCTTTTTCTGGCTTCTTGTAGGATTTTTTCTTTTGTTTGAGAGCTTTGAAATTTGGCAATTACATTCCTGGGAGTTGTCTTTTGGGGGTTTAGTGTAGAGGGTGTTCTGTGAGCTCCTTCAGTGGCTGTATTGCCCCCTTGTTCTAGAATCTCTGGGCAATTTTCTTTAATTATATCTTGTATTAAGATGTCGAGTTTGCTGTTTATTTCTGGCTTTTCTGGTAGTTCAATTATTATTAAACTGTCTCTTCTCCCTCTATTTTCCATATCTGTCACCTTGTTGGTGAGATATTTTATGTTCTCTTCTAATTTCTTGGTATTTTGGCTTTGCTTTATTAAGCAAGTCCGAGTGATCTCAGGTTCTGGCTTTTGAGGGGGGCAGTACCTTTTGATCCAGGTCCAGGTCCAGGAGGAGGATTCCCAGGGTCTGTGCTGTTGATCGTTTTGAATTTCGGCGCCTTAGGAGCTTATAGTTTGAGATCGGTCGGGAAGGGTTTTCCGGAGATCTGAACTTTAGCTTTCTCTAAGCTGCCATCTTGACCGGAAGTACCCTCTGTTCTTCTAAATAAATCCAGATGAATGAATTGTTGTAAAAAGATAAGACAAGTCTACATATATGTTCACTCTTTTGCCTTTAGACAACTCCAGGACTTCGAGCAGAGCTTTTAACTCAACACCCCGGGCACTAACATGACTTGGTAATGATGCATACCAAAGCATTTTATCATTGTTAACTACAGCAGCCCCTGTGACCCTGTGTCCTCTGTATATGTATGAGGATCCATCCGTGTATAATTCCACATCTGGATCAGTAAAAGGTGTGTCTTTAAGATCTTTTTTTAGGTTTATACATCATTTCCACAACTTGGTTGCAGTCATGAAGTGACTCTCCACCTAATGGCAAATCAGGAATCTGAGTAGCTGGGTTTAACAGTGCACATTTATGAATGGTGATGTTGTTATTTCCTAACAAAATAATTTCATACTGAGATATACTTGCATCCATAAAAGAATTCATATTCTGCGATAATAGTAGTTTTTCTATTTGATGTGCAGAATACACATTTAACTTGCATCCCAGTACAATATTATATCTTCATCATGAGAGCTTGCAATAATGCTTCTCAGGCAATGCACATTCCTTGTGCAATGGGATCAAGGATAGAACTGTAAAATACAATACCCTTAAATTCAGCCCAAAATTTTGTACTAACATTCCAGAAGAGATGCCTTTAACTTCATGGACATACAAGTGGAACTCCTTTTTATAGTCTGGTATTCCCAAAACCAAAGCTGTTAAAATAGCTTCTTTCAACTTTGACAAAGCATGTAGATGTTCTTTGTCTAATTTCAAAGGTTCTTTGACTTTTTTCTTTGTCAAGTCAGTTAAACACTTGGAAATATGAGAATACCCTATGATATACTCTCTTGAGAAACCAGCACCCCCTAGAAATGCCCTAAGTTCTTTCTTGGTACTAGGGATGCCTAGCTTTTATATATCTGCTATTCTTTTGCTTAAGATTGTCCTGGCGCTCCTCTCCAGGATAAATCTGAGATAGTTCGCTTTTGGGAGAACTGACTGGATTTTCTTTTCAGAAACTTTATGTCCTCTCTTATAAAGCTCTATTAATAACTTCTTTGAATCTTCTGAGCAATTTTTTGGGTCAGGTGATACTTGCAGTAAGTCATCTACATAATGTACTAGCTTGCTATGCTTGAAAGTGATGTTAGCTAGATCTCTTTGAAGAAGTTGACAAAATGTAGAAGCTGATTCACAACATCCTTGTACTAATCTACAGTAACAGAGTTGATTTTGTCCCCATTGGAAAGCAAAAATGTTCTTGGGAGTCAGGGTGCAATGGTATAGTAAAATATGCATTGCTTAAATCCAACACTGTGTGCCACCAGGCATCTGAAGGTATGTGTGATAATATCATTTGGTGAAGGTGTTACAGTGTATGTTTTTTTAATAAAGTTATTCACTGCCTTAAGATCCATCACAAATCTCCAATATTGTTTTCCATCTGCATTAATATTATTTTTCTTAATAGCCTGAATTGGACTATTAAATTCAGACACTGTAGGTCTTAAAATGCCTTTGTTCTAATAAGCTGTTTATAATTGGTATTATGCCTTATATGGCTTCTCTGCTTAATTTTACTGAGGTATCTTAGGAGGAACACCATCCATGACTACAATCTTTACTGGTGCCACTGATTTTATTCTACCCACATCATTCTGATGTTTAGCAAACACCCCTTGTTTCCACATTATCATTTGGTATCTCATATATAGATGTCAAAATTTGCATTTTCTAAGGTTCTTCTTCCTATTCCTCCAGATATAATGGTAGTGTTTTAGAGAATGTTTGGGCAAATACAGGTATATCTTTCCAGAACATTCTCATTGTAGGGTTGCCCCGATCTGACATAAAAATTCTAGTTCTAAAAGGTTTTCTGGACATGAAGGGATCGATAGAAATGTATGATCAATGGTTAGAGGAACTAGTTTAACCATTGTGCTTTTGAGTTAGGGGACCTATTGTATCTCTCCCATAGCTCCAGTCACAGAAACCATACCCCCTATGTTGATATCCCCTGGATATGTCATTAGGACTTCCCTGCCTTAATCCATACATATTGTTCTGGTCTTTGTGTAGCTATTGAATTAATTGCTAATGATTCATTTTGCACTGCAGTATTATCTTATGCCATTTGTATGGTTGAACCAGTTAAATCTTCTTGGCTTAAATAATTTCCTAAGTGATCTTCATCTAAATTTGATTGTATTATGTTTTCTACTTCATCGGAATATGAATTTAAACCATAACTATCTGTAATTTTATATAGTTTTACTCAGCCAGACCTCCCGCCTCCATTTAGAATGTTGGCTTCATGGGAGTCTGTTGGCTTCATGGGAGTCTCTTGAACTCTTGGCCATCCTAGCAATTGTTATGCCTTCCACTCTATTTATATTTTCAAATCTAACTGCTGTTTCACTTCCAATACATTGACTAAGATCAATTATGTCAACTGTATTTTCAGCTCTATCTTCTTTTAGATTTGAAATTTCCAAATTATTTATTGTAGGATGAAACATTTTAGCTTCTGGGTTCAAGCTAGATATTTTTTCTAAGGAAGTCTGAACCATATAGCTTTTTGAAGTTTTAACAGGTTCATGTGGGGTTTTCTGGTTGTCTGTGAGCTTTTGTAAGTTTTGTATAGCTCCTACTTGTAAATTGAGGAAACCCCCAAGTCTGATCTGCTTTAAGTTACCTTTTAACCCTGTACTAAATGTGAAATGTTTTGTTATTCTTCTCCTAAGTAACTGTGATTGGCTGTGAAAGCTGATCAAAAGCACAATGATTCTCTCAGCAGGTCAAGAGGAACTAACCTCCAGACTACCCTATCCATGTCTATTGTAGCAACATGGTAAATGATCTTGGAGTCCTTTGTTGTAGCCATATCACAGGAATGTTGATTAAGTGATTTGTTAATTGTGACATATCTAATTAAATGTAGAAGATCTTGTGTGTAGAAAATTGATTGTGTGCCAAAAAAGTGTATAGTCACTAAGCCTATATAATAAATGAACCTTCGTGCCATGACAGAACACTATGTGATGATTATGCATGTAGGACTGAGCGCATAGTGTCTCTCACATGGTTATTCAACAGAAATCGTCATACCTAGCCAGAGTGGACCCTGAACCCTCAGAGAGACTGCTGGACAGCTCTCTACAAAGTCTGGTAGGCTGAAAACTCCAACTAATGGAAAATGGCTGTTACCTCTCAAAATTCCTCTCAACTTTACTCAGTTCAACTCTATGCTAGCTTGGCCAACTGTAAGATGATATATTGACCCTTACAAAAGGTTTGTAAAATAGTAGTTTGTTTTAACTGCTCCTCCCTGGCCTAAGGGCAAGATGGCTACCCTCAGGCCTAGAGCTCTAACAAAAATGATCTGACTTTTTCTCTTAACAGTTTGTTTATTAAAGTTGATAAATAGGATTTTGGGTAAGGATGGTGGGCTAGGAATTTCCCTAAGCTTTTAAAATCTATCTGTCCTAGATCCCTCTGACCCACAAGGGTTTCTTCAGTCTCCAGCAAAGCTGGAGCTATACTAACTTCTCCTCTGTCTACTTTTCCAAGCTTCCTATATAACTGCCTAGTCTGAGCCCGTCCAATTTAGTCTTTGATGAATTAGCATATCTAGTAGCTGGATCAGGAATCTAGTGACCAAACTAATCAAGTCACCAAAAGTTCAGGTTGAGGTTAACAGATAAATTAGCAGACTGAAGTAGACAAGATGGTAACTGCAGTCTTCTCAGGAGTTCAAAAGATGTCTGTAGCATGGAGAAGTTACTGGCTAGGATCTTACAGGGACACAGAATCAAAGTAGATCATAAAACCATACTATAATAAGATAAGTCCAACAGCTGTGACTATCTCACTGCTCTCTCAAACCCTCCCTCCAGCTGCCTATTAACTGCTCTGGAATACTCTGTCAGAATTCCAAGCATCTCTCATGCACATTCTAATCCTTTGCAAATAAGCAAATTCCTGCATCTTTCCTCTCCAATTTGCACTTTCCCCAAATTCCTTTATTTCTCCCTTTCTTTTAGAATGCCATCTGTGAAATGGGTCCCCTTATCTGAGTCAATTCTGACTGACTCCAAATCTTGGAACAATCTCCCTCAGCAAGATCTTAACTACATATGCTGATGTGTTCCTAGCATATAAAAATGCTTCTGGCCATCTTGTCAATTTATCCACAAATACCAAGCAATATGTATATTTCCCAGCTTTGAGCATAGTAATATAATCTATTTGTAGATTTTCAAAAGGAGTGTAAGCTAATGGTCTCCCACCTACACCTCTTTTCTTAAAAAATACCCCGATTGCATTTCTGACAAATAAAACAGCTGGAACAAATTTTGTTTGCCATGGTGGTAATTCCTAGGGCTAACCACATCTTTTTTTACAGTATCAATCAAAACCTGTGTCCCAAAATGGCCTGGAAAATATGATTGAAAAATGCCTTTGGGAGTATTGACTTTCCTGTTGATGATACCCAAATGCTGGTCTCTTTCCTAGCTCCAAAACTATGCTTCCATGTTTGAATTCCTGAGTATAGATATGCTTTTTCAAGATCTTCAGATTCTATGATTGAGAAATTCATTATGTAAGCTGGGGCGTTTTATGCTGCATAATAGGCATTTTCTTTCTCCTTGTGCCAGGTTTTGTGCATGTGTGTGCAATTCCCTAAGTGTGATGTTAATTTGTACAATGGTTAATCTTACATGACCCATTCTATGGAAGTTCTTTTTCTATATTGCCCTTGATTGACAGTCCTTTTCTTGTTGTTTAAGCCCATTTGCAGTCTTAAATGTTGATTGGAGTTTTCTTAGGTCTGGATATCTTCTCCTTTACTGCAACCCATCTTGTCAGTCATCTCAACTTGAATATTGTCTCTCTTGTCTGATTACTGGAACATCCAGGATCATACATGCATTTAAGATTATTTTGTCTTTGTTTGTGTGCTAGTAAGAGTAATTTTTGTATTGGTGTATGGGTGTATGCTATTGAGATATTTTGTAGAGCATATCTATGTTGTTTTTTGTTACTGTAGTATCTCTTCTTCTGCATTGGAGTATGGGTTTCTTTATTGTATTCTGAGGCAATCTCTGTTTCTGTTGTTTCTGGGGCATTTTGTGTATGTATGTTTTGTGAAAGTTTTTCTGTTGGTTTCTTTTGAGGCAGTTTGAGTTTCTTGCTTGGGCTCTGGGTCAATTTCTGTTGTATTTTCTGGTTTGTCAATGTGGGCATAATGATGTTTGACATGAAAAGCATGGTACCATGGTTCTTTTCCTATAACTTTGATGGAAGTAGGAGTAGTTAGAGCAACTTCAAATGGTCCATTCTACCTTGGTTCTGTTGGTGTTTCTTTGGTAAAATTTTTCATGTATATTTTATCACCTGGCTTGATATTGTGTAATGAGAAATCCAGAGGTACTCTGTACTAACAATCCCAATTTTCTCAGTTCTTCCAGCCTATCTTGTATTTCTGTCAGATAAGTGTGTAGTTGGCATTCTTCTTATGTATTCATTCTTATATAAGATGGTTTAGCAGTTCTTCCATGCCATGATAAAGGTTGTCCATACAGTCTGATCTCATAAGGGGAAATATGCAAGTCTCCTCTGGGTTTATTTCTGAGATAGAATAGTGCAAGAGGGGGAACTTCTGCCCACTTGAGGTGTGTTTGTGCACAGAATTTCCCTATTGCTGTTTGTTTTTAGTTCTTTATTCATTCTTTCTACTTGCCCTGAACTCTCTGGCATATATATATATATATATATATATATATATATATATATATATATATATATATATATATATATATATATATATAGGCTTCCATTTATTCCCAGATTCTTGTAAACTTCTTGCAATGTATGTATGATGTAAAATGAGTTCCCCTATCTGAGTCTATAATGTCTGGTATGCCATGTCTTGGGATTATATCTTTTAGTAATGTTCTAACTACCATAGCTATATTGTTCTTTTTAGCCAGATATGCTTCTGGCCATCTTGTAAGACTGTCCATTATAACTAATGCATATTTGTATCCTCTATCACTAGGCATGTTTATATAATCTATTTGTAAGCTTTGGAAGGATGTGTAAGCTAATGGTCTCCTTCCCAATACTTTGTTCTTGAAATGACCTTGATCGAATCATCTGCAAAGGTCACATGCCCGACAAACTCTTATTGTATTTGTGGATATCCCTAGTGCCACCCAAAATCTTCTAATTTCATCTAACAATGCTTTTACTCCATAATGACCTTTGGAACGTATAACATTGCAGAGGTGTTGGTATAATCTTTTGTGTAGAATAGGTTTCCCTCCTTTTGCTATCCAAATTCCTTTCAATAATTAGGCCCTGAGATGGTGTTTCCATGACTGCACTTCCTCTTAATTGTAAGTTTGTGTGATAATGTGCTAGAGAGAAGTTCAACACATGTATGGGACCAAATCTTGTAGCACATTTAGCTCTTACATCCACTCTATTGTTGCCCTGGGATATCTCATCATTGCCAGAAGAGTGTGTTTTGCATTGTATTACTTCAACTTCTTTAGGCAATGACACTACAACTAAGAGGTTTGAAATCAAATTTCCATATGCTATCTTCTTTCCAGATGTTGTGATAAATCCTCTTTCCTTCCAAATTTGTCTTGACTAATATAATGTAGAGAATGCATAAGCAGAATCACAAAAAATGTTGACTCTCTTATCTTTTCCTAACTCCAGAGCTTTTGTGAGGGCTTTTATCTCTGCATCTTGAGCACTAACGTGGCTTGGTAATGAGGCATGCCAGAGGGTTTTGTCATTTGTTACTACTGCTGTTCCTATGAATCTTTTTCCTTTGTAAATGCAAGAGGATCCATCAGAAAATATTTGTAAGTCAAGATTATGAAGTGGTATATCTTTCAAATCTCTGGTCTTGTGGACTATCTCTATGGTTTGGATATATTTGTGTAACAGTTCTTCTCCTAATGGCAAGTCAATTATTAGTGTAGCTGGATTTAGTGGAGCACATCTATGTATGATCAGATTTTCATTTCCTAGCAGAATTATCTCATATTGTGATAGTCTTACAAATGTAAATGCATGCATATTATTTGATTTTAGCAGTTTCTCAATCTGGTGTGCAGAATATACATGTAATTTGCATCCAAGTACTAAATCATTTGCTTTCTTGACCATGAGAGCAACAGTGGCTATGCTTCTCAGGCAATGTATCATGCAATTTGCTACTGGTATAGGTCTTAATTGCAATCCAAAATTCTAGGCTAGAACTCCAGATGCTATTCCCTTTGCTTCATGGACATAAAGATGGAAATCTTTATCATAACTTGGAATTCCTAAGACTGGTGCTGACAAAATTGCTTGTTTTAGTTCTGACAAAGTGTATAGGTGCTCTTTCGTAAGTGTTAGTGGTTCTTTTACATCTTTCTTTGTCAGATCAGTGAGGCATTTGAAAATGTTGGAATATACTATCACCCACTGTCTAGAGAATCTGGCCATCCCAAGATATTTAGTTCTAGGGATTCCCAGCTTTTATATGTCAACTATCCTTTTGTTAGAGATTTTCCTAGTTCCCTTTTCCAGAATGAATCCAAGATATTCCATTCTACGTAGGACCCATTGGAACTTTTCCTTGGAGACTTTGTACCCTCTCTTGTATAGTTCTGTTAGCAGTTTTTTAGAGTCTTTCAAGCATGTTTCAGCATCTGGGGATGAAAGAAGCAGATCATCCATATAGTGTACTAATTTACTATGGACTCCAGATCTCTCTTTAATACCTGACAGAAAATTGATGCACTTTTGCAGCAACCCTGAACTGATCGAGTCCAGCAGATCTTATAATTTTCCCACCAGAATGTGAAAATATTCTGGCTTTCTGGGTGCAAGGGAATTGTAAAATATGCATTCTTGAGATTGACCATGGTATACCAGCATTCATTGCTAGGGATTTCTGTTATGATGTCATTTGGTGATGGAGTGATTATATATTTTTCCTGATGAAATTGTTGATAAACTGCAAGTCTTGAATGAATCTCCATGCTATAGACCCATCTGCATTTTTCTTGCTCTTTTTGATGGCTAATATTGGGATGTTGAATTCTGACACTGGGTCTTAATATGCTTTGCTCTAGCAAGATAGGGGTAATGCCTGTTATAGCTCCCTTACTTAATTTGTATTGAGGTATTTGGAGAGGTGGTCCATCCTTGACTTCAATTTTGACAGATGTTACTGATTTTATCATCCCTACATCATTTGCATATTTAATCCATATGTGCTGAAGAATATCTTCTGGTATTTCATACATTGATGTAATTGTATGCTGTTGGTCAGTTGTTTCATTTAATTGCCCTAGGAAGAGCAAAGGATAATGTTTTAGAGAATTCTTTGGTAGATGTAAATATATATTCCCTGACTTCTCACAGTGTATGGTTGCTCCTATTTTACAAAGAAAATCTCTTCCCAGAAGGTTGTCTGGACATCCGGGTATTGGGAGGAATGTGTGATCTATGAATAATGGACATAGCTTAACCATCTTAGATTTTAATTCTGGGATTCTCTGTATCTGTCCTGTTTCTCCTGCCAAAGTTACAATTCCTTCTATGGCTGTCCCCTAGGAATGATTTTAATACAGATCTTGTTGCCTCTGTATCAATGAGAACTTTGTACTTCTGTTCTTCCATTGTTATCCATAAATATGGTTCTTGTATATTTATGCCTTCTTGTGTATCTCTTATCATCTTATGTATCTATCTCTGGCATGGAGGGCTTGTTGTGCCCTCCCAGGGCAGATCTCCAGCCTCTGACCCCCACCTGATACCCAGATCTCACTTGTGGCTCTCAGTAGCTGCTAGCATGTGGCAGCGGCCACACCCTGGGCAGCGGCTTCGACAGGCCAGCCAAACCTTGTGAGTGTAGCCATCGGGTCATCAACCCATGGTGAACCAGGGCTTTGCTCACCCAGCATGTGAAGACTGCTTCGGCTGAACAGATGGAAGAAACCAATAAGAAAGTTCAACGGCTGAGAGGGCGACGCAGCAAAGCACTGTGGAGTGCTTAGGGCGTGTTGTAGCACAAAGGACAACACGGACATCCAATGCAGCTGAGGAAGTCTCCAGACGTAACAATTTTTTTGTGCCACTGGACCCAGGCTTCTAATGCCGAGAGAGTGGGACTGTCTCTGTGCATTGGCTTTTCCACTTAAATTTCTTTCACGCACAAGAATCTTTGTGCACACTCATCTATCCTAACCCCATCCACCCTTCAAGACCTGCGGCAATGGGGGAGTGATGACGCAACAGGTGGAGGTGACCACTGGCAGTTGTAGTCACGATCCTGCACGTAGGAGGCCCACGGGCCAGTGGTCGCTCAGCCCTGTGGGCAGCAGGGACATTTGGCAGCATCCCGGGCGACTGAGCAGCCCTCTCTAGGACAGCACTGCTCACCCTAATCAAGGGAGGGGACTAGAAAAGGTGTCCCAAACATTGCCTGCCCTACAAACACCCGGTCAGCGCACCGTGGCTGGTGGGTCATCCCCTTTAAGCAATCGAAATCAAATTAAAAATACAAGGAAACTCCTACTAGGAGTATGGAACATCAGGACATTACTTGATAGAGAGAATATCCCAAGACCTGAGAGAAGAACAGCTCTAATCCATAAAGAACTGGTGCGATATAACATCGACATCGCAGCCTTAAGCAAAACACGCTTACCAGAAGAGGGATCACTCAGTGAACCCACCACTGGATACACCTTCTTCTGGAAAGGTAGAGCCTCAAATGAAGACAGAATCCACAGTGTTGGCCTGGCTATCAAGACCAGTTTGCTCAGATAGCTACCAGACTTGCCTGTGGGCATCAGTGAGAGGCTCATGAAGATCCGTTTGCCTCTCAGCAAAGACCGGTATGCCACAATCATCAGCTCATATGCCCCAACACTGACCAGCACAGAGGAGACCATTGAGCAGTTCTACTCTGACCTGAGTGCCTTCCTGCACTCAGTGCCCACAAATGACAAGCTGATACTACTGGGAGACTTTAACACCCACATTGGCCAGGACCATGAAAGATGGAAAGGAGTGCTTGGCAAACACAGCATGGGCAAAATGAACAACAATGGCCTACTGCTACTCAGCAAATGCTCAGAGTTTGAACTCACCATCACGAACACTGTGTTCAGAATGGCGAACAAATATAAAACAATGTGGATGCACCCGTGATCAAAACAGTGGCATCTCATTGACTACATCATTGTACGCCGGCGAGACATCCAGGATGTAAAGATCACCAGAGCCATGAGAGGAGCTGAATGCTGGACAGACCACCGATTGGTTAGAGCGACTCTTCAAATGCGCATTGCGCCTCGCCATCCAAAACGCGCCCAAACAGTTCACGCATTTTACAACGTGAGTCGTCTTAGAGATTCATCTTATTTGCAAACATTCCAGTCCTGCCTGGACAACAAGCTGTCTGCCAAGGGACCACTCACTGGAAGCTCAACTGAGAAATGGAACCAGTTCAGAGACACAGTGAAGGAAACATCAAAGGCAGTCCTAGGCCCAAAACAATGCAACCACCAGGACTGGTTCGACGAGAACAACACTGCTATTGAAGACCTATTGATCAAGAAGAACAAAGCCTTTATGGAGTGGCAAAATAACCCAAACTCTGCTCCTAAAAAGGACAGATTCAAGTCTCTCCAAACCACGGCGCAGCGTGAGATCAGGAAGATGCAAGACCGGTGGTGGGAAAAAGAGGCAGAAGAAAGCCAGTGGTTTGCTGATATGAAAAACTACAAACAATTTTTCAGTGTCCTCAAGACTGTCTATGGGCCATTAAAACCCACCACCACTCCCTTGCCACCACTCTGACGGTGACACTCTCATAAAAGATAAAAAAGGCATTAGCAACAGGTGGAAAGAACACTTCAGTCAGCTTCTCAACCGACCCTCTTCAGTCGACCAAAGTGCCCTTGACCAGATCCCCCAAAACCGCTCCATTGAACAACTTAACGTCCCTCCTTCAATAGAGGACGTCCAAAAAGCCATTAAACAAATGAGTGCAGGCAAGGCACCCGGTAAAGACGGGATCCCAACCGAGGTGTACAAGGCCTTAAATGGAAAGGTGCTCCAGGCATTCCACATAGTGCTGACCAGCATATGGGAAGAGGAAGACATGCCCCCAGAACTCAGAGATGCCTCCATCATAGCCCTATACAAGAACAAAGGCTCACGAGCAGCCTGTGACAACTACAGCGGCATCTCACTACTCTCCACTGCCGGAAAGATCCTCACCCATGTTATACTCAACAGACTCCTGTCATCTGTTTCAGAGCAGAACCTGCCTGAATCACAATGTGGATTCCGACCAGATCGCAGCACCATCGGCACAGTGAGGCAAATGCAGGAAAAATGCCTTGAGCAGAACCTGAGTCTCTACATTGTCTTCATAGACCTGACAAAGGCGTTCGACACAGTGAACAGGGACGCATTGTGGGTGATCCTCAGCAAGCTCGGTTGCCCAGCAAAATTCATCAAACTGATCCAGCTCTTTCATGTCGACATGATAGGGGAAGTCCTATCTGGTGGAGAGACTTCTGATTGCTTCAACATCTCCAATGGCATGAAACAAGGCTGTGTCCTCGCTCCGGTACTATTCAACCTATTTTTCACCCAAGTATTACAACATCCTGTGATGGATCTAGACCTGGGTGTCTACATCAAATACCGACTGGATGGCTCACTATTTGACCTTCGCCGCCTGACTGCAAAAACAAAGACAACAGAGAGACTCATCCTGGAAGTTCTCTTTGCAGATGACTGTGCTCTCATGGCCCACCAAGAAAATCATCTTCAAACCATTGTGGACAGGTTCTCTACCGCAACAAAGCTGTTTGGCCTGACTATCAGCCTCAGCAAAACAGAGGTCCTGTTCCAACCTGCACCAGGGAGGCCAACAAACCAGCCGTGCATTACAATCGACGGCACGCAGCTTTCTAATGTCAACACATTCAAGTACCTGGGCAGCACCATCGCCAACGACGGGTCCCTAGACCATGAGATCAATGCCAGGATCCAAAAGGCCAGCCAGGCACTCGGGCGGCTGCGCTGCAAAGTCCTCCAACACAGAGGTGTAAGCACTGCAATGAAGCTCAAAGTGTATAACGCAATGCTCCTCAGCTCGCTCCTGTACGGTTGTGAGACATGGACACTGTACTGGAAGCACATGAAACAGCTGGAGCAATTCCACCAATGCTCCCTCCGGTCAATCATGAGGATCTAATGGCAGGACCGAATCACCAGCCAGGAAGTCCTTGACAGAGCCAACTCCACCAGCATCAAAGTCATGGTCCTCAAAACCCAGCTATGATGGTGTGGACACATCATTCGCATGGACCCACAGAGAATACCAAGACAGGTATTCTATGGTGAACTGTCAGCTGGAGTCAGGAAACAAGGCCGACCAAAGAAAAAATTCAAGGATCAGCTAAAGTCCAACTTGAAGTGGACTGGCATTACACCAAAGCAACTAGAACTCGCTGCCTCTGACAGAAGCAGCTGGCGAACCCACATTAACCATGCCTCCACCACCTTTGAAGATGAGCGACGTCGACGTCTTGCCGCTGCACGTGAACACCGACACCAGGCCACAACCGCACCTCCCATAACAACTGGAGTCCTATGCCCCATGTGCCACAAAATTTGTGCCTCAGCCTTTGGACTCCAAAGCCCCATGAGGGCACACCGTAGATGAAACTGCCCAAAGACAATAGTCATTTTCGATCACCGAGAGACTACCACTAGAACTAGATCTGCACTGTTTCTTGAATATCTTCTGCCCTTTCTTGCCCCATATTATGTTGGGAGTTTGTGTAGTTTGTTAATACATGTTGTTTCTTTTGTGCTAAAGTATGAGTCTCCATCTCTATTTGTAAAGTTTTTGTCGTTTGATCCTTTTCCTTTTCATATTCAGTATGTATGCTTTGTGTCTGTGGGGAGAGATAGCCTTCAGAACCGTGGACAGAGGTGTGCTGACAGTCTGTCACTATGGGGTCAGAGCGCAATTCTGCTCTCTGGATTTTACAGAATTTTTAAAGTTCAGAGCTGTTTTACGAATGTTTGTTTCTTAACTCTGTGCTTTGCTCTATTTTACCCATCTCCTTAGATTTTGTAACAGATTCTGATTCAAGGGATAACGTGGCATTGTGTAGTACGTTTTGACTTATATCAACCCTTTTCTCAGATCTATTATCTTTTGATAGTTCAGGGTCTTTGATATTTGAGTGTAATGGGTAAAATTCATTTGCTTTTATGTTTAAGCTAGCTTTTTTGTTTGCATTATCATTTGCTTTTTCTTGTTGATCTCTAGTTGTTGCTCTTTGCACCTGTTCTGTATCTTGTGGTCAAAAATAGAAGAAAATAGAAAATAGCTCACTGACAAGATGATAGATCAGGAAAATGGATCACAAAGAGACAATTTGAGAATCATTGATCTGCCTGAAAACCCAGAAATAAACAGAAATCTTGACATCAAACTACAAGAAATTATCCAAGAAAACTGCCCCGATTTTCTTGAACAAGGGGAGAAAATAGACATTGAAAGAGTTCATAGAACATCCTATACACTAAATCATCAAAAAAAAAACCCAGGAATGTAATTGCCGAATTCAAGAGCTTCCAAGCTAAGGAGAAAATTTTACAAGAAGCCAAAAAGAGGAAATTCAGATATTAAGGAGCGCCAATCAGGATTACACAAGATCTGGAAGCTTCCACACTAAAGGACTGCAAGGCTTGGAATATGATATTCAGAAAGGCAAGAGAATTGAGTCTTCAACCAAGGATCACTTACCCATCAAAACTTCCACATTTACATTTATAAAGAAAAGACCAGAACTAAGTGGAAAGTTTGATATCCAAACACAAAAATCAAGAGAAACATGAAAAGGTAAATAAGAAAAAGAGGGGAAAGTGAAAAATGATTTTTTAAACTTTCTTCTTTAAGAGCTTCAATAAGATCAAAATGTTTATATTAATATATGGGGAACATGTTATTTTTTACCTTCAAAAATTATATTCAGTATTATAGTTATTAGAATAATCATTCACAGAAAGAGATTGGGGTAATAAGTGGTTTAAGATGATATGCAAAAAAAAGAAAAGAAAAAGGAAGAGGGGAATAGAAGATGGCACCAAAAGAAACTTGAAGAAATAAGATAAATAGGATAATCTATATCACATAAAGAGGCACCTGGGAAGGGGAGGGGAAGAATACCATTATAAGGAGAGGAAGAGAGTGCTAATAGGTAATACTTAAACCTTGCTCTCAATGAAAGCATTTCTGAGAGAGAAAAGCATCTAGATTCATTGGGATATCAAATTCTATCTTACCCTACAGGGAAAGTGAGAAGGGAAAACTAAGAGGGGGACTAGTGTAGGGAGTACAAAACGGGAGGGAAAGAGAGAGGGAGGGAACTTAGCAGACCCTAAAAAAAATAAGAAGAAAAGAACAAAAAGGGACAGGGTAGAAAGGGAATCATATTAAGGGTGGGAATTATGGGGACTGATTAAAAGCAAACCCACTGGTTTAAAAGGATATAGCAAAGGAAGAAAGGACAGAACTAGGAGAGGATGTCAAAATGCTGGGGAATATACAAGTGGCAACCATAACTTTGAATGTGAAAGGAATGAAGTTGCCCATGAAACGAAAACAAATCGGAGAGTCGATTAGAATCCAAAACCCTACTATATGCTGTCTTCAAGAAACACACATGAGGTGGGTAGATACTCACAAGGTTAGAATTAAAGGTTGGAGCAAAATCAATTGGGCCTCAACTGAGAGAAAGAAGTCAGGAGTCGCAATCATGCTATCTGACAAAGCCAAAGTAAAAATAGATTTGATTAAAAGAGATTTGATAAGAAGGAAGTATAGAAAATGAGGAAATATCAGTAATCAACATGTATCCCCCAAATGGTATAGCATCCAGTTTTCTAAAGGAGAAACTAGTGGAGTTGAAAGAGGAAATAGATAGTAAAACTATACTAGTGGGAGACCTGAACTTTCCACTATCAAATTTAGCTAAATCAAATCAAAAAATAAATAAGAAGGAGGTAAGAGATGTGAATCAAATCTTGGACAAATTAGAGTTAATAGATATTGAGAAAAATAAATAGGGACAAAAAGGAATACACCTACTTTTCAGCAGCACATGGTACATTCACAAAGATTGACCATGTACCAGGGCATAAAAACATTGCAAACAAATGCAAACAAGCAGAAATAATAAATTCAACCTTCTCAGATCATAAGGCAATAAAAATAATGATCAATAAAGGTACCTGGAGAGCCAAATCAAGAATTAATTGGAAATTAAATAATATGATTCTCCAAAATAAGTTAGAGAACAAATCAAAGAAAAAATAATTTAATTGAAGAAAATGACAATGATGAGACATCCTTTCAAACTCTATGGGATGCAGCCAAAGTAGTACTCAGGGGAAAATTTATATCCTTGAGTTCATATATTAACAAATTAGGGAGGGCAGAGGTCAATGAATTGGACGTGCAAATCAAAAAACTTGAAAGCAAACAAATCAAAAATCCCCAGATGAAAACTAAATTAGAGATCCTAAAAATTAAGGGAGAAATTAATAAAATCAAAAGTGAAGGAACTATTGAATTAATAAATATGACTAGAAGCTGGTATTTTGAAAAAAACAAACAAAATAGACAAAGTACTGGTCAATCTAATAAAAAAAAGGGAAAGAAGAAAACCAAATTAACCGTATCATAGATGAAAAGGGAGACCTCACCTCCAATGAAGAGGAAATTAAGGCAATCATTTAAAACTCTTTTGTCCAATTATATGACAACAAATATGGCAATCTAGGTGATATGGATGAATACTTACAAAAATATAAATTGCCTAGATTAATAGAAGAAAAATAGAATTCTTAAATAATCCCGTATCAGGAAAATAAATTGAATAAGCCACCAAAGAACTCCCTAAGAAAAAATCCCCAGAATTCACAAGTGAATTCTATCAAACATTCAAAGAATAACTAATCCCAATATTATACAAACTATTTGAAAGAATAAACAAAGAAGGAGTTCTACCAAATTACTTTTATGACACAAATATTGTACTGATTCCAAAGCCATTCAGGTCAAAAATGGAGAAAGAAAACTACAGAATAATCTCTTTAATGGACATAGATGCAAAAATCTTAAATAGCCTACTAATAAAAAGACTCCAGCAAGTGATCACAAGGGTTATTCATTATGATAAGGTGGGATTTATACCAGGAATGCAAGAATGGTTCAACATTAGGAAAACTATCCACATAATTGACCATATCAACAAGGAAACCATCAAAAATCACATGATTATCTCAATAGATTATAATAGAGATTATTTGAGTGATAAATGATAAGTAAAAATCAGATCTGCCAATCTTCTCCCTTCCTCCCTTTTTCTTCCCTTTACCCTCTGTAAGGATAATTTAGGGTTGTGACCTAATCTAAATTTGATTTTTGGTCACCAGGGGATATCCCAAATAAAATACCCAACTCAGTTTGGAACTATATGGTGGTTTAATCAATATATAGGGAAGAAATCAAGGAGAAGAGAGAGGGAAAAGTTATAGGTTCTCCCGCCTAGCCTGAACCACGAGGTCCTTGAAGATTAGAAGCTTTCTCTAAGAGGATAGTGTTTGGAATATAAATGAGAGAAAAATCAGCCTAAACTCAGATCTCAGAGGAGACACCTCACCTGAACTAGGTTACTAGGCTTCCTCCAGTATGGTATCAAGGAAAACTCGACGCTAAACCCGGACAATAGCAGCTGCCATGCCAAGATGCCAAGATGCCGACATGCTCAGCAAGCTGCCGCCAGCCACCTCTCCACCATCAAAAGGGCTGGAGAAAGGAAGTGACGTGAAATATTTAGACAGTTTTACATCACTTTCCTGCAACTCATATGTACCAATGATATCATAGGCTTGACTTAGGACAACCCAGGGATCTGTCAGTTGTTTCTGATTTGTCATTTGCTTCCACATGTCTGTCATAGGCCATCCTCCTAAATACTTAATCCTTAAGTATGGGTGTAGATATTCCTGATTTTGCTAGACTAAGTAGGCTGGAGTAATCTAAATTTCACAAATTCCTGATTTTTGTTAGAATAAGTAGGGTGGAGTAATCTAAAGTTCACACCTCCCTGGTTTTCTTTTTCTTTTTTTTTAACCCTTACCTTCAATACACAATACTGTGTATTGGCTCCAAGGCAGAAGAGTGGTAAGGGATAGGCAATGGGGGTCAAGTGACGTGTCCAGGGTCACATAGCTGGGAAGTGTCTGAGGACAGATTTGAATGTAGGACCCCCGTCTCTAGGCCTGGCTCTCAATCCACTGAGCTACCCAGCTGCCTCAACCTCCCTGGTTTTCCTCCCTCCTTGTCCCTTCTCCCTTCTTCCCTGCCCTTCCAGTTGATTCCTCTGTTGGTCTCTCTAAATCAACTCAGGGTGAATTTTATGATGTTTTATGATATTTCTCTTCTTTAAGGTTAAGTAAGGGGTTTATTGGGGAATAAGAGAAAGATAAGGAAATGGAAAGAAAGAGGGTTTGGGGTTTCCCTAAACACTAGAATAATTCCTAGGTTGGAGGATGGTGAAATATAGTTTGGATTGAAAAAATGGGTTAACAGGTCTGGAAATTCAGTCACTGTAACAGCAGAGAAATCAGAGAGAGCTGGACTTTTCCCTTCTTTCTTTCTGTCCCCAAGCAAAGAGACCCCTTCTTCTTTTCTATCTCCAAGGCCAAAAGAGGCCCCTTCTTCCTTTCTGTCTTAAAGGTAAAGAGACCAAGATTTCAGTTTGTTCCGATCCTTCTCAACAGTCTTTTCTGGTGCCCATTCTAATTAGAATATTCTCCTTGAGTGACAGCTCTGGAGTCTTTGCTTTTCCAGCATTTTCTGCAGACTTCTTTTTCTCTCCTCCACAAGATGCAGAAAAAGCCTTTGACAAAATGCAAACTCATTCCTATTGAAAACACTGGAAAGTATATGAATAGAAGGTCCTTTCCTAAAAATAATAAACAGTATATATCTAAAACCATTAGCAAACATCATCTGCAATGGGAATAAACTAGAAGTATTCCCAATAAAATCAGGAGTGAAACAAGGATACCCATTATCACCTTTATTATTTAATATTGTACTAGAAACACTAGCAGTAGAAATTAGAGAAGAAAAAGAAATTGAAGGTATTAAAATGAGCAATGAGGAGACCAAGCTATCACTCTTGGCAGATGATATGATGGTCTACTTAATGCATCCTAGAGAATCAACTAAAAATCTAGTGGAAATAACAACTTTAGCAAAGTTGCAGCATACAAAATAAACCCACATAAGTCATCAGCATTTCTATATATCTCCAACACATCTCAACAGCAAGAATTAGAGAAATTCCATTTAAAATCACCTTAGACAAAATAAAATACTTAGGAATCTATCTGCCAAGACAAACACAGGAACTTATGAACACAACTACAAAACGCTTTCCACACAATTAAAAAAACTAGATCTAAATAACTGGAAAAACATTAACTGCTCATGGGTAGGATGAGCTAACATAATAAAAATGACAATCCTACCCAAACTTATTAACTTATATAGTACCATACCCATTGAATTAACAAAAAACTTTTTCACTGAATTAGAAAAAAGCATAACAAAGTTCATTTGGAAGAACAAAAGATCAAAGATATCCTGGGAAATTAAAAAAATGCAAAGGAAGGTGGCCTAACAGTACCAGATCTCAAACTATACTATAAAGCAGTGGTCATCAAAACAATATGGTCCTAGCTAAGAGACTGAAAGGAGGATCAGTGGAATAGACTTGGGGTAAGTGACCTCAGCAAGACAGTCTATGATGAGCACAAATAACCCAGTTTTTGGCACCAAAATCCACTATTTGATAAAAATTGCTGGGAAAGTTGGAAGACAGTATAGGATAGATTGGGGTTGGATCAACATCTCACACCCTACACCAAGATAAACTAAGAATGGGTGAATGACTTGAATATAAAGAAGGAAACTATAAGTAAATTAGGTGAAGAAAGAATAGTATACTTGTCAGATCTCTGGAAAAGGAAAGATTTTAAGACTAAGCAAGAACTATAAAAAATTACAAAATGTAAAATAAATAATTTTGATTACATTAAAAAGTTTTTATATAAACAAAACCAATGCAACCAAAATTAGAAGGGAAGTAACAAATTGGGAAACAATCTTCATAACAGAAACCTCTGACAAAGGTCTAATTACTCAAATTTATAAAGAGCTAAATCAGTTGTACAAAAATTCAAGCCATTCTCCAATTGAAAAATGGGCAAGGGACATGAATAGGCAATTTTCAGTTAAAGAAATCAAAACTATTAATAAGCACATGAAAAAGTGTTCTAAATATCTTATAATCAAAGAAATGCAAACCAAAACCACTCTGAGGTACCACCTCACACCTAGCAGATTGGCTAACATGACAGCAAAAGAAAGGAATGTTGGAGGGGATGTGGCAAAATTGGGACATTAATGCATTGCTGGTGGAATTGTGAATTGATCCAACCATTCTGGAGGGCAATTTGGAACTATGCCCAAAAGGCACTAGAAGTCTGTCTGCCCTTTTTTCAGTCATAGAATTGATGTGTTTATACCCCAAAGAGATAATAAGGAAAAAGACTTGAACAAGAATATTCATAGCTGAGCTCTTTGTGGTGGCAAAAAATTGGAAAATGAGGGGATGCCTTTCAACTGGGAAATGGCTGAACAAATTGTTGTATATGTTGGTGATGGAATACTGTTGTGCTCAAAGGAGTAATGAACTGGAGGAATTCCATATGAACTGGAAGGACCTCCAGGAACTGATACAAAGTGAAAGGAGCAGAACCAGGAGAACATTGTACACAGAGACTGATACATTGGTGCAATCAAATGCAATTGACTTCTCTAGTAGTAGCAGTGCAGTGATCCAGAACAGTCCAGAGGGATTTATGAGAAAGAACACTATCCACATTCAGAGGAAAAACTGTAGGAACAGAAATACAAAAGAAAAACAATGACTTCCAGTCAAGATGGCGGCTTAAAAGCTGCAAAAGTTCAGACCTCAGAAACCCTTCCTTACCGATTGCAAACTGAGAGCTCCTAGGACACCGAAATTCAAGCTGAACAACAGGACAGACATGAAGAACCCTCCTCCTGGACCTGGATCAAAAGGTACGGCCCCCCAAAAGCCAAAACCCAAGATCACTCAGATCTAAGGGGCAGGCAGAAGGAAGGTCCCAGGACCCATCCCCCCCAACCCAGAGTGCTGAGCCCATGGCAGCAGCGGGAACTTCAGGGTCGGCAAAACAGCCCCAGGGCTGGCTATTTTGAAGGACTCCCCTTGAAAGCAACCTGAGCCAGTCTCCAGGAAGCCCAACACAGATGGCAGGGAAACATAGAGAGAAGGGGGAAGCCTGTAGACCCCTGGCTGGGTCCTTCCAACTGAGCCTCAAGGGAGGTCCCAGCTCTAGGGCACCAGCTGAACCCAATCCCATCAGGAGCCCTCAGAGCTACTGAAAGGAGAGAAATCTTAGGGCTGGCAAAGGGGTTGCTCCGAAGAGCTTACCTTGAAAGTAACCTGGGCCAGTCTCCGGACATTCAACACAGATTGTGGAGGAGGAGGCTGGTTTTTTTTCTTTTTTTTTTTGTTTGGGGATCATTCGGCCCACACCAGCTGATCCTAATCCCATCAGGAGCCCTCAGAGCTTCTGAAAGAACAGAAACAGGGCCAATGAAGGGCTTACCTTGAAAGCAGCCTGGGCCAGTCTCCAGGCATTCAACACAGATTGTGGAGGAGGAGGTTTTATGCGTTAGGGCTCATTCAGTACAAAAAAGCTGAACCTAATCCCATCAGGAGCCCTAAGAGCCCAGGGAGGCCACTACTACCCCTCCCCCCTTAGAGAGCAAAGTCTTCTGAAAGAACCAGCTGAACCTAATCCCATCAAGAGCCCTCAGAGCCCAGGGAGGCCATGACCCCTCCCCCCTTAGAGAGCAGAGTCTTCTGAAAAAACTAGCTGAATCTAATCCCATCAAAAGTCTCCAGAACTCAGGGAAGCCCAGGCTCCCCACCCATCCTCATTGACTACTGGACTTTAAGCCAATCAAAAGCCTCCAGAGGACAGGGAAGCTCAAACCCCCAACAACCCTCCCCAAAAGACTACACCAGGAGATCTTCTGTTAAAGCTCCAAGAGGGGAGACTGATAGAAGTCCCCCCCAAAAAAAACAAAAAAAATAAGAGGAACAAGAGCACAAACAAATACGGGGAGTAAAGAAGGGGTTAATTTGAGCAAACAACAGAAAAAGAAGAAAGAAACTACAATAGACAGCTACTACTCAGCAAATGGAACAGAAGGGGAGAGATCAGCAAACGATAAACCAGAAATCCCAGCGAATTGGATACAGGCTGTGGAAGAACTCAAAACACAACTAAGAGAGGCTGAAGACAATTGGGAAAAGAACTTAAAAATTAAGATAAGTCATCTGGAAACAGACGCACTTGAACTAAAATGAGAAAATAGTGTCTTGAAAGCCAAAATCAACCACCTGGAAAATGAGGCAAAGGAGATGAAAGATGAGGCAAAGGAGATGAAAGATGAGGTAAAGAGGATGAAAGACGATCTTCAAAGAAACTCAGACCAGAAGGAAAAAGACGATCAACAAGCCAGAGATGAAATCCAACCTTTAATAACCAGAATACAACAATTAGAATCAAGTGACCTCACAAGGCAACAGGACACTATAAAACAAAACAAAAAGAATGAAAAAATTGAGGAAAATGTGAAGCATCTCATTCACAAAACAGATTATTTAGAAAATCGTTCAAGAAGAGACAATTTAAGAATAATTGGACTACCAGAAGACCACAACAAAAGAAAAAGCCTGGACATAATACTAGAGGAAATTATCCAGGAAAACTGTCCCGAGATCCTAGAACAAGAGGGGAAAGAGAAGATTGAAAGAATCCACAGATCACCCCCTGTATTTAATCCCCAACTGACAACACCAAGAAATGTTATAGCCAAATTCAAAAACAATCAGATGAAAGAAAAGATATTACAAGCTGCTAAGAAGAAGCCATTCAGATACCATGGAAACAAGGTGAGGTTAACACAGGATCTGGCTGCATCCACACTGAAGGACCAAAAGGCATGGAATACGATATTCCGGAAAGCAAGGGAACTAGGTCTACAACCAAGAATAAAATACCCATCAAAACTAACTATATTCTTACAGGGGAAAGTATGGTCATTCAACACAACAGAAGAGTTCCAAGCATTCATAAATAAAAGACCAGACCTGAACAGAAAATTTGATGTCCAACCACAGAACTCAAGAGAATCATCAAAAGGTAATTAAAAAAGAGGGGAAAAAAACAAAACAAAAATTTTATAAGAGACTCAGTAAGTTAAAATGATATGTATACCTATAAGAAAAGAGGTCATTGGTAACTCTTAAAAACTGTTGCTATCACCTGAGCAGCTAGAAGAATTACACTCAGAGGGAACAGTGACAAACTGTATAGGATGAAAGGACAAGACATAAATAGGTATATAGATATATGCATACATAAATACATATATATGTGTGTGTGTGTATATATATATATATATATATATATATATATATATATATGACTAGAGCTAAAAAAAGAAGAGGTTATGACTAAAAGAAATGGGAAAAGAGGACCTCCGGTCAAGATGGCCGCTTAGAGAAAGCTAAAGTTCAGATCTCCGGAAAACCCTTCCTGAACAATCTCAAACTATAAGCTCCTAAGGTGCCAAAATTCAAAACGATCAACAGCATAGACCCTGGGAATCCTCCTCCTGGACCTGGACCTGGATCAAAAGGTACGGCCCCCCTCAAAAGCCAGAACCCGAGATCACTCGGACCTAAGGGGTAGGAGTAGCAGCCTCCCCTCAGAGAGCAGTGTCGTCTGAAACAACAGTAACCCTCAGGGCCTTCTATCCGAGTCCCAGTGAAAGTCACTGCCCTCGGAGCTCCGGGAAGCCGCAGCCCATCCTCCGGCAGAGAGCAGGGTCGTCTGAAACAACAGCAACCCTCAGGGCGGGCAAGACAGCCTTACCAGCTGAATCCTGCTATCCAAGTCTCGGTGAAAGTCACTGCCCTCGGAGCTCTGGGAAGCCACGGCCCCCTCCCCCACAGAGAGCAGGGTCCTCTGAAACAACAGCAACCCTCAGGGCCGACAAAACACCCTCACGGCCAGCTATTCTGAAGGCAACTTCCAGAAAGCAACCCCACCCAGTCCAGTCAAGGGGGCACCTTAGCAGCAGGGAAACAGAGAGAACCGGGGGAGAGTGTGGCCCCCTGGTCCAACCCTTCCATTCCAGTTCCTGTGAAAGTCATTGCCTGAAGGCATACTCGGTTTAACCCAGGAAAAGCTCATAGAACCGACAATCTGCCCAGACAGAGCTAAGAAAAGCTAATCCTCCCCATTCAGAGATGGCAAACTCCACAGAAGCACAGAAGCCCCAAAATCCCAAGAAAAATAAGAAAGGGGCGACTTTGGACACATTCTATGGAGCCAAAATACAAAATACAGAGGAGATAGAAACACAGAATAGTATACATGTCAGACCTTTGGGAGGGGAAAGGCTTTAAAACCAAGCAAGATATAGAAAGAATCACAAAATGTAAAATAATTTTGACTACATCAAACTAAAAAGCTTTTGTACCAACAAAACCAATGTAACTAAAATCAGAAGGAAAACAACAAATTGGGAAAAAATCTTCATAGAAACCTCTGACAAAGGTTTAATTACTCATATTTATAAAGAGCTAAATCAATTGTACAAAAAATCAAGCCATTCTCCAATTGATAAATGGGCAAGGGACATGGATAGGCAGTTCTCAGATAAAGAAATCAAAACTATTAATAAGCACATGAAGAAGTGTTCTAAATCTCTTATAATCAGAGAGATGCAAATTAAAACAACTCTGAGGTATCACCTCACACCTAGCAGATTGGCTAACATAACAGCAAAGGAAAGTAATGAATGCTGGAGGGGATGTGGCAAAGTAGGGACATTAATTCATTGCTGGTGGAGTTGTGAACTGATCCAGCCATTCTGGAGGGCAATTTGGAACTATGCCCAAAGGGCAACAAAAGAATATCTACCCTTTCATCCAGCCATAGCACTGCTGGGTCTGTACCCCAAAGAGATAATGGACAAAAAGACTTGTACAAAAATATTCATAGCTGCGCTCTTTGTGGTGGCCAAAAACTGGAAAACGAGGGGATGCCCTTCAATTGGGGAATGGCTGAGCAAATTGTGGTATATGTTGGTGATGGAATACTATTGTGCTAAAAGGAATAATAAAGTGGAGGAGTTCCATGGAGACTGGAACAACCTCCAGGAAGTGATGCAGAGCGAGAGGAGCAGAACCAGGAGAACATTGTACACAGAGACTAATACACTGTGGTATAATCGAACGTAATGGACTTCTCCATTAGTGGCGGTGTAATGTCCCTGAACAATTTGCAGGGATCTAGGAGAAAAAAACACTATTCATAAGCAAAGGATAAACTATGGGAGTGGAAACACCGAGGAAAAGCAACTGCCTGAATACAGAGGTTTAGGGGACATGACAGAGGAGAGACTCTAAATGAACACTCTAATGCAAATATTATCAACATAGCAATGGGTTCAAATCAAGAAAACATGTAATGCCCAGTGGATTTACGCGTTGGCTATAGGGGGTGGGGGGGAGGAAAAGAAAATGATCTATGTCTTTAATGAATAATGCTTGGAAATGATCAAATAAAATATATTTTTAAAAAAAGAAAGTGATATGAAAATAAAAGATAGCAAATATAATAAGATAAAAATAAGTATACAATAAAAAAAGAAATGGGAAAAGAAACAAATGGGGGTAAATTTATATGTCACAAAGAATCTCATGGCAGGAGGAGGGAGAACATCGATACACTGGAAGGGTAAAGAGGTTGGAGACAGGAAATACTCAACTCCTACGTACTTTGAAACTGACCCAAAGAGGGAAGAACAATCCAATCCATTGGGGAAGAGAATAGATTTGCGCCCTATAGGGGAGTAGAATGGTAAAAAACGGACTGGTGGGGAGGGAAGCAGTACAAGGGAGGGAGAGGGTGTGTGTGTGTGGGGGGGGAATTTTAAAAAGACTACAGGGGAAAATAGGGGAGGGAATAAGAAGTGAGGGGGGTAGAAAGGGAAGTAAAATAAGGGAGGGAATGAGGGGGGGGCTGACTATAAACAAACATTGGTATAGAAGGAAATAGTGAAAGAAGAAAAGGGAGGACAAGGAGTAGAAATCAAAATGCTGGGAAATACACAGCTAGTAATCACAACTCTGAATGTGAATGGAATGAACTCACCCATAAAATTCAAGCGAATAGCAGAGTGGATTAGAATCCAAAATCCTACCATATGCTGTCTGCAAGAAACACACATGAGGAAGGTAGATATGCATAGGGTGAAAGTAAGAGGATGGAGCCAAACCTATTGGGCATCAAGTGATAAAAAGAAGGCAGGAGTTGCAATCATGCAAACATCATCTGCAATGGGGAAAAACTCAAAGCCTTCTCATTAAGATCAGGAGTCAAACAAGGATACCCATTATCACCTTTATTATTTAATATTGTACTAGAAACACTAGCAGTAGCAATTAGAGAAGAAAAAGAAATTGAAGGTATTAAAATTGGCATTGAGGAGACCAAGCTGTCACTCTTTGTGGATGAAATGATTTACTTAAAGAATCCCAGGGAATCAACCAATAAGCTAGTCGAAATAATCAACAACTTTAGCAAAATTGCAGGATACAAAATAAACCCACATAAGTCATCAGCATTTCTATATATCTCCAACCCAGCTCAGCAGCAAGAATTAGAAAGAGAAATTCCATTTAAAGTCACCCGAGACAATATAAAATACTTAGGAATCTATCTGCCGAGACAAACACAGGAACTATATGAACACAACTACAAAACACTCTCCACACAATTAAAACTAGATCTAAACAATTGGAAAAACATTGATTGCTCATGGGTGGGGCAAGCTAACATAATAAAAATGACCATCCTACCCAAAATCTATTTAGTGCCATACCCATTGAACTACCAAAAAACTATTTTACTGAATTAGAGAAAACCATAACAAAGTTCATTTGGAAGAATAAAGGATCAAGGATATCCAGGGAAATAATGAAAAAAAAAATACAAAGGAAGGTGGCCTTGCAATCCCAGATCTCAAACTATATTACAAAGCAGCGGTCATCAAAACAATTTGGTACTGGCTAAGAGACAGAAAGGAAGATCAGTGGAATAGACTTGGGGTAAATGACCTCAGTAAGACAGTCTTTGACAAACCCAAAGACCCCAGCTTCTGGGACAAAAACCCAGTATTTGATAAAAACTGCTGGGAAAATTGGAAGACAGTGTGGGAGAGATTAGGTTTGGATCAACATCTCACATCCTACACCAAGATAAACTCAGAATGGGCAAATGACTTGATTATAAATGTAGCATCCTAAGCATATTCACATCTATGAATCACAAATGACTGTGTCTCCAAGCCTGGGGTTTTACCGATAAAGTTTGTGAAGGTAATCTTGACCTGACCAC
The DNA here is from genome assembly GCF_027887165.1 of Monodelphis domestica. Taxonomy (NCBI): domain Eukaryota; kingdom Metazoa; phylum Chordata; class Mammalia; order Didelphimorphia; family Didelphidae; genus Monodelphis; species Monodelphis domestica. The sequence goes on along the minus strand of NC_077227.1, from coordinate 594,866,188 downwards.
GCAGCCTGTTGCCTAAGACAAATTCATTAACATGTTCGGAGCACTCACCCGGGAAAGCGCAAGTTGCAATCTACCCGCCCAAAAGGTGTTCCCTCTACCGTGACACCCAATCTTGATTGTCTAAGCTATGTGATGTGATTGTTACGTGTCTAGAGGCTCCTCTTTGCTTCTTCATCAATAAAAGCAAAGGCAGCCCTTGAGATTCTCTCTTTTTTAGGAATCTTCTTTCACCATCTCAGATCTCCGATCCTCTCTAGCTATCTCTCTATCTCTTTCCTCTAGGCCTTCTCCTTCCCCGAGGCTGTAACCATCCCAGCCTGCATTCTCTCCCTTAATCTCATCAACCACCTCATATTCCATTTATCCCCATTTTCCACCTTAAGGATAATCATAAGGGTTGCCTGCCCTATCCAACCACTGACTTGTCCGTGTCTTTCATTTCCACCCTGGTTCTCGATTCCTATCTCTCCTCGGGTCCCATTACAAAGGTGAGCCCCTTCCCTTGTGGAACCCTGCTGGTCAGGGAAGTCCATCAGGACAACATCACATGTGGCACCCCGGTTTTGGGAGCGAAATTCCTTTGTTACAGGCTTCGAGTGCGCACAATTTGAGGAGCCATCAGCGAGGTACGGAATCACAAAGACGTGATGGGGCAGGTGGCCTCTGACGGTAAGAAACGTCTTTTATTTCAATTTCTTATTTAAGAAATCATTCAGAACCATAGGTCAATCAGCCTCCTCACATTCATGTTACATCAGACTACTAAAGTCACTTACAGAGAAGAAAGGTATTAAGGTATCCAAAGCTAAGATAAAAGCCTTGATTAAGATGATAATAAGAGCATACCCCAATTTCCCAGCAGCAGGAGTGCTCAATATACAGGATTGGGAGCTAATTGGTGACAAAATGGGGCAATATCAGAAAGAAGGACAGAAAACATCGCAAGTTAGTTGGAATACCTAGGAGATCATAAGAATGACCTTAAATGCACAGCCGTTACAGCACTCAGGCACCAAGCAGAAGAAACCCGCACAGGCGCAAGAAAATAAACAGTCTCTCTCTAGCCACAAGGCTCAGAAGGCCGAAAGAGGCTCAAAAGCGGAGCCATCTGAGCCTCCAACTTCGCCTCCACCCTTCGATGAGATAGCCTCTGCCCCAGCTTACCCCTCAGGGCAGGTGGCCAAAAGATTGCAGCCAGTAGGCTTATCACCCTATACTAATCTCTTTACAGTAGCCGATGGGATTCTAAAAAGCGCAGAAGCCTTAACTTCCAGCGCTTTTGGCTCGCTGCTCCCTCCTCCACCCTTTAATTCGAGCTTTCACAAATGTCCTACTCCTCCCCACACACGGCAGTCACCAGGGATCGCTAAGATGGTATCAGGAAAGAGAGACGAGGAGAGAGAGCCATCAGGACAAGCAACGGAAGTGCTAGCATGTCCCGTAGTGCTAAGAAATAACCCAGACAATCCCAACGAACAGAGAGCAGAACACACACCTCTTGACTACAAAACCTTGAAAGCCTTAAGAGACAGCGTAGTGCAGAACGGAAACCCAGCTCCATTCCCTATCTCCCTCATTAAGAACAGGAGCCAGCAGTTCCTCACCCCAGATGATTGGAGAGTAATTGCTGAATCTGCTCTCGACAGGGGAGATTTTTTAACTTGGAAACTAAAATTCCAAGATTTCTGTCAGGAACGGGCTTCCAATAACAGAAGGGCAGGATTAGACATTACATATGACCAACTAGCAGATCAAGGAGAGTTTGAAACCACTGAAAGGCAGATTGCATGCACTGAGCAAGTCTATGGCCAGATAGCCTTAGCGGCAAAGAGAGCATGGCAAGCTCTCCCAAACAAAAAAGAGGCATCAAACTCCTATACGGAAGTAATTCAAAAGCAGAACGAATCCTTCGCGGATTTTCTCGATAGATTATCGCTAGCAATAAGAAGGCAAATTCCACAGGAAGGTGCAGCTGCAGTCTTATTGAGAGACTTAGCCTATAGGAACTCGAATGCGGATTCTAGGTAGGCGTTAGCACCAATTAAAGCCACGGGCACGATCACAGATTTTTTAAGAGCATGCCAAGACATAGGTACCTTGGAGCACCAATCTGTTCTAGCAACACAGGTCAGAGAGCCTAGGGGTCAGTGTTTTTCCTGCAGCCAAACAGATCACTTTCGAAACGCTTGTCCGCAGGCAAAAGCTAAGAGGGTACCAGGTCTATGCCCCAGATGCAAAAGAGGCAGACATTGGGCTTCCAAATGCAGATATAGCGCCTCACAGAATAATAGCCATAAACGCCCTGCACACGGGTCAAAAAACATGTAACCGCCCCCCCCCCCCCCCAGCCCAGGAAAAAGGCGGGGAATCAAGGACGCACAGAAGTACAACAGTTTAGAATCAGCCACGAATCCCTACACAGATTCACAACCCCTGAGTATCCCAATTAAAGCAGAATCAGATACTATGCAAATGGGAGTCTTTAAAATCTCTGCAAAATTCACTTTATGCCTCAAGGATATATAGGGTTGGTGTGTGGCAATCCTGATCTTATTGAGGAAGGGCTAGAAATATTACCTCAAGTCGCTGAAAAGCAGGAAACGGACACACTACATATTTTAGCTAGAGTCAATTCTACATTTAACATCACAGAAGGCATGGAAATTGCCTCCGCACTGTTAGCTGCTAAGGCACCAAGCTTTGAAAAAGATACCAAGGAAAAAAGTCAGTTTGAATCACAGACGCAGAGTTTGTATTGGACTGACTCAAAGAATCACCACAGATAGGCTCGTCACGTCCCTATATGTAGAGGACAGAATCATCAAAGGCATTTCAGACTCAGGAGCAGATGTATCAGTAATTGCAGCTTGTGATTGGCCCGAGTCTTGGCCAGTCATTACACCTCACAGGTTAATAGGCATCAGCCCACCTGAAAAAGTATTACAATCTGCTAGAAACTGAGCATGGTCCGACAGTGAAGGCCACAAGGGAATAATTAAACCCTTTGTATTAGACATTGACCAATCCCTTTGGGGTAGAGAGGTCATGGCCGACATGAATATAACACTAACACATCCAATCAGGCACGACCAGCACTTGTGGGTGTTGTAAATGACAACACACCAAGGTGCGCTGACCCAATTAAATGGTTAGACTCCAAGCCGGTCTGGATTAACCAGTGGCCTATTTCTAAAGAAAAGCTAGTACATTTAGAGGAAATAATACAAGAACAGCTACAATTAGGTCACATTAGGGAGTCAAACAGCCCTTGGAACACCCCAATATTCTTAGTACCCAAGAAATCAGGGAAATGGAGATTAGTCCATGACTTGAGGAAGGTCAATGAGCAAATAATCAACATGGGGACACGCCAACCAGGCCTACCCTCCCCCAGCCCCATCCCAATAAATTGGAAACTAACAGTGATAGACTTAAAAGACTGTTTTTTCAACATAAGGCTTTCACCGCAGGATTGTCACAGATTCGCTTTTTCAGTTCCCTCAATTAACTTTAACACTCCATTCAAACGTTTCGAGTGGACTTCCTTGCCTCAGGGCCTAAAAGTTAGCTCGTGTTTATGTCAAAAATTTGTAGCACAGGCTTTAGAAGCAGTGAGAACGAAATATAGATCTTCATACATTTGCCAGTATTTAGACGATATTTTATTAGCAGCGCCGTCTACTGACGAGGTTGAGGAAATGCTAGTCGAGACTACTAAAGCTCTCAAAAAGGCACAATTGGTCATCTCCGAGGAGAAAATTCAAACCACAGCTCCTTACAAATACCTAGGAACAATCGTATACGATCAGGAGATTAGACCTCAGAAAATAGAAATTCGTAGAGACAATCTAAACACTTTAAATGATTTCCAAAAATTACTAGGTGACATTAATTGGCTCAGACCTTATCTGAAAATTACCACAGGTCAATTGGAAAATTTATTTGCCACACTGAAGGGAGACCCTGCTCTCTCTTCACCTAGAACACTGTCACCTAAAGCTGAAGAAGAACTAAGAGCAGTGGAAGCAGCCTTATCTGCAGCTAGGCTATACAGAATTGATCCTTCCATACCCTTAGCAGCATCGGTCTTACAGACCAAATACACACCAACAGGTGCTATTCATCAAGCAGAGCATATAATAGAATGGATTCATTTAGCCAATCAGCAGACTAAATCGCTAACCAGTTACTTAGAGCTCATGATCCTGGTCATCACCCAGATTAGAAAGAGATCTCAACAATTAGTAGGCGGTGATCCAGAGATTATTCATGTCCCGATCACAAGAGAACAGGTTCAGAATTTATTTGCACAATCACTACCTTGGCAAATTGCTCTTGCAAACTTTACAGGGAGAATTGATAATAATACTCCCAAGAATAAAATCTTGCAATTCATAAAATTAACTCCCATCATTTTTCCAAAAATAACATCCATGCACCCTATTATTGGTGCTCTAAATGTCTTTACAGATGCATCAAAATCAGGCAAGGCAGGAGCAATGGTTCAGGACAATGTTATGTTGCTAGACACCATATACACCTCCCCACAAAAGGCTGAGTTAGCAGCAGTCAGAGCTGTACTTAAAGACATAACAGAACCTTGCAACATCATATGTGATTCATTATATGTGGTAAATTTGGTTAACTCGCTGGAGACAGCTAAAATCAAACCTATCTCAGATAAAGAATTATTTCTTCTATTTCGTACCACCCAGATGGTAATTTTAAAAAGGCAAAACAAATTTTTTATAACGCATATTAGGTCACATACTAACCTTCCAGGACCTCTATCTGAGGGAAATTCAAACGTAGACACATTAGTTGCCTCTGCCTTTCAACAGGCAGTTACCTCTCATTTGCTATTACACCAAAATGCCAAATCTCTCAAATGGCAATATGACATAACCAAAAAACAGGCCAGAGAGATAATTCAGCAATGCAGTACATGTGCTCCTTTTGCTTCAAACCCTCTCCCATAGGGAGTTAATCCAAGAGGCCTGAAAGCCAACCAGCTTTGGCAAATGGATGTAACTCATTATGCTCCCTTTAGAAGATGGAAACATGTACATGTGGTTATTGATACACATTCACATGCCATATGGGCCACAGCCCAAACTGGAGAAAAGGTTTCTCATGTCATTGCACATTTGCTGGAAGCATTTGCACACTTGGGCATTCCCAAACAAATAAAAACTGACAATGGAAGTGCATATACCAGTAAAAGATTTGCAGAATTTTGCAAATTATGGAACATAGCCCATAAAACTGGAATTCCAGGAAACTCCACAGGGCAAGCTATTGTGGAGAGGGCTAACAGAACTCTCAAAAACCAGATACAAAAACAAAAGGGAGAGTACCAAACGATTTATGAAGGTGAAATCTCAAAACCCAAACCTATCAGTCCTAACAAATTGTTAAGGATGGTACTTTTAACACTAAATCATTTCTCCATCCCAGAAGGACTGACTGCCACTCCAATGCAAATGCATTTTGAGTGCCATGATAAAAGCGGCACAAAACAGCAGCCCTGGGTTCTTTGGAGATTGCCAGGAGAAAAAGATTACAAGGGACCGAACAGGGTAATAACAATGGGTCGAGGTTTTGCTTGTATCTCTACAGATAATGGAGAATGCTGGATTCCCACTAAGCATCTCAAACCCTGGAGAGGACCAGATCCAGATCCAGAGGGAGCTGATGGGCGGCCAGAGCAGAGCACAACGCCACACGCAGCTCCAGACCAGGAAGAGAAGCAGACGAACAACATAGACGTCACCAGCTGATGACAGCTCAAGCACACTGCACAGAAGCTGGAAGGTGCCAATGGTGAATACATCTACACCAGAGACTCATGTTACACTACTCTTAATGACTTTCACTATCATCCACATGATACACGTATGTCATGCTGAAGTCTATTGGTCCATCCTACCTAAACCTCCAATACTTAGAATGTTAACTTGGATGGACAAGACTCTACTTGTCTTTGTAAACAATACCCAATGGCTACCACACCCTGTTTTAGCCAAAAATATTCCTCTGGAATCTGAAGGAGCATTGTATAACTATTCATGTTCTTCTGTATATCCTCCATTTTGTATATCCTTTAGACATTCTTTCATAGGAAATTCCTTCTGTTTAATACGCAGAGTTCAAGCTTGGATAGTAAAAAATGCCACTGACAACACTTACATAGGAATTGGTATGGGCATGATAGGAAAGGGATATAAAACACCACGTAAATCACTGAAACCTAACAACCCCAATTATAAGAACTTATGTACCAACCAGATAACAAATTTCTACAGCAAGCTATCATGGACAGATTGTTATATCCTCCCTCCTAAAAGGGTTAAAATGCCAGCAGCAGTAAACTTTAAGGTTTATAATTGGGGACCTAGATTACAATGTGGAGATTCTGAAGAATCAATTCGTATAGATAAATACAGCAAGTATGAAAAATGGCTCATACCATGCCCTACATTCCATAACATTGACAGCTTATTAGAACTTGATATGGCTAGTCCTCGACTTGCTATTGAGGCAGGTCCCATGCAGGACACACAATGGAAAATAGCAGCAGCCACACAACCAATATAGAAGTTCAAAGTCAATGTGAGAAACTCAGGAATTCATTTTGAGTATGACAGTCACACCAATGTTACTGCATGTGTATTTGCTCCATATGTAATGTTAGTAGGAGATAGTCTTCATATTTTTCAAAACAAACAAGGATTGTATGAGATCAAATGCGTTAATTGTCACTTACATCAATGCATTGATTCCACACATAAGAACTCATACATAGCCATAATGTTCCAGCCACCTTTGATGTGGTTACCGGTGAATCTTACAGAGACATGGGCATCTACTCCCACCATACATATTGTACAAAAAGCATTTAATACCATTTTACATCAATTCAAAAGAATGGTATTGGCATTCATAGGTGCAGTAGTGACCATTGTCGCTATGATAACATCACTAACCACAGCAACTGTTGCATTAACTACCTCTATACAAAACCAAGGATTTATACAAGAAATTGTATCTAACTCATCTGAATTGTGGCATACTCAGCAAAGTGTTGACTTAGCATTTAAAGATGAACTAGAAACATTAAAAGATGTTGTATTTTGGCTAGGAAAAGAGATTGAAGCTTTACATACTAGAATTACTTTTCCTTGTCATTTTAATCAAACAGGTTATTGTATTACACCTCTACCATATGGCAATGTTTCCTATGGTTGGCACACTGTAGTGGAACACATAAGAGGTGCTTGGGGACGTCATAACAGCACGTTGGATGTTATAAAACTTCAACAAGAAATTAATAAGTTAGACCAAATTGTATACGAACAGGAAGCTGAAAAAATTGCATCCCAATGGGAAGCAACTCTAACTTCCTTGGATCCCAGAAATTGGTTCGGTAGGATTAACTTGATGAGCATTTGCTCTATAATAATATTCATACTGATAATTATTGGTTTATTAATACTTTGGAGAAAAGGTTACATAAATAGGGCTTTTATCAGAAATATGCAACCAGATGTGGCCCTATCTCGTGATCCTCACACTGTATCCCATGTTGATATTGAACTACAACCACTCAATAAGTAATGTACAAAAGTGATAATGTCTTTTATACTTGAATTGATGCTTACACCACTGTTTGAAAAATGTAAAAGATGGTAATATCTTTGGAATGCTATTCAAAAAAAGGGGGGGGGTAAGACAGAAAGTATTTTTAAGAACATTTTTACACCATTTTATATCATTTTTAATCCTATTGAGCAATTTTTATTTGATGCTCTCACTTTTCTCCGAATATTTTGATTATACTATGTTGTTTTCATTTTTCTCTTATATTTTGAAAAATATTTCAAGTACTTTTAACAATCCAATCTTGAGCAATGAAGATACAAATGTTTCTTTTAAAATGTACCCAATAGTATCAGATTACAAGAAGGTGACAGCATTTGTTAAAGTTGCAGGGGACTATCCTGGGATACCATCACTGATTGCATAAAAAGGGAATTCAGAGGACACCTCAATGGGCTGGATAGCCAAAGCCACACACACACACAGGCATATACTCCATAAAAGATGGATATATGTGGGCTGCTGAGGTTGGAGGTACTGGGACACGGTGCTTGACACCCTCATTCACAGGTGGCTCGGATATCAAAGTCCAACCATATTGCCATGTGGCAGGCATCTAGGCGGGTATCCCTAAAATGCATAATCAGTACAAGGGAGAAAAAGGAGATTCCCCTTCATATTCAGAGACAGTTATCTTTTATCTTGCTACAAAAGCACTGGCAACTTCTTATAATCCTAACTGTGTGTGTGTGATAATCTAATGCACCTATCCTATGTTCTATGGGACTACTACCTCAATAATTCAGGATAATCAGAGTGAAAACTATTTTCTCATTACTTTTATCATTATTTTTAATCATTTATGAAAATTTTCATCCTTGATTTTGATTGTTTAGTAATAAGAACACATTTTATCTTTGCAATAATCTTTATGAGTAAAGAGGAAGATTTTATTATTGTTATTAATCACACTTACTTTTTTCAGTCAAGGCTTTGGCAATATATTTTGAATATCTATTTTTAATCACCTCAAGCATCAATTGATGATGCTACATGATTTTTATATTTTAACTTTAGTCACATTTCTATATCAATCACCTTTCTTTTTATTTTAAAAAACAAAAAAGGGGGATATGTAGCATCCCAAGCATATTCACATCTATGAATCACAAATGATTGTATGGCGACTGTGTCTCCAAGCCTGGGGTTTTACCGATAAGGTTTGTGAAGGTAACCTTGACCTGACCACGCGGCCTGTTGCCTAAGACAAACTCATTAACATGTTCGGAGCACTCACCTGGGAAAGCGCAAGTTGCAATCTACACACCCAAAAGGTGTTCCCTCTACCCTGACACCCAATCTTGATTGTCTAAGCTATGTGATGTGATTGTTACGTGTCTAGAGGCTCCTCTTTGCTTCCTCATCAATAAAAGCAAAGACAACGCTTGAGATTCTCTCTTTTTTAGGAATCTTCTTTCACCATCTCAGATCTCTGATCCTCTCTAGCTATCTCTCTATCTCTTTCCTCTAGGCCTTCTCCTTCCCCGAGGCTGTAACCATCCTAGCCTGCATTCTCTCCCTTAATCTCCTCAACCACCTCATATTCCATTTATCCCCATTTTCTGCCTTAAGGATAATCATAGGGGTTGCCTGCCCTATCCAACCACTGACTTGCCCATGTCTTTCATTTCCACCCTGGTTCCCTATTCCTATCTCTCCTTGTGTCCCATTACAAAGGTGAACCCCTTCCCTTGTGGAACCCTGCTGGTCAGGGAAGTCCATCAGGACAACACCACAATAAAGAAGGAAACTATAAGTAAATTAGGTGAACACAGAATAGTATACATGTCAGACCTTTGGGAAGGGAAAGATTTTAAAACCAAGCAAGACTTAGAAAGAGTCACAAAATGCAAAATAAATAATTTTGACTACATCAAATTAAAAAGTTTTTGTACAAACAAAACCAATGTAGGGTCCGAGCTGTAGCAAGGGTCTGTTCATACAGCAAAGCGTTCCCCAGCTTTCAGCCCTCTTTCACCGGCTTTCTGTTTCCAATTCCACCACCTATCCCCTCTGTAACGATGACGGAACAGGCCATCTCCTTTGCCAAGGACTTTTTGGCCGGTGGCATCGCCGCTGCTATTTCCAAGACCGCGGTGGCCCCTATCGAGAGAGTCAAGCTACTATTGCAGGTGCAGCATGCAAGTAAACAAATTGCTGCAGATAAGCAGTACAAAGGCATTATGGACTGTATAGTCCGAATTCCAAAGGAACAAGGGATGCTTTCCTTCTGGCGGGGTAACTTAGCAAATGTCATCAGATATTTCCCCACCCAGGCCCTCAACTTCGCCTTTAAGGATAAGTATAAGCAGGTGTTCTTGGGAGGAGTGGACAAGCACACACAATTTTGGAGGTATTTTGCTGGCAATCTTGCCTCTGGTGGTGCAGCTGGAGCCACTTCTCTCTGCTTTGTCTACCCATTGGATTTTGCGAGAACCCGCTTGGCAGCTGATGTTGGGAAATCTGGCACTGAGAGAGAATTCAAAGGCCTGGGAGACTGCCTTGTGAAAATCACCAAGTCTGATGGAATTCGGGGCTTATATCAAGGTTTCAATGTCTCAGTGCAGGGTATTATTATCTATAGAGCAGCCTACTTTGGGATCTATGATACAGCAAAAGGTATGCTTCCAGATCCTAAGAACACCCATATTGTGATAAGTTGGATGATTGCACAAACAGTGACAGCTGTAGCAGGTGTGGTTTCCTATCCCTTTGATACAGTAAGGCGGCGAATGATGATGCAGTCTGGGCGCAAAGGAGCTGATATCATGTACACTGGGACAATTGACTGCTGGAGGAAGATTGCTAAAGATGAGGGTGGCAAAGCTTTCTTCAAGGGTGCCTGGTCCAACGTTCTTAGAGGCATGGGTGGAGCTTTTGTACTTGTCCTGTATGATGAATTGAAGAAAGTAATCTAAGTACATCCTACCTAAAAATGGAAACAGTGAATATAGATCATGTAGAATACTTAACCATACTTAGCATTTTGGACCATTGACCTTCAAGAAATTCCTGTTGTCTTTTTATCCAGGCCAGATCATGTTTGTAGAGAAGCCAGGAAAAGCTCTTAGAAAAAGGGACTCATTTATTGTGATCCATTATTCACACAATGGAACTGATGATGATTCAGTATATTGATTCTATTGGTTTTGGGGGAAATAACCGTTACTGTGGGTCCAAGGAGGCAGATCAACTTAGACCATCTAGTTTAATGCTATTTTGTAGGACCATAAATTTGTGTTTAAGTAATTTATTTAAAGAAAAAAAAATCATGTCTCCCATTTGTACTTAAGCACTATATATACTATTTTGCACAGCTGACTATTTGGCAGTTATGATCTGTGTTGGGCATTCTGCTGTAAAACAATAAATACACAGAACACTCTAAGACTCCTGATGTAATAACTGGATTATCAAAAAAAAAAAAAAAGTGTTCTAGATCTCTTATAATCAGAGAGATGCAAACCAAAACAACTCTGAGATATCACCTCACACCTAGCAGATTGTTCAACATGACAGCAAAGGACAGTAATGAATGCTGGAGGGGATGTGGCAAAGTAGGGACATTAATTCATTGCTGGTGGAGTTGTGAATTGATCCAACCATTCTGGAGGGCAATTTGGAACTATGCCCAAAGGGCGATAAAAGACTGTCTGCCCTTTGATCCAGCCATAGCACTGCTGGGTTTGTACCCCAAAGAGATAATAAGGAAAAAGACTTGTGCAAGAATATTCATAGCTGTGCTCTTTGTGGTAGCCAAAAATTGGAAAATGAGGGGATGCCCTTCAATTGGAGAATGGCTGAACAAATTGTGGTATATGTTGGTGATGGAATACTATTGTGCTAAAAGGAATAATAAAGTGGAGAAATTCCATGGAGACTGGAAGGACCTCCAGGAAGTGATGCAGAGCGAAAGGAGCAGAACCAGGAGAACGTTGTACACAGGACTGACACATTGTGGTCCAAGAGAACGTAATGGACTTCTCCAGTAATGGCTTTACAATGTCCCTGAACAACCTGCAGCGATCTACGAGAAAAAAAAAAAACAAAACAAAAAACTATCCTCAAGCAGAGGACAAACTGAGTGAGTAAAAACACCAAGGAAAAGCAACTGCTTGACTACAGAGGTTGAGGGGACATGATCGAGGAGAGACACTAAATGAGAGCCCTAATGCAAATACCAACAACAAGGAAATGGGTTCAGAGCAAGGACACATGTGATACCCAGACAAATCGCGAGTCGGCTAGGGAAGGGGGGGGGGGTTAGGGGGGAGGAAAAGAAAATGATCTGTTTCCAATGAACAATGTATGAAAATGACCAAATAAAATAATGTTTAAAAAAAAAAACAACTACTTGATTACATGGGTTGATATGGATATAATTGGGGATATAGACTCTAAATGATCACCCTAGTATAAACATAACAATATGGAAATGGGTTTTGATCAAGGACATATGTAAAACCCAGTGGGATTGCGTGTTGGCTATGGGAGGGGTTTGGGGGAGGGGAGGGAAAGAACATGACTCTTGTAACCAAGGAAAAATATTCTAAATTGACTAAATAAAAATTTTTAAAAAAGAAACAATAATAAAAGGTTTTTAGTTGAAACTGCACAATTTGGCTATGTGATACAACTGCAAAAGTCCAAACAATAAATCCAGAATTCTCAAGAAATTCAAGGTTAGAAAACATATTTTCTTTCCTTTTAATAGCAACTGATATATTAGAGTTAGTTAAACTAAACTAATAATGCAATGATTTGTGAATAATTGGATTAACTTTTAAAGATGCTAATGTGAATATATTAGAATTGAAAGACTTATGGTTCAAGTGGTTAGGATAAATTTTTGAGAAAATATCTAGATTGCTTTTTATACATCAACGTGTCAGTTTTTTCTATAAAGGCTTCTGTGTGAACCATAACACATTCATGATATAAATTTAAGATCACATTTTCAAAAGGTTAAGCATATTAGCACCTCAAAGGAAATTGTTTACAATTACTTGATCCCTCTCCCTTTTTTCTCCAGAGTTAAGAAATCATGCACTAGCTAACAAGCAGAAACAAGTTTTTGGATAACAAATTGATTTCATTGGTTACTGAAAAAGGAATTCCATTATCCACCTTTATGTCTGGGAATCTACATATAATTTTGAAAACAAAAATCCTATGATTTTAAAACATTACTATTAAATATTTTATTTTATTTTTTGAGTAAACCTGTCTCATCACACACATCCCCCCTTTCTCCTGTTACAGCAAGTTGCCTGTTACCCCTCCCTTTTTCCTACTGCAGTAAAAAGGATTCTTAGAGAGCACTAAAAAGTTCTATCATACTAATTTTAAATAGACTTTAAGATAGGATAGGATAGTCTTTCACCACTTCAGTGACATGTATATAAATAAAGCTTCTATGCAGCAAAGTTAGTGAGAACCTTACACTTATTTAAGATAAATATTTTAGCAATTGCTAGGTTATGTAAACATGCAACCAGCCTGTTTCCAAATTATGATAATGATTGGAATTGGAATATTATTAATTATGGGTGGAATTTTTTGTTCTTCAAGAAGAAAACAACCATATCTACTATCCTTTGCTTTTATTGATTTTTCTGCTTAATCTAAACAAAATCTTTTCCCTTGTATTACTTAAATTATGATTGAACTACAATTAAGTGTCACAAATATAATTCAATTATTTATAAGGGAAATATAATAAAAAATTTTTAATTAAAGGCTATGACCTCAGGAATTTCTATACTTCCTGAAGCAAAAGCATTTATTTTACAATAAATTTGTTTTACCAAAAAAATTTAATGAAAGGACATATTCAGAACAACATGGACCACATAGATCAGAGAGTCCAGACAAACAAGATACATGAAGATGAAAATAAAAGAAGATTCAGCTAAAGTTTCATCAGTGTTATTAATTGGTATTTGGAATAGATGCTAAATCCTGCCCATTGTTTTACTCAACACTATCTAGTCCACCTCTTATTGCCATTAATCCCAAAGGCCTTCTTCCTACCTATGACAATGGACATCACCCATCATACTTTTTCTAATCTAATTTTTACTTCTATCCATACTACTGAAGCAGTGTGCTCTCTGCATCTCCCAAACCTTCAAAACAGATAATGGCCAAACACATACATTCAGAGCTCTTGCTAATTTCAAATTAATCTTAAAAACAGGAATCCCATATATTCCTCAGACAGAAGGTCATTTGGAAAAACATCATTATTAATAATTGGTAGCCCCTGCCCTCTTTTGCGGGTAAGGATCTATTTGTGTTTTCCCCCCAGGTACTCACACACACATTTGGATTCCAGAAATATTCACCCATCCCTGCCATGATTCCCATCCCAACAACAAGCTTGGGAGAATGCAGATACAGAGACTATGCTAAAACAAGATGCTCTCCCAACTTGGGGACAAATTGGGACACTTGCAGCCCAAGCAAAACAGAGAATAGACAAGCAACAATTTACACCACCTGATTGTACTATCCCCTAATTTCTTTCCAAGTTATCCCTTTCATCTGTACCCCATAGAATTTCTGCCATTGAAAGCCCCTCATCTCCCTTTACTCATTTCTCTTTGTGCAAATGCATTGCTTCTCTCTGCCCTGCTGAATTACTGCATCCTAGTGGCAAGAAAAATTTCAGACCCATTCAAGCTTATGTCAGAGTTCCCTATACATTGATTGTACAATGTATTTCCCCCATGACTTTTAGAATTTCTTGCTCAGGATGTATTTTAACAAATTATCTTAATCCCTCCACTCCTGCTACCACTGTATTTGTTGTTAAATAACCACCTTTTATTATGATTCTTATTAATATGACTATTGACTGGTATGATGCTCCAGGCATTTATGCCCTACAATTAATTTCCAATAGTTTAAACCATCCCAAACACTTCATTGCATTCATTACATTGGGTATCATTGCACTCATTCCCAGAATTGCATCCCTAACAACTTCCCCTGAATACATTGTTCAAGGAGCCCACACTGCACAACAGTCACCGGCCGATACCTAGGTTCTACCCTACCTCAAGTTCAAATTGAATTGAAGTCACTTTATTTAAAAAACAAAAAAGGGGAGATGCTGGGAGCCATCAAGCTGTGATGCCTTGACAGTCACTTGTGGTAACCAAGAGGTCACAAAGTGATTCTTTGGCAGGATGGACTTGCCCACTCAGCCCCCTCTTCATGACTTCTCTCATCAACATCCCTTACTAATGAAATTGACATGATTGTTATTGCTATCCCCTCCCTATCCTTAGAAGGAATAATATAAGAGCAAAATACTTGCACTCTATTACCCCCCAAAAAAATCACCAAAAGATCAGACTCCAAAATCCAAGCCCAAAAAGACTACCATGGGTTAATTTTTAATTAGGTACATAATTCCCAGCAAAACCATAACTACAAGCTAAGTCCAGAATATTCCCACTCACAGAAACTTATTCTCCTGAAGCCAGCATACAAATCAATCATAAAGGCCCATATAAAATGTGCAGGTACAACAAGCTTCAATATGCCTCAGTGACTCGAATTCACTAACCAGAAACTCCCCTTCATAGAAATTCCCTGCTAACCCTGAAAAATGATCTGCCTAACAATCTGAATTGTATACTTCTCTGATCCTTCAAGCTCTGTACTCTAATTGTTGAATTGTCTTTAAGAGTTTCTGATTGAAACCTCTGACAAAGGTTTAATTACTCATATTTATAATGAGCTTAATCAATTGTACAAAAAATCAAGCCATTCTCCAATTGATAAATGGGCAAGGGAAATGGATAGGCAGTTCTCAGATAAAGAAATCAAAACTATTAACAAGCACATGAAGAAGTGTTCTACATCTCTTATAATCAGAGAGATGCAAATCAAAACAACTCTGAGGTATCACCTCACACCTAGCAGATTGGCTAACATAACAGCAAAGGAAAGTAATGAATGCTGGAGGGGATGTGGCAAAGTAGGGACATTAATTCATTGCTGGTGGAGTTGTGAACTGATCCAACCATTCTGGAGGGCAATTTGGAACTATGCCCAAAGGGTGACAAAAGAATATCTACCCTTTGACCCAGCCATAGCACTGCTGGGTCTGTACCCCAAAGAGATAATGGACACAAAGACTTGTACAAAAATATTCATAGCTGCGCTCTTTGTGGTGGCCCAAAACTGGAAAACGAGGGGATGCCCATCAATTGGGGAATGGCTGAACAAACTGTGGTATATGTTGGTGATGGAATACTATTGTGCTCAAAGGAATAATAAAGTGGAGAAGTTCCATGGAGACTGGAACAACCTCCAGGAAGTGATGCAGAGCGAGAGGAGCAGAACCAGGAGAACATTGTACACAGAGACTAATACACTGTGGTATAATCGAACGTAATGGACTTCTCCATTAGGGGCGGTGTAATGTCCCTGAACAACTTTCAGGGATCCAGGAGAAAAAAAACACCATTCATAAGCAAAGGATAAACTATGGGAGTGGAAACACCGAGAAAAAGCAACTGCCTGAATACAGAGGTTGAGGGGACATGACAGAGGATAGACTTTAAATGAACACTCTAATGCAAATACTATCAACAAAGCAATGGGTTCAAATCAAGAAAACATCTAATGCCCAGTGGACTTACGCGTCGGCTATGGGGGGTGGGGGGGAGGAAAAGAAAATGATCTATGTCTTTAACGAATAATGCTTGGAAATGATCAAATAAAATATATTTTAAAAAAAAAAGAGTTTCTGATTGATTATTTGTTTTTATTCAAAGTAATAAGTAAATTTCCTTGATTGTAAGCTCAAGATCCTCACAGGGTAATGAGAAAATTAAGCCACCTATGACAAAATCATTTATCTTGTGCAAAACCTCTATTCATTCTGTCAAAATCAATAGTTAAAATATAAGAATATAGAATGTTAATCAAGTGACTTGTTAAAAGTTAATGTATCACTTTTTCAATTATCCTTATTTGAACATATATGTTAGGTAATGTATCTGTGTGCCAAGAAAATGAGTATAAAAATAAACACCAAACTTGGGCATGGCAGAGAAGCCATTAGATGCAAGCTTCCCCTGGCTGAAACACATCCATAGCTGTCTTCCATTTTTTTTTCATCCTGCCGTTCACCACCTACTGAGTACCCCTGGAGACATGAGTGGGACTGGACCTGGCTCATGACACCAAAACTCTCCTATGCAGTGCCTTCTCCTTATAGAATATTTTCCCAGAATTCATGGCTAAATTCTCCTCTCTCCCTTTTAGAGATAATTTTCCATTATCCCTTATCCCTCTATTCTTACAAATGATTCCAATTTTGTTGTGTGGTTAAGGTTTTATTAAAGTTTTTGATGTACACTGAATCATCTGGCTTTATGTTGTGCAGTGAATAGTCCAGAGGACTAGTCTGGACTAGAACTCCCATGTCATGTAGCTCTTTAAGTCTATCTTGTAATGCAATTACATAGGAAGCAATCTGTATATCCCCTCCTAACATTGACACAAAAGCAGTTTTGCAAGTTTTTGCTTGCAAAGGTGGATGCTGTGGAAAGGAAAACTGTGAATCAAGCTTTTATATTTTTGCCCACTGAGGTGGAGCAAACAGCAGTTGGAATGTGATGGGAGGGGGAATGACAGTTGGAGTGAGAGAAGAGTATTGTGGGAGAAACTGCTAAATGAAAGGTCTTTGCCCTCTGAACTCGACTGAGTGTGGAGCAAAGACCAGGAGCTCTATATCTCAACCTGTGAAATACCACACCTCTATTCCCTTATCTTGGAGAAGAATGTTCCTGTACATATGAGAGCATTCATTAGAGGAAGAACAAGACAAAAGTAAGCTGCTGAAAGGGGTTGATCCTTTACTTCAGGGGTCTACCCTGAAGATCCTTTCCATCCCTTGACCTTCCCAAGAAGGACACTTGCCTTTTGTTTAGTAATCTAGAGATAGTGACTAGCTAAGAAGAAGATAGATACACTGAAACTGAGTCATCTTGGCTTAGCTGAAGAAGAAGCAAGGGTCTCCTATTCCCACATAGCAATCCCCTTTCTTGATTTACTATAATTATTAAACTACCTGAAAAATAGAAAATCACAGTCAGATTCATATCGAAGGGAGAACAAAGAAAGAAAAGCTTGTGGCTAAGCTAGCCATTATCCTAGGCTAAACAATGAAAGCCAATAGTGAGTCTGCCTGCCAGACAAGGGGGGCTTCTGGGTTCAACAACCAATCAAGCCTTGAGGAGTAAACTCTACTGTTTCCCAGAAGTCACTCAAAACACTAGTCCTGTCATCCTTAACCTAACCTTGTGGTAACTCTCTTGTGGTTAAGTGGGAGGAAATTACAAAGACAGTCTCTCAGCAGTCGAGTACCTCTCTCCTTTTACCTCACCAGCCTCCATATTCCCTCTGTCCCTTCAACTCCTCCATTCTCTGTTACAAACCCTTATCTCCTGTTCAATCCTATTCAATTCCCTTCATTCTTACAATGTCCATAGAGTAACTCATATAGTGAGATATGCAAGTCAGCATGAGATCTAGTTCTTATATAGAATAGTGCTAATGGGAGAATATCTGGTCACTTTAGATGTGTCTCAGTACAAACTTTCCCCACCATCATTTTGATTTCTCTATTCAGACTGTAATAAAAAAAAAAAAACACATTTTCCTTCTGAACTTAATAGACTTTAATTGGAGTGAGAAATGAAAGGTTTTGACCAAGTTAGCAAAGGAAAAGCCCCAAGCCCTACTAGCCTCCCTCACTCCACCAGATCAAAATCTGATTCAAAGGTTCCTCCCTAACACAGGATTGGTCCATTTATAGACCAATCCCACTCCAGGAAGTAGGAGAAAGGGAACCCTGAGAGGTGCAGGGCATGTTGCCCCAGCATACAATTTGTCTTAAAGGTGCAGAGAATGCTGGGGGATGTAGTTTCCCAGCATAGTCTTTTTTCAAAACACACATTCCCACTGGGATCCATTGGGAGATCAGTCTCCTCAATGGATCCTGCAAACACAACCAAACTTATAGCTTTGACTAAAGATACATATAGTTTCTTAAGGGGAAAATACAACAACTTGGGGACTATAAGGAAACAAAAGACAAAAAGAACAAAACCAATTAGGGGGCAGTCCCCTTTGGCACAACAAACAAAATAAATGCATTCAATATAATAAAATGCATTTAATCCCCCCAAATTTCAATTCACCACATGAAAAAGTTTGCTCAGCATCTTTTGTAGCAGTGTATGATCTCTACAGCCATCTTTATGGTATCTTCGGCAAGGAGTTCAATTTCTGGATTCTGGGAGGCAGTTTCTTACCCTAAAATCACTTTTAAAAGAACTTAAACTTTTCAGTATAAGATAACACATTCCCCCCGAAGAGGGTATAGAAAAACATAGAAATCACACATGGATACATGGCTGAGGTATGAAGTACATGAATCATTGCCAAAAAAATTCACAAAAATCCAAATAAAAGAGAAAAAAGTAATTACTGGATGAAATAGAAAATATCCAAATCCAAATCTGATATGTAAAAATACTAAGTAAGCGAAAATAAAATTATAACAGGTTCTTAAATCAGGGCTTAATTAAAGTGATTTCTGTCTGATAAGCTTATAATAGCAATCATGCACTTACCCACACAGCAGCCAGGACTACAGTGAATTGCCACAATATCAAAGATAGAAAAGGGACTTTTGAAGCAAATGGGAAATATCATTCCCTGGTCTGATCTTTCTTTGTCTCTCAGGGATAGGGGAGCCATAACAGCCATTGTTAGTTACTTAATAGTATTGTACAAGGAGTGTGGTACAAGAAGTCCTGTGTCAAACACCACAACCTTGAGTCAAACATGGTTTGAGTCCTTTTGTATTGGCTCAGAATCTCATCAATCCTACCAGGATTGGTTTGTCTCTTTAACCTGTGTGCTCATTTGGTACTATTCAGGTTAAGACTATGCTTTCTTGGCACTATACAGATAAAGTCTGTGCTCCTTTTTGATCCCTTTTCCTGGAATCAGACACATTCATGAAGTGAAGTTCTATAATAGTTAAACAACCAGCAGTCGTTCTACAGTCTAAGACTGCTTGGCATGCATTTAAATTTAGGGCTAATGGACATTCTAAACCAAACTAGTATAAAAGCATCAACAAAAAATTTTTTTAATATTGGTGACATGCTTCAATATAAAAAATGGGAGAAAGGAAAAAAGGAAAACTCATAATATACTGCACATGCAAGGAAAAACAATAATAAAAAGGTTTTAAAAATCAAAAATGCATATCTTATAATTAGCGACACACTGTGTCAGTCAAGGAGAGGTAGAATACAAAGGTTTCTTATCCGAAATTTGAGATCTATTTCCTTTTTAACTTAGCCATCATCCACAGTGTGAATGCAAATGATTTTTTCCAAGTAACAGGTTTATAAAACAATAGGCAATAGCTAATACACATTCATAGAAAGTACCAGATTCTCACAATTCACCAATAAACCATAAACTTATCTAAAAGTTACTCATACAGGTTTCTTCTAACTAGTTTATGGACTTTTTTAAAGGTATTTTCCCAGGTTCAAATACAGGATGGTACAAATAAAGACAGTGCCACAGAATACATATCCAATAGCAAAAATACAATAGTTGAAAATGACATAGAGTAATAGCAATATACAGTAGCCGGCCAGCAACCACTGCATAAAAAGGAAATCTAAAGGAATATGATTTTGGGGAGAACAGAAGCTGGAGAGAGGGTGGATAAACTGAGGCACACACAGATCAGATTTTGCTAAGGAAGGGCGCTTTTTCCTGTTATCTTCCTTTGTAGGCAATACAGTGAAGGAAGATAAAAATAGCCAAGAATACATGGAAAGTAGAATTCTTATATGGGATTAGGAATCAGGTGTGAAGATAGAATCAGTTGAAGAAAAGTACCGCTGGCAGAATTGGGAGATAAAACTCCGAGTGCAGATTGCACTGGCTGGCAGTCAGGTGAGAAGGGAAGAAAAGAATAAAGAAAGAAGATCTTTAGAGATAACAATGGAGTTCCATAGCTGGAGTGATCCATATGGCCAGCAGGCAGGTTAGAGAGAGAGGAGAAAAGAAAGGAAGAGAGGAAGGATTGTGCCCGGTCCTGTCTTTTTATTAAGGTTATGAGGTAAGAGGTACATGCATATGCAACAGCACATAGTGGATTTACATTGGTTTGACATATCAATAACGTACAAGATAGGGGCATGGGTAAAAGCCCGCTCTTTTCATACTCCTAGAACAAAGACCTCATGACCTGCTCATAAATCATGCATTGGAATGCTGTCTGACCAGGCCAGAGCAGAGCCCTCTGTGGTTCAGGCCTAGAGATTCTTCTGGCCTCTGAGCTGTCTCATTAACTGCTCTGACCAAGTATATATAATATCATATCAATACATCAACCATATTTTCCAGATGTATATGCCTGGAATCCTACACCATATATATATATATTTAAAAACAGAATGAAATCTCAAAGCAAACAATCGGTACAATACAATAGGATATTGATACTCATCATCTATAGAAGGTGCTCTCTTTACATGGGAGCAATGGATCCAAGAGTCATTTTCTTCCATTTTAATGACTGTTGGAGTAGTCAGCAGGACTTGGAAAGGATGGTCATAGGCAGGTTGAGTTGCCCCAGTACACTGGAAGTTCTTTTTGTAAACTTTGTTACCTAGGTGCAAATCATGGAGTGAGAAGTTTATAGAACCTGCCTGTACAGCAGCTCCAGATTCATGGAGCTCTCACAATTTGATCTGTTAAATCTCCTATGTATGAAGCAATGGAAGTCTCTCCCCATAGTAACCATGTATGTGTAGGGGAGAAAGTCTGCCTGTATAGGAGGATGTCCAAAAAGCATCTCAAATGATGAGATGTGTAGATCACCTCTGGGCCTGGTTCTAAGATAAAATAGGGCCAGAGGGAGAATTATTTCAGGCCATTTTAAATGAGTCTTGATGCTGAAATAGGTGAATATGTTGGATGGTTGATGTTGTTAATAATAAGATAACAAGATTTAGTTGACTCCTTGGTAACACACAGGGAAGGGGACTATGAGCCTCTTCACAGGGCCATTGTGCTGCTCAGGCTCTTGGACAGATTTCAAAACAGGACAGGGTTTATTTTTTAACTTAGGTAATATGGAAGGGAGGATTAAAGAATTAGGGCACCTTAACATTAAGGGTTCTAGCTAAATTTCCACCTCTATAATCCCTGAATGGGGATTTCTTCTGTTTTCTTCCATACTCCTTAAATCCCTACTCTATCTAAAATTCTAGGCTATCTGACTACCTGATGCTATTAATCCTCTCAGATAACTTTTGGTAAGATTTACAGTCTTTCAGAGTAGCTTTACAGTGAATCTTTTATAGTAGGGTTCAACCCTTTTAGGAGTAGGCCTAATATAGCTTCAGGCCTTCCCACCACAGATAGGTATACTGGCTTGCCAGCACAGAGCTTCACAGTAGGCAGGAAACACTTTTGGATGTCAAGGGATGATGGATTTCCTCAGACAGAAACACCAGAGTTGTTAAGGGACAAGAAACCAAAACACCTCCTCAGCTCACAGAGCTGAAACAGGATTGAATTGGTAAAATGGTGCCTCTATCCAAATCAAGGCATGGTAGCAAGCCAAAGTGAGGAATAATTTCTTTTAAAAGTGCTTTGGCAACAAAAGCCACTGTGGCTCGAGCGATAGGAAATGCTTTAGGCCATCTGGTCAGTTGATCTACTATGATCAGACAAAATTTATACTGTCCATCTTTTAGCATGGTAATAAAGCCAATTTGCAGGTGTTCAAAAGGTGTATATAAACCAGAGGACACCCACCAAAAGTTTTGCCACAAGAGGAATGCTGATTAAATGCTTGGTATGTAGGGCAGGCAGGAGTTATGGGAATTATCCATACTCTTTTAACAGTGTCCACAATGCCCTGGGTACCAAAATGACCATTTTTATGAATAGATTGGCAAATTTGGTGATTAAAAACTCCTAGGGAGGAGGGTTTTCCTTTAGATGATATCCATACTCCATTTATCAATTTGGCCTTAAATTTTTACTTCCATTTTTCCATTTCCTTTTCATTATAAGAAAGGGATAGATTTAAATAATCAATAGGTGTCCATGGTAAAAATAACTTGGGCCATTAGTTTTGCAGCAGTATCTGCCCAGCCATTCCCCCTGGAGACAGGGTCAGTGCCTCATGTATGGGCAGAGCAATGAACTACAGGTAGGGCTTCAGGAAGCTGGAAGTCAGAAAGAACTTCATTAATAATTTCTGCATTTTATATATATATATATATATATATATATATATATACATATATATGTACACATCCATATATCTGATGTTAAAAATCACCTTTGAAGTCAAAGTATGCCCACTGCATGACATATGCCAAATTCATATCTAGAATCAGTGTAAATTGTTGCCTTCTTATCTGTGGCAATTATAAGGGCATGTTTTGGAGCTATCAGTTCTGTACCTTGAGGACTGATATTTAAGAGAAGTGAAGCTGACCACAACTTGGCAAATTCTGTGATTACAGCAGCTCCTATATAGATATGCTCTCCTTCATAAAAGAACCATCAGTGTAAGATTAAAAATTACTAACCAAACTATTCCCAAAGGACAATAAAAGACTGTCTTCCCTTTGATCCAGCCATAGCACTGCTGGGTTTGTACCCCAAAGAGATCATAAGGAAAAAGACATGTACAAAAATATTCATCGCCATGTTCTTTGTGGTGGCAAAAAATTGGAAAATGAGGGGATGCCCTTCAATTGGGGAATGGCTGAACAAATTGTGGTATATGTTGGTGATGGAATATTATTGTGCTCAAAGGAATAATAAAGTGGAGGAATTCCATGGGGACTGGAACAACCTCCAGGAATTGATGCAGAGTGAGAGGAGCAGAACCAGGAAAACATTGTACACAGAGACTGATACACTGTGGCACAATCAAATGTAAAGGACTTCTCCATTAGTGGCAATGCAATGACCCTGAACAACTCAGAGGAACCTAAGAGAAAAACCACTATCCACATCCAGAGGAAATACAATGGGAGTAAAAACACCGAAGAAAAACAGCTGCTTGAATACATGGGTTGAAGGCATATTGTTGGGGATTTAGACTCTAAATGAACTATCCTAGTGTAAACAACAACATGGAAATGGGTTCTGATCAAGGACACATGTAATACCCAATGAAATTGTACGTTGGCTGCGGGAAGAGTGGGTGGAGGGGAAGAAGGGAAATAATGTGATTATTATAACCAAGGAATAATGTTCTAAATTGACTATATAAACTTATTCAAATGGAAAAAATTACTATCCAAAATACTCCAAGTATTACATTTAATAAGATTTATTAATAATAACTTGAAGCAAAAAGGAAGGTAAAAGGCTATAGAAAAAGAGAGCTCACTCACATGGGAAAAAAAGCAAAAAGGGTAGAGTTACCAAATTTAAAAACAATATGCATAGGATGCTACGTGGACAAAGGGAAACAGATTCTGGGAAATGAAGTCCAAGGGTTCGAGATTTTCTAATTACACACCCCCCCCTAATGATCCTTTTGGGAAAACTGTCTCCAGAAAGGGATCATTTTTAACATAACCAACTTTTAAATTGCAATAATTTGTGGATAAAAGGAAAAGAGAACAAAACCAATGATTGCTAGGTGCATTGACAAAAAGCCAATTAAGGGAGCAGTTCCCTTTTGGCATAAGAATGTACATTCAAAATAAATGATTCAACCCCCCTCCCCATAGATCAAATTCACCATAACTCAAAATTCACTCTGGATTTTTTGGTGCAGCATATGTTCTCTGCAAACATCTTTCTGGTGCCTTCTCCAAAAAGTTCACTTTCTGAATTCTGGGATAATCTCTTATTTTCAATTAGGCTCAAATTCAAATCAAAGTTCACAACAATAACACATTCCCCCCTGAGGAGGATACAAGGATACACATAGGAATCACACAGGGATACATGGTCAAGTCATAAGGCATATGAATCAATTATGAAAAAATCAAAGAATGCAAAGAAAATTTTAAAATAAACTTTGAGTGAAATATAGAATATAAAGGTGAACAATTCTGAGAAGGAAAAAAAATTCACAAATCACAACAGGTTCTTGTAGTGATCTATGTCCCATAAGCCTGAAATGACAACCTCTCACTAACCCAGTTTAGCAGTCTGGACTACAGTAAATTGCTACATCATGAAAGAAAATAGAAAAAGAGGTTAGATCTAGAAACAAATGGGAAATAGCATTCCCTGGTTTGACCCTTTTCTTTGATTTCCAAGATAATGGAGCTAGAACAATTGAGATTATGTACTTGCTATAGAGTGTAGTACAAGGAAGTCCTTCATTTAACACATATTAAACAGCCACAACCTGGAGTCCCACATGTGTTCAAGTCCTTGCACTCTTTGTGCAGAATGTCATCAATCCCCATAGATTTAGTTTGGTCTTTTTTACCTTTGTGCTAGTTTGGCATTCTGCAGTTCAACTTTGTACTTCTTCAAAAGTGCAGTGGCTGTTTTTGTATTCCCTTCTCCTGGAATCAGACAGAATCATTAAGCTATTCAAAAAAGGAGAGAAAAAATAAAACCCAAATACTTATTGCACATATCAAGAAGAAAAATCATTTTTAAAATATTTTAAAAATCAAAAATATATAGCTCATAATCAGTGACACACTGTCAGTCAAGGAAAGGTTGCAGGATTTAGAACTTCACAGTGTATTCATGTAATGTTTTCATTATTCAACAAAGTTACCTCATACCTTGTAATTATCTGATCATAAAATGCCTGTGTTCCATGTTGTAGCAACAGTGCCTCGACCTCATGTGGGCACATTACGGTTAAAGGGCATCCCAATACTAAATCAGAAGATGTAGGCACCAACAAGGCTGTGGCAGCTACACCTCTAATACATGGTGGTGCTCCTAAAGCTACCAGGTCCAATGAGGACAAACAATAAGCAACTGGGAGTTGATCAGGCCCCAAAGTTTGAGTCAAAACACCTGGCACTACCCCTTTCCAGTTAAAGGCAAATATATGCCTGGAATCCTCATGAACCATAATAGAAAAGAATGTGGAGCACAAGTCTACTACAGTAAAGTATGTAGCTCTGCTACAAATATAAGAAAGAATTGAATTTAGGTTTGAAACCACAGGATGTCTTTTAATGACATGATTGGTTATAGTTGTTAAGTCCTGGAAGACTCTATAGTTTTCCAATAATATCTAATTTTGGCTTCTTCACAAGTAGGATGGGTGTGCTATATGCAGATTTGCAGGGAACTATTATGCCTTCTTCAATTAACAAATTTATCACTGAGGTAATTCCTTCAATTGCTTCCTTTGAGAGAGGAATGGAAGGAGGTGGGCCAGATTTTGTCTAAATCTGAACAGACAGTTGATTTTAATAGGCATATATCAGAAGACGTGTATGGAGTGCTCAGGGAGGGGTAATATCTCTGGTATGGAGGGCTTGTCGTGCCCTTCTAGGGTGCACAAAAATGCACAAAGACAATTGTCATCCTTGGTTCGAGAGACAACCAACAACAACATATCAGAAGACTATGTTTCCCAGAGAAATTCAGGAATATCAGCTGGGATTGTAAAAATGTGTTCCTCTATCTCCTGACTGCTTGAAAGAAGTACAGGGAGCAAATTCAAAACTTCTTCTTCAGGAAATTCCAGTGATATAGTCACCTGGAGAGCAAGTTATTGTGGCTCTAATTTTGCATAAAAGATCTCTCCCCTGGAGATTTATAGGGGAGTTAGGCATTCAAAGGAAAGAATGTTTCACTGCTAGGGGTCCTACAGACACCATCTGAGGGGAAAGCTTTGGGACCTTTAGGGGTGGCCCTGATACTCCTTGTAGTGAGCCAATGGAAATATAATCAGAATCAGGTGTACTCATCAATACAGATTTGGAGGCCCCAGTATCCAAGAGATGATCATAATAAGTATTTCCAACTTTTAAGGTTATATGAGGTTCATCAATATGGCATAATAAGTATTTCCAACTTTTAAGGTTATATGAGGTTCATCAATATGGGGGGGGGAGGGAGGGCAGTGAGTAGGGATACTGGGCATTAAGACATCAGGGTCTGGGAAAGCAAAGGTTGTTGTACCTTCTGATTCCAGTACCCTACCCCCCCCTCACACACACACACCTTCATAAAGATCTTTGGTTAGTACCTTGGGCTCCTCTAGCTTCAGGGGCAGTATCACCCCAATTATAGTGGGGACGAGTTCCACTTTGGATATATTGTTGTTGGGTGTTTTGGTGTGAGTTATTGTTTGCCTGACTTGAAGTTGGATGTGGAGTATTATTTCCATAATTGGTATTATTTCTAAAATTATTACTTCTAATTGCTTGTTTCCAGTTCCTACAGTTCATTATTATGTGACCCCTTTTTGCACAGAAGTGGCATATAAGTGATTGATATTTGGATTCCTGCAAAGGGGGAATGGCCACTGCTTGACCTTCTTTTTTTCTTATTCATCAAGTCTTTCAAGTCATGTGTCTCTACATTTTTTCTGTTCATGGTATTAAACTGAAACACTTATTAATTCCTCAAGGTTCATATTAGACCAATTTGGGCAGTTTGTCTTAAAATAATCCTGGACAACTTTGCAACAATTATTTACAAACTTTCTTCTAATTTGCCTTATATCCCTCTCTTTGGTAAGGTCAAGGTCTGTGTACCTTCCTCCCAGCTCAATAAGTCTATCCATAAACTGGGAGGGTGTCTCATCATCTGATTGCTTAAGGCTCTCAAACTTGGCCCTATTAGAGCAATCTCTCATTGCCTTTAGCAATGCTTCTCTAACACAGCATAGTTGTAAATATTCTCCATCATCATTTACATACCATTTTGGTCCTTGCTCCAGCCAATGAATAGCATTCCTTCCTGAGACTTTATTAACAATGGAAATAATTGTATTGTTCTCCCATTCAGTTAAAAAGGCTTGGAGCAAGTTTTGTACATCCTGGTATGCAGGATCATATGTACGAAATATATTATCCAGGGTCTTAATCACAATAAGCTTGTCCTCAAAAGAAGGGACATTTTGCTTGAATTTATTAATATCCTGGGGAGTAAAAGGTATGTGGTGCCTTAAGATCACCACATTCCCATTCTTTCTTAAGGTGGGCACTTCCCTTAAGGGGAAAAGAAATTCAACTGAATTGGTCACGGTTCTGGTCTTTTTGCTAGATATCTGTGTTGATACAGAGAAAGTAAAGGGAGGAGGTTGGGGAAAGGGGAAGGGGAAGAGCTGGGTCCAGGGATGAGCAGGACTGGGGGCTGGGACAAGGGGCAGGAAAGGGTGGGAGAATGGAAGAAGGGACAGGGGAGGGCAAGGTGACCAGGATCTGTACACAGGGAGAGAGGAGAAATTCCATCTGAGGTATAGGTGGTAAAGGATCTTCCTTCTGAGGTATAGGTGGGGAGGGATCCAATTTTTGCATCTGGAGACCAGGCAAGGATCTCTTAAACCCTTCATTTGTGCCTGCTTTTGGATCTGCAGGGTATCCATTTGGTGTTTAGTTTTGAGGTTAATAAAAAGAAAACCTAAGATTATCAAAAGAAGAAGCCAAGGGGGCAGCTGGGTGGCTCAGTGAATTGAGAGTCAGGCCTAGAGGCATGAGGTCCAAGGTTCAAATTTGGCCTCAGACACTTCCCAGCTGTGTGACCCTGGGCAAGTCACTTAACCCCCACTGCCTACCCTTACCACACTTCTGCCTTGTAGTCAATATACAGTATTGACTCCAAGATGGAAAGTAAGGGTTTAAAAGAAAAAGGAGCTAATATGAACCCCTAAGGTTTTCCAATTGTAGAAAAACCCCTGGGGACAAAAGACATTCTATTAAAGTTGTAAACATATTTTGCAACTTTGTGTCTCAGTTGAAGCTAAAGAACAGAACAAAAGCAAGAGACACCCCCCACCCCCGCCTGGTAAGTTGGTAGGTGCAAACTGCCCACAAGCAGGAGTCTAGGAATGGGGTTGGGCAGGAAACTGGAGGTTTGAATGTAACATGAGGGTGAGGGAGAGTTTTGGAAGAAAAAAATACCATCTGCATGGAGGGGGAGGGGTTGACTATGTCCATAAACAGGTGGTAGCAATAGACACTCAGCTATGGGGTAGGGGAAAGGAGTTATACTTTACCTTAGGCTGGTGTAGCCAGAAGCATCTCAGAGACCTGGACTGGGGATGACTCAGCTGGGGCCAAACATGAACAGTGCCCCAGCAGGTGATGGGTGTGTGTGGCCAGGGAGTGTGGCCTTGGGTGGGAGAGAGGAAGTCTGGGGAGGTGGTGGGGGCCACAGCCAAGTCCCTGAATGGAGAGGCTTATCCAGGCAAGGCAGGAAGGCAGGAAGGCAGGAAGGCAGGAGAAGAAGAAAGAAAGAAAGAAAGAAAGAAAGAAAGAAAGAAAGAAAGAAAGAAAGAAAGAGAAAGAAAGAAAGAAAGAAAGAAAGAAAGAAAGAAAGAAAGAAAGAAAGAAAGAAAGAAAGAAAGAAAGAAAGAAAGAAAGAAAGAAAGAAAGAAAGAAAGAAAGAAAAGAAAGAAAGAAAGAAAGAAAGAAGGAAGGAAGGAAGGAAGGAAGGAAGGAAGGAAGGAAGGAAGGAAGGAAGGAAGGAAGGAAGAAGGAAGGAAGGAAGGAAGGAAGGAAGGAAGGAAGGAAGGAAGGAAGGAAGGAAGGAAGGAAGGAAGGAAGGAAGAAAGGGAAGAAAGAAGAAAGGAGAGAAAGAGAGAAGAGAGAAGAGAGAGAGAGAGGAGAGGGAGGGAGGGAGGGGAGGGAGGGAGGGAGGGAGGAGGAGGAAGGAGGAAGGAAGGAAGGAAGGAAGAAGGAAGGAAGAGGAAGGGAAAGAAGAAGAAGAAAGAAAAGAAAGAAAGAAAGAAAGAAAGAAAGAAAGAAAGAAAGAAAGAAAGAAAGAAAGAAAGAAAAGAAAGAAAGAAAGAAAGAAAGAAAGAAAGAAAGAAAGAAAGAAGAAAGAAAGAAAGAAAGAAAGAAAGAAAGAAAGAAAGAAAGAAAGAAAGAAAGAAAGAAAGAAAGAAAGAAAGGAAAGAAAGGAGAGAAACAGTAGCAATGCAGACCCCTCCCTGTGGTGGAGGAGGGAAGTGAAAGTGGGCTAGAACAATTGAGAAGCAGGAGGGGCAATAGGCGGGGGGGGGGGGGGGGGGGAGAAAGATGGAGAGCACAGGGGAGACCTGGATCTGGTAGCAGGAAAATGATGGGACTGTGGTTCTGAGAAGAGCTTGCAGCAGGGAAAGACTTGGGTAGAGATGGTGGGAAAGCAGCTAGCAATGGTAGCAATGGCAGTAGCTGCTAATTTATGGAGGAGGAGGTGGAGAAGAGGGGAAGGAGGATAGTAGGAGATCAGCTCTGAGAAGAGCTCACAGAAGGGAGAGGTGGGTCAGCTGGAGGAGCTAGACTAGAGAAGGGGAAAGGAGGGGGGGGAAGGGCAGCTGGAGAAGCTGGCTGGAAAAAGATCATTTCAGCAGAGGTCTGAAGAAAAGGAGATCTAAGCAGGTGGTCTGAACAGGAGGAGGAGGTTGAGGTAGAGGAGGAAAGAGAAGAAGGAGGAGTGGGAAGGAGGAAAGAGGAAGGGGATGAGGATGATGAGTAGGAGATGTGGTGGAAGCCAGAGTGGGTAAGGAGCCACTGGAAAGTGGCTTCTCACCTTTGTATGGGTGTAAAAGAGAAAACTACCTACAAAAGAAGATAGTTTAATGGAAAGAACCTAGCTGAATTGGAAATGGGGGGGGGGGGGGAATCCCAACTAGGAACCTCCCATGGCCAGTGAAGCACAGCCCTTGCAATTATTTTTTTTAAGTTTATTGAGGATAGGGAAATGATAAATAAGTTCCTAAATCTACACAACTTTAACTCCTCCCACCAATCTATGCTTTCCCTATGCAGGGTTGCTCTTCTGGTCTTCTCAAGCCCTTCTTATTCATTCCCTGATCTCATCTTGACCCAAAAAGCTATCTATATACTACAGATTCTTTAAAAGGCTGAAGATGCAGGACTCACAGATGAACTAAGTCCTTACCCAAAGCCTGGGGGTGGCTTCCTAGGTAAACCCAAAGTCCCAGGTGACAAAACCCTTGGGTTTACCTTAACCAAGTTGTTTCTGATAGGTTGATCTCTGACAGGTTGATTTCTGACAGATTGATCTTTGTACTTCAGGGAAAGGCAGGTCTCCCCAAGGCAGTTCTCCCACCCAGGAATTTCCTAATCTCTCCACAAGATTAGTCTTTTCCCAGGAGATGCCAGAGCAAAGATCCTCCTTACCAGCTCAGAGAAAAGCCAGAACAGAAGTGACCATTAAACCCATTAAACTCTCAAGATCCTCCTCTCATTCCAGAATCTTCTCCCAGAGTTTGTATCTAAATTATCCTCCTTTCCTCTTAAAGACAATCCATGGATTTTTCTCTATCCCTTATCATTTATCCTTATAGGTGGGGAGGGCAGGGAGCCCAGAAATTGGTGGAGTGGGATGGGATGGAGTTCCTACTTACCTGAAAGGTCCTTGGTCCCTTCTGGCTCACCAAATGTAATTTAAAAATACTCTTTTTCCTTCTGAACTTAATAGAGTTTAATTGGAGTGAGAAAGAAAAGGGTTTTGTCCAAGTTAGCAAAGGAAAAATCCTGGGCCCTACCAGTCTCCTCTCTAAGCCTGAGGGTTCTAAAGAGGCTTAGAATGGCTGTTAGCCTTCAACAATAATTTAGTTTTCAGGTTCTTGTCCAACTGGCTGGCCAATTGAAAAAAACAGGTTAGTAAAAGGGGACCAAAGTGTTAAATTAGCCTAGGGAACCATCTAGATACCTAGCTGTAAGTTTATGGGTATCTCAGCTGTTACTAGTGAAAGTGAAGCAGATGCTCACTTTCACTCAGAGTCAGAAATGTGCAAGGCCCTGAAACCAATGAGATATTTAGATATATTTTAAAAAAGCTCATTAATAAAAAATAAATTAGGAGATGAGGATTAGGAATAGAGGGGTTCCTACTTCTAAATTTCTTCTCTTTTCCCACCTTGGCTATGTTTTGTCACAAGACAAAACTCTTTGATTTCTTGAAGCTAGCTGACACATTCAGTGATCTAACTAAATCACCCCAAAAAAATCTAAGATCTGCCTGACTAAAATCCTCCTTTTATTCCCAAAAGTTGGTTTCGAGGATTTGTTAACAGTAACTCAGAATGACAGAACTCACTCTGCAGGATTTGACCCTTGGTTGGACCCCAAAGCCCAACCTTACTTAAAACAAAGCCCAGGCAAGTGGGCACACACTCACAGTGTTAGGGTCTGAGTGGACAACCACCTGAAGGAACACAGGGAGATAATGCAATCCAAGCAAGGGGAAGTCTTTATTGCTAGCATGCTAGGGGAGCCCAACAAAGGAGTTCCAGGGAAGCATAGTCAGGGAGAAGTTTATATAGGTTAAAGCCTGTCACAATTGGGTTGCTTTACAGGAGACAACAGTACTTCCTGGAAAATTCTCTGGTTAATGATTTTAGCGATAGCAGACATGAAAGGAGGGAGATGTCGACATACCCAGAGGACCTGTAATTCCTAGGACTTTGCACTAAACATTCTGTTGCCCCAGACATACAGAGTGGGGGGTAGGTTGATCATTTACGACATAACATTCCCCACTTCTGGTTGTTCATAATGAGGAATCCTCCTCATGGCTACATCATTATTACATAGCTTGAGGATGGTGTCCAAGGGTTGGTACTATTGCCTTAGTACCATGAGCTGGATAGTGTTAATGTGATCCTTCACAAACTGAAACAAGCAGTTAAGGATACAGGGCCCAAGGTTAGCAGAAGGGCAAGAATCACCAAGGGCCCCAGGAGGGTGGAGATGAATGTGGTGAGCCATGGGGAAGACTAAAATAACTGCTGATACCACTACTGGCCTGTTTCCTGTAAATCTTGAAATCTCTCAGACTTGTGAATGTTAAAAATTTCCCCATCAGGGAATTCTTAATTGGAATAAATTCCCTACTGAGAAACATTCCCCATTTTGATGTGAGAACTCGCCAGGATCAGAAATGGGAGGACCTCTACTCCAACCGTACTTAAGACTGCTTTAGGGGAGAAAACTCCTTGCTATGGGAAGACCCCTACTCTACTCGTACTTAAGACTGCTTTAGGAGAGAAAACCCCTTGCTAAACAAAGAAAGTACTTGGATCCATGCTTATGGTGGGGCAAGGAGTTCTTTGAGCCAGGCCTGTTTTTAGAATTGATACAATGGGATGCTAGGTACCTAAAAGGGTCAGGCAAGTTTTTTCTTGATGAGATTAGCTGACTCAGCTGTGTTTTCTCTCATTCAGACTTACTGAGGAGATTGGTTGACACACCAGCATTTTTTCTGATTCAGACTTACTGAGGAGATTGGTCGACTTAGCAGTAATTTAGATGGGCAGTCCTTTGGAAAGCGTCTACAGTGATTGGTAGATTAGGGACTTAGGGGCGGTGACATGGGAGAAAAAACCCCTATATAAGAAAAAGCAGAATCTCTTGAGGAGATATCCTTTTGGAGAAATCCTTTTGGAGGATCTCTGATGAGGATCACTTGGGAAGAATCTCTTGAGAGAGGCTCTGGAGAAGGGAAGCTCTTGGAAGACAATCTCTAAGGAGGTCTCGCTGGAGCTCTCTCTAGTGAACTCAGCTGAGATGGAGCTGGCCTGGTGTCATTAGTATCCTTGTTTAGGCAGACCTTGTGGTGAGTGTTAAAAGACTGACTGACTGATCTCTCTCTTAAGACTCAAGTCTAGGCCATATTGGCTTGAGGCCCTTCATAATTATTCCTTTCCTACTCTTTCTTTCTCTAATTCCTCATTATATTATTAATTAAAAATCTCTATAAAACCCAGTTAACTTGGGTATTTGAATAATTGGGAATATTTCCCTGGTGACCACCTTATATTTGATTTAAAAACCAAGACACTGTAGTGAAACATATTTTCTGCGGTCAAATTTACTCACCCTCTCTTATATCTATCACAATTTATATCTTCACTATTTTAATCACTACAGTTTAAGACCTCAACCATTTTAAATATCACACCAGCCAGACTGGGACTTCACCCAAGTTGAAGGTAGGGAGCGTCTTCAAATCTACCACCAGAGTCTCTTGGCAGGGCTCTGCACTGTGGCCCGTAAACCAACTAATCTGGCCAAAATTTACTCAGTTCACCAGGGCCCTGATGAGACACCTGTGGCATTCTTATAGCACCTGCAGGAGGCTTTTCGCATCTATACTTCCCTTGACCCCACAGCTGCCACTAGTCAGCCATTCTTCTTGCCTTTGTCAATCAGGCTGCCCCTGATATCTGCAGGAAACTTCAGTGGATGGAGGACTTTATTAACCAGCCTCTCTCTGACCTCCTGAAGGCAGCCAAAAAGGTTTTTAACTCCAGGGAAACCTCAGAGGAAAAGACAGAGAGGTTCTGGAGGGAGGAAAAGGAATAGCAGGAGCAGGCTAAACTGTTGGAGGAAGAGAAGGAGAAGAAGCGAGTTGAGGAAAGTTAGGCTGGGGAATAAAGAACTAGGAAACAATTTTTGAAGTGTTATCAGCAGACCACCCGTATTCTGGCAGCAGCCCTCTCTTCCACCCCAGCTGCTCAGGGTGTGGGCACTCCCACTAGCTGCTTCCCCCCTTCCCCTGACCCAAATTGCTTTCATTGCAGGGAATCGGGCCACTGGAAAAGGAATTGCCCTCTCCTCCAAAGATGGGATCCTCCTCGCCGATCTTCTTGGCATACCCAGCCCTCTGAGGCTCTAATTTTCTCTGGCAATGAATGATGGGGATGGGTCTCAGGCCCCCTCTCTGAGTCCTGGATAACCGCGAAGATAGAGGGGAAGCCATTCTCAATGCTCATGGACACAGGGGCAGAACATTAATTCCTCACGGCCACCATGGGGGGACTGTCACCAAAAACCTCGTGGGTCCAGGGAGTGACAGGGGTCAATAGATACTCTTGGACTAGTAAACGCTCAGTGAACTTGGGGAATCACCAGGTGACCCACTCATTCCTTGTCATTCTGGAGAGTCCAGCTCCCCTGTTGGGATGTGACCTTCTCCATAAAATAGGAGCCCATATTCATTTCTCTGCCAGAAAAGTCACAGTGACAGATGACACCGGCATTCCTTTACACGTTCTCACCTTGGCCCTTCAGGATGACCATAGACTTTTCTCAGGCCCTCCACCCTCTGCCATTCCCCCCCACATACTCCCTTGGATAAATAAAATCCCTGACATCTGGGTGGAGTGCTCCGGCAGTTGTTGTTACCTTAAAGAGTGGGGTGGTACTGGTCAGGGTCAAACAATACCCTATGCCCCTTGAGGCCAGATGAGGGATCCAGCCGCATATTGACTGCCTACTTGAAGCTGGCATACTCAAGCCCTGCTGCTCGGCTTGGAACACACCATTGTTTCCTGTCAGGAAACCAGACAGTGGGGACTATCGGTCAGTACAAGACCTGCGGGAAGTAAATAAGTGGGTAGAGGACATCCATCCCACCATCCCTAACCCTTACACGCTCTTGAGCAATTTGCACCCCTCCTTGACTTGGTACACCACTTTGGACCTGAAGGACGCCTTCTTTACCCTACCCCTAACCCCCATAAGTCAGCCTATTTTTGCATTTGAGTGGTTCTCGGAAGAGACCCAAGGGCTGGGAAGTTGACTTTATGGAAATAAAACCTGGAAAATTTGTTTATCACTACCTGCTCATTTTCATTGATACCTTTTCAGGTTGGCCAGAGACTTTTTACACTAAGACTGAGACTGCCCAAATGGTGGCTAAAAAGCTCCTGGAAGAAATCATCCTAGGGTTTGGAATGCCAGTATCTCTTAGCTTGGACAACGGGCATGCCTTCATGTCTAAGGTCCTAAAGGCTGTAACTGGGTCATTGGGAATTAGATGGAACCTCCATTGTGAGTATAACCCTCAGAGTTCAGTCCAGGTTGAATGTATGAATCGGACCCTAAAAGAAATTTTAACCAAATTGGTTCTTGAGTCTGGTGGGGATTGGGTGATGCTCCTTCCCTTGGCTCTCTTTAAAGCCAAGCATACCCCCTGGCCATCTGTCCTTAATCCCCTATGAGATTCTGTATGGCTCTGTACCCCTTATTTTGGCCTCTCTCCCCGCCCCCGTGAATCAAGCCCTGCCCACACACTTACAAGATTTTGTTCTCTCTCTCTCTCTCTCTCTCTCTCTCTCTCTCTCTCTCTCTCTCTCTCTCTCTCTCTCTCTCTCTCTCTCTCTCTTTCTCTCTCTCTCTCTCTTTTTCTCTCTCTCTCAGCTCCAACAGGAACTCTGGCCCCAGTTGAGGGCCTTGTTTCAACTACCACCCCACAATCCCCATGTCTTTAGACCTAGGCACTAGAAGGGAACCCTCCAACCCCTTTGGAAGGGACCCTTCATGACCCTGCTTGTTACCCCCTCTGCTTTAAAGGTCGACAGAGTTGGTCCTTGGGTCCACCACTCTCACGTCTGGAAGGCTGAACCACCAGACCTGAACTCACTGAATGGCTGGGTGGCCCACAAACATCTGACCAACCCCTTGAAGGTAAAACTATCTCATCAACCTCCACCATGAACCTTGTTGTCACTTTCTTCCTTTCCACTTGCTTTCCACTCATTGGGAAGACGGGATCCTCTAACCCACATCAACCTTGGAAGTGGACGATTTACCAGTGGCAGGATGAGCACACGGTCCAGAGTCAAACTGTCCCAGGTTTGGGGGCCCCCTCTTTCATCCTCTACCCTTGTGAACTATTTGTCCCTGAGGATGGCCCGGGAGGCTATGGCATGTTGTGCAAACCGTTCTACTGCCTACCTCTGCCCTTACAATAACCAGGGGAAGGAATTTTGTAATGACACACGACAGTACTACTGTCCGTCCTGAGGTTACGAAAACTTGGTCTTAGAAGGAGGCAGGGAATATGGCCCCAAACCCGGATCCCTTTCTGTCCCTACAATGGCAACCTGCCTCATGCATGTTGACGGCCCTCTATTCTTACAACACACCATGTGCATAGAACCTGACTGTTAAGAATTCCACAGACAAAAGTTGGGAAGTGGGTAAACTGTGGAGCCTTAGGAAATACACTCCAGGATATGACAAAGGAGGGTTCTTCCAGATTAGGGGAGAATACCCCGCTAGTCCAAAACCAGCTATAGGACCAAATACCATCCTTAAACCCCAACCTCCAGCCCCCAGTCCATGAGTCACTACCAAGCCCCTACCATCATTTTTTCCTCCTGTTTCACAGCTGCCAGTCATGGCTTCCATGTTGTCTACCCCGGCGGAACCTCTCTGGTCTCTTCTTGAAGCCACCTATGTGACCTTGAACCGCACTCTCCCAAATATGACCACTGATTACTGGCTCTGTTTAGATTCCTGCCCTCCCTATTATGATGCTATAGCCCTCAATGCTACTTATAATACTTACACAGATAACAACCCCAACATTTGCAATTGGGAGGACCGAAAGGTCGGCCTGACCCTCCAGTCAATCTCAGGCCAAGGTAGTTGCAATGGTAATTCCACCCGCATTTCCCTCATGCCTCAATGCCTCCTTTACCAGGCTTGAACAGACTCCCCTGCTTGGTATCTTCCCCCTGAAGGGGCCCACTGGGTTTGCACGGTTTCTGGCCTTACCCCCTGTGTGGCCACCACTACCTTAGCTAACAACAAAGAAGCATGCCTTTTGATCACAATCCTACCCAGGGTCCTATACCACTAGGGAGACCAATTCCTGGCCTACTGGGAGCAACGTGAATCTTCGGAGGGAGCCTGTCCTGGCATTAATGCTGGCCACCATACTCAGCCTGGCAGGGGTCGGTATAGGCATAGCCTCCTTAGTTGCCTACCGCATAGATCTTAGAACCCTACATGCAGCTGTAAATGAGGATTTACGGCTCATTGAGAAATCTCTTGATGCCCTGGAAAAATCCCTGACATCCCTCTCCAAGGTAGTGCTCCAGAATCGCTGAGGCCTTGACCTCCCCTTCCTAAGGGAAGGTGGACTATGTGTGGCATTGAAGGAAGAATGCTGTTTCTATACTGACCACACAGGTGTGGTTAGGGAGTCTCTGGCCAAAGTTAAAAAGAGCCTAGACGCTAGGGACAAGACCCTCACTTCCCACGGACCCTGGTACCAGCAGATCTTCCAAACTTCCCCCTGGCTCACCACTCTCATCTCCACCCTTGTGGGGCCCTTCTTCTTTTTTTTTTTAAATATATTTTATTTGATCATTTCCAAGCATTATTCGTTAAAGACATAGATCATTTTCTTTTCCTCCCCCCCACCCCCCATAGCCGACGTGTAAGTCCACTGGGCATTAGATGTTTTCTTGATTTGAACCCATTGCTTTGTTGATAGTATTTGCATTAGAGTGTTCATTTAGAGTCTATCCTCTGTCATGTCCCCTCAACCTCTGTATTCAGGCAGTTGCTTTTTCTCGGTGTTTCCACTCCCATAGTTTATCCTTTGCTTATGAATGGTGTTTTTTTCTCCTGGATCCCTGCAAGTTGTTCAGGGACATTACACCGCCACTAATGGAGAAGTCCATTACGTTCGATTATACCACAGTGTATTAGTCTCTGTGTACAATGTTCTCCTGGTTCTGCTCCTCTCGCTCTGCATCACTTCCTGGAGGTTGTTCCAGTCTCCATGGAACTTCTCCACTTTATTATTCCTTTTAGCACAATAGTATTCCATCACCAACATATACCACAGTTTGTTCAGCCATTCCCCAATTGATGGGCATCCCCTCGTTTTCCAGTTTTGGGCCACCACAAAGAGCGCAGCTATGAATATTTTTGTACAAGTCTTTGTGTCCATTATCTCTTTGGGGTACAGACCCAGCAGTGCTATGGCTGGGTCAAAGGGTAGATATTCTTTTGTCGCCCTTTGGGCATAGTTCCAAATTGCCCTCCAGAATGGTTGGATCAGTTCACAACTCCACCAGCAATGAATTAATGTCCCTACTTTGCCACATCCCCTCCAGCATTCATTACTTTCCTTTGCTGTTATGTTAGCCAATCTGCTAGGTGTGAGGTGATACCTCAGAGTTGTTTTGATTTGCATCTCTCTGATTATAAGAGATGTAGAACACTTCTTCATGTGCTTGTTAATAGTTTTGATTTCTTTATCTGAGAACTGCCTATCCATTTCCCTTGCCCATTTATCAATTGGAGAATGGCTTGGTTTTTTGTACAATTGATTTAGCTCATTATAAATATGAGTAATTAAACCTTTGTCAGAGGTTTCTATGAAGATTTTTTCCCAATTTGTTGTTTCCCTTCTGATTTTAGTTATATTGGTTTTGTTTGTACAAAAGCTTTTTAGTTTGATGTAGTCAAAATTATTTATTTTACATTTTGTGATTCTTTCTATATCTTGCTTGGTTTTAAAGCCTTTCCCCTCCCAAAGGTCTGACATGTATACTATTCTGTGTTTACCCAATTTGCTTATGGTTTCCTTCTTTATGTTTAAGTCACTCACCCATTTTGAATTTATCTTGGTGTAGGGTATGAGGTGTTGATCTATTCCTAGTCTCTCCCACACTGTCTTCCAATTTTCCCAGCAGTTTTTATCGAATAGTGGATTTTTGTCCCAAAAGCTGGGATCTTTGGGTTTATCGTATACTGTCTTGCTGAGGTCGCTTTCCCCCAGTCTATTCCACTGATCTTCCTTTCTGTTTCTTAGCCAGTACCAAATTGTTTTGATGACTGCTGCTTTGTAATATAGTTTTAGGTCAGGGACTGCAAGGCCCCCATCATATGTGTTTTTTTTTTCATTATTTCCCTGGATATCCTTGATCTTTTGTTCTTCCAAATGAACTTTGTTATGGTTTTTTCTAAATCAGTGAAGAAGTATTTTGGTAGTTCAATGGGTATGGCACTAAATAGATAAATAAGTTTGGGTAGGATGGTCATTTTTATTATATTGGCTCGTCCTATCCATGAGCAGTTAATGTTTTTCCATTTGTTCAAGTCTAGTTTTAGTTGTGTGGCGAGTGTTTTGTAGTTGTGTTCATATAGTTCCTGTGTTTGTCTTGGGAGGTAGATTCCTAGGTATTTTATTTTGTCTAAGGTGATTTTGAATGGGATTTCTCTTTCTAGTTCTTGCTGCTGAGCTGTGTTGGAGATATATAGAAAAGCTGATGATTTATGTGGGTTTATTTTGTATCCTGCAACTTTGCTAAAGTTGTTGATTATTTCAATTAGCTTTTTGGTTGAATCTCTAGGATTCTTTAAGTAGACCATCATGTCATCTGCAAAGAGTGATAACTTGGTCTCCTCCTTGCCTATTTTGATGCCTTCAATTCCTTTATCTTCTCTAATTGCTACTGCTAGTGTTTCTAGTACAATGTCAAATAGTAGAGGTGATAATGGGCATCCTTGTTTCACTCCTGATCTTATTGGGAATGCATCTAGTTTATCCCCATTGCAGATGATATTAGCTGTTGGTTTTAGATATATACTGTTTATTATTTTTAGGAATGACCCTTCTATTCCTATGCTTTCTAGTGTTTTTAATAGGAATGGGTGTTGTATTTTATCAAAGGCTTTTTCTGCATCTATTGAAATAATCATGTGGTTCTTGCTAGTTTGCTTGTTGATGTGGTCAATTATGTGGATGGTTTTCCTAATGTTGAACCAGCCCTGCATCCCTGGTATGAATCCTACTTGATCATGGTGAATGATCCTTCTGATCACTTGCTGGAGTCTTTTTGCTAGTATCCTATTTAAGATTTTTGCATCTATATTCATTAGGGAGATTGGCCTATAGTTTTCTTTCTCTGTTTTTGACCTGCCTGGTTTTGGAATCAGTACCATGTTTGTGTCGTAAAAGGAGTTTGGTAGAACTCCCTCTTTGCTTATTATGTCAAATAGTTTGTATAGTATTGGGATTAACTGTTCTCTGAATGTTTGATAGAATTCACAGGTGAATCCATCAGGCCCTGGGGATTTTTTCTTAGGAAGTTCTTTGATGGCTTGTTGGATTTCAATTTCTGATATGGGATTATTTAGGAATTCTATTTCCTCTTCTGTTAGTCTAGGCAGTTTGTATTTTTGTATATATTCATCCATTTCTCCTAAATTGGTGTATTTATTGCCATATAATTGGGCAAAGTAATTTCTAATGATTGCCTTAATTTCCTCTTCATCGGAGGTGCTGTCCCCCTTTTCATCTTTAATGCTGTGAATTTGCTTTTCTTCCTTCCTTTTTTTAATTAGATTGACCAGTACCTTGTCTATTTTGTTTGTTTTTTCAAAGTACCAGCTTCTTGTCTCATTTATTAAATCAATAGTTCTATCACTTTCAATTTTATTAATTTCTCCCTTAATTTTTAGGATTTCTAATTTGGTTTTCTGCTGGGGGTTTTTAATTTGATCGCTTTCCAGTTTTTTCATTTGCATTTCCAATTGATTGATCTCTGCTCTCCCTTGTTTGTTAATATAAGCATTCAGGGATATGAATTTACCTCTGATTACCGCTTTGGCTGCATCCCAAAAGGTTTGAAAGGATGTTTCGCCATTGTCATTTTCCTCGATGAAATTATTAATTGTTTCTATGATTTCTTCTTTAACTAAACGGTTTTGGAGTATCATATTGTTTAATTTCCAATTGGTTTTAGATTTGGTTTTCCATGTACCATTACTAATCATTATTTTTATTGCCTTGTGATCTGAGAAGGCTGCATTCATTATTTCTGCTTTTCTGCATTTGTGTGCTATGTTTCTGTGACCTAATGTATGGTCAATTTTTGTGAATGTGCCATGTGGTGCTGAGAAGAAGGTGTATTCCTTTTTATCCCTATTTATTTTTCTCCATATGTCTATTAATTCTAATTTTTCTAAGATTTCATTCACTTCTTTTACCTCTTTCTTATTTATTTTTTGATTTGATTTATCTAAATTTGATAATGGTTGGTTTAAGTCTCCCACTAGTATGGTTTTATTGTCTATTTCTTCCTTCAATTCTCCTAGTTTCTCCATTAGAAATTTGGGTGCTATATTATTTGGTGCATACATATTGATTAATGATATTTCCTCATTGTCTAGAGTCCCTTTTAACAAAATATAATTACCTTCCCTATCCCTTTTGATCAGGTCTATTTTTGCATTGGCTTTATCAGATATCATGATTACGACTCCTGCCTTCTTTCTATCAGTTGAGGCCCAGAAGGTCTTACTCCATCCTTTAATTCTGACCTTGTGGGTGTCAACCCGCCTCATGTGTGTTTCTTGAAGACAACATATGGTAGGGTTTTGGATTCTAATCCATTCTGCTATTCGTCTACGTTTTATGGGTGAGTTCATCCCATTCACGTTCAAAGTTATGATTGTCATTTGTGGACTCCCTGGCATTTTGATTGCCTTCCCTAATTCTAACCTTTTCTTCTTCGGCTCTACCTTTTAGTCCAGTGATTTACTTTGAAACAGTCCCCCTTGTCCCCTCCTTTGATGTTTCCCTTTTTAGTCCCTCCCTTTTTGTTCCTTCCCCCTCCCCCCTCTCTTTCCCTCCCTTTTTGTTCTCCCTCTCCCCCTCCCCCCCTTGGTTTTCCCTTCTCCTTACCCTTGTTGGGTAAGATAGAATTCAAGATCCCAATGGATCTGGATGTTTTTCCCTCTCAGAGTTGATTTCCCTGAGATTGAGGTTTAAGTAAACACCCCCCCCTCTCTTCCTCTCCTTCTTGTAGGAGTTTTCTTCCCCTCCCCTTCCCATGTGAATCTTTGTGTGAGAATGATTATTCTATTTGGTCTTTCTTTACCCCCTATTTATACATTACATTTTCCCCACATATTAGTATACATAGGTTGATATAAATGTAGTCCTTATAGAAGAGAGTTTGAGTAAAAGAAGAAGATAACATTTTCCCCTTTCCTTAATATTTACCTTTTCAGGTATTCCTTGCTCTTTGATTTTCGGTATCAAACTTTCCACAGAGCTCTGGTCTTTTCTTTGCAAAAAGTTGGAAGTCTTCTATTTTGTTGAATGCCCATACTTTCCCTTGGAAGTATATAGTCAGTTTTGCTGGGTAGCTGATTCTTGGTTGGAGACCCAGCTCTCTTGCCTTTCTGAAGATCATGTTCCATGCCTTACAATCATTCAGAGTAGAACTTGCAAGGTCTTGTGTGACCCTGATTGGCATTCCTTTATATCTAAATTGTCTTTTTCTGGCTTCCTGTAGGATTTTTTCTTTTGTTTGATAGCTTTGGAATTTGGCAATTACATTCCTGGGAGTTGTCTTTTGGGGGTTTAGTGTAGAAGGTGTTCTGTGAGCTCTGTCAGTGGCTGTATTGCCCCCTTGTTCTAGAATCTCTGGGCAATTTTCTTTGATTATATCTTGTATCACCATGTCCAGTTTGGTGTTTATTTCTGGCTTTTCTGGGAGTCCAATTATTCTTAAATTATCCCTTCTCCCTCTATTTTCCAGATCTATCACCTTGTCGGTGAGATATTTTATGTTCTCTTCTAATTTCTTGGTATTTTGGCTTTGCTTTATTAATTCTTGCTCTTTTACACGATCGTTGTCTTCCAGCTGCCTGATTCTGGCCTTTAAAGCCTGGTTTTCCTTTTCAGTTTCATCATACCGGTTTTGTAGATGCGTGAATTTCTTTTGCATTATTTCCAACTTTTCCTCCCAGAAGGCTTCCATCTTTTTGGTCATTTCTGATTCAAATTCTTCATAGGTTTGTGGAGAGTTTCCATTTCCTTTGGAAGGTTTTGGAGCATTTTCTTTTATATTATCTTCTATCTGCTCTGTATTTTGTATTTTGGCTCCATAGAATGTGTCCAAAGTCGTCCCTTTCTTCTTATTTTTCTTGGTATTTTGGGGCTTCTGTGGTTCTGTGGAGTTTGCCATTTCTGAATGTGGAGGATTAGCTTTTCTTGTCTCTGTCTGGTGTTCAGAGGCTTTAGTCCTGGGCAGATGGTTCTATGAGCTTTCCCTGGGTTAAACTGAATATGCCTCACTGGAACTGGAATGGAAGGGTCGGACCACGTTGCTTTCCGGAAGTTGCCTTCAGAATGGCTGGCCGTGAGGCTGTTTCGTGGGCCTGCGGGGGGATGGGCTGCAGCTAACCCAAGCTCCGAGGGCAAGGACTTTCACTGAGACTTGGATAGCAGGATCCAGCCCGTGAGGCTGTCTTGCCCGCCCTGAGGGTTGCTGTTGTTTCGACCAGCTCTCTGCAGCGGAAGCCCCAGGCAGTAACTTTCACTGGGACTTGGTAGAAGGCCCTGGGGGTTGTTGTTCCGAGGACCCTGCTCTCTGAGCCCTCGGGCTGCGGCTTCCGGGAGCCTTGGACTCTGCGCTCCTACCCCTGAGGTCCGAGTGATCTCGGGTTCTGGCTTTTGAGGGGTCCATACCAGGTCCAGGAGGAGGGTTCCCAGGGTCTGTGCTGTTGATCGTTTTGAATTTCGGTGCCTTAGGAGCTTATATTTTGAGATCGGTCGGAAGGGTTTTCCGGAGATCTGAACTTTAGCTTTCTCTAAGCCGCCATCTTAACCGGAAGTCGTGGGGCCCTTCTTGATCCTCTTTCTCCTCCTCACCTTT
Source organism: Monodelphis domestica (assembly GCF_027887165.1). Classification (NCBI taxonomy): domain Eukaryota; kingdom Metazoa; phylum Chordata; class Mammalia; order Didelphimorphia; family Didelphidae; genus Monodelphis; species Monodelphis domestica. The sequence continues at coordinate 594,821,850 of NC_077227.1, read as the reverse complement.
GGCCCCTGTATCCGTAATCGCTTGGTACGTTTTGTCAAAGATCGTGTTAATACCATCCAATTGATGGTTCTACGACAGCAATATCAACCTTTAGCCTCTTGCCCAGCTCCCTACGACAATGTAGCCTCGAGGAGGATTCCTCATGAGGGACAACCAGAAGTGGGGAATGTTGAAGTGTAAAAGACCCCATTCTGACCCTATTTTGTCTAGGACAGGCCTCAACCTGTTTTGCAATAGCCTTACCCTATTTTGCAATATCAGCCCAGGCCAAACCACGTAATGTTCCAGCCCAGTTCTGAGAAAAGGGGCCCAACTGTTGGATCCTGTTTATCTAGCACAAACACAGACCTACCATATGCAATATATTCTGTACCCTAACTGAGTGGGGGTGGAACTCCCTTGCTGAGTTCCCATAGCATGCTAGCAATAAAGGCTCCCTTTGCTTGAATTACATTGCCTCAGTGTGCTCCTTGGGAGGGGTCGCCCACTCGGACCCAGCAGCGTATGCAAAGTTTTATAGTATTTTGGACATAGTTTCAAATTGTGTGATTTACATTCTAATGGGAGAAGACCCATAAGAAGAAGCTGAAAAAAGCACAAAGAGGATATCAAATGTAGGGACGGTGATGAAGAAAATTCAGCGTCCACAGTGGAGCCTTGGAGCAGAATGCTTTGCTGTACATTATCTCTGGGGAGTAATCTCTTTTTTTAATCAGTAAATTTTGGTTCAACTTTCTTCATTGTAATCATTGCAGGAGATGGGAGGTGCTACCATTCATCCCTATTTTACAGAGATTACTATGAATTTTTAAAACTTTTTGAATAGGAAAACGACATACACTATGACATACACTACTACAACTTTGAGAAAAACAGAAAAATATCCCTTCCTCCTCCCTCTTTTTTTATTGCTGGAGGACTGCACAGAATGCAGTATTTCATGGGCTTTCAGACATGGTTTGATATGTTGGTGGGTGTTGAACTGCTTTTAATTCTTTGCTCAAAGGAATGGCTTACTGAGAATTTCATTAAATTGGTGTAGAAGTAAAAGATCTGGACAATAGTATTTTTAAATGTTTTGAGGAAGTTAATTCTTTTGGTAAGAGAGTGGCTGTCTAGTAGGAAAGAATGAAAAGGGGTGCTTTAAAATCTTAGAGATGCTTTGAAATCCATTTTAAAATGGGGCTTTTAGATTATATGCTTTTTACTAGTTAGCAATGAAAGTGAAACATAGTATGTTTTGATCTACAGTCAGACTCCAACTCCTCTGGAGGTGAATGGCATTTTTCATGATGAATCCCTGAGTTTGTCTTGCATCACTGTAAATCCTGAGAATAGGTCATTCATAGTTGTTCATCAAAAAAATTGCTCACTTCACTCTGCATCAATTCATGTAAGACTTTCCAGGTTTTTCACCTCTGACAAAGGTTTAATTACTCAAATTTACAAAGAGCTAAATCAATTGTACAAAAAATCAAGCCATTCTCCAATTGATAAATGGGCAAGGGACATGAACAGGCAGTTCTCAGCCAAAGAAATAAAAACTATTAATAAGCACATGAAAAAGTGCTCTACATCTCTTATAATCAAAGAGATGCAAATCAAAGCAACTCTCTCTGAGGTATCACCTCACATCTAGCAGATTGGCTAACATGACAGCTATGGAAAGTAATGAATGCTGGAGGGGATGTGGCAAAGTAGGGACATTAATGCATTGCTGGTGGAGTTGTGAATTGATCCAACCATTCTGGAGAGCAATTCTGAACTATGCCCAAAGGGTGATAAAAGACTCTCTGACCTTTGATCCAGCCAGAGCACTGCTGGGTTTGTACCCCAAAGAGATAATAAGGAAAAAGACTTGTTCAAGAATATTCATAGCTGCGCTCTTTACCGTGGCAAAAAATGAGGGGATGCCCTTCAATTGGGGAATGGCTGAACAAATTGTGGTATATGTTGGTGATAGAATACTAATAATAATAATAATAAAGTGGAGGAATTCCATGGAGTCTGGAACAACCTCCAGGAAGTGATGCAGAGCAAAAGGAGCAGAACCAGGAAGTCATTATATATAGAGACTGATACACTGTGGTACAATCGAAGGTCTTCTCCATTAGGGACAATGCAGTGTCCCTGAACAATCTGCAGGGATCTAAAAAACACTATCCACAAGCAGAAGATAAACTGTGGGAGTAAAAACACCCATGAAAAGCAGCTGCTTGACTACAGGGGTTATGGGGATATGACTGAGGGGAGAGACTCTAAATGAACACTCTAATACAAATACCAACAACACAGAAATGGGTTCGAGTCAAGAACACATGTGATACCCAGTGGAATCATGCGTCAGCTATGGGAGGGGGGGGGGGGGAAGAAAATGATTGTTTCCAATGACTAATGTTTGGAAATGACCAAATAAAGTAATGTTTATTTTTTAAAAAAAACTTTCCAGGTTTTTCCAAAATCATTCTGCTAGTCATTTCATATAGCTCAATAGTATTCCATTATAATTACACACCACAATTTATTCAGCCAGTTGATGGACAACTTTTCAATAATAGTTGATGAACAGTCTCTCAATTTCCAATTCTTCGCTACCAAAAAAAAAGCTATTATATTTTTGTATGAATAGGTCCTTTTGTCCTTTTTGGATCTCTTTGGAATACAAACCTAGCAGTGGTATTGCTGAATCAATGGGTATGCCAAGTTTTAGAGTCCTTTGGTCACAATTCCAAATTGTTTTCTAGAATAGATCAGATCACAATTTTATCAACAGTGCATTACTGTCTCAATTTCCCCACATTTACAATATTTATTATTTTCCTTTTCTGTCATATTGGCCAATCTGATTGGTGTGAAGTGATACCTTCAGAGTTGTTTTAATTTGCATTTCTCTACCAAGTGCTGAGAATTTTTCCGTATGACTATTGATAGCTTTGATTTCTTTGAAAACTGCTTGTTCATGTCCTTTGACCACTTAATAATTGGAGAATTTACTTTGTTATAAATTTGACTCAGTTCCATTTTTGAGAAATGAAACCTTTATCGAAGATACTTGCTATAAACGTTTTTTTCCCAGCGTTCTTTTTTTTTTAAACCCTTACCTTCCGTCTTGGAATCAATACTGTGTATTGGCTCCAAGGCAGAAGAGTGGTAAGGGCTAGGCAATGGGGGTCAAGTGACTTGCCCAGGGTCACACAACTGGGAAGTGTCTGAGGCCAGATTTGAACCTAGGACCTCTCGTCTCTAGGCCTAGCTCTCAATCCACTGAGATACCCAGCTGTTCCCCCAGCTTTATTTCTAATCTTTGTTCCATTGGGATTTTTTTTGTATAATTTTTTGATTGTCAGAATTATCTATTTTATAGCTTATGATGCTTTCGTTTAATCAAATTCTTCCCTTATGCATAGATTTGACAGGCAAACTATTCCATTCTCCCCTAATTTGCTTATGGGGTCACCCTTTGGCTCTGTTGATATTTTGATAGGCAGTATGAGATGTTGATCTGTCCCCAGTCTCTGCCATACTATTTTCCAATTTTCTCAATAACTTTTTGTCAAGTAGTTCTCCCCAAATCTTGGATCTTTTGATTTATCAAACAATAAATTACTAGGTTTTGTGTACTGAATCTATTCCACTCTATTTCTTAGCTAGTAACAGATTTTGATGACGGCTTTATAATAGTTTTGATATCTGGTACTGTGAAGCCACCTTCACTTTTTTTTCCATCAATTCCTTTGATATTGACCTTTATTCTTCAGATAAATTTTTCTCTACATAAAAATTTTGGGCAGTTTGTTTGGTATAAGTGAAAACTAAATACCATTACCCCTTTTGCCCCACCCCAAACCTTTTGAATTTAAAGCTCAAATAGTTTGATTTTCTGGCTGAAGCTCAAACTCTCAAAGCTATGTTAGGTACTTCCTTCTTTTGCCTAGATATAAAAACTGCCAGGGTAGAGACCTGTCTATCTGTATACAGGAACTCTCTTGGGTAGTGAAGTAATCATTTTAGCAACTGTTCAAACTGTGTAGGGAGTTCATTGGCTAGTTTAGAAATCTCAAGTGGTCTTTTTAATGTTATAAACTTAAAATACAGCCTCCAGAGAATATCATTCATTACATATAGCACAAGTAAGTAGATTTAGACTTGTCATTTTTATTACATTGGCTTGATATAGCCATAAACAATATTTTTCCAACTGTTTAATGTGTGATTTGGGGATAAAGTGTTTTCTAATTGTATTCATACAGTTCATGGGGTTTTTCTATTATCTATAGATAATATAAAAATAGAATTTTTTCTATATCTATTTTCTATTTCTAGTGATATATATATATATATTACTATTAAACTGTTTTCTTTCCATGAAAAAAAAGTCTGCCTCAGTGTCATTTTACTCTCTACAAATATGTAGTAGAATTGAAAGATATAATTGGATGAAAAATGAAGAGCCAGGAAAACAAACACATTGACTACAACAATATAGAAAAGACAACTACAAAACAATCAGAACTGAATGTTACAGAATCATGAAAAAGTTGGAAAGAAGGTAGGGCAAGATCCAGGGATGTGAAATAGTGTATGTCAGATTGAATGTTTTTGATATATTGATTTGTTTTGCTTTTAAAAATTGGCTTTGGAGTAGAGGTAAAATCTTTAGAATACAAAAGTAGAAATACAATCTTTTAAAATGTGCAGTTCACCTTTTTATAGCTTTCTTTTGAATAAGATATATGCTTCCAGAACCACATTCTAATCACAAGTTTTATCCCACTGAATTTTAGTGATCCTTATGAGGTCCTATTTGACATCTTGCACTAACTAGACTGTGTAGTTCCTGTTGAAGTTATGGGTTCACTTACCATATCATCATTTCTACCCAATTCACCGATTCCTCCCTGACAGTGAAGATTAGACCCAGGATAAAATTTTCCTTTATTTCCTTAAATTTTGGGGTGCCATCAAGAATTCACCAGTGGGAACAGCTAGGTGGCTCAGTAGATAGAATGCCAGGCCCAGTGTCAGGAGACCCTGGGTTCAAATTTGATCTCAGATGCTTCCTAGCTATGTGACTGGACAAATCAATCCCAATTGCCTTGACCTTAACATTCTTTTGCCTAAGCAAAAGGGAAGCAACTGCTAATAGTCATTGGGTTTACTGAAGTTTCTCATTACTACTTTATCACACCTGTCTTGGGTTTGCATTTTTTTCCTTCAAGCTTTTCACACAATAACAAAGTCATCTTTGTTCTTTCCTCTACTGGTTGGCACTCTTGTTTCCACTCTACTACCCTTGCTCCGATTCCTGAATTTTCTTACACAAATATACCTTAATATTTGCCACCCCAAGCATCCTCTTGAAAAATTTAGAAAAGGCATATGCATCTAGGTCCATACTCTCATTTTAAATGTGAACTTTTAGACCATTTGCAATCTACTATCAAGCATAGCCACAACCATTCTTCATCCCTTCATCCAAAGAACCTTTGTTAAGCACCAATTTAGTCAAAGAATAGTGCTACACCCTTTTGGGCTTACAAAGATGTGCTTACCTTCTAGAGCAGCGGTTCTCAACCTCTCAATTTGTAGCAATGAGAATACATAATGCATATCAGGTATTTACATTCCGAATCGTAACTGTAGCAAAATTAGTTTTGAAGGAGCCACCAAAATAATATTTTGGTTTGGGGTCACCGCAACATGAGGAACTGCATTGCGGGTCACGGCAGTAGAAAGGTTGAGAACCACTGATCTATAGGGAACCTCTAGTTAGTAGCTCATCTTTCATCTTCCCTGATTTCTACATCCTTTAGTGATGGATGTCTTAACCTTGAAAACATTTTCAATCTAGGGAGCACTTTTGTCACTGACAAGTATAATTTTGTTGATGGCAGCCAAGAGGCACAATGAATAAAGTCAGGAAGATCTGGGCTCAAAGACTGCCCCCAGACACTCTGCAACCTTGGGCAAGTAACTTTTGTCCGTTTCCTAATCTATAAAATAAGAGGCAGCTGGGTGGCATGATGGATAATGTGCCTCAGTTTTGAAATCTGGCCTAAAGATTCTGTAGGGCCTGGGGCAAGCCACGTCACCTTGTTTGCCTCAGTTTCCTCATTTGTGAGTTGGAAGGGAGTGTCTTTGTCAAGAAAATCCCAAATGGGGTCACAGCTGGACATGACTGAAAACTGACTACAAAAAATAGCATCTACCTCTGAGTCATCATAAGGATAAAAATTTATTTGCATGGTACTTTGCAAACCTTAAAGCTCTATATAAATGTTAACTGTTGTAATTGGAACCAAGAAATTCTACTTATTAGGAGTATTAGAGTTTTGGGCCCCGAGGTTGTGAGGACCTGGATTCAAATTTGACCTCAGACATTTCCTAGCTGTGTGTCCCTGGGCAAGTCACTTAATCCCTAGTCCTTATTGCTCTTTTGTCTTATTGATACTAAGAATAAGGATTTTAAAAAAATGTTATTGGAAAGTTTGGATGACCAGGATGTACCAACTCCAAACAAGCCCTTTCTGAAGGACCATTACTGACCTCCCCCAGGTCGCTGATACCAGCTATAACTGGTACCTAGTGGTTTCCACACCCTTGAATGATACTTCAATGAACCAGTTACTTCCAGCCGCTGAGCTCTAATGGCATCCTTCATAGGAAATCCCTCTTCCATTCTGCCATAGTTCTTTCCTCTAATTGTTCCTTGTTGCCTTTGTTTTTGTGCACATGTGTGTGAATAATCAAATCCTTGGGGAAATTGGTGCAGTCCCTTTAACAATAATTCCCCAGATTGCCACCATTTCACTTTTCAGATTTAGAGCTGAATGGCACCTTAGATGCCATCCAGTACACCCTTTTCTTACTCCTGCTCCAGGTCAGCTTTGCTCTTTGGGTCCCTGGCCCCTCTGAGGAGCACACCTACCAATTTCCCTCAATACGATCATTGTTCTTTCCTCCAACCATAAAGCCAAATGCTTGGGATGGTGAGGACTGGAGTGATGGGATGCTTTATCACAGATATGTGGGAAGCTCTCTTAGAGAATGGGGACAAGAGTGAGCTTCTCCCACCTGTTCGAAAGGAACAGAGGCTGTGGCAGGTCAGGGAAATTCATGAAGAGGAACAAATGTATCCCTATTTCCTATTCCCTCCAAACAGGCTCAAGTGATAGCCTTGATATTGAACTTTTAAGGTTTGCAAAACACTTTAAATGTCATCTCATTTGATCTTCAAGACAACCCTTTTTCAGGGCTATTGTCCCTATTTTTCAGATGAGGAAACCAAGACTAAAAAAAGTTCAGGGACTTGCCCAGGGCTACATAGCTTGTGCCTAAGGCAGGATTTGAACTTCCCGACTCTCCATTGAAAGGTGCAATCCACCTACCTCAAGAGAGCTGTCAGAGTTCTAAGAGCCCAGCTGATGCTGTAGACAGTTATGGGCAGCTGAGTGGCTCAGTGAATGGATAGCCAGACCTGGAAATGAGAGGTCCTGGGTTCAAATATGGCATCTGACCCTTCCTATCTGGGTGACCCTGGGCAAACCACTTAACCCCAATGATCTAGCCCTTATAGCTCTTCAGTCTTGGAACCAATACTTAGAATTGATTCTAAGACAGAATGTAAGTCAAATAATTTTAGCCTCCTACTTCTTTATATTTTGGTGGTGATTACAGCTCTGATGACATAAAATATAGGTAGGGTGTTGGGTGATGCAAACAGCAGGTAGCAGTGAACATTTGATGTACAATACTTTGGTCACTTGCTACTGAGTAGTCAGATGCTCTTCAGTTGTTTTCAGTTGTGCACAACTCTTCATGACCTCATTAAGGATTTCCTTGGCAGAGATGCTGGAATGGTTCTTCCATGTCCTTCTCCAGGATCCTCATTTGAGAGATGAGGAAACTGAGGCAAACAGTTGAAGGTGACTTGCCCAGGATCACACAACTAGTAAATGTCTTGAGGCCAGATTTGAATTCAGGAAGATGAGATTGCAGGAAGGCCCAACACTTGCTTCTCAGAGTAATCAGGTATTTAGAAGTATAGAAGTATTTTTAAAAGGCTCATCAACAGGTTGACCATCTAGCAATGAATTATTCAGCCATTCCAGTTTTCAAAGACAACCTACTCAGTTGTATCTGTGGATGGAATGCACGTCACTACAATTATGCATCTTTGGAATATGGAAATCTTACAATTTGGTAAAAGAGAATTCAGCCCAATTCAGTTCACCTACTACCTCCTAACAGAACCTCACTTAATTGTCCCAGCTATTATAGGTTCCCAAGAAGACTTTGTATTTCAAATGTATATATGCATATGTATAGAAATTTTTTTCAGTGCCTTTGTTTTGTATTTACATGTCTAAGTTGATTCTCCTCCAATAGAATATAAGCTCCTTGCAGGCAGGGACTATTTTTGTTTTCCCTTTGTGTTCAGTGTCAGAAAAATACCAGGCACTTAATATTTGGTGAGTGGATGAATAAATTAACTAATGGGCCCAATGTAGAATGTTATAGTGACCAGAGAAGATGGATCAAGTAAGAAGAGAGTGTATTCTCCCTTCTACCAGTCCAGTTCAGTAAGAGTCCAAGCACACAATAGACCTTCCCCACTTACCTCTTTCTCTTGTGCTGCCTTGAAGATCAACTCCGACCAACTTGTTCTGCATCCCAAAAAGGACAGACGGGTTTTTCTCTCTTTCTACCCAATCCCAGAATTACTGACTTCCCCCTTACTTTCCCCCAATCAAAATCCAGTCCATTCTCTATCCCTTCAATCATCCAAAACGAACTTTTATTTAGTATTAAGTATAGTCACAACACTTGGCACAGCTTTTAAGGAGCTACAAAGATGAGCAAGATATGATCCCTATCTATGAAATACATACTTTTAAGTAGCTCAAATCCTCCCTCTTCCCCATTTACCATAGACTAGAGTAATCTTTCCTTCCTCTTAACTTGGTTGTCACCTAATGGCTATACCAATCAGTGAGCAATTACCTTTTTTTTTTCCCGCCAATGTCTTGTCAGTCATCTTTCCAATATAGAAGAACTCAGAGGCCCCATACATCAAATAGGAAAAGTGTGAGAGAATTTGGTGGGGTCGGGTATACCAATCCCAATTGCAACCTCTACCAAAAAAAGGAAAAAACAAAAACAAAACACTGACTCTGCCCATATGCACTATTACCACTTTCCTTCTGAAAACAGCATTCACTGGGCTCTCACTATCCTCATGACCATGTTTCTGGAGCCGATTCTGAGGGAAGAGGGAACATTCATGCTTTCCTTCTTCTGCTCTAATTTCTACTGCTCTCTTGAAGACCTTAACATAAGAGATATTAGTTTACCTCTGGTGACAAGAGATTTAGTTGTAAGCACTCATGCTATCTGTGATTGACAATTGGTGGTATCCTTTACCCTAAAGATGTCTTCTTAATCTTTTTGCCCCTGTTCTGCTCTCCCTTTCCATCTGGCTGCTTCATTTTAGGTTTCAAGCCTCTCCTTGTGGGAGTCATACATGCCACAATATTAGTCTTTTTACTTTATGAACCACTGGTCATTGTAATCCTTTGTGAAAACTTCCTAGGCAAAATGACAAATGCTGGAGGAGGTAAGGGACAATAGAATGCACTAGTGCGCTGTTGATGGTGCTATGAACTAATCCAACTATTTTGGAAAACAATTGGATCTATGATCAAAAAGCTAACAAATTGTGCATATCCTTTGCTCCAGTAATGCCATCATAAGGTCTATGCCTCAAAGAAATTTTCTTTATAAAAGGAAAAGGACCTATTTGCACAGAAATATTTATAGCAGCTCTTTTTGTGGTAGCAAAGAATTGGAAATTAAGGGGATGCCCATCAACTGGGGAATGGCTAAACAAGTTTTGGAATATGAATATGATATAGTATTTTTATAAGAAATGAAAGGGATATGGTTTCAGAAAAGCCTGGTAAGACTTGTTTGAACTGATCAGAGATAAGTGAGCAGAACTAAGACAATTTTTACCGTAGTGGCAATATTATAAAGATAACTTCAGAAATTTAAATCATTTTGATCAACACAACGATCAACCACAATTCCAAAGGACTTATAATGAAATATGTTATCTGCCTCTAGAAAGAGAACTAATGGTCTCAAAGTACAGATTGAAATATAATTTCTTCTGTTTCTTCTTTTTTTTTAACATGGCTAATGTAGAAATTTGTTTTGAATGTCTATGCATATTTGTAATGGTTTTATTTCACTTGCCTTCGCAACAGGTGAGAAAGGATAAGAATTTAGAACTCAAAAGAAAACTGATTTTTTAAAATAGAAAACTTCCTAGTCCATGAGGAAAACTGTGATATTAATAACTATAACACTCCTTTTTCTTTATGCTCTCACATTTCCTTTGCTGTCATAACACATTGAGCCTGTTTGTTTTCTCTAAAGGATGATATTCTGATTCCCTAGAATCTCTATTTTCTCACCTTCCATCCATGAAAACCAATTCTTGATATTACTAGGAGAAGCCAATAAACCACTATCTATGAGAAGAGGTTAAGTAATTTTGTTCTTAAGAAGAGAGTGGATGGAGGAGTTACCTCCTCCATAACAGTCCATCAGCAGTAGGAACTATAGCAGTAGGTATGGGAAGGTTAAGAATAGGGAAAAAGAGGAAGAAAAGCACAAGTCTTCCTTATGCCCCCATGATATCCCAGTTAATTTGGAGAATATTTCCAGGACTCATCAGCCAAACCCCCCCTCCCTTCCTTTTATTTTGTTGCTTATGGTGATGGTGGCCACAGCACTATTAAAAAATCTCAGATTTATCCTCACCTACTTCTGCCATCATTTATAGAGCCACGACACAGCTATGAATAACCAAGGGATGGTAAGGCTAGTAATAGATTTATGATCCTGTAGACTACTAAAGAAAGGCTAAATTTCTGTACTGACCCAGTAAGTATCAATATGACAGTCATAAAATACTTTTCCTGACCTCCAGTCTTTCTCAAATATGCCTTTAAATAATAGCATCCTGAGGAGAATATTATCACATAAGAAGATGATAAAATCCCAAAGAAGGACTAGAAGGGCTCTATGAGCATTTTTATACTGAGTACAAAAGGGATATAAATGATATAAAATTCTTCAGCACTAGAGATGAATGGATGACTCATCCTTGGATTATCATCAAAAACCAAAGATGCTGAGCCCCACCCCACCCCTCCACTCCACTCAATGTAGCTCACTTCATACTTCAGAATTGGTGACAATGCCATTGATATTAATTAATATTTCCTGTTAATTTTTATCCTTCCTATAAACCCTACCCAAAACTCTAACCGTGGATACCTCACATGGTCACTTCCAGGTCTCTAGACTAGATTCTAACCCTGATTGGCTAGATTAAGATAGCCCTGAATGGGAGAATTATGAGCAATATACAGTAGCAATGACTTTGGTAATATGTAAGGAAAACCTGTTTCATACTAGAGCTGTCCAAAAATGGAATGGGCTGCTCCAAGAAGAAACGAGTTCCTGGTCATTAGGAGTCTTCAAAGAGAGGCCTCATGACCAATTTAATTCAATTCAATTCAACAAGCATTTATTAAGCATCTAATATGTGTTAGGCAAGGGGGTAGGCAAGGGGGTAGGATGCAAATACAAAATGATATTGTCACTGCCCTTAAGAAGTTTATATTCTATTGTAAGAAACAATATATACATAAATAGCAAAATGCAAATAAGTACAAAATGATTTCAGAAGGGCACTATCAAGAGGCAGAAGAAAGAAAGGTATGCATGACAGGTATAGGGGCTATGCAAAGCCATGGAGATGATGACAGGGATCATATTGTAGAGGGGATTCTAATATAGGTGTAGGCTAGGATAGATGGCCTCTGAGATATCTTCCAGCTCAGAAATTCTGTCTGGGAGCATACCCAATATATCTGGTTGAGTTTTTTCCCTTTCTCTGGGGGTGATAGAGAAGTCACAAGGCTAGAGGAACTTTCTAGACACCTTGGAGATAAATTTCCAAAATGGAATGGATGATGCAATATGAGGAGAAAATTAATTCCTAACATGTCAATTCAAGAGGTGAGTTACCATGTTTGAAGATTACTAAGAAAAAAGAAGCTGAAATGTTGTTAATTTTATTCCTCAAAGACTATGAGGAAAGTTGTATTCAGCCTAGAACTAGATAGGGAGGTTAGAGTTGAGGGCCAAGAGAGAAGTGAGGCTTCCTCTCATTTTACTTCTCTCTTCTTCTTACTATAGTAGCAATCTCTCTATTATCTAATACTGACAACAGGTCAGAGGTTATCCATCAATTATTACTACCCAAATGTTATGCCCAAATCCAAACTGTAAAGAGAGATATCGAATGAAACATTGAGGTGCATATTCCACCAATCCAGAAGGTGCCTCAGATTTATGAAGGGAAGCTATCTGGAGAGATTACTACAATAGGGGATTAGTGGCTACTCTAATGTAGCCTCCCATGTGGCCTCAGAGGGATGAGAGTTTAACTGTCATTCTGGAGAGACTGTTAACTGTGATGGATGAAGAGAGGACAGAGAAAAAGGACTAAGAGAACTTATTTCCTGAGAGAACTGAGTTTAACCCTTATCTTGCAAAGAAACATGAAGAGAATTCTTGAGAAGCTTCAGTTATTATCCTGAGATGTCTGAATGGTAGTTGTTTACACAGTTGAGAAGTGAGCAGCGGTAGTAATGTTTTAAGGTGGCTCTGATTGTAATCATGACCACAGTGTTATTAGAAATAAATAATCATTCACATTTTTGTTTTATTATTGGTTACATAATTGATATATGCCATAGTCAGAAAAATTATATGTTTATTTGAGCCAACGGGACTAAGCGGTTTGTTATAGGTAGAGAAAAATGAGAAAAAGTTTTGGGGTAAAGAGATTTCCTTCACTTAAATAATATTCAAAAGACTGAGGTAAGGAGCTCAGAACTAATTGATTTGAGAGATGTTATAATTATAGTAATTTACAAATATCCAAATATACCTTTCAATTTCCTTAGAATCTTCTCCCTAAATAGCATATCTACTTTGGGTCTTGTGCCTGACTTTGAAATTACCCTGTAGATCAAAGTCCTCTTAACAAAAAAGGCATACTAGAAAACTTAAAGTTAGAAAATATTTCCCAATTACAGCTGTGATTCCATTGTCACTTGTAAGATGATCACTACTAGATAACTAAAATAGAAGGCTCAGAATAAACAAAGGAGAGCTATGGGAAGAACTGAGGGAATGTTATGAATAATGGTGACTAGGTGTTAAATCAGGGGTGGAATATTTCTAAGTATCATAACTCAAGAGGCTCCAAGTGATGACCAGTCTTATTCAAAGGATCATGTCTCTTGGGACCATAGGAATAGCCAGAGATGAGGGAATAGTCTAGAGATGATTATTCTTTGTGCTTCTCTTTTTAACCCTTCAGTTTTTATCTAGATGAAAATAAATCAAATAAGTATCATTTACAGACTAGAAGAGGAAAATAATTTGCAAAACAGTCAAGATGGGGGGCGGGGGGGAACAGCTAGATGGCTCAGTGCATTGAGAGCCAGGCCTAGAGGCAGGATGTCCTGGGTTCAAATCTGGCCTCAGACACTTCTTAACTGTGTAACCCTGGGCAAGTCACTTAACCTCCATTGCCTAACCTTTCCTGCTCTTCTGCCTTGGAACCAAAACACAGTATTGATTCTAAAAAGGAAGGTAATGATTTTTTTTAATGGTCCAAATGCACCAAAAGAAGGAAAATGGATAACAAGATTGTCTTCCTATTTCCATTTACCTTGGTGGGAGTGGTTGGGTTTAGGTGTATGAGCCTCAACTTTTCCCTAATATCTCAGGGTTAAAACTATGAGAGACAGATGTTTGTATATAACCACCCCCCAAAATGCCTTATATTTATGGAGAGAAAGTCTCTGAGGAAAGGACTATAGAATCTCTTCTCCAAAATGTATTCACTATGTCCTCAGTGACTATCTCAAGAAACATCCTGGAAGATATTGCCTCTTTATCCCATTGTCCCTGAGTTAATACTCAGCTGATAACATCATTAACAGACAAGTCCAAAAAAAATCATAGGTATTTGAATGCTAAGATCCCCTAGACCTTGGACACAATTCTTCATATTACAGTCAAAATGAATGTTGTGCAATTTTTCTATCTACAATGATGCTATGGAATTCTGAGCATCTGATGAAATTGATCTCTATTTATAGGACATTGAAGAAAAGATTCTCAAAAACAGATCTGAAAAGAGCAAAGGAACCAAGAAATGAGTAGAGAGAAGAGGAGGGAGATAATAGTAGATGTATATAGTAATAATCCTAGTAGGAATACAACTGAGGTCAGGCTCTTAAAAGAAAGACTAAGGATAGCAGAAGGTAGAAGAGCTAAGACCACAGGGCAAGCAAATACCTTCACTTAGAACCAACATGAAAGAAGAATCAGCAGTATCAGAGTCCCTGTTAATGAGTGTCATCATTGCTCATCTGGGTCAGCAAGAACAAGGTAGCCTCCTTGTACAGCAAAGTAAAATGGAGACACCTGAGCAGGAGCGCACAAGGACTTTTTTTTTAATTTCCACAGGAGCAGAAGGTCCCATTTAGGTTGAGTCTGTGTGAATATAGTGAACACAAGGTCAATCCCATTCCCCACCTGTATACCTCAGAATGTCCAGGGAATTTGTGATTCCAGTTGTCCATTTGCACTAAATATGGCTCCTTGAGATGGGATAAATCTGAATGAATGGTTGGATTGTTGCAATTTGGCTGCTGTCATTCAGACTTGATAGAGAGTTTAGAGCTTCCATTCACTGCTGAACCCAAGAAACTTGAAGATCACGCCTTTTGAAAGAGGATTTGTCAAAATGGATTTGTACAATCACATAGCATAACTAAAATATCAACTACTTCAAAGAACAGGTCGAGTCTCCCCATGAATATCAGCAAGAGTCTAGGCCTGATAGTGGGCCATAAATCTTTCACTTAAGCATTGGGATGGCTAAGCATTTGGTTAGGCCCACAGATCAGCCACAGAACAGGGGGTGCAGCATTCAAAGTAACTGTAAAGACTATTAAGCTTAGAGGATGGTGACCTGCATCGGTAAAGGAATGCCAGTCTCTTGAAATATTTGCAGAACTGCAAAATGAAGAATCCTATGGTGACTAAAGAGATCAGTAGGGAGAAGGTTCACTATTCTGATAGAAAAGGTGAATCTGGCATTCCCATGCTGCAATGACTTTCAGTACAAAGAGTAAAAAAAAAAAATCCAAATTTAACAATCCTTATAATTTATTTTTCAACTTGTCTAGTACAATGATTTCCTTCTATTGTGGCAGTTAAATGTTCTTCTCCAGCAAAAAGAGTCTACTTAATGTTCTCTGAAGATTACTCTGACTTTCCTTTCTCTCTTCTTTAGCTAATTCTGATCCCCTACTAGAAATGCCTACTCTCTCCCCCTTCCACCAATCAAAATTCTATAAATTCTTCATTCTGCTAACAGCTCCTTATTAAGCTCCAAGCATTCAAAGTATTATTCTAGGCTTTCTAGGAGGATATAAGGATGGGTAAGACTGTTTCCCACCCTGAAGACACATGACATCTACATTCCCCACTTGATAAATGGGCAAGGGACATGAATAGGCAATTTTCTGATAAAGAAATCAAAACTATCAATAAGTACATGAAAAAATGTTCTAAATCCCTCCTGATTAGAGAAATGCAAATCAAAACAACTCTGAGGTATCACCTCACACCTAGAAGATTGGCTAACATGACAGCAAAGGAAAGTAATAAATGTTGGAAGGGTTGTGGCAAAATAGGGACATTAATGCATTGCTAGTAGAGTTGTGAATTGATCCAACCATTCTGGATGGCAATTTGGAACTATGCCCAAAGGGCTTTAAAAGACTGCCTGCCCTTTAATCTAGTTATAGCACTGCTGGGTTTGTACCCCAAAGAGATAATAAGGAAAACGACTTGTACAAAAATATTTATAGTCACATTCCTTATGGTGGCAAAAAATTGGAAAATGAGGGGATGCCCTTCGACTGGGGAATGGTTGAACAAATTGTGGTATCTGAGGTGATGGAATATTATTGTGCTCAAAGGAATAATGAACTGCTAATTCCATGTGAACTGGAATGACCTCCAGGAACTGATGCAGAGTGAGAGGAGCAGAACCAGGAGAACCTTATACACAGCAACTGATACATTGTGGCACAATCGAATGTGATAGACTTCTCTACTAGCAACAATGCAATGATCCAGGACAATTCTGAGGGACTTATGAGAAAGAACACTATTCACATTCAGAGGAAGAAATGTGGGAGCAGAAACACAGAAGAAAAACAACTGCTTGATCACATGAGTTGATGGGGCTATGATTGGGGATGTAGACTCTAAATGATCACTCTAATGTAAATATCAATAATATGGAAATAGGTCTTGATCAATGACACATTAAAACCCAGTGGAATTGCATGTTGGCTATGGGAGTGGGGTGGAAAGAGAGGAGGGAAAGAACATGAATCATGTAACCATGGAAAAAAGTTTAATCAACAAAATTAAATTTTAATTTTAATTAAATTAAAATTTTTAAAAAGACACATGGCATCTAGAGGTTAAAATTCTCCCTCTTTCCCTAACAACTACAACCATCTCTCCCCTCTTCTTGAGTCTGATAGCATCTTTTGGCTATACTGTTCACTTGACCATTAGTATTTTTTGGAAAGTGTCATACTCATCTTTCCATTGGGGAAGAATCCAGATATGTGAGATCTATTGTGTAGGAAGTGAGGACAAATTTGGTAGTAAAACTGAATGTGCTGATCTCAAGTGCAGCTGTCATTGCTTGAATACTATTTGCTTCCAAGGTTCAAGCATCTTAACCCTCTGAGACCTGTTTGTAGTCATTCAACTTCTGCCATTGACAAGTACTGATAGTGTCCTTTCCCCCTGAAACTATTTTCCATTGTTGTCCCTGTCCTGCTATGATACTTTGCCCTGAATATATTTCATTTTATACTTTAAGCCTCCCCTGTGGAGAGGTAAATAGGCTGTAATAATGACCATGGGCTTTATTTATTACCAGCCTTAATGGTTCTTAAAACTATCTCTTCCCTGATGATAACTTCCAGATTGATATGATTTTTTTTCTACCTGTCCCTTATGTGCTTGGTTGTTAACAGTTCCATGAGCCTCTAATAGTCTTTTCCTGGAAATAACATTCCAGTTCCCTCATACGTGAAGATGCATCCATGACCTCCAAGGTTTTCACATCACCAGGATTAGCAATCAAAGCATAGTCATAGTAATAAAGCCACCCTACCCCAGATGAATGTAAAAGGAACATTTTGGTCTAACACAAGCAACACTAGGATGAGGGCTATAGAAAATACCCTTCTCACACCAGTCCCTGAGCATTTTTAAAGACTGTAGGGGAAGGTCAGAGAAAATGAGATTGGGAGGAAGGAAAAGTATGAGTGTTCCTTATGCTCTCATAATTAGCTCTGGGAACAGAGTTCCTCTACACTGTTAAAGTGGTGATACTCATAGGGATCATCCTCCTGGACCACCTCCTTATTCCTTTTCTGTGACTTTTTACTTCAATGTTAACAGACAGCTTATCAAGCCTTATCATTTCTAACACTATTTAAAGAGCCAGGACATAAGAAGGAGCTACCAAAGAGCAGTTTGTGGAGGATAGCCATGTACTGATTAGGGAGGATTAAGTTTCTGAATAGGCTCTATAAGCATCAATAAAAAAAAAAAAGCATGGACCACTCTTCTGAGTGCCTGCTTCCCCTCCCCCCATCCACCAATGTCCTAGTAAATTACACCATCTTGGGGAGGCCATTACCACATAAAACACCATGAAAGGCTGAAAGGACATTATGAGTGCTTTTCTAGCCAGTCCCTCTCAATTCCAAAGACCTTTAGCATTTTATGTTAGTAGCTCATTGAACACAGACTTATTGTCCTAAATGACAGAGTCCTACCCATTTGAAACAGTACACTTAATATTCCTTACTCAGAAATTCCAAGGCTGGGGGATGTAGCAAGCAAAGACTCCTTGCTGCAAAATGATTGACAGGGAGCATGTGACACAGAATCACATGAGAGCCTGGGTCAAGATTCTAAGGCATAACAACAGTTTGGCAGAGCCAGCTAAGCTATATTTATTCATTATTGTTAAATGTATATTAAATTATGAGTTAAGTATAGTAAATTTACTTAGGGAAAATTCAGTTGAGCCAACATTTTAAAGCTTCTCTGAGCTGCCAGGAGCTCAAGGGGAAGGCCTAACAGAATTCTGTGGGCTTAGCTTGCCTAGGGGAGCCATTTTGACTGCACCATGTGCTCCCAGTGGCCATCTTGGGGTGGCCATCTTGGAGCAGCCATTTTGAAAAAAATTTTTTGTAATTTTGTAACTACTTGTATATTGTATGTATATTAGACATTGTTACATCACCTAGCCTCTACTTAATTCTTCTTTAATGGTTGATGTAAAGATGTCATCAGACATGTCAGGTACAATTTTACTGTTAATGTGGGAGTACATGTTATACATCCCTTATGGTATATTTGTGATTTCGCTACCATATGTCACCTTATATTGGAATCTGATTGCATGAAACCTGTTATTGAAGTTAAGTTGATTAATGTATTTGCTTATTTTCCCCTAACTGTGATTTGTGGTTTTGTCTTGTATAAGTCTCATGCTCCTGTGTTTGTTTTTGGGAAATGCCTAAAGGTACTGATTGCATGGTTCAAGAAGGATTCTCCATATGAGATACTAACTTGATAATATGGAACATTTTATAAACAACTTAAATATAAACCTGGGGTATGGAAACAATGCTGATAATAATAATAACAGCAATGATATCAATAATATTAAACCATTAAACAGACTAGAGCAAGAAGAGGCAACTGGAAAAATCAATCTATGTCCCCTTAGAGATCTACCAGTAGTAACCAAGAATGAAGTGCACAAAGTAAGAACATATGAGATTTTCCCCAGAGGACCTCGATTCTACAAAGAGAAGAACCCCAAATTTTAGCAATGAACCTAATAAAGTAATTAAGGAAATGCAAAGGGCAATAGAACTTTATGACCCAGATTTCAATGATTTTGTACTCCTTATGAAAGAGGTACTTACAAAGAGAGAGAGAGGAATAAGTTCATTGAGGAGACTAGATCAGGCTCTCTTTTGCAATCATGGCCAGAAAATTCTAAGCTTGATACAGCTGATGATGGGGTATATGAAGAACTTATTGAAGCTAGGGATGCCATATTAAGGTCATGGGGCAATATACAAAAAGGCCTAATGCATGGTCTAAGTTTGAGGCCATTAAGCAAAAAGTATCAGAAGCACCTGCGGTTTTCCTAGAGAGGATAACTAAGGTAGCTGAAACTCTCCTGGGAATGGATGCACTCGATGAAGGCACCATCGCCCACATTAAGCGTATTTTTGTAAAGAGTGCTGTATCAAAGGAGTCTTTGCTTACTACAGGGACCAACCATCTGACAAGGTTGTATTTTGAGCCTATTATCCCTGTGATAAACTTTCCTAAAACCATAACCCTGAGTGCCTTGCATGGTCACTTCCTATATCACCAGAGCAAATACCAACCCCAGTTATTGGGCCTTGGTAGTTCCAGTCAACCGGACTAGGAGCAATGTTTAAACTTAGCAAAGTGGCAAGATCTTTGGCAGTATGTAAGGAAAAACTTCCTAAAAGTAGAGCTGTCCAAAAGTAGAAGGGGCTGCCTCAGGAATTAATAAGCCCTTCATCATTGGAAGTCTTCAAGCAGAGGCTTAATGATTACCTGTTGAGTACGTTGTAAGGGGGATGCCTGTTTAAGCATGGATTTGCCTTCCAACTTGACATTCTATGATTCAAAAATGTTCTGTCATAAGGGCAACAGCATCCCCAACATAACTGGATGAGTTTTCTCCAGAGATGACAAGGGATTGGTTGGAGTGGCCCAGCCAAGAGAGGCCAGGAGATCTTTCTAAATTCCTTGGGGATAAATTTCTAGATTAGGAAATTAAAGCAGAGGATGGAAGATGGCAGGTTTGGAAGCCCTTCCCCCAATAATTCCTGACATTTTGAATCTGGAGGCATTTCACCAAAGATGAATATTCTTAGGAAGAATGATGAAGTTTATCATTCATTCCATTTCTCAGGAACCATAAGAAAGGCAAGCCCGTGGAAACACCAGGATCAAGAAACAGGAGAAAAGTGTGTGGCTTTCCTTTATTACTCATTTTATTCTCCTTTTCTTCTTACTATCCTAGGAGTCTTCCCTCTATTTAATATTATGAATCAGTGAGTCAGATTTTTTCTAATATGTCAGGGTACAAACTATGAGATCTTTGGGATTGCATAAGAGGTTGGGGTTTATATGCAACCAATTCAGAAGATGCCTCAAATTTATGAGGTTAAGATATCTGTGAAAAATGTATCATAAAATTTCTTCTTTAAAATGTGTTTGCTTGGTGACTGACCCAGTTGCTATTCTGGTAGATCACTGTAAGAATGGAAAATAAGTTGAAAACAGAAACTTCAAGGCACTCTGAGGAAAGACCAAGGACTAAGAATCCTGATGGCATGATCTCAGTAGAGCGAGACACTGGCTGCTCCTATAGGATTATTTCCCATGCTGATTGTTCTTGCTTAACTGAAGGCTTTAGCTGCCACATTATTAGTGAAAAACTGCTTAGAAAATAAGACAGAAAAGTGAGAGACAGGTGGTTAAAATTAAGATAAGAATCAATACCAACAAGGTCAGTATGAGCAAAAGGAGAGCCAGAGTCCTCTATGGGCCATGTACCAGAAAGAGTTGATTCATGCAGTCATACATCCCAGAGGAATTAATATACCCCCATGATTCTTCGTAATTAAAAAGATTGGCTCAATTAAAGGAATGCTAATTTTGCCAATAGTCACTTCGGCTTCCACAAAAAACACTCTGATACCCCAAAACCATTGTGCCAAAATTCTTTATTCACATCATTTGTTCCTCTTGTGAAAAGAAGGTAAAATTGTTGCCTGTTAAGTAAAATAACCACAGTAAAAACTGATAGGTGAGAGCACCAAAATAATCATTTCCACCACTGGAGTTGGGAAGAAAACTGAAGAGAATAGAGGGCAGTTGATATGAATGAGAAGGAGCTGATCTAATGTTCCAGTAGCATGATGGAATCTTCCAAGTTTCCTCCCTTGGTTCTGATTGCTCTAGAAAGTGGAGATGAAAAGCATGAGTCTCCATCAGAGACTTAATCAAATTCTAAGTCTCAGGGGAAGCATACAGTCAGGGTGTCCTAGAAAGTCTGACATGGAATTTATCTACAGTCTTCACTAATTCTAGATTCTTAGAGGCTGACTGGATCTTTACTCCTATGAAAAGAAAATTAATTTCACATAATGGAAGATTAACAAATAATGGGATTCCCAAGTTAAAGAGATTAAATTCCTGGGAAGTCAAGCATACCAATACTGGATTAGATAGGGGCCAGAAAATGTGGGCCAAAGATGGCTATGATTTCATTGTTGATCACTTATATCATTGAAAGTGAAGGACTCAGATTAGATGAGAGCACCTACAGGAAGAATTAAGAGAGTGCTAAGAATATAGCAAACAGGGATCTTAGTGTTCAAGTATATGAAATGTTACTGAGTCGTATAATTTTGTAAACTTCAATTGCACATATATTCCTTCCCCAAAGATTTTGGCTTCCAGGACAATAGGTTGACAAAGGGCATAACCCAAGCTTGGTCACTCCATGTGCTTTCCCTCTCACATATTTATATTTTTATTAAGATTAAATAAATATCAAGTTTAGACTAGAAGAGGAAACTTCTAGTTTTAGAAGCTGAACATAAAGGGAGGAGTATAATAAATGTAAAAGGGCTGTCCCACCCCATTTTACATTGTCCTAAATTGATTATGAACCTAGTGGGTCTCAGATATCTTTTTATCTTCCTGTTGATGAATACTCACTTAACTGGAAACATGCAATTAGACAAAAGAACTATTTTGGATGATTCCCTAGATGTTTGGGATGGTTTTCCAAATCACAAAGTGAATGCAGCTCTGTTTCAAATAAGGCTATGGAATATTCTGGGCATGAACCTTACATCTCAAGTATTTATAGTATCTCTAATCATAGGACCAGAAATACTGGAGATCTCACCCTTAACAACAGAAATACACACACACACACACACACACACACCACCACCACCACCACCACCACCACCACCACCATCACCACCACCAACAATAACAACAGAAAAGCCAAGAAGTGAGCAGAAGAGGTGAGTAGAGAGGAGGAGGAAGGGAGTGGGAACTGGAACCAACATTTCTGGAAGATGATAGGAATCAAATCATACGTAGTAATGTTACAGCCCAGATCATAGAAGCATTAGACCAGGCTATAGCATTCCTGAAAAGGAAGCATTCAGGAGAGCTGAAGGCAGAGGAGCTACAACAGTATGAGGCATGCAGAGTCTTCGGTATCTCTTCTTGGCTTATGGGGTAAGCATAAAGCAGGAACAATTCCTCTCACAAATCTGCTTATGGGAGTCATTATTAAAGAATATTTTTACTGCTTTTCTGGATCAGTAAGAACACAGTGGTCTCCCTATTGAACGAAAAACAAAATGGAAATATTTGAGCAAGAGAACATGAGAGCATTTTTTTTTAAGAACAGAAAACCTTGTTAAGGTTGAATCTATATGAACAGAGTGAATGTAGGGCCCATGCCATTCCATGCCTTGATACTTCTCAAGAAGCTGGGTAAATATCAATGAGTGTTTGGGTTGATGCCATTTGGGTACCTTTATTCAGACTAGATAAAGATAGAACCTTAATTCAATGCTGATCAGTCTTTATAGGAAATTTAAGGAGCACTCTAGCTCACTCATTTCAGAGCAGTTACTAAAACAGAGTTGTACAATTATGAAATCTAGTTCAGAAATGTCCAATACTGCAAAAAAGTTTTTTTTCTCCTTTTAAAATCAGCACAAATTCAGGCCTGGTGGTAGACCATATGCCATTCATTCAAGCAACCAGCTTAGGATGGCTCATCACCAACTTAGCTGAAGAGTAATTCATTTTTCCTTCATAGACTCTCAAAGACAGTTTAATAACTTTGTAGGGGTGTTATGAACTGATTTGGTGGAAGAAAGAGTCCACACTGAGAAAATTACAGGTCCTTGAGATACTAGTTTACTTAAGGAACATCAACAGGTAGACAAAATGAAGAATCAATCCTACAGTGACCTGAAAAATCAAGAAAGAAAATAGACCAGGTGGCCAGAAGAGAGTGGGACCTCTTATTCTGAGAAAAAGCATGAGTTCGGGGCAATTCTTTGCTCCACTGGTTCCCTTACTACCAAGAGTAAGAAGGCCATATGCCTAAGCTTGGATTTTAACACTCCACAATCTAATTCCCAACTTGTCCATCATACAAATGCTCTGTTCCCTGAGAAGTCTTCCGTTTTCCTGACTCTCTGCTTTGGCTTATTCTAATACACTCACCAGGAGATTTCTCCCCATCAATCGAGATTCTATCCATCTTTCATTCAACAAACCTAATTAAGCACCAAACATTCAAAGTATTAAGCTAAGCTGTCTAGGAGACAACAAAGAAGAGTAAAGTATGTGGTCACCCTCAAGACTCATAACTTCTCCCTGACTGTCTCTTAATTCTGATGGCACTATTTGTCCATGGCCCTCCCTTGGCAATTATCCTTTATTTCCCTGGTATTGTTGGTTAACTTTCCATGGGCACAGAATTACAGGATCTCAGAAATGACCCAAGAGGTCATTCAGTTTAACCTATACCTGAACAGAAAATTCCTCTAAAACACTAGAGATAAGTCCAAATGTCTTCTTGGAAAACATTGCAGAAGGAGCATACACTTGACCAACTTCCTCCCCAGGCAGCCCATTCCACTTTTGGACAACTCTAATTGTCAAGAAGCTTTTTGACATTGAACCCAAAGCTGCCTCTCTGCATCTTTACCCCATCATTGCATCTACTTCTACCTTGAGGTAGATGGAGAACAAATTTAATCCCTCTTCTATAAGAAAACCCTTCAGATACTTAAAGAGACAATGATCATATGTCTTCTCTCCACTAGCATAAACATCCCTGTTTGATCCCCATATACATACAACATTGGTCACCCCGGTCTCTCTCCAGCCCAGTTGCCTCTGCTTATCCTTCCCATGTATACTGGAAGCTCTTGGAAGTTAGTTATCAGGCACTATTAGGTCTTTATGTATGCATCCCCTACAATACTCTCATAGAGTATCCTACATTTCACTCAAAGAACCACTGATGAAATTATTGCTTCTAGCTGTGTTGGGACAAGAGCCAAGATTGTATAGCAGACAACTCTGAGTCAATTGAATTCAGCAAAGATTTATTTCCATTCCTATCCTCCAGTTTCTTCCATTTCCCTGCCCTTCCCAATACCCTGTTGTCCCAACTCCTCTCGAGATTCTTAGAGACTTCATCCTGGTCCCTAACTATTCAAGGCACCAATACCCTGTTGACTACCTGGGCTTGCCCTTCCTAAGTCATCCTCCGTGCTCTGCCACACAACCAATTCTGCTAATCTACCATCATGTACCAGGAAGTAAAAGGAAAGAAACAAATTTGAATAATATCATAGGGATATAATAAAAGTGATGCTAAGAGTGCAAATTCCAAGATCCTTAGCAGACCAAGGGAAGTAGAAGGAAATATAGGCACAGGAAGACATTTGAGCATATGCCTAATGCTGATCCCAAATCGGTAAGGAGCTTTTATGAGAGAACTCATTCAAGTCCAGCTGTCATTAGGATTCAATTTCTTTGACTAGAAAGGTTTTGCCCCTGTGAGGCAGAGCAGTGTGCAAGGGGAAAGAACAGAAATGTGTGCAGGAAACCCGAGTTTGAATACCAGCTCCTCAATCCTTAAAAGGTTGTAAAATCATGAGAAAATCACTTGACATGATGAGACTCTAAGAACCAGGCTCGGCTTTTAAATGGAGAATTCTAATGTGTGTGCTACTTGTCTTCATAGGGTTGTTGTGAGGAAAGGACTTTGTAAACCTTAAAGAGCTATAGAAATGGGAGTTAATTTGCAAGAGGGGTAGAACCAACTTGGTTTAGTGGGAAAAGAATTGGAATTTCAGTCAGAAGGCTTGTATGCCAATTCCAACTCTGTTGTTTTCTCTGCATGCCTTGGGAAAAGTCAATTTCTCTGAGCCTCAATCGCCTCATCTGTAAAATGGAAGTATAACACATGCAATACCTACCTACCTCACAGTGTGGTAGTGAGGGTTGAACAAGGTATTTTATATACATTTATGTATGTATATTTGATTGTACAAAAAGGCTTTCTCAATTTCAGCTAATATTACTCATTCTAATTACCATCACAGAGTTGTCATAAGCCAAGTCTTCTTTTAAGTGAGAAAATGTCTGTAACAACCTAGGAGAATAAGTGTGAGTTCACGAGGATGTGTATGCCTCTGCATTTATACCTCAGGGAGAGAGGGGGAAAGAGAAGCAGAGTCCAAAGGGGGAAAATCTGCTCTCAGGCCATTGACTCTGTGAAAATTGCTCTCCTCGGGAGAGAAGAGAGACCTAGCAATGCATTTGAGAGCCCTGTCTCCCAACAGACAGGAATCTCTGCACACCCAAGCTAAGGATGTGATACAAATGAGAGGACAGATGAGTGGCAGAGTAGGAAGCTGGAGTGACATCAATAATACTGCTCTTGACTTACAGTGACTGAATTGAGGAAAAAATCCTACATTGTAAGAATCTAATGAAGTTATTTGGAGTGAGGAAAGGAGAAGAGAGTGGAGAAGAAGGGAGGGCAGGGACTGTCTTGTTTTTGTCTTTGTATCTACAGCACCTAGCACAGTGCCTGGCACATAGTAGGCACTTAATAAGTGCTTATTGATTGATTGAGAGGACAGACAGACAAGAGGGAATGATCCCCTTGCCTAGAGATAGGAAGGTATGTCAATATTTGACATGAGGGAATGATGGTGTCCATGGGAAGTCTGAGACCCTGACTGAATTATGAATGAGGAGGAAGAAAAGCTTCTTTTCTTTCCATTCCTATGCACCTGGCATTGAATGCAGTTTAAGAACCAGGGGATGATTTTTTATGGGAGAAGTTACTTTGAGTGTTTTAATTAAGAGAAGTCTATTGGGCAGTGATACATAATTAAAACCACCAGTATTCAAAAATGCATTCTCCAACATTATGAAGGGTCCCCAAATTTCTCTTGGCTGAGGGATGTGGGGTACAGGTCATCCTGGAGACTGACAAGTGTTTAGAACATCTTAGTCCCGCAGAGCAGAACTTGTATTTGGATATGTGCTGAAATTACCCCCGCTCCAAATCCTTACTCAAAAATCTACAGCCCCAGAATCAGGAAATGGAGAACCTTGCCTAGTGCAGAAAAGATAAAAGAGAATATATGTTGTTCTAGAATATCAGGGTCAGACTCAGAATAAATCTTAACATTAATTAGCATTAAAGAGCTGTTTAAGACCAGCAATTCATCACAGACAAGGACAATATAAGATTTCTTGCTCAAGTCTTACACTGAAGATAGTGGGATCCCATTTCCACTAAATAGTGCTGAGAGCTTAAGTCAATTCTTACTCTCGTCCTGCACCGGACTGGGGCCTCTATATTCCAAAGTCCCCCTTTGAACCCAAGAGAAACAGTGGGAAGAGTGGAGAAAGGAAGAAGAGTCACCAGCCCCAGCTGGAGTCAAGCAGTAGAGAAAGAGTTCAAGGAGCCTTCCCCCCTCCCAATTAAGGCTCTGCTCTCCCCTAGCTGCAGAGAATCTCTCTTACCATCTCTCCACTAACTAAAAAGCATTTGAGCCATCACTGATCCCTAACTCATGGAGACATTGCCTTTTAACGGTGGGATCTGTACCCCTCTCACAGCATTGAGACATCAGCTTAGAACACCAAAGCCAGAGTCCAGATGTAGGCGATAGGGTAACTGACCTCTGTCTAGCACAGGCTCAGTCCAGGATTATGGGTCTCATAAACTTGGGGGAGGGGAGATTTCGGATTTCCCCAAATTTTCTCCTGCCCATCTATACATCTTACAGATATTTGGAAATGCAAACACATTTTGCATGGAATGTTATCTTTCCTCCATGCAATGATGAGATAAGGAATTAAAAAGTAGAAACTGTAATTAGTGCAGTTAATGGGACAAATTCTCTTCCCTAATAACCACTTTTTTTTTTGAATGGCCTTCTACAGGGAAGCAAGGGGAGATGAAGAAAGAAAAGGAGAACAGAGGGTGGCCCATCATTTCTGAAGAAGAGCAGTAAGAACATAAGGAGCCGGAGTTCCCCACTGGAGTGAGATGGGTACACATCACTTCCAGGCTGCATAAGGCCAGGTTACAGGTCAAGGCAGAGTCCTGCTGTGAAGGGATTAGACTTAAGCATCACAGCGCAATCAACTAATGTACTTGGCAGTAGAAGGGAAGGAGACCATCTAGTCATTCCCATAACAGAGGAAGAGAAATCTAGGCTTTTTTCTATTTCTATTTCCCATTGAAGCTATAAATTCATAGAATATTAGAGCTAAAAGTGACCTTAAAGATCACTTAGTACAACTCCCACATTTTACAAATGAGGAAACAAGAGAGGTAAAAGGGACTTGCCAGGATCACACAGCTAATTAGTGGCAGAACTAGAACAAGATCCCTTGCTTTGGGCCCCATCCAAGGCTCATCCGCATGAAATTCTTTGACGGGGTATTCCCTTCTCAATTATTTTACTTAAAGAAATGTATGGCTGGAAGAAACTTTACCGATCATCTAGCCCAATCCCTTCATTTTAGAGATGAAGAAACTGAAGGGCAGAGACAGCAGGTGACTTGCCCAGGGTCACACAGGTAGTAACTAACAGAGCCAGGCTTCAAACCCACACCCTCCAATTTCAAACCCCAGTGCTCCCACCACTGTTATCTCCACTGTTCAATCACACAAAGAAATCAAATATTTTCAACTCATTCACTCCCTCCCTGGTTTCTTTTTTGAGTAGAAACTGATAGGAGAGGGGAAGAATGGCAAGAAGGAGTGATAAGCAGAGAAGGGGAGGTGAGGGTAGTCTTAAGTCTGGAATTAAAGAGAAAAAAAGAATCCACTAGATTTCCTAACCCTATTGCCCACTCCCAATTGGGACAGTCCCCCCCCAAGAGGTGATTAAGGGGAGTGCCTCAAAGGCATTCTGTCCCCCAGGACAGTGTAGGAGAGCATAGAGTCCTCCTTGGGATTTCTATGACCACTGAAGAGATCCTTAAACACTTGGACAGTGCAAGCCTCGAATCATGCACACATTTAAGAGAGACTACTTTGGATCCCTGTGGACAATTGGTCAGCAACCATTTGGGGAGTCAAGAGTCTAGGCCTGTCCCTTGAACTGTCAGCCATGGCAGCCACATCTCAAGGAGAATGCCTGAGCTCACTACATGAGCAAACAGTCATTTTCTCACTACATGTCTTATTCTGAGAGGCAGCTAAGAAAACTCATGGCTAGAAATGGGCTCAACATGGAAATATTTGACTTTTCTTTGACTTTACTCTTTCATGGTGTGCTGCCAGCAGGAAAGCCAAGCCACGACCCAGTGACCAGGAGAACAAGCAGGGAAATCAGGCTTGGAAAGTCTGAACCATTCTCAGCAGGTGTGACAGCAAAAGAGAGGGAGACCAGACCCTCCTTTGTCCTTTCCAGACAGAGGAGCCTGGCTCACGTCTGACTTGGGTCTGGCCTTTGCTGGAAAGGGAAACCTTTCATGAGCTTTCTAGCTTTCTTGTGGGAAACCCTTTGGAGCTTTTTTCAGAATTTGTCTATTGCCTGCTAAGATACTCCTTTCCCTGTCTTGGTCCATCTCTCTAAAATTCCTGAGGTTTTGAGGCTGTCTGTTTCCAAAGGTGGACAGTGTAGTCCCCAGGATGGACGTCTGTTCTACTACAATGTGGATACAGGACTTGGGGTGCAAAGGCTGCATGAAAACAAGTCAGAGCTTCACAGCACCAGCTCTAAGGCTTCCCCTGTGACCTAAGCTCTCTGCTCCAATAGGCTACATCAGTCCCTAGCAATAAGGGGGCCATGTTCCCCCATGTTCTCTTCATTCTTCCTCTATCAAAAAACCTGCTTTCTGGGAAAGGATTATCATGCCAGTCAATTATATTTCTATGTGTAGTTAAATCTATGACATATTGTCCCAGGGAAAATATTTTAAGACTTTTCACTTATTGGGAAATGAAAGAAGTCTACTGTTTAAGAACTTTCCAAAGCAAGTGGAAAATTATTGGAGGTGGCGGGACATGATGGGTCTGAAGAAGTCTTCCCATTGTCCTTGAAATCCTACCACTCAATAGAGCATAAGATCCTGGAGAGCAGGTACTGAGTTGTTGTTGTTGTTGTTTTTTTAAATCCTTAGCACCTAACACAGTGTCTTACTTAATAAATGTTTGTTGAGCTGAAATGAATTGAATATCATTTAATATTGTAGATCTATTGCACCTATTAAAATGCATTATTTGAGAATTACCCACCTACCATTTATTCAATTATAGAGAAATTTCTGAATCCACCAATAGGTCCAATTCTTATGACTGAAGGGTGAGGAGAAAGGAAGCAAACTTTCTTTCACTGAGAAAATTGACTACTTTTAAAGGGATTTTCTTAATATCTCCCTCAGTCTAACTTAAGAGGGGAGAGAGCAGGGTTTCTCAGTAGATCAGAGAACTGGCAGGTTCAGTGAGCAGTGAGCCAGAGATGAAAATTCTGTTACAAAAGAGACCAGGTCACTGAGGAGGGGAAGTGGGAATGACTTTCTGGCAGGAAGGTGGTAAAATGGGAGTTGGTCAGTGAGCAGATAAAGGAAGCAGCTACTTTATTTTCCCAAATTTTGACACAAGATTTGGCAAATATCGAGTTTAAGGAGACCTGTTTAATACACTTTGTGGATGATTTGCTCTTGGCCTCACCAAATGCCGTAACATGCCAAGAAGATAACAAACATCTCCTGTTGGAATTATATGAGAGGACAAAAGATTTCAAAGGCAAAGTTCAGTGGTGTTTCCCAAAAGTAGAGTATTTAGGATGTTTTAACTGATGGTGCCCACTTCATTTCCCCTAAGCGTGTTGAAGATATCAAAAAAAAAATGAGTGCCCCATCCACTAAGAGACAGTTGAAAGCAATTTAAGGAACAAAAGAATTTTGCAGGCAATGGATTCCTTGCTATGGGAAAATCACCAAACCCCTTATAGCATTGACAAAAGATGTAGTCACTGAACCAGTTAGGTTGGAGGTAGAACACCTAGCAGCGCTTACTAAATTAAAACAGGCTATGTTGTCTGCCCCTGCTATAGGCATCCCAGATTACAACAAACCATTCACTCTACATGTACATGAATGGACAGGGTGTTTGTTAACCCAAGCTTTAAGACCTGTTCAATGTCCAATTGCATATTATTCAACTCAACTAGACCCAGTAGCTTCAGGAGCACCACCATATCTTGGAGGCATAGGGATGCCCACTGTATACTCATAAAGTTGAAGCATTGTTGCTAAGGCATAGAACACATGCATTCTCTGACCAAAGACTTACAAGATATGAAATAACTTTATTAGGCAATGAATACATCCATTTAAAACACTGCACAACACTCAACCCTGCCACCTTGCTTCCAGATTTATCAATCACAAGAGAACCATTGAATAGTTGAGAGTCATTAGTGTCCATGGCAGAAAAACCTCGAGATAATCTCTTGGATACTCCTTTGGAAAATTCAGATCTAGTTTTGTTTATGAATGGTTCTTTCCTTATGAGAGATGGTATATATTCCACTGAAGCAGCTATCGTCACAGCATTTGCCACTCTGTGGGCAGCTTCACTGCCATCAAATATAATTGCTCAAGGTGCAGAATTAATAGCTTGAAACCTGCCTGTGTAATCACAAAAGACAAGAAAGCAACAATCTATACTGACTCAAGATATGACTTTGGAATGTCACACTGTTATGCTTTGGCTTCAAAGGGGATTTTTAACATCAGCTGGCAAAAGTATCGCAAATGCTAAAATCATCAATAAGGTTCTTTCTGCTCCCCAGCTACCTGAAACCCTGACTGTTGTACATTGCTCTGCCCATACAGGTGGAACCGACCCTGTCTCTAGAGGAAACCAATGGGCAGATGTTGCCACAAAACTCACTGCTTTAGAAAGACCCGAATTAATCTTCAACTTGGCAACTATCAATGACTCAGATTTATCCCTTTCCTATAATGAAAAAGAAATTTAAAAATGGAAACAAAACTTCAAGGCAAAACAGATTAATGGAGTATGGGTGGCATCTGAAGGAAAATCCCTACTCGCTAGAAGTTTTTATCATCCAATCTGTCAATCCATCCATAAAAACAGTCATTTTGGAACCCAAGGCATTGTAGATTCTGTGAAAAAAGTATGGATAGCCCCTGGCATAACATCACTTTTAAAGCAGGTGCAGCCTGTCCCACCTGCCAAGCATATAACCAGTATGTCTTTCATGGAAAAGCTTTTGGTGGACATCCTTTGGTTTACACACCTTTTGAACATCTGCAAATAGATTTCATTACAATGCCAAAGTCTAGACATTACAAATTTTGCTTAGCCATAGTAGACCAGCTAACCAGATGACTGGAAGCATTTCCAACCACTAGAACTACAGAAGCATTTGCTGCCAAAGTGCTTTTAAGAGAAATCATACCTCATTTTGGCCTGCCAGCACAGATTGATTCAAACAGGGAAACTCATTTTACTCATTTGGTTTTATCACAAATTTACTCATGTTTAGGGATTACTCCAAAGTTTCATGTACCATACCATCCCCAGAGCTCAGGGCAACTTGAAAGAATGAACAGAGAACTTAAAACCATGATTGGAAAATTATGCACTGAGACTCATTTGAAATGGCCTGAAGCTCTCCCTCTAGCGCTATTCTACCTTTGAAGCAGGCCCAGGGGAGATCTACACATCTCACCATTTGAGATGCTGTTTGGTCATCCACCAATGCATGCTAAACCATTTAACCCAATGTATACATCATTGTTAAGAGGAGATACTTCTATTGCCTCATATATATATATATATATATATATATATAAGATCTGCAAATCAAAATATAAGAACTTCAGGAATCCAGAGCTGTGGTGTAAGCTGGACCAATAGACTTTTGTCTTCATGATTTAAATTCAGTAGACACAGTATATGTGAAGAACTTCTAGCACACAGGAGCAACTCAGCCAGCCTGGGAAGATCCATTCAGCAATAAAAATTAAAGAAAAGACATGGTGGATCCATTGCTCTCATATGAAAATGATTGACTGCATGCATCAAGGATAAGACTACAGAGACAACTGGACACTATTCTGAATGACATTAAACTCCTGAACATATTTTTTCAATAGAATGTTTGATTTTTCTTGAAGGTTTGATTTTGAAATAGAATGAGCAATAGCAGTAAATAAGTGTATAATTTATATTATACTATAGAATTTCTGTTTCAAATATTGTATTTATATAATATTCTTGTATTTTTGTACATAATTGTAAACTTTTTAATGTGGTATTTGTTGAATTTGGATTAATATCTTCAGGTTCTTATTTCTGTGGAATATAGTCAGAATTGTGTTATTTGCAATTGTATTTGCATTTGTAGCTGTAATTATTTATAATCGTTTGTAATTTGAGACTTGTATGTTGTAAAAACTAAGATTGGTTTTGCTTTCTTTCTCTCTTTACTTCTCTCTGTTTCTCATATTAGTATAGTTTTCTATTAGAAAGAATTAGTAGTATGGGCAACTTTGACTAGGGAATATAAGATAGTTATATTTGAAAGATCCATTGGGGAGACTAGTCTCTCAAAGGACCTCTGGGGTTATGTTAAAGGGATTTTCTTAATCTCTCCCTATCTAACTTAAGAGGGGAGAGAGCAGGGTTTCTCAGTAGATGAGAGAATTGACAGGTTCAGTGAGCAGTGAGTGAGCCAGAGCTGAAGATTCCAATACAAAAGAGACCAGGACACTGAGAAGAGGAAGTAGGAATGGCTTTCTGGAAGGAAGGTGGTAAAATGGGAGTTGGTCAGTGAGCAGATAAAGGAAGCAACTGCTGAGGGAAGGGGGCTTTTTGCTTCTAGGATCTCTACAGAGCAGGAGGCTGGGCTCTCAGGAAAAAGGCTGCTGGAAATTGGCTTGTGACAGACAGTTAGCTGTCTATTGTTTTAGGGAGTTAGAGAATATTTACAGATAGAGTAGATTAGACCTGGTGTGCCAGGCAGAAGAACCTGTCCTGAGAAGACAGATGTAGTATTAGGAAATTTTAGGTAGTTATTAGGAATTATTTATTAGTGAGACTTCATTTATATATAGGGTATAAGATGAATAATCTCTCTTTTTCCCTTTTCTATCTTTCTATCTGCACTTCTTCCTGAAGTTTTTATTAAACTGCTCTCCTCGCTTTGTCAAATTCCTACATTTAACCCTTACACTACAATCCCCAAACATTGCTGCCATGACCATCATTTCAGGGAGTTTCTACCTCATTTCAAAGAGCTCCTATGATACTAAGCTCTCCGCTCCAATATGTTACATCAGTCCCTAGTGATGAGGGGGCCATGTTCCCCCACCTTCTCTTCATTCTTCCTCTACCAAAAAACCTGCTTTCTGGGAAAGGAGTATCATGCCAGTCAATTATACTGACAGTTCCAATATTATATAAAATTAGAATGAGAAGCTGAGATTCAGAAGTTCTGCCTTCCACCAATCCCCAACTCAAAACTTATCTTTATAGCTCACACCATGCCAAATGGTGGTGTCAGCTAATAATTGTTTGTTTGGGTGCAAACCCTGGAGGAAAATAAAGACATATTTTGGTTTTTATAAAATTTTTACCTGACAACCTACTAACTAGAATCAAGGTAGAGGGTGAATCATTGGTGTCACTAATTACTATATAATGTGCTATGTCCAATTATGGTCTGCCATGGAGAATCGAGTGTGATATATTATACTGAAGGTATTACTAGCCTAGGCTATGGGAGAGCTACTTCTCCAAGCTAAAAGAAGAAGATGTCCCAACAAAATAAGATGACGATCAAAGATGATGGGACCCAGACATGACATGAGAATTGGGAATCTCATAGAAATATCAGAGGAATCCTCAATATCATATTTTCATACTCATCTACCCCTACATAAGATATATATTCAAAATATTTTATCCTGCATTGAAAGTCCTTCAAAGTTTTGCCCTGCCTTTCCAATTAGACTGCTCACTATTTCATACATGAATTTTCTGCTTCATCCAAACTTATCTACCCATTGTTGGGAGAACAGCCCATATACATTCCAAACCTCACTTCTATAGCTCCTAATGAAAAGTTATCCTTCCCTTCTTTTTGGTTGTCTGACTCCTACTCTTCCTTTTAAGAGTCAACTCATCTCTTCCTTGAAATCTTCCCAGACTGTCCCAGTTCTTGGCATAAACCATTCTTCTTAATTCTTGTAGCACTCATCCAGCACAATTAATTTCGCTCTTAGTCCAGGTTATTTTGCCTACATATCTAGTATTTATCCTTTTTTCCAGATTGAATTGTAATCTCCTCTTTGAAAGAGATTTGTACATTATACCATTTATATGCCTAACACCTAGCACAAAGCCTGTACACAAAAATGATAGATTAAAGATTTCAGTGATTATGAATAATGATGATGTCTCAGTATTATTCTAAGAAACATTTATCAACATTTTTGTGTTAACAATGTTCAGAATCTAGAAGGGAATATAGTCCTTCAATCTACAAGTAAACAAAATATAGCCATGACACACACTCTTAGCTGGAATTCTAGCACCCTCTGCTGATGGTCTAAAAATTGCAAATAAGAGTATCATTTGAACTTTAATTTAAACTTTGCTTAGTTTAAAAACAGATATGTACTACTGCAGGGAGAGTTTCCTCCAAATAAGCACTCAATGGTATTTGGAAAGAAGATTTACTAACTACTATAAATATGAGGCCAAAACTATTCATTAAAATAAAATTTGATGCTAAGTTAGCCTAAAACAAAATGTATTGGAGTCAATTTAACTACAATGAAAGCTCTTAACTTTCTATAATAATAATGTAGCCAGTCCTGATGAGTGGAAAATAAGATGATCAAGACAACCCAAGTCATTGGGAACTATTTACCCCTTTCTGAAATGTTTACCCCCTTCCCTCCTTTTCCCCTTTTGGTTAACTAGAGAAAATAAAGGAATGAGAGTGATAGTGAGGAGGACTGGTAACTGCACTAGAGCAATGGCAAGCAATGGAGAAAAGAACACTTAAAGGCTATTTTGAACCCTCATCTTTTACCAAGGTGTTTGCCTTTGAAGATTGGAGGACTTTATAGCAACACACAAGGGCTGACCTGAGAAACTGAGACACTCATTGTCCACAGTGTAAAGCAGCTTCACAAGAAAGACATGTGAGAGAGAGGGAGGGAGGGGGAGAAGAGAGAAAACAGAGATGTGATCTTCCCTCTCCCCTTGCTTGTTAGGAAGTAGCTAAATATCATTAAGTATCACTTAGCCAAAATAGCACTTGAAGGGTCTTTACCAAAAGAACCCCTTTACATGGTGTAATAGATAGAGCATTGGATTTGGAGTCAGAAAACCTGGGTTCAAATCCTACCTCAGACTCTTACTAGCTATGTGCTCCCAGGCAAGTCACTTGACTCCAAGCCTCAGTTTCCTTAACAGTAAAATGAAGGGTTTGTACTCAACCTCTAAAAACCCTACCAGCTTTAAATCTATGATCTTATGATAATAATATCTGCTATGTTCTAGCAATTGGGATATGTAGTAGGGCTTCAAAGACAAAAGAAAAACCATCTCTACCCACAAGATGATTACATTTTACAACAGCACAATATGAACACATGCAGGTATATACAAGAAATAAACAAAATGGATAAAATATGATGGGAGCAGGGCAAGGGGCCCTTAGTTCCTAAGGAGATTAGGAAAGGCTTCAAAGTGAAACAAGACACTTTAGCCGAGTCTTGAAGGAAACTATTCTAGAAGTTGGAGGAGCATATGAGTGACAGCCAGTGTGCAAAGGCATGCAACATTATCACGTATGGAGAATATATACAGTGAGCTTGACTAGACCACTGAATATAGGAAGGGTAATAAAAGCAGAAAAATAGGTTGAGCCTGGTTTGGGAAGGGTTTTAAATGTCAAATAGAAGAGTTATATTTACTTCTAGAGATAAGAGGGAACACCTGAAATGCATCATGTGAGGAAGTAACATGGTCAGACTTTCGTTTAGGAAAGTTATTTTGGCAGACTATGTGGAAGATGGATTTCAGTGGAGAGAGACCTGAGGCATGGAGGAATTCTGAGGCTACTGCAATAGTCCAGGCAAGAGCCGATGAGGGAATGAATTAAGGTAGTAGCTGGGAGAGATACATAAGTGAAAACAAGCTTTGACAACTGATTGGTTATGAGGCATATGAGGGAGACAGAGGAATCAAGGATGCCACCAAGTTGGCCAACCTGGGTGATTGGGAAAAAACCAGTGATACTCTTCATGGTAATAGTTTGGAAGAGAGGTTGGTTTGAGGAAATGATAAGAAGTTATGTCTTGAGATATGTTACGTTTGTGATGCCTTTGAGACAACCAGTTTGAAATATCCAAATATACTGTTAGTGATGAGAGACTTGCGATCAAGAGAGAGAAGTAAGGTAAGTGAAAGAATGAGGGGGATTCAGGGCACAGTCTTGGGATATTCCCACAATAAGGGGCATGATATGAATGATGAATTTTTCAAAGAAGTCTAATAGTCAGGTCAAAAAACAGTCAAGACAGAATAGTTTCATGAAAATCCAGAAAGGAAAACATACATAGGACAAGAGAGGGTGCTCAACAGCATCAAGAGCTACAATGAAATCAATCAAAATAAAAGATGATGATTGAGAAAACGTTTTCAGATTTAGAATTTAAGAAATAATTGGTGACTTTGGAGTCAGCAGCTTCAGTCTAATAATGAGGTCCAAAGTCAGTTGCAAACTGTTTAGAAGTCAATGAAAGGATAAAAAGACACAGAAAGTGAATGTAGACAGATTTTTCAAGGAGCTTGAGAACAGGAGGAGAGAATGATAGAGAATGTAGGGTGAGATGCACTTGGGGTTATAAACAAATTTTTTGTTAGAAACAAAATTAAATTACAGAACTTGAACCAAGGAGTATTCCTGTGTAAAGCAGTTTTATCTACTTCTCTTTGCCTTTTTTTAAAGGACAAAAGAGACTTGGCTGCATTTTTAGGAAATAAAGAACCAATAAATAGCAAAAATAATGTTTTTGCATCTTATTTCATGGATAAAAATCTTATAACCAAGACATATAGGGACCTGGAACACATGTAATACTCAGAGACATTATCTATCAGGGAACAGAGAGTGGTCAGAGGACTTGTTCCTATTAATTTGTGTAAATCAAACATTGCTCTGTTTGGGTCTAAGTGCCTATCTTTTGTCTATGAAAAAAAATAGTTTTGCTAAGAAGTTGATTTAGGAACCAATTTTTTATTTCTTTACTTTTCTGTGTATCTAATTCCAGTTGATTTTTATTTTTATAGAGGACTTGAGAAATTCAATTTAGTGTTTATTTATGAAGCCTAAAACAAAGGATCATCTTTTTAAGAGCAATATTGTCCTGGTGGTGTTATATGGGAGGGAGTTATGAAATACTATAATCTCTGCAGAATCAAAATCACTCAGAGGTAAACAGTGGATGTGAGTAGACTGCAATATATTTTAAACATGTGATCACAAAGGAAAAGTAGAATAAAGGTTATTATCAAAGAAACATATAAGTAAAGGAGATAGATTGGTAATGCAGTAAGAGCAAGAGATAAAGAACCATTGGATAACCCATATGCTACATCTGTATTGTCAACATATCAACAAAAGACAAGGAAGGTTGGTCCTCTCCCCACCTCCAAGGATGCTGTGTGAATCTTGTGTGGTTAACTTTCCAGCCCATTCACTATACTCCTCCTATCTTCTCACTAACTTCACCTTCCTCCTCCCACCTCCCTTCCCCTCATTCCCACCCTACCCCCAAGTCCACTTTTTAATTCTGGAATCATAATCAAATTACTGCTACTGCCACTGGAAAAGGTGTCAGTCTATTCTCCTGTGGTTCTACTGACTATCCTTTTAACTTTCCAAAATAAAACAACTTTTCCTCCCTCTCTGCC
Organism: Monodelphis domestica; assembly: GCF_027887165.1. Taxonomy (NCBI): domain Eukaryota; kingdom Metazoa; phylum Chordata; class Mammalia; order Didelphimorphia; family Didelphidae; genus Monodelphis; species Monodelphis domestica. The sequence continues at coordinate 594,783,467 of NC_077227.1, read as the reverse complement.
CATCTTCTGCATCCCTGTCACAACTCCCATACATTTTCTCACTCCCATTAGAATGTAAGCTCCTTGAGGGCCTGTTTTTGTATCCCAAGGGCTTAGCAAAGTGCTTGGCACACAATGTTTAATAAGAGCTTTTCATTCATACATATATTTATTCATTCAAGAACCAAACAGGATGGGCAGGTATCAGTGAGCTGTGAAGGTACCCACATCATTTAAATCACAAATTTATCTGAGCACTTGTTACACCATTTACTTAGTGGGTCATAGCATCTTGTTAAGTATGTTGGGTGAGTTGACAAAGAAAATGTCAGCATATTCATCTCTAGACAGACTGAACATGGAAGGTACCACAAATCTTTATTCAGATCCTCTTCAGGTTATAAAATAGAGGGTAGAAATAAAATTAAATTACAGTACTGAACCAAGGAGTACTTCTGTGTAAAGCAGAGCTATAAAACATGGAGAGAGAAATTTTCAAATGAGTTCATTTCATCTACTTCTCTTTGCCTGGCTTTCCAATAGCAGACTTTCCTGGATCTGATTCTGCTCCTTCTAACATATTCCATATCTCAGCTATGTGCCACCCCCTTCTGGTGGTTGGTTTTCACATGAACCCAGTTATTTGCCTCAGGTTCACACCAATTCATTAGGATGTGCTGGCTCTGACTGAAACGGACCTGGTTTCCCAGGGATGAGCTCTCTCCCACCTGATTCTAACTCCAACTGCCATTCCTCCAGTGGCCTCTGCCAAGTCCCTATGTCTTACTAGATGGAAACTCAGGCTGGACAGTACAGATCCTGCAAGGTTTTGTCCCCAACCAAAATCCTAACTATAACCCCTCACCAAATCCTATTTGTGTTATTGGCTAAATCACATCCCAGAGCAAGGTTTCAGTTATAAATTATATGAGGAGGTAGCTTTAGGTATTGAGATTTTGTGTGACTCGGTGCTTTGTTTTGTTTTTTTAAGAGAATGAGGCTATTGACTAACTTGGTTTGACATCTCAACTAACAGTTATTTTATCCTTCAGACTGTTGCCATTAAGTTATTAGAAAGTGCCAGTTAATTTGATAATGGAAACCTTATGGTCTGGCAAATGCAGATCTGTTAGACTTTATGTGCTGACACCATAAATCTGATTCTTGTTCCTTCTACTTTTTATGCACAAAAGAGGAGTCGATTGTTTACTACTTGAGGCAATTTGGCACACTGGAAAGTTGACTGGTTCTGGATTTAGAAAAATATGGATTCACATCCCATTTTTCTTATATGTAAAAGATTGGATTAGTTAGTTTCTGAGGTGCCTTTCAGCTTTCTAGGATCGATGAAATGAAAGTATGATGTGGAATCAAGGACATTTTTCATTTAAAGCAGTTACAGCAGATAGAAAGGTGCATCAGTTAAATAATGTGTTTATCAGTCTTCTTTTCTCTGGCCTTGATTTCAGACAGAATGGCCTTCTCAGAATCCAAATTTGACCTGTCACTTGTATACCCCAGTGAGTGTCCATTTGTGATTCACCTCTAGCTATTTGTTCCCCACAGCAGTTCAGTGATTCAAATGAGTTCACGTCTTTATTTATACAAGTTAATCATGCTCTGCTGGCTCTGAAATTGGTTTCTAGTTCATGATGAAGCCTCTGCCTACCCGATTCTAACTCAACTGCCATTTCTTCCAAAGCCCCTGGAGCCATACTTTCTCCCTCCCTCTCACCATTTTCATATGGAACTCAGGATGAGAAGCCCAGGTACTTCAAAATGCTGCATCACCAACCATATCCTAACTTTAACTTTAAACCCTCCTATATGTTACATGAGTGTGATTAGTCGGCAGCAGAGTTTTCTAGCTTTCCATCAAGGTTCATTTAAAGGTTGAAAGAGGTTATCTCTTTGGATGCAGTTTGGACTGGGTGGTTGCTGGGGTCCCTTCCAACTCTAAGCTTATGAGGCATTTGAGGTTAAAGTCTACATGGGTTCTGATCCTCAAGAGTTATTCAACTGCATCCCTCAGAAGGCCGCCATCAGGCATGAGTTACAGCTACTTACATAATAATTGGCTTTTTTTTTCTTTGGAAAACTCCTATCTGGATAGATTGAGCCTAGAAATATCACACATCCTGATTCAAATGGCAGCTAGTTTACAAACAAAAGGTGAACGAGACTGTTATTCACAAAACTAAATTATGAGGCTGAACCAAGGAGAACCATTTAGACCATAATAGACCAATAGACCAATAAATAATTTCATATCATCAGTCTACCTCTGGCCTTTGGTGATTTCAGACAAGTGTAACAGTCATCTCTGGGTCCAGGCTCTCTTCCCCCCTACCTGATTCTAGCTCCAACTGTCTGTCACATGACTCCTACCTCTTCCAAGATGGAACCCAATATGAACTTCTGCTGTTCCCCAGCCCAAATAATAACGCTGAAATTTAACCTCTCAGGTTCATATGTGAATGAGCATATAACTATTTAAAAGTGTGTTCATCTAACTCTTTTGCCCTATAGAGCTAACCCTGCCTGGCAGAGAGTTTCCCCTGTGTGTGGTCTGGCTATAGTTTTCCTTTTGGCATTTGGGTTGTTAATTCATAGGGAATTTATTATTTCCTCGAGTCAATCCCCTCCCCATACTAATTAGTCAGGATGTCCAAAGTATGATGATTGAAACTGGTCCAGTCCCCCAAAGATGAGCTCTCTCCCAACCTGACTGCCAACTCCAAAAACACCATTCCTCTCAATGGATGGCTCACGTTTCCCCTTGCCTCTAATGGGATGCAGTGGTGCCTACATCATCCATATCCCTCAAAAGTTCATGTCTTCAAATGCAAATCCAGACTTTAACTTTTCAGTTTTCAATGGTATTTCCGTTTTGTGGATGAACATAAAGAAATAACTTATTTGATGTATCAGTCTCTCTTCTCTCCCCCTCTCTCCCTCCGGCCCTATTCTGACAAAAGGGCAGCCTTCTGAGAATCTCAAAGATCTGAACTCAGATTCTCACTGCATGCCCACCTATATGCTTCTTTTACTGCTGTTTGGTTTATTGGTGGTTCAGAAGAAACTAGTTATTTCCTTGAGTTGAATCCCTGGGACCTAATCAGCCAGGGTATCCCTACTCTGAGGGAAACTGTTTCATGACCTTGGGATGATCTTCTCTCTGCCAGATTCTCCCTCCAACTGCCATTCCTCTCCCAGACCCTGTCCCCAACCCCCTGGTCCCTCACAGAATGGAAGCTAAGGATGAACAGTCAGATTCTTTTAAAGGGCCAGTCCCCAAGAGGAGGCCTATGTGATGGCAGAGAGGCTGGCTACAAGGGCCGTACTTATATGTATGCTTGTGTATAGGGGTGTGTGATGATCTGATTCTCTCATACCGGATGTGACTTTATAAGGTACAGAGGCAGATTTTTTGTTAATTAGTGAAAGACGAGTTCATTGTCCAAATAGGGACCCATTTAAGGCTGTGGCCTAGCCAACCTTAATAAGACTTTACAGTGAACTAGCAAGTAAGGTGTGAGGAATATCATTAGATGAGTTTTCCTCCACTCTTTAGCGATGCTCTGGTTGCCCTAAGTCTGTTTCCTTTGTTGGCTCTTCATCTAGATCATGCCAATTGGTCCTGGGTGTTAGTCCATAACCTACATGGCTGTTGTGGGCCCTTTCTCTCCTCTTCTACCTCTACATTACTTCACTTGGCGATCTCATCAGCTCTCAGGGATCTGATCATCCTCAAATCTATCTATTCTCCCCAACTTGTCTGCCGATCTCTAATCTTACATCTCCCACTGCCTTTTAGACATCTCACCTTGGATGTCCAGAAGACATCGTAAACTCAACAGTTCCAAAACTGAATTCATTATCTTTCCCCCTTTCCAAACTTCCTTATTACTATTAAGGGCACAACCTCTCCCCAGTTCTTCAGGCTCACAATGTAGGTATCCTCCCAGATTCCTTGCTCTCTCTAATCCCCATATTCAATCCATGGCCAAGGCCTATCAATTTTTCCTTTTCAATGTCTGTTAACTACCACAGGAGGGCCAGATAAGAGTTACATACAACCCCTTAGGAGTTATGGAAAAGGATGCCTTCCATTTAACCAAGCGGGGTCAAGAAGCACAGATCAGTCTTTAGGGCAAGATCTTCAATCATGAAACATAAGTAAGGCATACTGTACGTAACTATATAGTGGGATGCTTTGCTGTATATCACCTACATGTAACCTCATTAACCAAGATAATTTGCATATAAAGTACGTTATATGTAATTTGATATCATATAATGTGTACCTCCCATCCAAGCATATGTATCTGATGCAATTTGTAAGGACTGAAAATTATTCACTTGCAGGAAGAATATTTATCTGGTGACAGCAATGGTTGGAAAGAGCATTTCCCAGAAAGTGATTGGCTAACAGTTCCTCATAAAAAACAAGTTGGTAGGGTCAGCTGGGGCAGAAATAGAACCATAAAGAAGGGGGGAAACAAGGGGGAGAATTTATTCTAAAACCACTGAGCTACTGGAACTTAGACTCTTTAATGAGTTGGAAGACTATCCCTAAGAAGGCCACAGAAATTCCTATAAGGCTAGGAAGCTTGTTTTTTTCTCTGGAGGTAACAAATATCTTCCATCTTTGTCTCTTCCAGCTAACAAATTCTTTAAAGTTTTGATTCGTCCACAATCCCACCATGAAGGCTTGATAGTTTAATACAGTGGGAAGTGGGGTACCTAGACACAAGTGACTCTCATTTTAATCCTAGGCTTGACAAATAATAGCTAGGTGATGATGAAAAGTCACCACCTCTCATTCTCAATTTTCTCATCACAGGTTGCATTTATATAATGCTTTCAGATTTATAAAGTACTTTCCCCAAACAACTTTGAGAAATAGGCAGGATATATGTTATTATCTCTATTTTACAAATTAACAGACCCAATCCCTAATCCAATAGTTCTCATTTCTTTATATTGCCAACTTTAGACTTCGGGTAATGGGTAAAATGGAGCCACACTGTTTATATAATGCTCAGGTTACAGAGAAAGTTTGTAAAAAAGGTTTCCTATGACTTATGACAAAGAATGCTATCCATCTCCTGAAAAAGAACTGATGGAGTCTGAATGCAGATCAAAAATACTATTTTTTACTTTATTTTATGTTTGGTTTTGGTTTTATATGAGTATTCTCTCACAGCATGACTAATATGAAACAAGTTTTGCAAAATCATATACACATGTATATATAAAACCCAATTCAGGAGGTGGAGTCAAGATGGTGGCTTAGAAGGAGCAGAAGTTCAGACTTCGGAATACCCTGCCTAACCGATAATAAACTGAATACTCCCAGAGGACTGAAAATCAAACTTAAAAACAAGACAGAGCCAAGGAACCCTCCTGCTGGACTTAATTCAAAAGGTATGCCATCCAAAAAGCCAGAATTCTAAAAACACTCGGGTTTAAGGGTAAGACAGAAGGAAGGTCCTAGGACCCATCCCTCCTCCCATCCAGAGCACTGGGACTCCCAGACCCCAGTGGCAGAAGGAACTTCTGGGTGGGCAAAGGTGCTGGTCTGGAGGGCTTACATTTCAACCAGGGCTGTGATAAGTTCAGAGTCTCCAACACAGACAGCGGGGAAGGAGCTAGCAATGGAGCATAGACCTGACAGCCTGGCCAAAGCTGTGGAGATCCTCCATATTTGCTCTAGCCTTCCAGGAAGTTTTGGACTCAGAGCACACCCAGCACAACTAAGCTGAACTTAATACCATCAAAAGTCTCCAGAACTCAGTAAAGCCCAGGCTCCCCACACATCATCACTGACTGCTGGACTTTAATCCAATCAAAAGCCTCCAGAGGACAGGGAAGCTCAAACCCCAACAACCCTCCACCAGAGACTACACCAAGAGGTCTCCTGTTAAAGCTCCAAGAGGGGAGACTGACAGAAGCCCCCAAACCAAAAAAATGAGAGGAGCAAGAGCACAGACAAATACTGGAGGTAAAGAAGGGGTGAATTTGAGCAAACAACAGAAAAAGAAGAAAGAAACTACAATAGACAGCTTCTACTCAGCAAATGGAACAGAGGGGGAGAGATCAGCAAACAATAAATCAGAAGTCCCAGCGAATTGGATATGGGCTGTGGAAGAACTCAAAACACAATTAAGAGAGGCTAAAGACAATTGGGAAAAGAACTTAAAAATTAAGATAAGTCATCTGAAAACAGAGGCACTTGAACTAAAATGAGAAAATAGTGTCTTGAAAGCCAAAATCAACCAGCTGGAAAATGAAGCAAAGGAGATGAAAGATGAGGTGAAGAAGATGAAAGATGAGAAAAGGGAGATGAAAGACGAGGAAAAGAAGATGAAAGATGACTTCCAAAGAAAATCAGACCAGAAGGAGAGGGATGACCAAAAAAGCAGGGATGAAATCCAGTCTTTAAGAACCAGAATACAACAACTGGAATTAAGTGACCTCACAAGGCAGCAGGACACTATAAAACAAAATGAAAAGAATGAAAAAATTGAGGAAAATATGAAGCATCTCATTCACAAAACAGATGATTTAGAAAATCATTCAAGAAGAGACAATTTAAGAATCATAGGTCTACCAGAAGACCATGACAAAAGAAAAAGCCTGGACATAATACTACAGGAAATTATTCAGGAAAACTGTCCCGACATCCTAGAACAAGAGGGGAAAGTGGAGATTGAAAGAATCCACAGATAACCCCTGTATTTAATCCCCAACTGACAACACCCAGGAATGTTATACCAAAACTCAAAAACTATCAGACCAAAGAAAAGATATTACAAGCTGCCAAGAAGAAGCCATTCAGATACCACGAAAACACAGTGAGGATAACTCACAATCTGGCTGCTTCCACACTGAAGGACCGAAAGGCATGGAATATGATATTCCGGAAAGCAAGGGAACTAGGTCTACAACCAAGAATAAAATACCCATCAAAACTGACTATATTCTTAAAGGGGAAAGTATGGTCATTCAACACATTAGAAGAATTCCAAGCATTCGTAAAGAAAAGACCAGACCTGAACAGGAAATTTGATGTCCAAGCACAGAACTCAAGAGAATCATCAAAAGGTAATTTTAAAAGAGGGGGAAAGGAAAAACAAAACAAAACAACAAAAAAAATTTTTAACGGACTCAATAATTTAAAATATGTATCCCTATAAGAAAATAGATCATTGGCAATGCTTAAAAACTGTTGCTATCACCTGGGAAGTTAGAAGAATTACAATTAGAAGGAACAGTGACAAACTGTATAGGATGAAACGACAAGACATAAATAGGTATATAGATATATGCATGCATAAACACATATATGTACATATATATATATATATATATATATATATATATATATACACAACCAGAACTAAAAAAAAAAGAGGTTAATACTAAAAGAAATGGGAAAAGAAACAAATGGGGGTAAATTGATACGTCACAAAGTAGCTCATGGCGAGAGGGGGGAGAACATTGATACACTGGAAGGGTAGAGGTTGGAGATAGGAAATACTTAACTCTCACGTGCTTTGAAACTGACCCAAACAGGGAAAAACAATCCAATCCATTGGGACAGAGAATAGATTTGCACCCTATAGGGGAGTAGAAGGGTAAAAAACAAACTGGTGGGGAGGGAAGCAGTACAAAGGAGGGAGAGAGTGGGGGGACTTTAAAAAGACTACAGGGAAAAATAAGAGGGGGAATAAGAAGGGAGGGGGTTATAAAGGGAAGTAAAATAAGGGTGGGAACTAGGGGGACTGATTATAAACAAATACTAGTATAGAAGGAAAGAGCGAAAGAAGAAAAGGCAGGACCAGGAGTAGAAATCAAAATGCTGGGAAATACACAGCTAGTAATCATAACTCTGAATATGAATGGAATGAATTCACCCATAAAACACAAGCGAATAGCAGAATGGATTAGAATCCAAAACCCTACCATGTGTCTCTGCAAGAAACACACATGAGGAAGGTAGATACGCCTAGGGTGAAAGTAAAAGGATGGAGCCAAATTATTGAGCATCAACTGATAAAAAGAAGGCAGGAGTCGCAATCATGATATCTGACAAAGCCAAAGTAAAAATAAATGTAGTTAAAAGAGATAGGGAAGGTAACTACATCCTGATAAAAAGCAGTATATACAACGAGGAAATATCTGTGCTCAATATGTATGCACCAAATGGCAGAGCATCCAAATTTCTAAAGGAGAAACTAGAGGAGCTCAAGGATGAAATAGACAGAAAAACTATACTAGTGGGAGATCTGAACCTTCCTCTAACCAAACTAGATAAATCAAATCAAAAAATAAATAGGAAAGAGGTGAGAGAAGCAAATGAAATCTTAGAAAAATTAGAATTTGTAGACATGTGGAGAAAAATAAATAGGGACAAAAAGGAATACACCACCTTTTCAGCAGCACATGATACATTCACAAAAATTGACCATGTATTAGGGCACAAAAACATTGCAAACAAGTGCAAAAGGGCAGAAATAATAAATGCAACCTTCTCAGATCACAATGCAATGAAAATAATAATTAGTAAGGGTACATGGAGAGATAAATCAAAAATTAATTGGAAATTAAACAATATGATTCTCCAAAACCGGCTAGTTAAAGAACAAATCATAGAAACAATAACTTCATTGAAGAAAAGGACAATGGTGAGACATCCTTTCAAAATCTATAGGATGCAGCCAAAGCAGTACTCAGGGGGAAATTTATATCCTTGAGTTCATATATAAACAAATTAAGAAGGGCAGAGGTCAATGAATTGGGAATGCAAATTAAAAAACTAGAAAGTGAACAAATTAAAAATCCTCAGATGAAGACTAAATTAGAGATCCTAAAAATCAAAGTAGAAATCAATAAAACTGAAAGTCAAAGAACTATTGATTTAATAAATAAGACTAGAAGCTGGTACTTTGAAAAAAACAAATAAAATAAACAAAGTACTAGTCAGTCTAATTAAAAAAAGGAAAGAAAAAAACCAAATTGACAGTATCCAAGATGAAAAGGGAGACCTCACCTCTAATGAAGAGGAAATCAAGGCAATCATCAAAAACTACTATGCCTTATTATATGGCAACAAATATGGCAATCTAAGTGATATGGATGAATACTTACAAAAATATAAATTGCCTAGACTAAAAGAAGAAGAAATAAATTACCTAAACAACCCCATATCAGAAAAAGAAATTGAACAAGCCATCAAAGAACTCCCTAAGAAAAAACCCCCAGCTCCAGAAGGATTCACAAATGAATTCTATCAAACATTCAAAGAACAGCTAATCCCAATATTATACAAACTATTTGACAGAATAAGCCAAGAAGGGGTTCTACCAAATTCTTTTTATGACACAAACACGGTACTAATCCCAAAGCCAGGCAAATTAAAAACAGAGAAAGAAAACTATAGGCCAATCTCCCTAATGAATATAGATGCAAAAATCTTAAATAGGATACTAAAAAAACTCCAGCAAGTCATCACAAGGGTTATCCACTATGATCAGGTAGGGTTCATACCAGGAATGCAAGGATGGCTCAATATTAGGAAAAACATCCACATAATTGACCATACTAACAAGCAAACCAACAAAAATCACATGATTATCTCAATAGATGCAGAAAAAGCCTTTGACAAAATACAACACCCATTCCTATTGAAAACACTAGAAAGTATAGGAATAGAAGGGCCTTTCCTAAAAATAATAAACAGTATATATCTAAAACCATCAGCAAACATTATCTGCAATGGGGATAAACTCTAAGCCTTCCCAATAAGATCAGGAGTCAAACAATGATGCGCATTATCACCTTTACAATATTAAATACAACATTGTACTAGAATAGAAACACTAGCAGTAGCAATTAGAGAAGAAAAAGAAATTGAAGGTATTAAATTTGTCAATGAGGAAACCAAGCTGTCACTCTTTGCAGATGATATGATGATTTACTTAAAGAATCCTAGAGAATCAACCAATAAGCTAGTACCCGCATAAGTCATCAGCATTTCTATATATCTCCAACCCAGTTCAGCAGCAAGAATTAGAAAGAGAAATTCCACTTAAAGTCACCCGAGACAATTTAAAATACTTAGAAATCTATCTGCCAAGACAAACAGAGGAACTATATGAACACAACTACAAAACACTCTCCACACAATTAAAACTAGATCAAAACAATTGGAAAAACATTGATTGCTCATGGGTGGGACGAGCTAACATAATAAAAATGACCAACCTACCCAAACTTATCTATCTATTTAGTGCCATACCCATTGAACTACCAAAAAAAACTTTTTTACTGAATTAGAGAAAACCATAACAAAGTTCATTTGGAAGAACAAAGGATCAAGGATATCCAGGGAAATAATAAAAAAAAAAAATACAAAGGAAGGTGGCCTTGCAGTCCCAGATCTCAAACTATATTAAAAAGCAGTGGACATCAAAACAATCTGGTACTGGCTAAGAGACAGAAGGGAGGATCAGTAGAATAGATTTGGGGTAAATTACCTCTGTAAGACAGTCTATGACAAACCCAAAGACCCCAGATTTTAGGACAAAAATCCACTATTTGATAAAAACTGCTGGGAAAATTGAAAGACAATGTGGGAGAGATTAGGTTTGGATCAACACCTCACACCCTACACCAAGATAAACTCAGAATGGGTGAATGACCTGAACATAAAGAAGGAAACTATAAGTAAATTAGGTGAATACAGAATAGTATACATGTCAGACCTTTGGGAAGGGAAAGATTTTAAAACCAAGCAAGACTTAGAAAGAGTCACAAAATTTAAAATAAATAATTTTGACTACATCAAATTAAAAACAAACAAACAATGTAAACAAACAAAACCAATGTAAATAAAATTATAAGGGAAGCAACAAATTGGGAAAAAATCTTCATAACAAAAACCTCTAACAAAGGTCTAATTACTCAAATTTATAAAGAGTTAAACCAGTTGTACAAAAAATCAAGCCATTCTCCAATTGAAAAATGGGCAAGGGACATGAATAAGCAGTTTTCAGTTAAAGAAATCAAAACTATTAATAAACACATGAAAAGTGTTCTAAATCTCTTATAATCAGAGAGATGCAAATCAAAACAACTCTGAGGTATCACCTCACACCTAGCCGATTGGCCAACATGACAGCAAAGGAAGGTAATGAATGCTGGAGGGGATGTGGCAAAGTGGGAACACTAATTCATTGCTGATGGAGTTGTGAATTGATCCAACCATTCTGGAGGGCAATTTGGAACTATGCCCAAAGGGCAATAAAAGACTGTCTGCCCTTTGATCCAGCCATAGCACTGCTGGGTTTGTACCCCAAAGAGATAATAAGGAAAAAGACTTGTACAAGAATATTCATAGCTGCACTCTTTGTGGTGGCCAAAAATTGGAAAATGAGGGGATGCCCTTCAATTGGGGAATGGCTGAACAAATTGTGGTATATGTTGGTGATGGAATACTATTGCGCTAAAAGGAATAATAAAGTGGAGGAATTCCATGGAGACTGGAACTACCTCCAGGAAGTGATGCAGAGTGAAAGGAGCAGAATCAGGAGAACATTGTAGACAGAGACTGAAGCACTCTGGTTCAATCGAATGTAATGGACTTCTCCATTAATGGCTTTATAATGTCCCTGAACAATCTGCAGGGATCTATGAGAAGAAAAAAAAAAACTATCCTCAAGCAGAGGACAAACTGTGGGAGTAAAAACACTGAGGAAAAGCAACTGTTTGACTACAGGGGTGGAGGGGATATGATTGAGGAGAGATGCTAAATGAACACTCTAATGCAAATACCAACAACAAGGAAATGGGTTTGGAGCAAGGACTCATGTGATACCCAGTGGAATCGGGGGTTGGCCAGGGGAGGGGTTGTGGGAGGGGGAGGGGGGAAGAAAAGAAAATGATCTATGTTTCTAATGCATAATGTATGAAAATGACCAAATAAAATAATGGGTTTTTTTTTAAACAATTCAAATTGCCTAACATCTCAAGAAGAGGAAAGAGGAGGAAGACAATTTGGATTTTATCATTTCAGAAAACCTATGTTAAAAATTGTTATTATGTGTAACTGGGAAAATAAAATATTAAGAAAAGTTTCCTATGAACTGTTTCAGAAGACTATGATTGCCCATCCCACCCATTGTAGTCATCTGTGTAACAAAGTATGATCATGTTACTTGTTATGCCTGGATTTTGTTTTGAATGATAATTTACACTATCATCCTAGATCCATATTGAAACAAGACCCAGCACTCACTGGGCAAAAGCAGTGGGAATTCAGGAGAGGGAGGAGAAGAATTTGTAGGCTGAATATGCTCCATTTAATGGTGGAGATGTGTTTGGGAAAGTCAGAGAATGAATATTGAATATTCTCTGTGGAAGCTATTTGGGTGGTAGCCTGAGGGTGTCCTCACTTGATGGTCAGATTATACACTATACTTCCTCACTAGTTAATTAATTAAATTAATTTTTGTAGGGTTTGTAAAAGGAGGGAAGTAGCCAATTATTGCTCTTGAAGTAACACCAAGTGTATCAACTGTCTTTTACAAATGAGAAAAATGAGGATAATGTTGCAGTCCTAGTCAAGGGATCACTACTTCAAAAGATATAAAGTTTCTTGGCTCTTGGTATATACATTGCCATATTGCTTTCCAAAAATATTGTACCAATTCCTGTCTCTACCAGCAATAGGCTATAATACAGTGATTACTTTTTCCACAATCCTACCATCATTTAATTTGTTTCATTTAAATAAAAATTTGTCCATGATAAAGTCATTTATCTTCTCCAAAAAGATCCCAGGGGGAGATAGAAGGGAGGGGGGGGGGGGGGCCTAGGTGACTCAATTGGATAGAGAGCCAGGCCTGAAGCCAGGATATCCAGGATTCAAATCTGACCTCAAATACTTCCTAGATTTGTGATCCTAGGCAAGTCACAACTCCATTTTCCTAAAGTACTTGCCATTCTTCTGCATTGGAACCAAAACTTAGTATTGATTCTAAGTCAGAAGGTAAGGTTTTTTTTTTTTTATTTTACTAAATAAAATAAAATTAAAAGTCTTTGAGGGAAAAAATTATTATAGAGAAAAAATCTCTTTCCAATAGCCACTGGCTTCCTGAGCTGTCAATCAGCAGTCAGAGAAGATTTTAAGGAAGAGGTAAGACTTAACCTGGATCTTGAACAACAGAACCATTGCACCATTAGTGCTTCTAGAATTAAATCATCTTGCCTTGTGTCCAACAAGTGGCATCTCTCTTGTGCCAGGCCTAAGGTTTTTTATGTAAATGACTCCAATTCCTTTGGGTTCCTGTAATCTCTTGTGTTGTTTATTCTTCATTTCAAAGTGGACCAATGACATCACAGGTGATGTCTTGACTTGCTTGTGAATTGAATTGAGGCAGGGTTGTACAAAGGCATCAGCCTCACTCTCCCTTCCAGTGGCAAGACAAAAGTCAGGATGACTGGCAATGGCCTAAGAGGCAATGAATGGCCTTGGCACCTTCCATGCCTGACCAAGCTCTAAATGCCCCACAATACCTGCTTTTAGCTGCTTTCATGGCAGCTAGAACAAATTGTTCTCATCCTCCCCTTCCACAGGGGTAGTCTTCTCTTGCTTGGAGAAAATATCCCACCTGGGTCACTGATGGGTTTGAAGCTCATCAGTTACCCTCAACCTGGTTTGGTTCATCTGCCGAGATGGTTTGACTGAGATGTGGCTGTGACACATACCTCTGGGAGTCATAGGTAAGAGCTGGGTGAAAGGTAGACGCCAAAAATGGATCATCAACCCTGAAAAGGGCTTGGCAAGTCTTCTAGTACTACCAGAGGTGCATCCTCTCTGAATACCTCATAAACCCAGTCTCGTGCTATGAAGAAGGCTAAGGGGTAGACTTGAGTCTACATCATCTAACTTCCTTCCTAGCGCTGACATCCAAAGGAGCACAAGCTAGCTCTTTGCTATCTCTCCAGCTCCTCTCACTCTTTCACTCTCACTTCTTTCAAATAGGGCCCCATTATTGAGATTTCCAACCAGATTAGAAGAGCCAAGACCTGATTACACAAGACCCTTCAAGTGAATTACCCTCTTTTACCAGATGCTTCCCACCTAACACTTCTAGTTCAGAAAGACTTATGTCCCAGGTATGTAGGCTGTCAGCTCGAATACACCATAGATACTGAAGCTGGTTTCTCACAGATAAGTAGACAGTTTTTTCTATGGGAGGGGATATCAGAAAGTTAAGGAATAAAGACAATTGGAAATTCAATAGAACCCCCACTTTCTTTTAAGGCAGAAAGTAAGGTTGCTGGGTTTGTTTGTTTTTTAAGAAGGAGGAATTCTGAGAAGAGCTAATGACCTGCCGTCAGAGCACCTTAGGATCAGCTATCTGCCTAGGCTCATCAACCTGATTCACAGCCCAAATCTGTGCAGTTGAGTCTGTGTAACTTGGTCAGCACCATCTTGATTCTACAGATGAAAAGCCTCGTCATCAAGGATACTGTATGGATTTGGTTCAAACTGTCCGATATTCATCCACCTTTTGTTAGTATGACCAGAAAGAGACAAAGGAAATGAATAAGGAATATCCTGGATGCCATGAAGAAGCTGGTGAAGGACCAATAGCAAAATGCATCAGAGGTGCAGGAGGGATGCTGTGACCTGAGGGAATGAAGGTCATCCAGATATCACAGAGTGGCAGTAGCCACCTGCCTGGGTCACCATTCACCAGGGGAACTTCAGCTGGTCCAGACACAGATCTAAATAAGACAAGCAGCAAGGAGACAGAGATGTTGGTAACATAGGCAAAATAATTCAGCAATGTATGCCTGGGGATGGTCCTGCAAGGAGAGCCATGAACAAGGAGAGGGCACCTACAGCCAGTCTCAAGGGGTCCCCTTTCACCTCCTCCTTCTCCCTCACTTGGACAACTTGCTACTGGCTGTTGCCTTATCAAATAACATCTCACAGGACCATAGATATAGAAGGAAGGAACTTCAAATACCACCTAGATGAGTTTTCATTTTACAGACAAGGAACCTATAGGTGAGGGAGTTTAAAAGACCAGATATGAAAGACTTGACCTCAAAGAATTGGTAATTAACTAATAAAGAATCTAATTAATGGAAACCATATTTTTAGTGTTTTTATATTTCCCATGATTTCCTATAAGAAGTTTATCTAATTTTCCTCTACACTACCTTTCCCTGAAGGATGCACCCTTAGACAGTAAGCAGCCACCAAAACAGGGTTAGGAGGTAGGGGTAAAGAACCCTGAAACTCAGAGCCTCCCCCAAATCAGGAATCATTGCTCCTTCTTCTCAGCATAGGCCAACAATACCTTCCATTCCTGGAAAGTTGAAAGGCAAAAGCCTTTGGTCAGAACCTGCTTTTAGAGGAGAGGATGGTTTCCTCTGGAAAATCTTATTATATTCTGTGTTTATTTTCATTGGGAAGATATAAAAAGAGAGGGTGGTGTGAAAGGAGGTACCAGCCAGAAAGAATATGGAATTTGTTGGGGGGGGGGGCAGGGGAATCTAGTTTCTGCTTCATAATACCTATGTGACTGGGCAAACCATCACCCCTCCCTTGTCCTCAATTTACCTATCTTTAAAATGAGGGGGTTGGGCTAGATCAATGGTGTCAACTCAAATAGAAATAGGGACCATTAATCCCTAGAGGCCACACATATATTGACTTAGTTTTTCAATGCAGTATTAGCTATGTTTTATTGGATTTTTATTTATTTTGTTAAACATTTTCCAACTACATCTTAATCTGGTTCCATAACATGGAAGCACTGATTGTGGACCACAGTGCAGCCATGTATGTGACATCTTTAGACTAGATGATTTCTAAGATCCCTTCTAGTCTGATAATATCTCTTGGCCCTCTCCTCTTTGGAAGGAAGGTCCTATAAACCACCAACTAAACTGATCAAGTGAATGATTTGAGACAGATTGTGGGTCTGTCCTTCCCTTACATAGTAAGCCACAATTAATAGGAAAAAAACCCTAGAAGTTTAGAAAAGAAGAAAGGTAAAGATTAGGAACTCTGAGAAAAAATCCTGTCCAGTTGGGAAAGCACTTGGATGGCATCAGCCTACCTCAGAGTCTGCAGAATATGCCCTCCTCTCCACCCAGTTTCACTTTCTCCTTGGCTGAGAGACCACAGCTGGAGCCCCAGACTCTCTCCCTTCTGCAAAGTGTCACTTCTGCCCTCCTAGGAAACCTCCCTCCCCACTCATCCATCTAGATCTATGGAGAGAATGAAAAGGAAGATTCTATAACTTTTTTTTTCTTGGTGGGGGGGAGAGTGGCAGGTAGGGAAGAGATTAAGGAAAAGATGCAGTTGTGCTAGTCTTCAACTCTGATAATCCTGGCAAACCAACTGAATCGTGACAGCCAAAGGCATTGAAATGGGGAGAAACTGACCTTCAGCCTGTCCATCATTGACTAGTAAGTGGGCTATTGTCTACTGTTATGTAGTGCTATTGCTAGGAAATTGTTTTGGATTGGCTTGATCTCACTGTGCTGTATCAATGAGGAGTTCATCCATTCCAGATCCCTGAGACCTTTTCATCTCTATTCATCATGGTTTCTTATAGAGAAGTAGCATTTCATTCCTATGAAATTCATACTAAAACCAACATTCAGCTGTAAGAAACCAAAATGGAACTGGGAGAGGTTTTAACTCAAGCTTCCCAGAAATGGACTCAATCAGATGTGATACCAGAATTACAGCTCTTTTTAAATTTTTTCAAGAAATATAATTATCCCTATGTGTATAATTATGGAAAATATAGCCTTGGCTATGAAGGGAGGAGAAAATTGCCTTGAGTGAGCTGAAATAGAAATGGAGGCCTGACAACTCCAACTGAGCACACCATTCACTGACCCAGCTAACAAAGTGCAGAATTTTCATACAGTGACAGTCATGGAGTTCTCATTCAATTTGAGTCTAATCTCTCTGAGGACATGCCTTTTACTTACTTAATGTCTCTGCAACCTTTGACACTTGTCAATCACCATCTCCTTCTTGATATTCTTTCTAGGTTTTCATGTCAGAGTAGGAGCAATATTTTTCTTCTGACCACAGATCACAACTCTTGCTACATGAAAAAAGGCAACAAGGAGATGGGTTGGGCTGGGCAATTTTCTTCTGCCTCCAAATGAATTCTCCCTGCCCCAGGAGACTCCCAAGTCCTGTTTTGCCCCTGAACTACAGCCTCATGTGAGATTTTTCTTGACTTCTGGAATTGTATCCTCCTGCTGTGTATGGCCCCTGAGGGAAGGCTGCTAGAGACTGATGAGGTGACTTCCATCTGTATCAGCTCAGGGTAACTCCCACTTGTTGCTTATAGCCCAATCTCCCAATTAAGAAGTGGATTCTATGCAAAAAGAAGCAACCTTTCTTTTGATCTCACTTTCTATCTCCTGATGCACCTATCCCTTGACAGAAGAGGAGGAAAGCCATCTCCTGTTGTGCAGTTTCCTGCCTAATTTCCAGCCTTCAGAGGGTAGTTAAATGGGGCATGCAATCTTGACCTGTAACTCCACTTTTCTCAAGCTCTGAGGAGTGGTGCCTTCCTTCCCTTCAATGATGAACATTCTCACATCTGTTCAGACCCTTACAGCTCCCAGTGATTTGAAAGCTCTTGTAGGTCATCATCCAAACCCAAATCCTCATCTCTCTCCACTCATTCCTATTTGCATCCCCCATAACTCATCACCCCAAAGTTCCAACCAAACACCAAGCCACCCCTTCCCCTGTGCTTTCTAGAATGCCTTTTCTGTAGGCAACAAACTTCCTTCTGTCCTTAATCTTTTTCCTCTCCCAGTTCTTTTATTTGCTAGCTACCACTAAGCCCTGGTTCCTCCCACAGCAGCCTCCCTGGTCACACTTTTCAGTTCTGGATGCATCTTGACTCATTCCCCTATTGATTCTCCTCCAGATGTTAGGGTCTTCCGTGGTGGTGGGCGACAACCTGGACCCTAACACAAACACCCTCCTTTTGTCTTCCCCTACCAAATCCTGCTCTTCATCCACACTGTGACCTTTAATCCCTCAACCCTTCAGTTCTATTCCAAGCCATCACCCCTGTACTTCAGCATCCTAACCCTTGAGGAACCAGTTAAACTCTACACTGTCCTATTCTCTTGAATCTTCAATACCTTATCATATTGACAATTTTATTCTGATAAGCCGTAGCCTTGAAATACCCCACCATTTACTGGCTTCACTCTTACCCACCTGCTGAAGAATGAAGGTGGAGAAAATCATGTAACTTTCTGACTGGGTCCACTACAATTTTAGGTTATATGAACTCAACTGGACCCTCACTGCTACTAGGCAATCCTACTATACCTCCATCAACTCACTACCCACAGGGGTTCTTCCAAACCTTTTAATTCCTCCTCAAAGTTCTCTTGACTCTCTTTGCCCCATCCCTCTCAGCTGACAACTTTGCCTCATCTCTTATGGAAAAAAATGAGACCATTTGCCATGAGTTTCCTCTTCTCCCCTCTTTTTCATATCCTGTCATTGAGAGGCCTTCTACCATTCTCTCCTCCTTCACTTGTCTCACATGATGAAATAACCTTACCAAATTTAACCCTATTCCCTGCCCAAGAATTCCCTTTCCAACCCTTTTCCTCTAATAGATTGTCCTCTCTGTCATCCCCACTCTTCTGCTTATTTTTAATATCTACTGGTTCCTTCTCTACTGCCTACAAAGATGCTTGTTTCTTTCCCATTCTCAAAAAAACTCTCACTTGATCCTTCCAACTCTGCTAACTATTGTCCTAGATCTCTTCTCATCATTTATGGCAAAACACCTTGAGAAAGTCATGAACAAAAAGGGCTTCTTCCATTTTGTCTCCTCTCATTTTCTTCTTAAGCCCTGACGACCCAAATTGATTTTATCATTCCAACAAAATGGCTCTCTAGGGGACAGCTGGGTAGCTCAGTGGATTGAAAGCCAGGCCTAGAGATGGGGGTCCTAGGTTCAAATCTGATCTCAGACACTTCCCAGCTATGTGACCCTGAGCAAGTCACTTAACCTCCATTGCCTAGCCCTTACCCTCTTCTGCCTTAGAACCAATAGAGTATTGATTCCAAGACAGAAGGTAAAGGTTTAAAAAAAATGGCTCTCTGTCATTATCAATGATCTTATTATTGTCCATTCAATGTTTCTTTTCTTAATCCTCATTCTCAATTTCTCTGCAGTCTTTGGAGTTGATTACTCTCCTCCTTGATACTTTCTTCTCTCTAGGATTTAGAGACACCACTTTTTTCTTGGCTCTCCTCCTACTTCTCTGACTGCTCCTTCTCAGTCTTCTTTACTGGAACTTCCTCTAGATCACCTCTAACCATAGGATTCAGTCCATGATCTTTCTTTCTCCTTGCCCGATATACTACTTCACATGATGGTCCATCTCATCAGCAACCATGGATTTAATTTTCACCATATCCAATTTCACATCTCCAACTGCCTATTAGACATCTCACACTGGATATCCAGTAGGCATCTTAAAAACAGGACCAAAACTGGAATCATTCTTTTCCTCACTAAATTTCCCTATTACTATTGAAGGTAACACCATCTTCCCAGTCCCTCAAGTCCCACAACCTAAGATTCTGGATTCTTCATTCTCTCACACTCCCCCCACCCCATAGCCAATGCATTGCCAAGGCCTGTTGGTTTCATCTTCACAACATCCCTTCTCCCCTTTGACACTATTCCCACTCTGGTGCTCCTTACCTCACACCTGGTCTATTGCCTGCTCTAGGACTTTCCCCATTCTACTCCCTTCTCCATTCAGTTGTGAAAGTGATCTTCCTAAAGCAAGGGTCTGCCCATGTTGCTCCTCTACTCAATATATTCCCCTGGCTCCCTATTACCTCCAGGATCAAATACAAAATGCTCCGGTTGATGCTCAAAGCTCCAAACAAGACACTAATCTCTCAGCTCCAGGGGTCTTCTCTGGCTGTCTCCTATGCCTGGAAGGTTCTCCCTCTTCAATTCTGGCCTACTGACTTCCTTTAAGTCCCAAATGAAAACCTATCTTTTATAGGAAGTTTTTCCCAAGTCCTCTTCATTCTAGTGCCTTTCTTCTTTTAATTATTTCTTAGCTACACTGTATAGAGCTTGTTTGTCCTAATTTTCTTGCTTGTAGTCTCTCCCATTAGACTGAGCTCCTCAAGGGCAAGAGATTGTCTTTTCTCTCATTTGCATCCCCAGTACTTAGCACCATGCCAGGCACATAACTGACACTTGCTCTCTCCTGGTACTCCTTTCTGACTGTTCCTTCTCTATCTTTTTGCTTGATCTTTATCTGATCCTGGTGATCTGTCCTAGACTGTCATTTTCCCTCTAGGCTATTTCATTTGGTGATTTTATCATCTCCCATGATTTCAACTTCATCTCTATACAAATAATTGTCAGATTTATTTGTCTAGCTCTAACTCCTCTATTGACTTTCAGTTTCATATCTCCAATGCCTATTAGATATTTCAAATTTAGCATATCAAAAACTAAACTCATTATCTTCCCCCCACACCCTCTCTTCTTTCTAAGCTCCTTATTACTGTTAAGGGTACCACTATCCTTGCAGTCACCTAGGCTTGTCACCTGTGTCATCTGTGACTCCTTATCAATTCACCTCACACACCCTTCTGCCCATTGCCCCTATAGCTAATAAGTTGCTAAGTCCTGTCCATTCCACCTTCACAGCATTACTTGGATCCATCCTCTTCTCCCTCTGACACTATCACTCACCCTTGGCCTATTGCAATGGGCTTCTGGTTGGACTTCCTGACTCAATTCTCTTCCTGCTCTATTCCATCTTCCACATAGCTGTCAAATTGCATGTTTGACCATGTCAGCATCCAATTTAATTAAACCTAGTGTCTACAACTGCCTCCAGGATCAAATATGAAATGGTCTGGCTCTTACAGCCCTCCATAACTGTGTCGCTTCTATCTTCCTAGCCTTCTTAGTCCTTACACTCCCTCTACATACTCTACAATCTGGTGACACTGATCTCTTTGCTGATCCTCCAACTAGATATTACATCTCCCACCTCTGGGCATTTTCACTTGCTGTCTCCCATGCCTGGAATACTCTCCTCATCACCACCTCCTGTCTTCCCTATTTCATCTCTTTGAATTCTTACTGCTTAACATAGTGACCAGAACAGAGTAGGTATTGAATAAATGCTTGCTTAACTGACTGGAAATAGAGATAAACATAGCATAAGAAATAGAGCAACAAACTTAAAAGTCAAAAAGATCCTGCCTCACTCACTGTGAATATGAGGGGGTTGGATTTGATGACATCTAAGGTCTGGAGTAGCTCTAAATCTGTGATTCTAGAAACTCTGGGTTTCTGGATTCTCATATACTGGATTCTCAAATAGAAAAGTTCAAGAAGTACATGTTTTATAGAAGAAAAACAACTGCTTGATCACATGGGTTGATGGGGATATGATTGAGGATGTAGACTCTAAACAATCACGCTAGTGCAAATATCAATAATATGGAAATAGGTCTTGATCAACGACACATGTAAAACCCAGCTGAATTGCTCCTCAGCTACAGGAAGGAGGTTAGAGGGAGGGGAGGGAAAGAACATGAGTCTTGTAACCATGGAAAAATATTCTAAATTAATTAATTTCCAAATTAATTTAAAAAAATAAACTTGGGAGAAAATATAAAAAAATAAAGATGACATCTTAAAAAAAAAGCACAGAGGCGGAGTCAAGATGGCGGTCTAGAAGGAGCAAAAGTTCAGACCTCAGAAAACCCTTCCTTACCGATTACAAACTGAATGCTCCTAGGGGACTGAAAACCAAACTTAACAAAAAGACAGAACCAAGGAACCCTCCTGCTGGAGTTAATTCAAAAGGTACACCCCTGCAAAGGTGGAATCCGAGAACACTCGGGTTTAAGGGGAAGACAGAAGGAAGGTCCCAGGACCCATCTCCCCTCCCACCCAGAGCACTAAGATTCCAGCAGCAGCGGGAACTTCTGGGTGGGCAAAGGTGCTGGTCTGAAGGGCAAAGCTTGAGAGCAAGGCTGGCCAAGTTCAGAGCATCCAACACAGACAGTGGGTCAGGAGCTAGAGAGGGACCATAGACCTGGCAGCCTGGCCAGAGCTTTGGAGATCCTCCATATTTGCTCTAGCCTTCCAGGAAGTTTAGGACTCAGAGCACACTCAGCACAACTAAGCTGAACTTAATCCCATCAAAAGTCTCCAGAACTCAGGGAAGCCCAGGCTCCCTACCCATCCACATTGACTGCTGGACTTTAAGCCAATCAAAAGCCTCCAGAGGACAGGAAAGCTCAAACCCCAATAACCCTCCACCAGAGACTACACCAAGAGATCCTCTGTTAAAGCTCTAAGAGGGGAGAATGACAGAAGCCCCCAAACCAAAAAAAAAAAAATGAGAGGAGCAAGAGCACAGACAAATACGGGAAGTAAAGAAGGGATGAATTTGAACAAACAACAGAAAAAGAAGAAAGAAACTACAATAGACAGCTTCTACTCAGCAAATGGAACAGAGGGGGAGAGATCAGTAAACGATAAATCAGAAATCCCAGCAAATTGGATATGGGCTGTGGAAGAACTCAAAACACAACTAAGAGAGGCTGAAGACAATTAGGAAAAGAACTTTAAAATTAAGATAAGTCATCTGGAAATAGAGGCACTTGAACTAAAATGAGAAAATAGTGTCTTGAAAGCCAAAATCAACCAGCTGGAAAATGAGGCAAAGGAGATGAAAGACAAGGTAAAGAGGATGAAAGACGATCTTCAAAGAAAATCAGACCAGAAGAAAAAGGATGACCAAAAACCCAGAGATGAAATTCAATCCTTAAGAACCAGAATACAACAACTGGAATTAAGTGACTTCACAAGGCAATAGGACACTATAAAACAAAATGAAAAGAATGAAAAAATTGAGGAAAATGTGAAGCATCTCATTCACATAACAGACGATTTAGAAAATCATTCAAGAAGAGACAATTTAAGAATCATAGTCTACCAGAAGACCATGACAAAAGAAAAAGCCTGGACATAATACTACAGGAAATTATTCAGGAAAACTGTCCCGACATCCTAGAACAAGAGGGGAAAGTGGAGATTGAAAGAATCCACAGATCACCCCTGTATTTAATCCCCAACTGACAACACCCACGAATGTTATAGCCAAATTCAAAAACTATCAGACCAAAGAAAAGATATTACGATCTGCCAAGAAGAAGCCATTCAGATACCATGGAAACACGGTGAGGATAACACAGGATCTGGCTGCATCCACACTGAAGGACCAAAGGGCATGGAATATGATATTCCGGAAAGCAAGGGAACTAGGTCTACAACCAAGAATAAAATACCCATCAAAACTGACTATATTCTTACAGGGGAAAGTATGGTCATTCAACACAATAGAAGAATTCCAAGCATTCGTAAAGAAAAGACCAGACCTGAACAGGAAATTTGATGTCCAAGCACAGAACTCAAGAGGATCATCAAAAGGTAATTAAAAAAGAGGGGGGGAAACAAAACAAAACAAAACAACAACAAAAAAAATTTAAGCGACTCAATAAGTTAAAATATGTATCCCTATAAGAAAATAGGTCATTGGCAATGCTTAAAAACTGTAGCTATCACCTGGGCAGCTAGAAGAATTACACTTAGAGGGAACAGTGGCAAACTGTATAGGATGAAATGACAAGACATAAATAGGTATATAGATATATGCATGCATAAATACATATACGTGTGTGTGTGTGTGTGTGTGTGTGTATATATTTATATTTATATATATATATATAAAACCAGAGCTAAAAAAAAAAGAGGTTAATACTAAAAGAAATGGGGAAAGAAACAAATGGGGGTAAATTTATATGTCACAAAGAAGCTCATGGTGGGAGGGGGGAGAACATCGATACACTGGAAGGGTAAAGAGGTTGCAAATAGGAAATACTCAACTCTTACGTACTTTGAAACTGACCCAAAGAGAGAATAACAACCCAATCCATTGGGGAAGAGAACAGATTTGCGCCCTATGGGGGAGTAGAAGGGTAAAAAATGGACTGGTGGGGAAGGAAGCAGTACAAAGGAAGGACAGGGTGGGGGGGGGCAATTTTAAAAAGACTACAGGGGAAAATAAGGGAGGGAATAAGAAGGGAGGGGAGAAGAAAGGCAAGTAAAATAAGGGGGGGGGGAGATGGGGGGACTGACTATAAACAAGCATTGGTGTAGAAGGAAATAATGAAAGAAGAAAAGGCAGGACCAGGAGTAGAAATCAAAATGCTGGGAAATACACAGCTAGTAATCATAACTCTGAATGTGAATGGAATGAATTCACCCATAAAACCCAAGCGAATAGCAGAATGGATTAGAATCCAAAACCCTACCATGTGTCTCTGCAAGAAACACACATGAGGAAGGTAGATACGCCTAGGGTGAAAGTAAGAGAATGGAGCCAAATCTATTGAGCATCAACTGATAAAAAGAAGGCAGGAGAGGGCAGCTGGGTAGCTCAGTGGATTGAGAACCAGGCCTAGAGACGGGAGGTCCTAGGTTCAAATCCGGCCTCAGCCACTTCCTAGCTGTGTGACCCTGGGCAAGTCACTTGACCCCCATTGCCTAGCCCTTACCACTCTTCTGCCTTGGAGCCAATACACAGTATTGACTCCAAGACAGAAGGTAAGGGTTTAAAAACAAAAAAAAAAAGAAGGCAGGAGTCGCAATCATGATATTTGACAAAGCCAAAGTAAAAATAAATATAGTTTAAAAGAGATAGGGAAGGTAACTACATCCTGATAAAAGGCAGTATAGACAATGAGGAAATATCTGTACTCAATATGTATGCACCAAATGGCAGAGCATCTAAATTTCTAAAGAAACTAGAGGAGCTCAAGGATGAAATAGACAGAAAAACTATACTAGTGGGAGATCTGAACCTTCCTCTAACCAAACTAGATAAATCAAACCAAAAAATAAGTAAGAAAGAGGTGAGAGAAGCAAATGAAATCTTAGAAAAATTAGAGTTTGTAGACATGTGGAGAAAAATAAATAGGGACAAAAAGGAATACACCACCTTTTCAGCAGCATATGGTACATTCACAAAAATTGACCATGTATTAGGGCACAAAATCATTGCAAACAAGTGCAAAAGGGCAGAAATAATAAATGCAACCTTCTCAGACCACAATGCAATAAAAATAATAATTAGTAAGGGTACATGGAGAGATAAATCAAAAGTTAATTGGAAATTAAAAAATATGATTGTCCAAAACCGGCTAGTTAAAGAACAAATCATAGAAACAATAACTTCATTGAAGAAAAGGACAATGGTGAGACATCCTTTCAAAATCTATAGGATGCAGCCAAAGCAGTACTCAGGGGGAAATTTATATCCTTGAGTTCATATATAAACAAATTAAGAAGGGCAGAGGTCAATGAATTGGGAATGCAAATTAAAAAACTAGAAAGTGAACAAATTAAAAATCCTCAGATGAAGACTAAATTAGAGATCCTAAAAATCAAAGTAGAAATCAATAAAACTGAAAGTCAAAGAACTATTGATTTAATAAATAAGACTAGAAGCTGGTACTTTGAAAAAACAAATAAAACAGACAAAGTTCTATTCAGTCTAATTAAAAAAAGGAAAGAAAAAAATCAAATTGACAGTATCCAAGATGAAAAGGAAGACCTCACTCACCTCTAATGAAGAGGAAATCAAGGCAATCATTAAAAACTACTATGCCCAATTATATGGCAACAAATATGGCAATCTAAGTGATATGGATGAATACTTACAAAAATATAAATTGCCTAGACTAAAAGAAGAAGAAATAAATTACCTAAACAACCCCATATCAGAAAAAGAAATTGAACAAGCCATCAAAGAACTCCCTAAGAAAAAACCCCCAGCTCCAGAAGGATTCACAAATGAATTCTATCAAACATTCAAAGAACAGCTAATCCCAATATTATACAAACTATTTGACAGAATAAGCCAAGAAGGGGTTCTACCAAATTCTTTTTATGACACAAACACGGTACTAATCCCAAAGCCAGGCAAATTAAAAACAGAAAGAAAACTATAGGCCAATCTCCCTAATGAATATAGATGCAAAAATCTTAAATAGGATACTAAAAAAACTCCAGCAAGTCATCACAAGGGTTATCCACTATGATCAGGTAGGGTTCATACCAGGAATGCAAGGATGGCTCAATATTAGGAAAAACATCCACATAATTGACCATACTAACAAGCAAACCAACAAAAATCACATGATTATCTCAATAGATGCAGAAAAAGCCTTTGACAAAATACAACACCCATTCCTATTGAAAACACTAGAAAGTATAGGAATAGAAGGGCCTTTCCTAAAAATAATAAACAGTATATATCTAAAACCATCAGCAAACATCATCTGCAATGGGGATAAACTCTAAGCCTTCCCAATAAGATCAGGAGTCAAACAAGGATGTGCATTATCACCTTTACAATATTAAATACAAAATTGTACTAGAATAGAAACACTAGCAGTAGCAATTAGAGAAGAAAAAGAAATTGAAGGTATTAAATTTGTCAATGAGGAGACCAAGCTGTCAATATTTGCGGATCATATGATGATTTACTTAAAGAATCCTAGGGAATCAACCAATAAGCTAGTCGAAATAATCAACAACTTTAGCAAAATTGCAGGATATAAAATAAACCCCCATAAGTCATCAGCATTTCTATATATCTCCAACCCAGTTCAGCAGTAAGAATTAGAAAGAGAAATTCCATTTAAAGTCACCCGAGACAATATAAAATACTTAGGAATCTATCTGCCGAGACAAACACAGGAACTATATGAACACAACTACAAAACACTCTCCACACAATTAAAACTAGATCAAAACAATTGGGAAAACATTGATTGCTCATGGGTGGGACGAGCTAACATAATAAAAATGACCATCCTACCCAAACTTATCTATCTATTTAGTGCCATACCCATTGAACTACCAAAAAACTTTTTTACTGAATTAGAGAAAACCATAACAAAGTTTATTTGAAAAAACAAAGGATCAAGGATATCCAGGGAAATAATGAAAAAAATATAAAGGAAGGTGGCCTTGCAGTCCCAGATCTCAAACTATATTAAAAAGCAGTGGACATCAAAACAATCTGGTACTGGCTAAGAGACAGAAGGGAGGATCAGTGGAATAGACATAGGGTAAGTGAACTCAGCAAGGCAATCTATGACAAGCCCAAAGATCCCAGATTTTGGGACAAAAATCCACTATTTGATAAAAACTGCTGGGAAAATTGGAAGACAGTGTGGCAGGTTTGGATCAACACCTCACACCCTACACCAAGATAAACTCAGAATGAGTGAATGACTTGAATATAAAGAAGGAAACTATAAGTAAATTAGGTGAACACAGAATAGTATACATGTCAGACCTTTGGGAAGGGAAAGATTTTTAAAACCAAGCAAGACTTAGAAAGAGTCACAAAATGCAAAATAAATAATTTTGACTACATCAAATTAAAAAGGTTTTATACAAACAAAACCAATGTAAATAAAATTATAAGGAAAGCAACAAATTGGGAAACAATCTTCATAACAAAAACCTCTGACAAAGGTCTAATTACTCAAATTTATAAAGAGTTAAACCAGTTGTACAAAAAATCAAGCCATTCTCCAATTGAAAAATGGGCAAGGGACATGAATAGGCAATTTTCAGTTAAAGAAATAAAAACTATTAATAAGCACATGAAAAAGTGTTCTAAATCTCTTATAATCAGAGAGATGCAATCAAAACAACTCTGAGGTATCACCTCACACCTAGCCGATTGTTCAACATGACAGCAAAGGAAAGTAATGAATGCTGGAGGGGATGTGGCAAAGTAGGGACATTAATTCATTGCTAGTGGAATTGTGAATTGATCCAACCATTCTGGAGGGCAATTTGGAACTATGCCCAAAGGGCAATAAAAGACTGTCTGCCCTTTGATCCAGCCATAGCACTGCTGGGTTTGTACCCCAAAGAGATAATAAGGAAAAAGACTTGTACAAGAATATTCATAGCTGCACTCTTTGTGGTGGCCAAAAATTGGAAAATGAGGGGATGCCCATCGATTGAGGAATGGCTGAACAAATTGTGGTACATGTTGGTGATACAATACTATTGTGCTCAAAGGAATAATAAACTTGAGGAATTCCATGGAGACTGGAACAACCTCCAGGAAGTGATACAGAGCAAAAGGAGCAGAACCAGGAAAACGTTGTACACAGAGACTGATACACTGTGGTACAATCGAACATAATGGACTTCTCCATTAATGGCTTTACAATGTCCCTGAACAATCTGCAGGGATCTATGAAAAAAAAAAACTATCCACAAGCAGAGGACAAACTGAGGGAGTAAAAACACCGAGGAAAAGCAACTGCTTGATTACAGAGGTTGAGGGGACATGATTGAGAAGAGACGCTAAATGAACACTCTAATGCAAATTCCAACAACAAGGAATTGGGTTTGGAGCAAGGACACATGTGATACCCAGAGGAATAGCATGTCGGCTAGGGGAGGGGTGATAAAGGGAAGGGTGGGGAGGAAAAGAAAATGATCTCTGTTTCCAATTAATAATGTATAAAAATGACCAAATAAAATGTTTTAAAAACTAAAAAGAAAAAAAAAGCACAGGTTTCTTCTACTTATCCTAGTTCAAGCCTACTAAATGATGATCATCTCTTTATCTAGAAATATTTTCTCAGGCTGAATAATTTACAGCAATCACAACCACTGTCATGCAGTTGCTGGGGGGAAAACCACATTCCTCCCAAGAGGACCTCTACCATGAGTAATCACACATTCACATTGATATAATTGCCTCTTTCACAAGGA
The DNA here is from genome assembly GCF_027887165.1 of Monodelphis domestica. NCBI lineage: Eukaryota > Metazoa > Chordata > Mammalia > Didelphimorphia > Didelphidae > Monodelphis > Monodelphis domestica. Next base: position 594,754,524 of record NC_077227.1, on the reverse strand, counting down.
AAAGTATTCCTAAACCCTCCTTCCTCAAGTCCCAGAGTACAAATTCTGAGTCCCCTTAGATCCTCAGCCTTGGTTTTGGTTTTGTCTTCTTTAATATCTTTGATGGGCTGAAAAAAAAAGATGACTTTTTTCCTCAGATATATTTTACCCCTGACAAGGTCTCACAACCAGATCACAAGATACTTATGACAGAACATGGCAAATGTAGTTTTTTATGATATGTTCTTTTCCCTTGTGAAAAGGACTAACACTAAGAATGGCAACATGGGCCCCAAGACCTCTTCCAAAGACCTCTTCCAGAGAAACAGGGAAAAGGGGAGAGATTCTCCAACTCTGGACAGGCAACACATTTCTTCATATCTTTTTAATGCTTTGTTCTTTCCCAAAGGAATTCAAAGCAAATTCTCAACAACTACTTATCAAGCATCTATATGCACCTTGCAAGGAATTGATGAACAAGTTCCAAAGCTCATCTGCCTTATCTATGAGCTATTACTGGGAGATGGGAAATGAGAAGGCAAGAATTAGACAAAGTAAATATTGCTACTAACTAGAAACTGCATCTAAATGCTCACCCAAGTAGACCCATTCCCCTGTGTGCCTTGGCAAAGTTCCCTCTCCCTGCCTACCCCACCATTCTCATCCATTTGCTATCCTACTTTAACTCTCCTTTAGTAAATATGGCAAAATAACAACTAATTCATGGGAAAGTCAGGGCTATTACCCAGATTTCAACTACTGTTTCTTTGTACCAAAAGACAAAAAGTTTGACTTGGGCAAGTCCTTTCCTCTCTGGGTCTGTTTCTTCATTAGTAGAGGAGACTGACTCTTATCAGGGAAGAGTTCTTAGCTAAGAATCCATGATTGTTTAAATATTTTGTTAATGATGTGTTAATATAATTGGTTTCCTTTAATTCTATGTCTTTTATGCATTTACAGACATGATTCGGATAAGTCCAAAAGCTTCACCAAATTGACTGAAAAAGAAGTAGGAACACCAGAAAAAGCTAAAAGCCCCTGGACTGGGGAAACAATAAGATCTATTTTACTCTAAGTCTTGTTGATTTCTGCCTTTTCAACATCTGTCACAGGTGCCCCCTTCTCTACCTTCACCCAGACACCTCCAAGAAGAGTTTGGGCTGACATGTAGACTGCTCACATGGCTGGCTAACTGGTCTCCATTCCTCAAATCTCTTCCTTCTTCTCTAATCCCTCCTCTACACAACTGTCAGTGATATCTCTGAAGCCCATCAGCCACTCTCATTCAAAAACCTTTTATGGGTCAATATAGCTTCTAGGATAAAAGTCAAACTCCTGTGCCTGGCATGCAAAATCCTTCACAATCTAGCTCCAACATGCTTTTCCAGATACATACTTCAAACACTGTTTCTTCTAGTCAAATTATCCTTGTTCTTCCTTGTGACACTGAATTTCAAGTCTGGAATGCATCCTATCATTTCCATCTCATAAAATCCTTGCTTTCTTCAAAGCATTAAGTACCTCTTCCTAAATAAGGCTCTTCTAGATACTCCCACTGGACTACTAAATCATGTTGTTTTGCACTTAATCATCTGTGTACCAGTGGCCTCCTGATAGGATGAAAGCCCTTAGTGGCAGAGGCAATTTTATTTCTGGCAGTCATCTCCAATACCTACCAGTGTTGGCACTTGATGGATCCCCAGTCCACAAGGACCATTTCCCTCCTCTGAACTCGGATTCTCAGGGGCTATTTGACTCAGTTAACAATGGATCATATACTGGCTTGTGATCTTTCTTGTGCTTTATAAACATAATCTTCTCTAACTTAGCCTTTGTTTGTGCCTGATGAATTCAACTCTGCTGAATTTCAACAAGGCAAGGCTTCTGTTATAGACTCCTGTGTGTTCACAGTCCCTAGTAGGTATGGACATACATTGGATTCTCACCAAGTGAAACGAATGCAAATCGTTCATTCAATAAGTGCTGTAACTTGCTATAAGCATTTAAACTATGCTATGGTGACTCAAAGGCAAAAGAGGAAATTTTAAACAGTAGCTGACAATGGAAAAGAATAATTGTCACTGAAGGCAACAACCTCCCCAAAATTCAGGAGACAATTCAGAGAAAGAAGATTCCTCCCTTGAGGAAATGTCAGTTCTATAATTCATTTGGTTGATCGCATTAGCCTTCTTAACACACCACATTAAAAAGCCCCTAATACTCCCACTATCTTCCCTTACCTCTGTTGGTTATGTCACTCATCAGAAATCTTATTGGCTCCCTACTGCTTCTCAAAAGTTTCAAGTTACTCAGTCTAGTTGTCAAGGTCCTCCATTGACCACACCCCACGTTTTCAGCTGTCTCACATTAGTCCTTTTTCAATATTACACCCCTACCCATCTTTCTACAAGTCTTGGTGTTGACCACATTCAGCATCTGGCCTTTGTTCAGGCTGACATGAAACACCTCTCTTCCCTCCAAAGGGTGTGTTATGAGCTCAAACATCACCTCCTCCAAGAAGTTCTTCCTGAACCCTTGCTTAACTGCCTTTTCCTTGAGACCTCACATAGAATGTTGTTTTACAGCTTTTGAATGTATTTGACTTATGAGCACGAGCCTTCTGCATCATCTCTGACCTTTCGACCTTTTTTTAATACCAAACCCTATGTTCAGCCAAGTCCACCAGTTGCTCTGAAATTCCTGAATGCCGTTTCATTAGATCTTTTCAAGTTCTTTTCACTATGCTTATCACATGATTCTGTGGAGCGCAGCAATCTATGTTGGCTGTTTATACTTAGGTCCCCTGTGACACTTGTAAGCTCCTCAGGGGTAGGGACTTTTTAAAATCTAATCTTTGTATCATGAAAGCACTCAGCAAAGTATGCTATACACCACAAGTGGTTGATGTTTGCTGCTATGGTGCTAGGCTACTTCTGGGGCTTAATTTCAGAGTATTTTAGATGTCCTCATCTTTTAGATTTGCCCATCACTGTCCAGAGAAGTAGCCTCAAAGACCTTAAGTTAAATACAGAACAGGCCAGATGGCATGGTAACACAAAGGAAAGACAGAGTCAGAGTGGACAATGACCATGATTTGTTTTTTCTTTTAATTATGTACCAGATAGAAAAGGGGAAAAAATAGTGATTGTTTCTCTTCACCCCCAACACTTTTGTTTATCAAGGTAGAATGGGAGAGAAATTTGTTGACCATGAGTCTTGCTCCTGCCTTGGAGTTTCTTCTTTCCCTCTGCTCCACATCATTTCAGGGGCAAGAGCAAATAGCTTAGGCAGAAATATTTGTGCTTCAGCAGCCATAGTGGCAATGTAGCCGCCATCTTCTCCTCTCCAGACTACTGTTTCACTCAGCTCGAACCCTGTCCCCAGTTCACCAAAGGGCAGAGACAGAAGCAGGAATTTGGCAGCCTCAAGAGGCAACAGTAGGTAGTGTATGTTCTCACAAATAAGTAGAATGTGGGAGGCATATACCAGTACAGCAGAAGGGCAAACCCTTCTGCTTCTATTGCACAAATTGGCTCAGATTCCCTACCTTCAGCAATGGTCTATCAGCAAAAGGAAATTCTTCTGAAACTTGAGCAAACAATTCACTCTTGTTTTATAGCCTCATGGAAGGGCGTTTTTGCTGTGTAGTTTGTTCAGGGTCTTCTGACCATACCCCAACAAAGGCAGAGCAAAGGGGCAGCCACTTGCATTAAAAGAGATGGGACCTGGCCATCCACAATTCACACAGGATGGCTCCACAATCACCTAGGTCTCACCACCCCAAGTTCAAAGGCCAAGAAGAATTTTCTTCCTCTCTGCACAAAAGGAAATGGGAGTCAGTGAGAGCCAAAGGTGTCACCACCCTAAATTACTCAAGGGTGACAATTTTTCTGAGCCTAAAAAGCTTGATGCAATGATAATTAAGAGCAAAAACTTTTGCAATCTGTGTTTTCTCCTTGAAGAAGCAGCAAAGTCCCCTTGAATAAAACTTGTCTGATTCTCCTCACCAGTGAAAATGGAAATGGGTAGGAATAAGTTGTTTAAGTAAACTTATAAACACCTACAGGTAAAGATGACAAGTCCCTCTAACCAACGGGAGAAAAACTGATCTGCAATCTCTCACCTTGTTGGCTGGAACAAAATTCTAGTGGGAGTTGGTGGGTGAAGACAAACATAACTGGACCAAAGTCAAGGACTGCAGGCTATATGGAACAATAGGTCAAACACAGGACAGCATAGATTGTGGCACTATAAAGATGAGAAGACAGACAGGTCCATGACACCAGCTGGGAGCAAGCTTTTGGAGCATAACTTCCATAAATAACTTCTGTCCTGTAGCAACTGGTAGTATCCAGCTAAATGGAGTAGTCCTTCTTCCCCATCCCATCAAATTCTGAGTTTGTTTGTTTTTTTTTCAATTAAATAACTATGTACAAACACACACGCCTGATCTCTCCTTAATATGGAAGTCCTGGGATAGCATTAGAGAGTGGGTTCCAGCTGTCTTTTGGAGGATTCATAGCTTGGAAGCAAACCTGCAGAGAATAGAAAATGGTTGAATAACACAAGATAGACATGATAAAATATCTAAGATAGAGAACCCAGAAACTGAACCCTGGTCTCCAGAGAACATGTGATCCAGATAACTGAACTATATATTTTTGACTACCTCAGTGCCTCCAGATCCTAAGTAAGCTGAGTACCAGACCTGGGATCCACCAACTCTGTGGCCACATTTCTGGCTATCATACCAAAATCCCAGCAGAAACCCTTTATTCATATATGCCCATACCTCCTTCTGATAGGGATAGTTTCTCCAGCTCAGCTTCAAGCTCAGCATCTGAAATGCTGGGATTAGGCACATTGGTGGAGAAGAATGGCTTGTGGGGAGTATCGGGCAGATCCAGAGGTTCTTTGGTGGTGGTGTCCTGGAGAAGGATATCCAGTTCTTTCTCCAGCTCCTCACTGTCACTATCTGGACAGAAAAAAAGGCAAAGAAAAATGTAAATCCCCATAGAGGAAAAACAATCAAGACTCAAGAATGACAGATAAAAATTAAGAAGCAAACAATGACTAAGTCTTTTAAGTTGGGAATACATTGCAACTGAAAGTGGAACAGCTATTTTTTAAGAAATCACTTGAGAAAAGGGGCACTCTCCAAAGAAACTTCCTCCTCTGTCCCCACAGAAAATGTATTAAAAGTGGCAAGGTCTCTCTCCTAACACTGGGGAATATCCCTGACCTTTTATGCCATTTAAAGGGGTGCAGTTCCCCAATGAAAAACAAAACCCCTTATGACAGCCTCAGATCCAAGGAGTTGGTTGAGATAGAAAAGGTGTCTTAACTTGGAATGGGAGTGGGGACATGAAGGGATTCCCTGGAGCTGCATGTCAAAGTGATGGGTAGGGGAAGAATTCTGGATAAAGCCCTCTCTGCTGCCAGATGCAAGAAAAACATAGCCAGATGAAGAAAGCAAATTCCTCTCGAGCTATGGGGACATCTTTTTGATGACTCACCTAAGCCATTCATCCCCATCCCAGCCAGAGTCTGAGAAACTTCATCCTGGGTATCACAGAGCTATAAGAGAAATAGGTGAGATCCTGAGTCAATGTTTCTAAATAATATAAAGGGGGAGGGGGGAGGAAGAAATGGCAAATACTCAGAAACAGAAACAGATAAAATCTAGGTAAGACTCCAATAGAGAAACAACAAGGTCAAATAAGTTTCTGCACACAAGTTCAAACGGAAGGAGGTTTCCTCTCCTTTCGACTGTCCATACACAGTAACATATGACAGCCTAGAAAGGCGGCATGCCCAGCAACTTCCTAACATCCACGTCCCCAGGTCCATTCTCTACCTCTTGAATCTGGTCCACCAGACTCTCTGCTTTCTCCACTGTGATGTCCTTCATGGAAAGTTTGAGGGCCCCTACACCAGCCTGATAGGCATTAAAAACCTAAAAGGAAAGCAGAGCGGCATTGGTGCAAATGAAGAATAGTTGTAAAAACACTTTGTTTTTAGCTTCTTGAAATTTCTATATCCTCACATGAACTTGGCCTTTCAGAACTGCTAATAAGGAAAGACTTAGAGGACAGCTACAAAGAAAGAACCTGATTAAGCAGATACAGGAAAGGGTGAATAATTGGTAGCAAAAAAGGAGCTACAGACTAATGCATTGCTGGTGAAACCGTGAACTGATCCAACCATTCTGGAGGGCAATTTGGAATTATGCCCAAAGGGCTATAAAACAATGCATACTCTTTGATCCAGTAATACCACTACTATATTCCAAAGAGATTTTTTTAAATGGGAAAGGATTTGCTTATACAAAAATATTTATAACTGCTCTTTTTGTGGTAGAAAAGAATTAGAAATTAAAAGGATGTTCCTCAATTGGGGAACAGCTGAACAAATTATGGTATATGATGGTGATGAAATACTATTGTGCTATAAGGAATGATGAACAGGACAACTTCAGAAAGAGCTGGAAAGACCTACATGAAGTGATGCAGAGTGAAATAAGAAAAACCAGGAAAACATTGTACACAGTAATAGCAATATTGTGGAATGATCAGCTCTGACAGATTTAGCTTCTATTGGTAATACAAGTAATAGATTCTGATGGACTTAGAAAGAACTGTTAGAAGTCAGAATACAGATCAAAACATACCATTTTTCACTTATTTATTTGGTTTTATAAGATTATTCACTTACAAAAATGAATATGGAAATGTTTTGCATAATACTACATGTATAACACAGACTGAATTTTTTGTCAGCTCCAGGAGGGGGGAAAGGAGAGAGGAAGACAGTTTGGATCATATAACTTCAGAAAACTTATGTGGAAATTTATTATTAACATTTTTTAAAATAAAATTTTAAAAATAAATAAATGAAATAAAATAAGAAGGTTGGATCAATAGACCTCTAAAAACCAAAAGGAAACTTCAGGTTGGAAAAGCAGAATTGAGAATGAGTATTGCAGCAATGAAGAACATCCCTTGGACCTTCAACAAGAAAAAGAGCTCATCACATTTTGTATAGGATAATCAGAGTAAGCCCAATGTAGGAGAGGAAAATTACAGAGCAGAAAAACACTAGCAAAGACAAATAGTAACTATGAGATCAAACTTTGTTTTTGTTATCCTTGGTACAAGTAGATTACCATCTGATCTGTTTGGGAAGCATAGATCCGATCAAGAATGCCTTGTACTGTGTCCAGCTTGGCATGTAGTGCTTCAATGCGCTTCTCTGTCCTCTGCTTAGACTTAAGATGCCTTAGTGCCTAGAAGAGCAGGGGAAATGTGGTCAGAATCTCAAACCATAATCCATGATACTGGGCGGGGAGGCAAGAGAGTAGCAGTACTGATATGGGCTGAAGTATCCCACTAAACCTGCCAAGGAGCTAAACAATCAAAAGAACATGGAAACAATAACTAGTTGATTAGTATAGGGCCACTTTTCAGATAAGACATATGGGTTGCTTAGATTTACAATTATGAGAAAACTCACATCAATCTTTAGACATAACTTAAGTCCTTGGTTAAGGGGGTTCAGTTTCCCAGTCACACAGGACTAGGTTTAAACAACGCTCAGTTTCCACAATCATTGCCTTTCTTACAACCTGCACAGAAAGAACAAAATCTGACTGAAAGTGGGTTGTTGAACATTTTATTAGCATCCCATTTACACTGCAATTTTCATCCCATGGTAGGCAGAGTGAACCATGGGTAAAGTGACATAAGCCTTGGGAATGGCAGGGTAACAAACACCCAAACAAATGGCCCCTTCCTTAGTAACTAATCAAAGTTAAAAGCATTCTTAAAAACCCCTCCCTTCCTTCCTCACTTACTTTATCTACCTTCCTTCCTTACTAGCTAAACTATCTCACTATAATAACTAGCTAACTATCTGTGGTCACTCTATTATTATATTCTCTCATAATAAAGCTTGTTCCCTCATCATGGAGTCAGCCAGAGCTGCCAAATTCTTTAGATAAGAAGGTGAGACCCTAATTTTGCCACTTCCTCATCAGAATCACTAATGGGGGCTAAGACTATCCCCAATTGTATACCTATACTCTCACTCCTAAGGTATGTGGTGGTACTAAAGCCATCTGACTTCCTTCCTGGCTGCTAAATATGACAGTACAGAGTTAGTAGGGAGAAAAAAGGACACTCACCAGTTGCTTCTTTCCAGCTCGGCATGCTTGTCGGGCATCTTCTTTACATCTGTGAAACAGAAGGAAAGACCAAGGATATCTGATTTGGATTGGGAAGAGGGGTTCTAGTACACAGGAAAAGGAAGACCCCTAAGAAATCTGTAAGTGAGAGTCAGTCAAGAGGGCAGCTAGGTGGCGCAGTAGATAGTGTTCACCCTGAAATCAGGAAGATTCATCTTCCTGAGGTCAAATCTGGCCTCAGACATAAAGCTGTGTGACTCTGGGCAAGTCACTTCATCCTGTGTGCCTCAGTTTCCTCATCTATAAAATGAGCTAGAGAAGGAAATGTCAAACCACTCCAGTATTTTGGCCAAGAAAAACCCAAATGAAGTCATAAAGTCAGAATGACTAAAAAGCAACTGAACAACAAGTCAAGAAGGGGGGTAAGTGTCGAGGGATCTTGAGCCCAAATCCCATTCTGTCTACTGATTCAAAGGAATAATAGGGCAGCTGGTGGCATAGTGGGTAATCAGGAAGACCTGGGTTCAAATCTGGATTCAGATACTTCCTGGCTGTCCGACCCAGGGCAAGTCACAACCCCATCTGCCTAGCCCTTGACCTTCTTAGAGTTGTTACTGGGACAGAAAGTAAGGGTTTAAAATTTAAAAATAAATAAATAAAATAACTTTTCCTCTGACAGATGTCACTGGTAAAAATAGTAATTTGGAGCAGCTAGGTGGACACATTTCCTAACTGTGTGACCCTAGGCAACTTACTTAACTCCAATTGCCTGGCCCTTATCACTCTTCCACCTTACATCCAATACTTTGTATTGATTCTAAGTCAGAAAGTAAGGGTTAAAAAAAAAAAGAATAACAAACCATTACACCAAGTGTTATACAGTAATGTACTAGTCTCTTAACAATTATATGATATTTCAGAACACTCAATATGGGTAGGGCGAAAAACAAAGTCTTGGCCTGAAAAGTGTAAGTGCTACAGGGAACTTCTCTACCTCCAAATTGTCACCAATTCATATTTGTATGCACTATCTACAAAACAACTGATTGATAATGAAACCAGGAACTCCCTTCTCACCACCAAGCACAAAGCCCCATTCAACCCTGAAAATATTCCATTTATTTCAAGGGACCAAAAGAAGACTAAAGAAAATAGAATAGATCTTAACAAATTCAGGCCATGTTCTCAACTTGAGAGAACCCCAGAAGGATATCCACCAATTGTTTGGTCAGTCCAAAAGGCTATTTCCAATCTTCCTTTTTGCCACACCCCCCCCAATTAATTTCTCCTGAAGGACATTAGCAAGGCAAAACCATACTATTTTAACTTGATCTGTGTAGAGCATCAGGTCTGGTACTATTCATACCTAATGGACCCCACTTTCTTGAACCCTGAATTCCATTTTTTGTGGTGTATTCTGGCCTGCAACTAAACACTAAAATAAAATACTATGTACATTTTTTGAATGCTGTTTTCGCTAGCTCTTGGGGATAAAGAATCTTGTCCTTATTGTCGCCCTCTTCCCCCACCTTAGAGAAGTCAAAAGATCCAGATTTAACTCCCACAACTACTGGTGCCATTGGGCATAAAAACCCTTCCTCTCTCTGGTGGAGTCTTCTCCCCTCAGTAAAATGGACAGAATAATCTTTCTAAAACTATGCCTATAGCAACTCAGCAAAGCAGAAGGGCTATTGCTATCACTTCACCAGGGGTAACCCATTTATCTATAGAAAAAAAAATGAGTGAAAAAGAGGGAGAATGTAAAAAGAAAACATCATGCCCCTAAGTGCTCTGAGAGCTGTGAGAACTACTCAGGGCAAGGAGGGCTCAGTTAAAGCCTTGGGATAGCAGTTACCTCTCTGATTCCTGGGACAGGGACTCCACCTTGCGTGAGAGCAGCCGTTCACTCTGCATCAACTGGTACACCCCGACATCTACATCATTTACTGGGGAGACCTTGGCATGTAGCCCTCGGGCAAACTTCACAATCTGCAGGAGAGGAACAAATTACTCCTGCTCTGAAAAAATTTCACCCAGAAAAACTGATGGCAAGATTACTAGATATTTAATAGATTCCATCATTCAATACCTTCTCACCATTCTGTTCTAAAACAGTGACTCTCTTCTCTTTCTGCAGCTGTAACAATACCAAATAGAAGGTTCGCTCATCTGGGCAGGAACTAGCACAGAGGGTGCTCAACTCTGACAGGGCCACCACAGGATGAGAGGAGATTGGAGAGTTCTGATACAGACGATATACATCCTCTGCTTTTTCCTATAGGAGAAGAAAGGAGTTTGTACTCTCTCTGTGTCTAGGTGTAGAAACCAAAGAACTCTGACTTTTCTTTTAAAAAATTAGTACCATAAAGGCTCAAACCAAGCCAATTTCTTCACTTAAAGTGGGATTTATTTTTCCTTTAAGTTTTGCTTTTAAAAAGTTAAGAAAATTGAACTAAAATGTCTATACTGATGTAGCCTACTCTAATAAACTAAAATCAGGCCTCCATATATATCCAGTTTAACTGAGTATGTACAGTATATGCCTGTCTTCCGCTTATCACTAATTCAAACAAGTCTTTTGACTCCACTATTGTTTCCGCTATTGGTAAAAATGAAGCAGTTTTATACAATGGGCTGGAATTAGGATATCTGGGTGTTAATCCTGGTTGTGCCACTAATAAGCTGCATGGCCTTGGTTAATTCACATCTCCCTGTCTCTAGTTGACTTTGTAATAATCAAGTCCTAGTCAGCTCAAAAATGCTATGAAAATTAAAATGATTAACCCTATTCCTCTTCTATCAAAGAATTTTATATACAACCTGATTACTAGGGCTAGAAAGAACTTCAATTGTTTTATAATAAAAGTACAAGAAACTTAGACATTTTTGCAAAAACAAAACCAATGCAGTCAAGATTAGAAGGAAAATAGAAACTGGGAGGGGAGGGGAATTTACAGCAAGTTCTCTTATAAAAGTCTTATTTCTCAAATATATATAAAACTAAGTCAAATGTATAAAAATATAAGTCATTCCCCAACTGATAAATGGTCAAAGGACATGAACAGGCAGCTTTCAGAAGAAAAAAAAACAAAGCTATCTGTAGTCATGAGAAAAATGCTCTAACTCAGTGATTTAGAGAAATGCATATTAAAAACAACTGAGGTATCTAACTTTATACCTCTCAGATTGGCTAATATGATGAAAAAGGAAAACAACAAATGTTGGGAGGGGATGTGGAAAAATTGGGACATTAATGCATTCTTGCTGGAGTTAGGAAATGATCCAACCATTTTGGAAAACAATTTAGAACTACACCCAAAGATAAAACTGTGCCTATCCTTTGACCCAGAAGTATCACTACAAGGTCCATATCCCAAAGAGATCAAAGAAAGAGGAAAAGTTCTAGACGTGTAAAAAAATATTTATAGCAGTTCTTTTTGTGGTGGCAAAGAACTGGAAATTGAAGGGATGCCTAGCAACTGGAGAATGACTGAACAACTTGTGGTATGTGGATGTGGTGGAATACTATTGTGCTAAAAGAAACAATAAGCAGGATGGTTTCAGAAAAACCTGGGGAGATTTATATGAATTGATGCAAAGTAAAGTGAGTAGAGCCAGGAGATCATTATATATAGTAACAGCAATACTACACAATGATCTAATGACTTAGCTATTCTTTGCAATACAATGATACAAGACAATTCTGAAGGATTTATCATAAAAAAAAAAGTTATCCACTTCTAGAGAAAAAACTCCAATAGAGTCTCAATGCATAATAAAATTACTTTGGGGGTTTTTTCCCTCTTTTTTTGGTCTGTTTTCTCTTTTTCAGCATGGCTAATTTGGAAATATGTTTTGCCTGATTGCACATGCATAATCTATGTCAAAGTTTGCCTTCTTCAAGGAGGCAGGAGGAACAAGAAGAAAGGGAGGGAATTTGGAAATCAAAAATTATAAAAAATGAATGTTAATTGCTTTTACATATAATTGAGAAAAAATAAAATAAAAACATTCCCAAAAAATAAAGGTACAAGTAAATGAAATTGTCATATAATGAAATGGGGAACTATAACTACAACTCTTAAGAAGTCATGCCATTTTTTCTCCTAGAGAGGATAATGATTTTCTTGGTTCCCAGATAACCTAGGTATGTATTTTTTCAACAAATTTGAGACCATAAGAATTTCCTAAACATTAGTTCATTTTTTTGTCCCTTCGAATTCCAGAAAACAAACTGAAGCAGCTGCTCCATGATCTTGCATGGGTCTGAGTACCTAAAAGGGAAGCCTAGGGCTGTGAGAATATGAGTAGAAGGGTTAAAGATTAAGGAAGAAAAGACATGGAGAGGAAGGACACACAAAGAGACAAAGGAATCAGAGTCATGTCAGCCTGTCAGCTCCTCCAAAAATGGTCAGAGAGAGAGAGAGCATGAGGGAGCTGATCTGTTTATTAAAGATAGTTGCACAAGGGAGTTGGGCAGAGTGTCAATCACCCAGTTGGTACATCAGAAGTTTTAACAGGTTAATGACAAAGTCAGAGTGGATGATAACACAATAGATCCGCCAGGTATCCAGGATAGGACCCTTCTCCTTTCCAGGACACTGGCACCAGACTTATCTTAGGAATGCAAGTGTGAATCTTTGATATTCCAAAGGACCCTAAAACTTGTCTGCCTGCTTACATACAAGAGATAACAGCAGAGGTTTGGCTTTTAAGATGAACAAAATTTAAACCAAAATTAAATACAAATTTAAGGACACAGAAATCAATCATGTGAAATATTAGAAACAGATCCATAAGTCTGGTCCATGAACACTTTGCTGGAGTCAGCTTTTGAATACCTCTTTAATACCTTCTTTATTTGTTATAACTGAAACCCTTCACAAACTCTATAGTGTGTCCTTGATTTAGACCTCAGGCAAAGGGTTTTCCTTAAAGCACAGGAGAAAGTCCAAGTACCAATCAAACGTTATAATACTCCACGAGAAGAATCCCTGCTTCTCCCTTACTTTTGATAGTCTGTAGGAGACTGGGAATATGCAAAAAATAATGTAGACAGCACTTAACTTTTGTCTCTGGATCAAATGGCAAAGTCTTTCTTCCAAAAGGAAAATGTGTCTCTGTACCTACCTTAAGCAGCTCCACAGCCACCAGCACTTCTTCAGCAGGGACTTTGTTGTCCCCTAGCACATTAGAAAGAGTCCATTTGAGAGGCTTCAAAAGGAAGACACCTACACCCCATGAAATCCAGCTGCTGTCCACACTGGCCATGAAATCAGACTCCCGTTGTAGCTCCCCTCGGCTCCAAGAAGAAAAGGAAAAAGTCATGTCAGTAGGAGTGTATTGGATGATTTCAGCCAGTGTCTCCAGATAATAGACATCCACCAGTCAAAAACAAAGAAAAGAAGAGCTATGGAGCTCATGCTATGGTTTCCTCTTATGTGCCAAATAAAAAGAATCAATAAATATTTACTGAGCATCACTAAGTGAAAAGTGCTATCTATGGGAAATAAAATGCCAAGACACAGTCATGAAGTTCAGATTGTCTCAGCCAGTGATAGCAAATTCAAATAAAGCAAATCCCAGTGGGCAGCATATTGACTTAACCACATGTTAACATTATCTACCTCATATCATGTTTTTATTCTGCTAAGTATTTCCCAACTGGAGCTACTAAGTAGCACAGTGGATAGATTGCCAAGGCTGGAATAAGGAACACCTCAGTGCAAATCTCACCTCAGACACTTCCTAGCTGTGTGATCCTGTGCAAGTTGCCTTGGAACAGATAGTACTGATGCTAAGATAGAAGGTAAGGGTTAAAAAATATATATATTTCCAAATTATTAATCTGGTTTAGGCTTGCTCTCAAATTTTGCAGGCAATGAGTCTAACATCTCTGATCAGAAAACATTCCATGGCATTTACTCTGAAGCAATACCTTAAGCAGCTACAGACAAAGCCAAACAGTGAAGAGAATTCACAGACTACTGGAGAGACGGTATGGAGGCTTAAAGGATCTTGAGATCAAAGGTGACCAGTGGTTGCTTACCTGATTCTACTGTGCTGACTAACTCAAATCATCAAGCTTACTAATGGTGGCTTTTAACCATCTCAGAAGCTCTGTGGAGTAAAGCAAACTCCACAACAAAACAGGGGAAAGTACAGAAAGACTTATGGAGATAAGTGACAATCTTGGAGTATGGGGTACAACTGCCAAAGAGCAGGTATGTCCATCCCATCAGTTCTCCTCAGGAAACCCATCATAGTTTCCCTGACATTGACATTTAACCTCCACATAAAAGCCCCCAAGTACTGCTTCCAGCACACACAGATGACTGGTGCCACTTCAAAGATCACAAGACTTCTCAACAAAGGAATCATTAGGATTTGGCAAATATGCTTTGGATCTGAGAGTCAGTCCCAAATTTAGGATCTAAACCAGTTTTTAAGGGGTGGGGGTGGGGTGGGGAGAATGAAAGAGAAAGTTTACACACAAGACTCAAACTCAGATGAAACCCAAATGAGATTCATCCATTGTCTTCTGGAAAGTCAAATACAATGGCCAAGGAACTTCCTAGAGGATATTAAAGGGGAAAAAAAGCATTGGTGGCCAGAGGCTCCTCCTTCATCCTGCCTTTTCCTTTCTTCTTCCTAGCTTTAAGCAAGGAAGGAAACCAACCCCAATCTACAGCAGATGCACTGGTGGCTAACAAACCAGAGTCCCCAGGGTAGTCCCTATTCCTGCCTCTATCTGGTACTACAGACAACTTCTGTCATGTTAAGAAAGTAAAATGTGACGCAGTGAGGTATCTCAGTGGATTAAGATCCAGACCTGGAGTTAGAAGGACCTGGGTTCAAATGTGACCTCAGACACATTCTAGCTGGGTGACCCTGAGCTTAACTCAGTCACTTAACCCAATTGCCTAACCCTTATTACTCTTCTACCTGGGAGCCAATACTTAGTATCAATTCTAAGACAGAAGGTAAGGGCTTTTTTTTTTTTAAAGAAACAAAGAAACTAGAATATGAATGCACACAAATGGAAAGAATGAAGCCTTTCTGTAGCTTGGGGAAAACTGAATAGAAACTATTAAATAGGTGACATGGTGGGCCAATGGTCTGGTTATGCACACTGGTTTATATTTGTCTTGCTATGGTCAAAGCCATAGAACCACAGATTTATATGTGGAATGGGTCTTTAAGGTCACTGAGGCTAGCCCTTTCACTTTACAGCTGAGGGAACTGAGGGTCAGACAGATTAAATGACTTGCTCAGCATCATACAAGTACTAAGTATCTAAGGCAGAATTTGACTCCAGGTCTTCCGGATTCCAAATCCAGAGCCCTATCCATTCTGGTATGTTACCTCCCAAGATGAGGGGGACTCTATTCCTATAGAAGGATACCTACATTCCTTTCCCCAAGGGTGCTGTCTCCCAGGGCAAGGACCAAATTTATGTCCCCTGAATCAGAATCTCCTTACTTCAAAAGTTCTCTCTAATCCCATTGCCACCACCTCAGTTCTATTCCCTTTAAAGTTCACCTCAACTACAGTAATCCAGTCTTAACCAATCTCTCTTCCCCAGGTCCCCAACTAATGAATTCCAAATGATCTCTCAAGGCCTAATTCAAATTCTACCTGCTCCCCGTAGCTTTCCAAAATGAGTTCTACCTTTCTCTCATCTCACAGCACTTTATACTCCTCTTATGCAATTATACTTTAATCTTAATGTCTGAGCATTCTTACTACATTATAGATTACTTGATAGCAGAGCCTAGGATTCATTTATCTTTTTATTTACTTCAGTGCTTACTTAGTGCAGAATCCTGAAAAACGTTTCAATTAATAAATGAATGAACTCAAAGCCCTCTCAAACTTGCAAGCAGGAGACCTTCTCCAGATGATTTCAAATTCGGAGGCCTCAAGTAAAATTCTGCAAAGGGAATACCTTAAATAATCATATTGATTATGCCTAGTAGAGAAGGATAGGGGTTGTTAAGGTGTTTTCATAATCCACTGAGCCCAGAACTCCTTTTACTTGCCTCTCACAGGCCTCGATTTCCCTACCCGTTCTTTCTTTCTCCAGAAAGTCCTAGCCATCAAAGATATGGGGTTCACATAAAACACATATCTATCTTCTTTTATAAAGCCTACAGTCTTGCAAAGCATGACAGCTGGTTAACAAACATTTATTAAGCATTTAACTATGTGCCAGGCATGCTAAATGCTGAGTATACAAAGAAAAGCAAAATCAGATCTCTTGCCCTCAAATTACCACTCTAATGATGAAGATTATATGAAAAGAACTAGACACATGCAAGACAGAGGAAGGGGGGGAAAGAGACCAGCTGAGAAGACATGGAGAGGTTTCAGCAAAAGGCCTCAGAATGAAGTCTCAAAGGAAACAGGGACACTAATATATGAAAGTGAGGAGACCATTCCCAGGGCATAGGTATGGAGTTGAAAAATGTGTTATAAAGAACAGCAGTTACGCTAGAGATGAGAAGGAACTGTAGAAAAGTCAGGATTATACACCCAAAAGTCTCACTTACTCCTTATAACAACCCAATTTTATATAGTATGGGTCTTAAAAGCCTAGTTGCAAAAAACGCCATGAGGTTTGGGGTGTGGGAAGTTAGGGAAGGTTTCCTAAAAGAGGTGGCATTTAAGATAAGACCCCATCAAATGACAATAGCAATTCAAGAGAACCTCCTTTCTCCATCCTAGATATTCCAAGTCAGAATGAACTGTTGCATTCGGAATCAGAAGATGTGGATTCAAATCTCAACTCCGACACTCTCGTAACCTTAGGCAAGTCTCTTTACCTCTCTGGGCCTCAGTTTCCTCATCTGTAAAATGGGTGCGAAGGGGTAACACCAATCTGCTCCTAACGGGCCCTTCCCTTCAGCGCAGGGGAGGGGGAGAAATGCCACCTGTCTTCGCCCCGCCCCCAACTAGGGAAGGCCCCGCCCCCACCCCTCACCGGAGCAGATCCTGAAGCACTGTGGCCAACCCGAGCGGGACGCTCCCCTTGCGCTGGAAGGCCTCCTGAAGGTCGCGCAGGCGCAAACGCACCGCCCCCTGGCGGCGACTGTGGCTCAGCACTAGCGGTGCCCAGAAGCCCATCTTGCTATCCCAGTCGGTGCTGTTCACCTCCCGACTCCTCTTGAAGGCGGAGAACAAGAAGGACATCCGTTCTTCATCTTCCTCCCACTCGGGGGGCAGTAGCCCCGCCGGTTCTCCCCCGGCTGGGGCCTCGGACTCCTGCCCCGGGGACCACATCGGAACCCCTGCCCCACCGAGTCTCCGGACACAGCCCTGGCCCTAATCCCCTTCCGCCCTAGTCCCCTCCCGGCTTCCGTTCTTTCACCGCCACCTCCTCTTCCGTCATCGCCGCCGCCACCGCCCCGGATGAAATAGGTCCCAGACGGCTTCACTGCGCAGAATCCAAACTCTCCTTTTACAACCCTGCACAAGCGTCATTAAAAAAAAAAAAAGTCTCGGGAACTCACAGGGCGCCTGCGCCACTTCCTGTGATTTTTTGTGGAGGAAAAAAACCTAATGCATGCGCGGTGGAGGGAGATCGCAAAGCATTGTTGTAACCATATAGCCTCTAGAAGAGCCATAGAGCGGCAAACCGCTACGTCACCTACCCACACGCAAACTCTCTTTACAGCAAGAGGAACCAGGGCATGCCGAAGAAAGGGCTCCCAAAATCATGCCTTCCAGCTATCCTGATCCCCTATCAAGCCCCCCACCATTGCCCTTTCAGACCAGTCCTAATTCCCATTAGATTTCCTCGTCTTCCCGCCCCGGTGACGTCACACGAAGCCTTCCCAGTCCTGCGCGCCCCAGACGTATAGCGGGATAGCACCTAGACCTGGCCTCACGTCACGACGTGGGCGTGCCGGCAGCTTCTGCCCCTCGAGCGCCCTCTAGGGGCATCTGAGGAGGGCGCGAAGTCAGAGCCCGGCTACCCGCTAGGCCCTCTAGGCTTAGTTATTCTCTTTCTCTTTTCCTTTGGAGAATGTAAACTTCCTAAGGGCAGGGCAAAACCCGTTCACCACCCACAAGAAGGGGTACCGAGAATGCTGGTTCATTGGCTGTAAAAGATAGCTAACATGATCACTAATAGCACCGCTAAAAGTTCGACATCCTATTTGGAATTGCCGCATTTGGCAGGGGTTTATTTTTCTTTTAAGGTCCTATTCCTCAGAGATTGGTGATCAAACGATATGAAATGATATTGGTTCTAGAAATCAATCAACAAGCATTTATTTAATCTTAATATATTGCAGGCACTGTACCAAACATAGAGCTCTTGGTGCCCAGGGAACTTACCTTCTAAAGGAACTAGTTGTTGTTCAGTCGCGTCTGACTCGTGACCCTGCTTGTGGTTTTCTTGGCAAAGATACCGGATTGGCTTGCCTTTTCCTCCACCTCATTTTACAGAGAAGGAAACTGGAGGAAACTGGAGGAAACTGGGTAAAGAGACTTGCCCAGAATCACACGGTGTCTGAGAATTGATTTGAACTCACATCTTCAGGACTCCACCGTGCCACCTAGCCCCTATCTTAAAGAGTGAGAGGGACATAAGTAAATATAAAATACATTCAGTGTAAATACAGGATACTAAGAGCCCTGATAGGTGTGGGGACCAGGAAAACGTTTTCAATGATCAAAATGGCCCAAATTCGAAAAATAAGAGAAATGCAAATTAAAACAACTAAGGTATGGCAAAGACATTGAAAATTATAAAAGTGAATGTTATCAATGCTGTGGAGAAACAGGCACTGATGACCCTGCTGGAAAGCTAAATTGAGTGTTTTATTTTTTTTTAAGCAATTAGTCATTAGACCTAAAAAAAAAATATTAAATATCCCTTGCCCTAGTGATCTCTAGTTCTAAGACTATATTCCAGAGATGTTAACAACTGAAAGTAGAAATCTTTATTTGGAAAAATATTCCTAGTTGTAGTATTCATTTTTCTCTTAAGCAAGATTCAGAAACAAATAGTGCACAGCAATTGGGGAACTGCGTGGTATATGAATATAATGGGATTTTTTTTGCCTTAAGAAATGGCAAGTATGAATGCTACAAAGAAATACAGGAAGGATTAGCAAGGTGGCTCAATGGATAGAGAGCCAGGCCTGGAGACAAGAAATCCTTCATTCAAATCTAACCTTAGATATTTCCTAGCTATATGATCCTGGGCAAATCATTTAACCTCAGTTGCTTAGCCTTTACCAGTCTTCTGTCTTAGAACCAGTACTAAGACCAAAGGTAAATACTGTAGGGGGGAGGAAAACATTCAGGAAGAGGAATTGAGGTAAAGCAAATTAATAAGAATCAGAATAACTACAGGTCATTGACTGTAACTATAAATAATATTAGCCACAACAAGATGTGGAAAAATACATAAAGGATCTTAGAATAGGACATGAAAATAAGTAACCATTTTTGTCACTATCTTGCTAATACAAAAATATCCACTTTTTAAAAAGAAAACTGAAAAATAACGGAAATTTTAAATATTGTGTATTATCTAGCCTTAAATTCTCCCCTACTAATTATCAACTAGTTGCCTGCTGGATATATTCTGGGTGTGTCATGAACATCCCACACTCAATATGTCCAAAAAAGAATTCATTATCTCCCACTCCTAAACCTGCCCCTCCTCCAAACTTTTCACATGAGTTACCATCATTTTCAGTTACCCAAGTTGGCAATTTCTTTACCCTGACCTTCTCCAATATCCATTTGGTAGCCAAGTCTTGTTGCTTCCTCCCAGGGGTGTACTGGTAAATATTAAAGAATAAGCTCTCCCCCTAAAAAAGTATTCACTTTAAAAAGAAACTTTAAAGTTTAGTCTATATTATTAACATTTTCTAATCTATATTATTATTAACATTTTCTCCATCATTTTTAAAAGTCTAGACAATCAACAAACAAACCAAGAACTGACTTGTAGCATTTGCCACTTTCCAAGTTATAAATGCTTACTCTGAAATTATACCAAATAGATCTATTGAGATCCCTTTCAGGCTGGCCCCCTCATAGTCCTGGTTGTATCTCCACATCTCTCTGATCTGTTCCTTTCTCACCACTCACACAACAACCAACAGGGTTCAGGTCTTCATCACCTCTCACCTAGACAATTGCAATAATTTACTAATTGAATTGATTGGTTCTATTCTTATCACTCTCCAATCCATCTTCTCCTCACAGTGGCAATTATGAGAAAAAGATATTGCAAGTTAGAAAAGGGGCTTGGGGATGTGCTCTCTTTCCCATACTCTGTGATGGAGCCAACTAATCCTCCCTTTTGTTCCTTGTACAGGACACTCTCATTTCCTACACAATTAGAGAAATGTTATACATGTATGTGTGGGTGTCTCTCTCTCTATGTGTGGAAGTATTTTTACATTGACTGTCCCTTAGGCATAGAATGTATATTCTCCACCTCTGCCTAACAGACCTCTTCCCCTTAAGATAAATCTCAGATAATATCTTCTGCATGAAACCTTTCCTAAACCCTAACCCCAAACTACCAGTACCTTTCTTCTCAAACTACCTTGTGTTGAGCTACTTTGTATTTTAACTTTACATATTCTATACTTTTTAATGCTGGGAATTTTTCTTACTGGAACATAAACTCATTGCAAGCAGGGATTTTGTACATTCTTTGTAATATTTCCAATGTTTTGCACAATGCTTGACTTGATAACTACCTGTTGATTAATAATAATTGATTATAAATGTTCCTGCCTGATGATTCCATAATACTTGGAACTTAGCCAGATTAAAGCAATACCAGGTACCATTTAACAGTTCCCAGATAAACAATTTACTAATATAAGCAAGATGTTCAAGTTTTATTTTTAACCTGCTTTTCTATTTCATAAAGCTTAGAATCTCTCATTTATATACCAAGAATATGTTATTTTCAAATTTTACATTATGTTATCAATCTATTAATTAAACTTTATCACCTAAAGAATTTCAATTTGTCAAAAATTCCTCCAAATAAAAAAATAATTATTTGTAATTATTTTTTATAAATCAAAAAAACTACAGTTAAAAAAAGTTCTATCCATTTTGGATGATTTTACTAGGGTCATAGAATTAGAAGAGACCTTAGAGATGATTTATGTTATGTCCTCCATACACAATTAATCTTTAATTAATAATGTTTTAAAGTATTAGAAGTACTCTTTGCAGAAATGGGAAATTAGGTATGGGTTAGATGATTTATATATAGTGTCTGACGGTGTATTTTTTAGTTTTGTAGAATTGATTTCTTTTCCTCTTATTAAACATAACAAGGAATGTCTTGAACGGGGAAGAGATATCTTCAAAAGTAAGATAACAAATACAAAAGATATCAAAAAAATTTTAAGTGAGGCAGGATAGTTTTGTTAAGTTCAGATACTGTAGAATCAAAGTTTCCTTCTGTAAGTTTTCACAAAACTGCTAATTAGAGAAAGGAAAAGAAAACAGAAACAATAAATTATTAGGAAAAGATAAAAACATGATATTTCACTAGAAAGAAAGTTCCTTAGATACTGAGGTTTAAGGTCTCTATCCTTTAGTCTTGCTCTTCGAAAAGTCTGAAAATCAAAATAACTTTTCAGTTCAGTGCTGAGTCATTTGGGCAGTGTTGGCCTTTGTCCTCTATTCTCTGTTCATAAACAGAATATGGCTAAGGAGTCCAGCAATTCATGGAGAAGTTTCAATAGTACTTTCTCTGTTTCCTGAAAGCATGCTATCTTACTGTGGTATAGCAAAAATTGGCCAGTGACCAAGGAAATTCCTAGAGCAAATTTTTTTTTAAAAATTCATTAAACATGTCCCATTAGCATTAACAATTTTTAACATTCATTTTTTAAAATTTTGAATTTCAAATTCTTTCCCTGTATTTCCCTTCCCCAAGCACTATAGTATTGATTATACATGTGAAGTCCTACAAAACATATTTTCATATAGCCAGGTGAGATTAAAAAAAAAAAAACTTATCAACAGAAGTCTTCCTAGAGCCAGCTTAATGTATAACACTCCCTTCAGTCACAAGGCCTCGCAGTACCTAGGCAACCACAGACAAATAATTAAATGTTAGACCTGGAACAGAACACTGAGATCATCTAATCAGACTACATATTTTATAGAGGCAAGAAACTGAGGAACAGAGGGGAAATGAAAGAGCAAGGTATTTTGAATTTTGGAAGCCAACTCCAGGAACTTTCTTTCCCAAAGCAGCTGGTACAGTTTATAGAACTGACTTCCTAGATATTATTCATCAGAGAGGCAGGTGCCAAAGCTTCTTAGGGCAAGTAGTGTGGTATTGGTAGAGAATTGATGATATTCATCTTGAGATTTGTTTCTCTGCTAAATCAATTGCCTCAAAGATGGATTATTTCTTTTCCCTCCCATTCCAGCTCAAGCTGGGCTATTTGGTGCTTTTTCCCTTCTCCACAATTCATTCCCAGGACTTTCTGATTTTCTAGGGCTATAGTATTAGCTTCCTATTTGCTAAAGTTTCTAAGGTAAGGAACAGGAGGTAGCAGAGGAGGATACTGTTGGATTTTTATCCCAGTTTCCTCCACTCTGCATTTAATCTGTCAATGAGGTGCTAAGGTTACCTTCTGCTACTTTTGAGTCATCTGGAGCCTGTGGTTGTAGGCTTGATAAGGGTCTAGAGTAAAGAGGCATGGTTGGAGATGTGCCTATGTGGGCAAAATAACTGTCTTAGAGAAGGCAGTGAAAAGTCAAAGCCATTCTGAAGTTCAAGCCTTATATGGAAAATTGAAGATTCACAAGGGCAGTATAACATCACTACATCCTGAGAAATACTGGGGGAGAAGTATCTGGGTGAGATTACTGCCTAGATTTGAGCATAATCAAACAAAATGTTGGAGGGGATGTGGCAAAACTGGGACACATTCACTGTTGGTGGAGTTGTGAATTAATCCAACCATTTTGGAGGGCAATTTGGAATTATGCCCAAAGGGGTTTAAAAGACTGCCTTACCTTTGATCCAGCCATAACACTGCTGAGTTTGTACCCCAAAGAGATAAAAATGAAAAATACTTGTACAAAAATATTTATACCCTAGGTGGCAAAAAAAAAATGGAAAAATCGAGGGGTATCCCTCAATTAGAGAATGGCTAAACAAATTGTGGTACCTTGTGGTGATGGAATAGTATTGTGCTGAAAGGAATGACAAACTGGAAGATTTCTATGTGAACTGGAAAGATCTCCAGGAATTGATGCAGAGTGAAATGAGCAGAACCAGGAGAACCTTGTTTTTTTTCTAAAACTTCAGTGAAAATGTATGACTTCGGGCATCACTCCTCAGGGCCCCAAGGTCACTCTCTAAGGGCCATAAATTACAGAACAGTTCCTGATCTTCACTGGTAGATGGAGTCTCTTTACCATTATAAAATCACAGGTCTGGACTCCCCCCCCCCCCAAATTAAAGAGATATCATTCTTTTCTTAAGAAATCTTCATGCTATATATTTTTTATCACAATAGTGCCAAATCAGACATTTCTTACTTTTCTATAACAAGACCATTTAAAGGATTATGTTTCTTTGCTACAAACTAGCTCTTCTGTTAATATGGATTCTGTCAGTTGGCTCTCCTTCCTGCAGCTGCTTTAGTGAAGTTTTGGCTGATATAATTATATCTTCTCTTATGCTGTTATTGTAAGTCTTTCAGTAGAGTAGCCCAAGTCTCTCTTCTACTTCCTTCCTATCCTATGAGATATCTATTTATAAAAACACATATTTATTGTTTTGTATACAATTTATTTACATTAGATCTGAACCAGAAGACTGATATTTATTTTTTTATTTGAAGGCTATTTTCATACATATATATGTATGAAATTTGAACTTTAAATTCTATCATATCAAAAATCCAAGTCTCTACCTCTAACCTTTTCTTTAAGTTAGGCTAATCCTTTTGAAGATATTAATAGTGGATGGATACAAAATTCTTAAATGTAGTCCCTACAGATCTATTGTTTGACTATACTCACTTCTCTAACT
Organism: Monodelphis domestica; assembly: GCF_027887165.1. Classification (NCBI taxonomy): domain Eukaryota; kingdom Metazoa; phylum Chordata; class Mammalia; order Didelphimorphia; family Didelphidae; genus Monodelphis; species Monodelphis domestica. Next base: position 594,730,312 of record NC_077227.1, on the reverse strand, counting down.
GATTAGCTAGTTAATGTAAAAGTGTAAAATGTTACAAACTTCTTTTGAGATCAAACTACATATATATATATATATATATATATATATATATATATATATATATATATATATAAATTGAAAGACAAATTAACAGATGTGAGTGGGCTGGGTCCAACCTGCTTCTACAGATATTTAAGCAATGTTCAGACAAAACATCCGGAAGAGAAGTTATTCCTCCTTGTTAGTTTTAAACAAGTCCCTGTTGAGGCAGTTTTCCCCAATCCCTTCACTTAACAGAAAAAAAGGAGCAATTTTGACAATTCTTGCTCTGAGACACCAATACTTTGCCTGTGTGAGATCTTTTCCTGGCTGACAATTATCCTACACAAGTCTTTTAAAAGTGTCCTTTCTGGACCTACTTGGACAAACGTATTTATGGCTGCTTTTCATGGTGGCAAAGAATTGAAAATTAAAGAAATGCCCATCAATTGGGGAATGGCTGAACAAATTGTGGTATATGATAATGATGGAATACTATTGTGCTATAAGGAATGATGAACAGGATGATTTCAGAAAAAGCTGGAAAGACTTTCATGGACTGATGCAAAGGGAAATAAGCAAAACTAGGAAAGCATTGTGCTCAATAACAGCAATATTGTGTAATAATCAACTCTAATAGACTTAGCTACTATCAGCAATACAGTGATCTGGGACAATTCTGAGGAACTTATGATAAAGAATGCCATCCACCTCCAAAGAAAGAACCGTTAAAGTCAGAATACAGATCAAAGCATACCATTTTCACATTTTGGATTTATTTGGGGGGGGGGGTTGTAAGACTACTCATTTACAAAAAACAAATATAGATAGATATTTTGCATGATAATACATTTATAACCCAGATCGAATCTCCTACCAGCACTGGGAGGGGAAAGGGAAATAACGCCAATGATATAACTTAGAAAAACTTGTGTGGAAAATTAATATCAAGTATAATTGGTAAAAAATAAAAATATTAAAATGAAAAAAGTATGATTTCTCTGAAGAAACCAGAGAGGAGGGTTTGTCACAATATATCTCAGGAAACCAGACTTCTTGTTTCATATTATCAATAGCAAATCTATTGTGCAAGCGTGTAACCACTGAAACCAAAATTAAGTAATTTTATACCTATCTAAATCCCTAAACTAAATTCCTTTTTACCTATCTAAATCCCTAAACTAAATTCCTTTTTATTTCTATTTCTATTTCTATTTAAATACTTATGTCTAACACTTTAACTTGAAGAATCTATGAAGCAGAAGCAAGGCCAAAAAAAAATCAACAACAACAATACTGAATTACACATAGAACAAATACAAAAAATGTAAAGGTAAGAGTTAAAAAAAACAAAAACAAATGAGCTCCAATCTACCTTTCCCCTTCATGCACTCTCCCCACCAACCAAAAACCATAATCCTTATTATTATATATGCAGCAATAATAGTACTATTTCCTGCCTCAGTGTCATTACACTGCCTAAGTCCTCTTTGCCACTGCCTCTTAGAATTCCTTCTTTCCTTTAAAATCACTCAAGCACAACCTTCTTCATGAAGTTTTTTGGGATCTATTTAGCAGCTAGTGCTTTTTCCCCCCTCAAATTTTTAAAAACTCTTTATTTTACATATATTTAGGTAGGTAAATGTTTTCTCCCTTAAACTAGATGTTTGAGATTAGGGAATTATTTAGATTTCTCTTTGTACCTTCACCACTTCTCACATAGAAGGCATTTAATAATTTTTTCTTAATTGATCCCACCCTCATCATGCTCTGAGAGGCAATATTGCATAGCAAAAAAGCACTATTTTTTTGAATGAGTTCCTAGATTCAAATTTCACCTCTGGCACTCACTATGCATATGATTTTAGGCAAGCTACTTAACCTCATAGCCTAAGATTTTTCACTTATAAAATGAAAGTAGTTGAAGCCTTTGAGATCTAGATTTATGAATCCATAATTAAATTGTCCAGAAATACTCAAGAGCAGTCAGTCCTTAGACTCATAGAATCTAAGGATTGGAAAGGATCCACAGGTCTATTAATCTAAGATGTATCTAAAAAAGAATACTACCTACAACATCCTGAACAAATGTTCACTCATTCCTCGGCTCAAAGGCATGAAATACCTGGCTAAATGTTTCTGTTAAGTCATACCCAAAAGCACATTACAATAAAGTCTATTAAAGGGAAGTTCCAAACTGATTCATAAAGGCAAAATATAACATGTGAGCAGAATATACTCATTTATTTAAATATAATCCAAGTATTTATTTGTATTTGATAAACATTTATTAAGGCCTATTGTAGATTAATGAAGATTTTTAGCACTCTAGTAATACCAGGGATAAGGTAGATTATATCTCTCTATATATTTTGCTATCTTACTATATCTCTATATCTATCACTATCTCACTAATCCAAGTGCCACAGATGAAATGATTTCATGCATAAATCCGGTCAGTGGTTTAGATACAAAACAGCAAATAGCTGTCTGTTCATGTTTACATATAAATTCCTTTTCTTAAGGAACTGGATTTTTCTGGTTCAGTTGTGTCCAATTCTACCTGACCCCATTTTGAGGTTTTCTTGGCAAAGACACTAGAGTGGTTTGCCATTTGCTTCTTCAGTTCATTTGACAGATGAGGAAATTGAGGAAAACAGGATTAAGTGTCTTGCTCAAGTTTACACAGCCAGTAAATGTCTGAGATTGGATTTGAACTCAGGAAAATGAGTCTTCCTAATTCTAAGTCCAGTGCTTTATCCACTTAACCACCTAAAATGAGGAAGTATAGGGTTAAGGGCTTGCCAAGCCCTTTTCAGGACTGCTCAAACACTTTTTGTATCTATCTCTGCCCCAATTCTCACCTGTGGCCATCACCCTGGTAAAATTATATGAGTAGACAAACTAAGCAAAGTTGACAGTAACAACTGCTTCAGACCCATAGGTGAGTTAGTGAGATGTCTCTCCCAAGCATGTGAAGTCTCCCCCTGGTGGAATGGGGCCAATGAGAACCACTGGCCATGAAGGCAGTTATGAAGCACTGAGAGGTTGGTCAGATATTGAAAAAGCCAGTTATCCACTGCATTCCGGGACCATCATCAGTTGTCCTGACTTTTGTCTTGCCACTGAACCTTGGTGATTCTGGAAGAAAGAATAAGGCCAAAGACTTGAACAAATCTGGCTACTTTAAATCCAACTTATACACAAGTCATGACACCCCTCTGGTGATGTGACTGACCCACTTAGAAAAAGAACTAACAACAACATATAAATGACTGTTAACAAAGCTATTATTATTATTGTTATCATCACTTCTTTATAGGGTCATGCATGATTTGCCTTAAGATAGAGAAATAAATCTAGATTCTTTTTTTTTCAGTTATAAGTAAAAGTACATTTTTTGACAATTGTTTTTTGACATTTTAAAATTTAGATTTTTCTCCCTTTCCCCCTCCCTAAGGTAGTGAATATTCTGATATAGGTCTACTAGTTCTTTCATTAAATACATATTTCCAGATTGCTAATGTCATGGTAGAGGCACATGTCACATACACGATGGAAATCTCATGAAGAAAATCTTTCCATCTGCACTCAGATTCTAACAGTTCCTTCTTTGGTTGTGGATAGCATGAACCTAGATTCTTGAAAGCTATGCCATAGAACCACAAATGCCAAAAAGGCAATGAGTAGAATCCCAGCAAGAGATTGTACCTATTGTCCAAGGACCAGCCTAGCTAAGTGTAGAGCAGTTCTTCATCACCAGCTTGACCAACAGGTAACGCATCATCACTTTTGTAGCAGAGGGATGGTCAGGACCAGTCCTTTTGAGCATGCATAAGCCATGTAGGTAATAAAATCTCCAAATGACTTTAAAGCATGTGTAGACATTCTCCAAATGGTTCTTCAATTGACTGCTGAACTGGAACTGAGTTACATTTAAAAAGCCCAATGCAAGCTTCGTACTGTGAGATTTAAAATGGTTGAGGTCTTAAACTGTAGTGATTAAAATAGTGAAAGATATAAATTGTGATAGATATAAGAAGGGGTGAGTAAATTTGACCGCAGAAATATGTTTCACTATAGTGTCTTGGGTTTTTAAATCAAATATAAGGTGGTCTCCAGGGAAATATTCCCAATTATTCAAATACCCAAGTCAATTGGGTTTTATAGAGATTTTAATTAACAATACAATGAGTAATCAAAGAAAGAGAGAGAGAGTAAGAAAGGAATAAGTATGAAGGGCCTCAAGCCAATATGGCCTAGACATGAGTCTTAAAAGAGAAATCAGTCAGTTTTTTAACACTCACCACAAGTTCTGACTAAACAAGGATACTAGTGACACCAGGCCAGCATCCTTCCTCAAAGAGTCTTCCAGCCAGAGATTGTTTCAAAGGGCCTCTCTCAAAAGCCTCCAGAGCTCCTACCCCAGAGGGACAGAGCCCCTCAGAGGAGCTCCTCAAGGAGCTCTCCTTCAGAATGAGAGTCAGAAATCCAGATCCCTGAATGAGATCCAAGCTCTTATTTTTAAGGGCAAAATTTCCTCTGTCACCTCCCCTAAGTCCTTACATCTACCAATCACTGTAGATGTTTCTAAAGGACCTCCCATTTTGAATTCACAGCTGAGTAGTTTTAATCTCTTTAGTAAGTCAGAAAAAAATGCTGCTGTGTCAACAAATTTCATTAAGAAAAAACCTCTGAATAAGTTATCACCCTTTTAGGTTTAAGTAGTTTACAAGTTGCCCCACCTTTATAGGTACTTAGTATCCCATTGTATCAATTCTAAAACGTCATGACTCAAAGAACTTCCTGTCCCTTCCATAAGCATGGATCAAAGTACTTTCATTGTTTAGCAAGCCGTTTTCTGTCCTAAAGCAGTCTTAAGTAGGGTGGAGCAGGGACACTCCCATAGCTAGGAGCCCCACACTCAAGTAGAGTTCTCACCATCTGCTAGGGAATTTTTTTTAAGTAGAAGATTCCCCAATGGGGAAATTTCCAACATTCATAAGTCTGAGAAATTTTAAGGTTTACAGTACTTTCCTCCATGACCACATTTCATTGAGAAAGATAGACTAAATGCTTCTTGAGGAAGAGAGGTCTCAAGTTCTCTCCATCTAGTCTAACATAACCCATGAACACAAAACCATGTTCTCTGTCTCTTTGTGTTTATTTTTTCCTCCTTTTAAGAGAAGGAATAGTAGAGGCAGCTATGACCCTGTAAGCTTCACATAAATGTAAAAAGTAACATATTAAAAATTACAACTGAATGTAATTTCTTTCATAACTATAGATAAGGAGAAAGTATATAATAAGACACAGGTGGGAAGAGGTTTTTTTTCCCCTTTCTTCTGCCTGGACTTATGATTTCATTAGAATAGGGAATTCTCAGTGAAAAATTTCCTCTATTTATATAGATTTATTCCCTCTCTGCAGTTTATGATCTTAGTGGGTTGCCTGGCAGCACTCAGAGGTTGTTATTTGAGCAGGGTCACACAGTTGATATGTAGAAAAGGCAGGACTTGAACCCAGGTCTTGATGCTGAGGTCAGCTAGCATGGTATCATAGAAAGAGCAATGGATTTGAAGTTAGAGGACCCAGAAATTTATGACCTATATGACCTTCAGCAAGTCACTTACTGTCTATATCCCCTATTTCTTCATCTTTAAAATGAGAGGATTGAAGCAGATGGCTTCTGACTTCTAGCTGCTTTTGATTTTTAGCTCTATTAAAGAGACTAGATAAGGCAAAATAGATCATATTTATCATTAAAAAAATTAAGTCTTTATATCAATATAATTAGAATAAGAAAAAACTTAGATTGGACCTTTTTTTTTTTTAAATAAACATCTCTGATAAAAAAAGACAGCATCCAGAATGTATAGGGAATTTATTTAAGCCTATAAAATTAAGTCATTCTCCAAAACAAAATTAGTCAATGGATATGTTTTCAAAATAAGAAATATAATCTCAAATTCATGTGAAAAAGTTTTCATAATGACTAATAATTTGAAAAATTAAAATTAAAATAATACTGAAATCTCATTTCATATCCATCAAAATAAATCAGGAAATATAAAATGATCAACTGTGAATGACTTAACTATTATCAGCAATGCAGGGATTTAGGACAACTTTTAGAGACTCTTTTTTTTTCTTTTTTAAACCCTCACTTTCCATCTTAGAATCAATACTGTGTATTGGTTCCAAGGCAGAAGAGTGGTAAGGGCTAAGCAATGGGGGTCAAGTGACTTGCCCAGGGAAGTATCTGAGGTTAGATTTGACTAGGCCTGACTCTTAATCCACTGAGTCACCCAGCTGCCCCCTGAGACTCCTACTGAAAAAGGCTATCCATCACCATAGAAGGAACTGAGGGAGTCTGAATGCAGGTTGAAGTATACCATTCTTCATTTGATTTCCTTCATGAACTTTTCTCTAATGTAAGTGATATGTGATTTCTTTCACAATATGATAAACATACAAATATGTATTATATGATAACACATATACAACCTATATTATTTTACCTGGCTGTCTTGGAAAGGGGAAAGAAGGGGAGGGAGAGAAAGAGCATAGATTTCAAAAGATTAGAAAAATGACAATTAGAAATTGTATCAACATGTGTACTAATTAAAGGGATTATAGAGGATACAGGGGATAAGGAAGGTTTTATAACAGGGAATGGAGGGGTTGAAGGGAGAGAGGGTATATGGCTGCTGGTGGGGCAAAAGGAGATACTCCTGATGAGAGGCTATCTTTGAAATTAGGGTTCCCGAGAAATGGGCCACCTATGATAGCCTGAGGGGGTATCTTCTCTATTGATTATTGTTGAAGATACCCCAGAGCAGGTAAGCATGAACCCCCCTGAGGGACAAGCCTCTCCTAGGACCAAGTTTGCCCAGCAGGGGTCCAATAAGGACCATCTATGGTTGAATGACTGTCCTTGGGTTCTGCTCCCTCTATGTTCCCCTGAAATGATAGTCCTCTTATCTGACTGTGATTATTTAAATAAAGATGAATTTTAATAACAAGTTTGGATTGGGAGGTATCAGGGAAGAGGGAATTGGAATTTCCCTAGATTGGGTTTGAGTCTCTCTCAGCTTTTGAGCTGAGGCCAGGCCTTGCAGTCTGGTGGAGGGTTTCTCTTAGTCCTGTCTATGCTAATCTGTGCTAGTTTTCTTAAGTTCAAAGTCTTTAGCAGTAGACAGCAAGAAGAAGAAACGGTTCTGACCTTCAGAGCTGGTTGGGCTTGTCTCTTCGGACTGACGCCCCTAAAGACTGGCCTTACAGTTCAAACAACTCCCCTTAAATCCTTTTGTTTGATGACATGATCACAGGAATTCAGGTAGAGCACATAGTTGGGAACAATCCAGGAATAGAGGTACTTCTATCCAGAGATAGGGAGGGAACACTCCTTCCAGTCCAAGGGCCAGGAAGAGAGACCCAGGACCAATTGTCTCTCCAAGTTGCCCCACCCCCCACCAACTGTCATTCTTGTCAATATCTTCTCTCTAACATTCCAAATGTTGTTTGTTCCACCTGAGTGGCAGAAAGTCCAAAACTTGCTTCAGTTTTCCTTTCCACAATCGTTCCCTTTTTTTGTTGTGACCTTCCCAAGGTCACTTATTTTTAATATACTTGCCAAGCTACTAAATCTAACTTCTAACTATTCCTCCCAAAATAATAAACTTCCCTCAATTACTCTATCACTATTCTATGCTAACGTTATCTACTCTAAGGAATTCTATGCAGGAAAGTTTGAATAAGGGTAGTTTTAAGGTTTTACAATAAATTCAGTACAATAAATGTTTCAACAAAACCATTGCAAAGAAATTTGAATCTTAATACTAATACTACTTACTCTTGCTAAATTAAACTAATACAAATATTTTCCTATTTTATATATCTATAATTATTTACAAACTTTTATCTCTATATATTTCAATTAAACACAATTTCAGCATCAGCTTTACAATAAACAATTAAAAGTTTACTATCTGCAAATGCAGCTTAAGTCTATTTCTAAGAATAATTAACTGTCTAAGCTATGTTTAACTTAACTTACTCCTAATCTATTCCCTACTTATTATAACTATTTTCTAAATCCCTAGTCTAATCTATAACCTAATTTTATGTACAACATATATACATGCTATGCTAAGTATTTACAGACTCTATCACTGTTACTAACCTAATTATAGTATATGCATTATTTATAGAGATTATTTACATATAATACAAAAATATACATAGTTCCCTAATCTTGATGTCAGTCAAATAGAAATATCTATTGGTCTTTCTTTTTGCCTAAGACCTTATGGAACTAACTATATACATATTTACATTTCGCATAAATATAATTTCAGACACTTGTCTATTTACACAATATCTCACAATATATGTGAGTTTGTGATTTTGTGTTTTGTGTCTAATAGTGTTGTGTTGAATTAATACTTATCAAGCTTCTTCAGATTTCCACTTCTCATGTTGACTGATGGATCTTGTCTTTCTTCCAAGTTATGTAGTGTTGCATGCTATTTCCCTAATATGTGAAATTAATTTTGTTTTATGCTTTTGCCACAGTCAAGCTTACATATAAGTCCTGTTTTCCATCTGCCCTCTTATATAAACAAATTTACAAAGTTCAAAGTCTTAGTTGCCCATTTCAGCTTTTTCTCTTTGTTTTTTTTTTCTCTCTAATAGCTATTAAACAAATTTACAAAGTTCAAAGTCTTAGCTATCCATTTCAGCTTTTTCTCTTTGTTTCTTCAGCTTTTCTTGAAGCTTTCCCTCTGGGCTGGTTTAAAATCTTTTCCTCTGGGATGCTTTTCCTCTGAGCTGGAAAGTTGTCTTCTCATTACTGGGGTATGCTTGCCTGCTGGGATGTCATTATCTCAAACATTATGTGTCACTATTGATTCTTTGTGGTGGACTTTTTGATGTTAATCAGTTTTTGTTTTCATTTCTTGTTTTCACTTCACAGCACTATCTTTTATCTAATTATCTTCTTTTATATCTGTTACATTGATGTTGGATCTTTCTGGTTTTATGTGAGAACAGTAGAACCATCTTTCCCTGAAATTTTTATAGCTTTTGGGGTAGTAAGCAATACTTTGTGTGGTCCAGTCCATTTTATGTCTGTAGCCAATTTTCTATTGAAATTTTTTAAGTATACTTTGTCTCCTGGTTTGATGTTGTGCAAATTGTAATCCAGGGGTACTATTTGTTGTATCAAGCCCATTTCATGCAATTCTGCTATTCTTGTCTGTAAAGCTTGTATATATTTTGTTAATTGACAGTCTAGTTTGTGAGAAGTTCTAAGTCAGAGAAAGGAAGGTGTGATAGGATCATTACATTGTTTGCTTCTTCCTCTGTTTTCTATCAGGTATATATTTTGTTCTACTCCTAATTCAGTGTCTTCCTCAACCTCAAACTTTTCATAAAGTTCTTGATAATTCTTGACTCCCAATGCCACCAGCATTTTTTCTAATGAGTTTGTGTATTCTATGCCCTGAACTAACTCTTCTGACAGGATCATTTGTTCTTGATTTGAGTTAATGTAATCATGTCTCCCACTCTTGTAAAGCTTTGTGATCTTGACTGTAAAGTTTGATATATTCATAAGGTTCTTGGTCTTCCTTACTTTCTGAGTCAAATATCATTGTATATAGTGGTTCTGTGTGATTTGTGTCTTGCTCTGACTCTTGCTTGGTGATTTCTATATTCCCCAAGTCTTTTTCTAGCTCTTGCCCAGTAGTATGCTGTAATTCTGTGTTATGTGTTGATAAATTTTGGTTCTTGTATGTTTGTTCTTTCTTGTGGATCTGCTGTCATATCCCAGTTTTGTTCTTCAGCTACAGACTTCTCTTGTTGCTTTGAACATTCATTTTACAATCCATAATCAGTTTGCAACGGAATTGCATTATCATGGAGACTTAAGGATGGTGTAATAATGTTTGTGTTTGCTTTTTCTTGTGCAGTTGCTCTTGGTTGGAATTCTTTGACATAAGGATTTAAGATTGACTTTTCTATTATGTCATTGGTATGTTCTTTAATAATACTATCCCTTCTTTCAGTGTCATTGTCTCCAAGAGGTCTGCTAATTTGAATGTTCTCTGTTATTGCATTTTCCTCTCCATTGGACCATTCTGTTGTTTGCTCACGTGCTTCAGTTAATTCAGTTACAGTTTGATTAGAATCTTTAGAACCCTCTACTATTTAAAGAAGGGGAGGGAGAGAAAGAACATAGATTTCAAAAGATTAGAAAATGATGATTAAAAATTGTATCAACATGTAATCTGGGGAAAAAATTGAAAAAAAAATTCCTTGAGGGCAGAGACTCACTGTTTCTGATTTTATTTGTATTACCAGAACTTAATAAAGTGTCTGACAGTCAATCATTGAAAAAACAATGAAGTGCCTACTTTGTGCTATGCATTATGCTAAGTGCTGAGGAATACAAAAAGAGGCAAAAAACTGTCCCTAGCTTCAAGGAATTTATAATCTAATGGTACAGTTAACAAAAAATAAATATTAATTTAAAAAAAACAACCTTTACCTTCAGACCTAGAATATAAATATTGATTCCAAAAGAAAAGAACAGTAAGGGCTAGGCAATTGGGATTAAGTGACTTGACCAGGATCACACAGATAGGAAGTGTGAGAGGTAAAATTTGAACCCAGTTCCTCTTGCCTCCAAGCCTGGCTTTCTATCCACTGAGCCACACAGCTGCCACTAATGTTATTAACTTAAAGAAAAGAAAAGAAAGATTGGGGAGAAGAAGGATAGTTAGGTGGCTTAGTGGATAGAGAGACAGTGTCAAGAGGACCTGGATTCAAAATTGACCTCTGACACTTCCTAACTGTGTGACCCTGGACAAATCACTTAACCCCTTTTGCCTACCCCTTACTGCTCTTCTGCCTTGGAACCAATATGTAGTATTGATCCTAAGACAGAGGGCAAGAAGAAACAAAGAAACAAAAAAGAAAGAGAAAAAGGAAGGCTATGGAAAGACAGGCAGCTAACCAAATAGTGGTAGAACTATAAATTGTTTCAACCATTTTGGAAATCATTTTGGAATTATACAAAAGAAGTTACTAAAATTTTCATACTTTTTGACCAAGAGAACTCATTATATTGAGTGTATAAAAAGACTTAGATATAAGGGGCCTTGATGAATGTCTAGATTAGCCAAGATAGAGGAACCCACAAGAGAAACTCCAAGAACCTGCTTCTGGAAGAAGATATCCTGTGTTCCTCTATCTTATGAATGGGCATAGTCTCTTTCTATTGCATGGGTAGCTGAAATTGTGCTGCCACTTTAAATCTATATAAAAAATATGTAGCCATTCTCTCTTTCTGGTGGTATCTAAGTGTGAAAGGGTTATTCACTCACAGCATGGGTACTATGCACTAAGCTGGGTTAGGAGAAGGTCCAAAAACTAATTTGAGGTTTTGGTCTATTTGAATGATCTTTTTCTAGTATATGGTAGAGTCCCTGGATCTGCAAAATCAAGTCCTTAATGCCAAGATTCTAGGTCTAATGTTGCTGTCAGTTGTGATATTTAAAATGGTTGAGGTCTTAAACTGTAGTGATTAAAATAGTGGAAGATATAAATTGTGATAGATATAAAAGAGGGTGAGTAAATTTGACCGCAGAAAATATGTTTCACTACAGTGTCTTGGTTTTTAAATCAAATATAAGGTGGTCACCAGGGAAATATTCCCAATTATTCAAATACCCAAGTTAACTGGGTTTTATAGAGATTTTTAATTAATAATATAATGAGGAATTAGAGAAAGAGAGAAAGAGTAGGAAAGGAATAATTATGAAGGGCCTCAAGCCAATATGGCCTAGACCTGAGTCTTAAGAGAGAGAGATCAGTCAGTCAGTCTTTTAACACTCACCACAAGGTCTGCCTAAACAAGGATTCTAGTGACACCAAGCCAGCTCCATCTCAGCTGACTTCACCAGAGAGAGCTCCAGCGAAACCTCCTTAGAGATTGTCCTCCAAGAGCTTCCCTTCTCCAGAGCCTCTCTCAAGAGATTCTTCCCAAGCGATCCTCATCAGAGATCCTCCAAAAGGATTTCTCCAAAAGGATATCTCCTCAAGAGATTCTGCTTTTTCTTATATAGGGGTTTTTCTCCCATGTCACCTCCCCTAAGTCCCTACATCTACCAATCACTGTAGATGCTTTCCAAAGGACTGCCCATCTAAATTCCTGCTAAGTCGACCAATCTCCTCAGTAAGTCTGAATCAGAAAAAATGCTGCTGTGTCGACCAATCTCCTCAGTAAGTCTGAACTAGAGAAAACATAGCTGAGTCAACTAATCTCATCAAGAGAAAACTTGCCCGACCCTTTTAGGTACCTAGCATCCCATTGTATCAAATCTAAAAACAGGCCTGGCTCAAAGAACTCCTTGCCTTATTATAAGCATGGGTCCAAGTACTTTCATTGTTTAGCAAGGAGTTTTCTCTCCTAAAGCAGTCTTAAGTACAGGTAGAGTAGGGGTCCTCCCATAGAAAGGAGTTTTCTCCCCTAAAGCAGTCTTAAGTATGGTTGGAGGAGAGGTCCTCCCATTTCTGATCCTGGCGAGTTCTCACATCAAAATGGGGAATGTTTCTCAGTAGGGAATTTGTTCCAATTAAGAATTCCCTGATGGGGAAATTTTAACATTCACAAGTCTGAGAGATTTCAAGATTTACACAGTTCAACAAACTCAGAGGACCTTTGTACTCAGAAACTTGTTGGGACTATATTATATAGGAACTGAACTTAATCCTTCTACCCTTCCCAGAGGCTGAGAAGATTTAAAGAAAGATTATGCTCCCCAGGTTTTAGGGGAAAATGTTTACATGTTTTTTTCTTCCTATACTGTTGAAGTAAGTATAGTTCTATAAAAGTAAATGTTATAGTTACATAACATATATAACTATTAGTAAATATAGTTCTATAAAGTTAATGTTAACTGCTGTTAAAATGTTAAGATGGTGAACCTTTTAGAGACCGACTGCCCAAATTACAACCCTCACGTGTCATGTAACCCCCCCCACACACACACACACACACCTTACCCCAGACAGGGGAGGGAGGAAGAGCTCCCATTGGGCTGCTGGGCAGAGGGGCAGTCCTTATGAGAAATGCCCTCAGGTATGTGTGTAAAGAGGGAGGGGAGCAGCCCCCTCCAGCATGCTCTGGCATGTATGCCATAGGTTCACCAACACAAGAATTGACACTCTTTAGCCTCTTAAGGGTAGCAGAGAACCATGGGAAAAGAGTGGAAATGTAATACAACTAGCTTGTAGGAGTAGAGGCCAGAGTAGTAATTGTTATATATTCATAGCAGCATTTATTTGTGACAACAAAAAGATAAAAACAAAATAAGTGCCTGAAGATTGGGGAATGGCAAATATAAGCAATTCAGAGAAACACATGAAGATATATGAGATGGAAAGTAAAGAAAGCAGAGACAGAAGGATGTTATACTCAATGATTACAAAGATGTAAATAGAATACAGAAGACAAAAAAAACAGAATCAAATACAATGTTAGCATAATACTATCAAGCTTAGAGAACACTTCCTTCTTCTTTGCTAATAATAAATTCCAAAGTAACACTCTTAGCAATTATGTTATTAAGAAGTTTTGTTGAACTTTTTTCTGGTTTATTACTTTGTAGGAGACTGCTTGAATGTTAACTGAAAAAGTCTATTGTATCCAAATAAAATGTATCCAGAAATCAAGTGATCTAGTCACTAAAAATATAATTAAAAAAATAATATTAAGTTTTAGTAGAATTGTAGATCACAAGCACAGTTTCTATTGTTGCTAGGGCTGTGAATTGATGCCATTTTCCTCAATTTTTTTTCTTTTTATCCAGACTTATTATTTCATTAATGTGGAAAACACAGCAGCCCCTTATCTGGAAATTATGGTCTTGATTTTGCTTATATTTGTTATTTTCTCCCTTTCTTAGTTTTAATTTTGTTAATGTGGTTTTATTCTCTGTTTTAAATATATATTTTATTAATTGTCCTATGCAATTTTGCTACTTTTTTCTAAGAAACAAACTCTTCGATTTCTTTATTATTTCAGTTGTATCCTTATTCATGGTTTTATAAGTGTAGACTCTGATCTTGGATATTTCTCTTTTTCTTTTTCTTTTGGTATAGTGCTTGGTTCCTTTTATATTTTTTTAAAATTCAGATTAATTCATTAAGTTCTTTTTTTTTTTTGCTTTCCTCCTAATATAGGTATTCAGCTTACATGCTATAAATGGGGTGGGGGGTGGGGCGATGAGTGGTATTTCTATGATTATCATCTTTAAAATTTGTTTTTGTTTTTTATAATGTTTTATTTAATCAACTATGCTGATGATATTAAGAAGAGATACAGAAAAACAAAACAGCATTAATATGTTAAACAAATAATTAAAAGTATAAATAGTAGCCTCCTTAACATGACAAAAATATGTTTTTTATAATTGAGTAATATCATATATGATTGGGAAATGTTAAAGGCATTCCCACTACAGACACTTGTTATCACTTCCATCTGAAAAAGTAGCTCTAACAATAAGGTATGATAACTAAATCAATGGGATAAGAATTGGCAGTGAAGAAATTAAGTATTGATCTATTTATCTGTAACACTGGCATGAGTCTAGTGGACAGAGTTATGAAATATGGCCCATATTCATAGTAATTCTCTACCTGGAATTGTAATTTCCAATTACAGAAGAGTGAAATCTCCAGAGATGGGCTGGGGGTTAAGGTCCCAGCACTGCACTAATAAAGGTTCCTCTCTCCTTTGTGGCTCCCATTGTACACTTTGCCACAAACAAAAGAGCCTTAGCAATAAGAGGACAGGCTTGACCACAGATGTTTTTGAAAAATAATAGTCTGACAAATATATTCTTTATTAGAATCTTTAAAATTAAGCAGAAAAAAATGCAGGGACAAGATAGGGAATGCTGGTTTCTCTAAACCTCCCTTGAGGGCTGTCTGGCTACAAAAACCCTGAGATTCTTCTAAGTTTGGAAAGCAAAGAGAAAAATAAGAGCTCATCCTTTGGACAGAAAGACAAAGGTTTTTACCTTCATCCTATGGTTGGAGTTTTGGAAGATTGTAGAAGAGAGGACTCTAGCTAGGTTGGTATGGTAGATAGAGCTCCTACTCTGGAGTCAGAAAGACATGAGTTTAAATCTAGGCTCAGATACTTGTGACCCTAAGTAAGTCACTTAACACTGTTTGCCTCAGTTTTCTCATGTGTAACATGAACTAGAGAAGGAAACGGCAAAGCACTAGGAGCTTTGTTAAGAAATTCCAAATGGTATCAGAAACCAAAAAAAAAAAAAAAGAAAACTAAAGAAGGGGAAAGTGACAGTAATTCTCATGCCAGCAACATATGACTGTGTTCTTTATCACCATCCCTATTCTACCCTTGCCATACTTTTGCTTATGTATGTTTAATTCTGTTTAATTGTTTTTTCTCTTATAGAATATATTTCCCATATTTTATATTACATATAATAAATATCTGTAGCTGATCCCATCCTTTTAATGCCTAGAGTCTTTTTCTTTGCAACATAAGGACATGAGGCTACCAATGGTAGCCACAATAAGAAGAAAGAACTGTTCTTTGTGCCCTGTAGGAAACTCAAGTCCTAGAGCTATGGTGGCAAACCTAAGGCACATGTGCCAGAAGGGACACTCAGAGCCCTTTCTGTGGGCCTGTGATCCATTGCCCAGCACAGAGTTCATCAGAATTTGTTACTAGAAAATTAGAGGGACACGAGGCCAGGCTGCTCCATTTCCCCTCTCCACAGGCACCAAAGGACATTTCTCACATCACCCACCCCTCTAAAAGGTTCGCCATCACTGCTCTAGATCATTGTTAGGGAGTAGTATTTTCTAAAATGGGGTTTAAGCACCAGCCAATTCTAACTATACTTCCGCATGCAGATTTCACTATGAACCTGAACCATATTTGCAAATCATCCTCCTAAAAATAAGACTGGGTAAATGGGATTTGACATATCTCTTTAGGCATGTATGTGCAAAAAAAAAAAAAAACAAACACACACACACACACACACACACAAGACAGGCAGCCAAAAATTAATTGAGATAATAACTGATATTTGTCAAGTAACAGGTTTTAAGATTGACCCACAAAATTAGTCAGGAATGTTACACATCAATAAAAAGCAAGAAGAACTAATAAAAAAATTTTTACAGACCTCTGATATCACCAGTATGGAATTCCTACCATGGATATATCATCTACTAATGTAGAACAGGAATTCAGCTATAAATAATAGTTTTAGGAAGTTGCCTGAGAGAATTCAGGCACTATGGGATTTTCTCAGGATAAATCAATCAGTCAAGGAATGATTTTGTTAATCAAAATAATCAAAAGTACCAGGCATGGTACTAAGTACTTGAAGATACAAAGAAAGGCACAAAGCTAGCCCTTGCAAGGCAGTCAGGAAGCACAGGGGTAGAGAGCCAGGTCTGCAGTCAAGGATATCTAGATTCAAATCTGTCCTCTGACACTTCTTTAGCTGTGTGACCACAGGCAAATCTTAGAACCAATGCTTAGTATCTTAGATATTTGTACTCAACTCTGCCAGAAAAGGTGTGTTCAGGCTTTAGAGAAGATGACCTTTGGGGCAGAAAGAAGGGTTTGAATGAGGCAGCAAACAGCAGTACTCCAAATCAGACTATCATCATTCAACTACATTCATGCCAAGTATACTTGATTATTTAATTCCAATCAACAATTCAAATGTTAAGCACCTGTTTTGTATTGTTCTTTACTAGGAAAATATAAAGAAAAAGTCTCTGCCCTGGAGAATGTATATTCTCCTGGAGTAAAATAACAAATAACATGACATGACATGTAAATACAAAGTATATCTAACCTTAAAGTACAATTGCTGGATCACCCGAGGGACTGGAGGTGCTGAGCCACTCCCTGTTCTATACAGGCACTTAGTAATGAGTCACAGGCTCCTCTGGTTCCACAGTCAATAAGGGAACTCTGTCACCTCATAGTGCAAGCTTTTGAGCTGTCAGCAGATCCGCCAAAGCTTCTGTTTGGTTGTCCTGAACCAGGAATGGTAACTGATCATGTCCTGCAGGGGGCAGGGAGGAAGATGTTGGCCTCTGCTACATCTATAAAAAATAATTAAACAAAAGATAAAAAGCATGAACAACCAGATGGTCCAGAAGAGACCTCCTGATGTACGCTTCGTAGGAAGGTAAGGAACCCAAGAGGAAAGGGGGATCCAACATGCAATAAAGATGATTCTTCTTCTTCTTCTCCTTCTCCTCCTTCTCCTTCTCCTTCCCCTTTTTGTCCTTCTCCTTCCACTTTCCCTTCCCCTTCCCTTTTTTCTTTCCCTCCTCCTTCCTTCTTCTTCAACAGTGTTAAGTGACTTGTCCAAGGTCACAGAGCTGGAAAGTATCTGAAGCTGCATTTGAACTCAAGGCTTCCTCAGTGGTAAAGTGAATAGAGCCTGGGTCTGAAGTCAGGAAAACTCATCTTCTTAAATTTAATTCTGGCCTCAGTCACTTCCTAGCTGTTTGATCCTAGGAAAGTGCCTTAACCCTGTTTGTTTCCATTTCCTCATCTGTAAAATGAGCTGAAGAAAGAAATGGGAGAACATTCCAGTATTTATGCTAAGAAAACTCCAAATAAGATCACTAACAGACAGACATGACTGAAATGATGTTTATAAAGTCATTGACCTCACTTTTTAAAAGTCCAGTGGCAAGACAAAAGTCAATATGACTGGTGCTGGCTTGGTATATAGTGGATGGTCTTGACTTCTTCAATATCTGCTGAAACTCTGGGTGCTCCAAAGCACCTGATTTAACTGCTTTCATGGCAGCTGAACTTGTTCTCACTTGCCCATCCTGCCAGGGAAAGTCCTCATATTCTTTGAGTAGGCATCCCCACTAACTCACCAAAGTGTTTGACGTCTATCAGTTACCCACAATCTAATTTAGCCTTTGTGGCCCCAGTGCATAATAAAGCTTCTTGGAGCCACAGTTGAGAGTTTAGAGAAGGCTGAATGAGCAGCCTAAAAGGGTTCCATAAGGCCTTGCACCAGAGGCACTAGTGCTCCCTTTATCTTGGATACTAATTACCTAGATGTTAGCAAAATTTTTTATAAATTTTTTGGATAATTTTGTATCTTTTCCTTGGGGAGAAGATCAGAGTAGTTTTGACGACTGGGCTCAAAGATTAGTTAAGAGTTCAATGGCAACATGGCAGGAGGTCTCCTGTAGAGTACCTCACAGATCCCTTCTGTACCTTCCTTCTTTAACATTTTTATCAATGATTTGGATAGTCATAGATAGTGTATTCATCAAATTTTATATAACACCAGGCTGGGAGATACATTAAATAGTTTGGGTGACAGTAATTTATTCTGGTTCTGCTCACTTCACTTTGTATCAGTTCCTCATTTTTTATAGCACAAGAGTATTCCATCACCAACTTATAACACAATTTGTATAGCCATTCCCTACTTGAGACATCCCCTCAATTTCCAATTCTTTGCATGTAGCAGTCCAGGCCACATGTATAATTAAGATGCAAGGATTGTGTGTGGACACACGGCCATTCCGGCACATGGCAATGAACTCTGTTCCCAGCATGGCTAGGGTTAGGGCACGAAAGCTTACTTCCCTTTGTCCTACCCACCTGGGATAAAACCCCACCTTCACCTTGTCATGATTTGCAATTAACCAATGGCAATACACTAAGTAACTCATCAATATGTATTGGGTACATTTGCATATCAAAGAGATTAAAAGGAGAGCTCGCAGCCATCTCTGAGACCTCACAGGATTGCCTAACCCTATCTCTTCTCTTTTTTTTTTCTCTCCTCTCTATCTCTCACCTGAAACCTGGCTTTTGGCCAGGTTTCTCTCTTTTCCACTGCTAATACCTAGCACTCTCTAATTCATCCTATTATACTCTATTTATTCTCTCAGCTAAGCTATATCATCCTCTGACAGGTGTAGTGTTAAATCTGGATCACTGGACGGTTTTAGCCTTTTTAGAAGTTCAGTGGTTGGAGTATGGCTGTGGCTCCATGGGAATCAATACAGCCTGGTTTCTGACTCATTTCTGACATCTCGAACTTGGCTCCATCACTGCCCTTGTGGAATCCTAAACTACTATTCTTTCTCTCTCTTTCTTATCTTGTGGCTTCTCACTGGCAAGAGGCTACACCTGGCACCCACGTGCCTGGCACCTCCACATGGCTCTTAACCCTTTATTTCACACAGCAGGGGCAAGATGCAATTCATCACGCAAGGGAAACAACAAAAGAAAAGGCTGGTCGTCAACGGAGTCTGAGAGCGTTTACCTGTCGCTTGGCCCGTGAAGGAAAGACTCTCTCTGCCAGAGATAGGGCAATCTATTTCCTCTCAAACCTGTTACATTCGATTCTTAATGATGTTGATTGAAAAGGGAGGACAGAAGGTCTCTAAAGCTAAACTCAAAGCTTTGTTAAAAGTGATTCCAAAGGCTTTTCCAGAATTCCCGCCCATGGGAGTTTTAGAGGTTAAGCAGTGGGACCTGATTGGACAAAGATTGAAAGAATATCAGAATGAGGGAAACCGAGTCAGGCAAACAATATTTAACACCTGGTCAATCGTAAGAATAATCCTGGATGATTTATCTTTTCAAACTGCTAGTGCTGGGGAGAAGGAAATTTTGCAGACTCAGGAATTAAAATGGCAGGCTTTCAAACCTAGTTCTCCTGAGATGAATGCTGAGGTAGAGGTGGAGGAGGAGTGCTGTGCATTGTCTAGGGAGCCCCCAGAGGCTCCGGGCTACAATTCTAAAGGGAATGACACAAAAGAGCCATTTGCAACTCCGAAGATTTACGTCATTAACCACAGCAACAATGCAATTGACTTCTTCTATCCAGAATCATGAGTTCATACAGGAAGTGGTATCTAATTCTAAATTATGGCACACTCAGCAGAGTATTGACTTAGCTTATAGAGATGAACTGGACAGCTTAAAAGATGCTGTATTTTGGTTAGGTAAAGAGGTTGAAGCTTTAAACACGAGAATTACTTATCCCTGTCATTACAATCAAAAGGGTTATTGTATTACGCCGTTGCCATATGATAATGTGTCATATGAATGGCAACTGGTCGTTCAGCACATCAAGGGTGCTTGAGGAAGTCATAACAGCACATTAGATATTATTAAACTGCAACAGCAGATCAATAAATTAGAGCAAATTGTATATGAGAATGAAGCTGCAAACATAGCTTCAAATTGGGAAGCAACTTTATCTTCCCTGGATCCTAAGAACTGGTTTGGCAGAACTAACTTAACCAGCATTGGTACTATTATTTTATTCATACTATTGGCTATTGGTTTGATTATACTTTGCAGTAGAAGCTGCAAAAACATAGCTTACATTCGAGGCATACAGCCAGAATTGGCACAGTCTCACCATTCACGACAATTGTTACGGGAGAATTTTGAGATGAACACAACCAATATGTGAAATACCTGAGTATAATGATATTTTTCATTGAAATCTTTACTATATACTGAGATGGTTAATATATAGTTGGTGTGTCACATGCTTGACCCTCCTGAATTGTTCAGAGAGGAAGTTTTCACTTTAGAGGGATATCTCCCAACAAAAAAAAAAAGGAAGAAAAATCTTAAAGAGATCAGTATTTTTACATAAATATCAGTATTTCTATTTTATAGAACACTTTTTGAGTCACTTTTGATTAATGAATCTTGATTTTTCTTTTGTACAATTATTGCCAGAATTTTAAGTACAGGGAAAGTACTGTTGATGCTCTGATCCAGAATTACAAAGGTGCAAGTATTTTGCGGTTACAGCCACCCAAAAGTCTGCAACCATGAGAACATGACAGCATTTGTTAATTTTCAGATGACTATTCTGGAGAGTGATGTCTGATTGCATGAAAAGGGAATCATAATGAATCTTTCATTATGGACCAGACAGCCTTAGCCACCCACCGATGCATATTCCATATGAAATGGATATTTAAGGTTGGGGATGCAGGGACATGGTGCACTGACGCCCTCAGTCACTGGATGTCCTGGCATTGAACTACCAACCAGTTTCCTATGTGGCAGGCATCTGGCAGTGAGCACGAATAGATCCCGAAGATGCAGAATCAGTACAAGAGAAGGAAAGCATTTATCCTTCGTGTCCAGAGATGGTCAGTTTTGCTAATGATAATGAGATCTGACAGCTTCTCATGGTCCTGACTGGTGAAGGGTGACATGATTAATTGAGGCACCTATCCTGTGAGCCATAGAACTTCTACCTCATTAAACCAGGATCAGTAGCATGGAAATTATTTTCTTAACATTTTTATATTTACTAAGACTGTTACATTTATTTTAATAAGCAGATAGGTAGAAAGGAAGTTCAATTTTAAATTTGTTAGATTTATCACTGAATCAGTTTATGCTGAGGATCACACTTGATTTTTATATTTAGGTTTTATAATCTGGTTTGGTTTTTCACCTTTGAATCATGTTATGATTATGCACCAGTGTGTTTGTATTTGTTAAGGTGTGTTTTGTTACATTTTGATATTGTACTACTTATTTGTATGTCAAACAAAAAGGGGGAGATGTAGCAGTCCAGGCCACATGTATAATTAAGATGCAAGGATTGTGTGTGGACACATGGCCATTCCGGCACATGGCAATGAACTCTGTTCCCAGCATGACTAGGGTTAGGGCACGAAAGCTTACTTCCCTTTGTCCTACCCACCTGGGATAAAATCCCACCTTCACCTTGTCATGATTTGCAATTAACCAATAGCAATACACTAAGTAACTTATCAATATGTATTGGGTACATTTGCATATCAAAGAGATTAAAAGGAGAGCTCGAAGCCATCTCGATCTCTGAGATCTCACAGGATTGCCTAACCCTATCTCTTCTCTCTTTTTTTTTTCTCTCCTCTCTATCTCTCACCTGAAACCTGGCTTTTGGCCAGGTTTCTCTCTTTTCCACTGCTAATACCTAGCACTCTCTAATTCATCCTATTATACTCTGTTTATTCTCTCAGCTAAGCTATATCATCCTCTGACAGGTGTAGTGTTAAATCTGAATCACTGGACAGTTTTAGCCTTTTTAGAAGTTCAGTGGTTGGAGTATGGCTGTGGCTCCATGGGAATCAATACAGCCTGGTTTCTGACTCATTTCTGACATCTTGAACTTGGCTCCATCACTGCCCTTGTGGAATCCTAAACTACTACCCTTTTTCTCTCTTTCTTATCTTGTGGCTTCTAGCTGGTGAGAGGCTACATTGCCACCATAAAAAGAGCCACTATAAATATTTTGGTACAAAGACATCCTTTTTTTTTTAACTCCTTGGGATACATTTCTTAAGGTGGTATTTTGGATCAAAGTATATGCACAGTTTTATAATCCTTTGGGGGTAGGTTTGAAATTGTTCTCCAGAATCAGTTCACAACTCCCCCAGCAGAGTCCAATTTTTCCACATCTCCAACATTTTTCAATTTCCTTTTCTGTCATGTTAACCAGTCTTCTAGGTATAAGGCAGTACCTCAGAAATGTTTTAATTTCTATTTCTCCATTCAATAGTGATTTTAACATGACTATAGATTACTTTGATTTTTTTTCTTCTGAAAACTGTGTTCATATCCTTTGTCCATGTATCAGTTAAGGAATGACATTCTTATATACTTGACTCAGTTCTCTACATATATGAGAAATGAAGCCTTTATCAGAGAAACTTGCTATTCAGTTTCCCCTTATTTTCTGCTTTCCTTCTAATCTTGACTGCATTGATTTTGTCTGTGCAAAAAACATTAATTTAATATAATCAAAATGATAAATTTTATATACTTCAATGCTCTTTATCTCTCATTTGGTCATAAATTATCAAGAAGGATCTTGACAGACTAGAACACTAAATTGAATCTAGTAAAATAAAATTCAGTAAGGATAAATATAGTTTTATACTTGAGTACTAATAAATCAATATCACAAGTCCAATTTGGGAAGAGTCATGGTTGGATAGGAGTTGTTCTACATGCAGGCTATCAAGACAGTGAGAAACCTTTATTTCAAGTTTTATAAGGATTAGTCAAAGGATCTGGAACTGGGTAAATTTAGCCTGAAGAAAAGATTCAGAGAAGGCTTTATAGCTTTCTTTAATTATATAAAAGATTCTTATATGAAAAAGAAATTATACTTGTCTGATTTGGTTTTAGTAGGCAGAAAAAAAGAACAATGGTTGGAAGTAGCAAAAAAAAAGTAAATTCAGGCTTGATGTCAGAGGAAAAGAAAACTTCCTATTAATCAGGCAAAGTAAAATAGCAAACATTTCTCAAGCATTTATGATCACTGTGATCATCAAAGTTACTCAAAAGTAAAATGGGCTACATCAAATAACAGTAATATTCCTCTCTTCAAAGCTCAGACTGAGGAGTCATTTGTCAGTTATGTTATATTAGAACTTCTTTTTAAATATAGATTGAACTGATGACTACTGATGTCCCTTCCAACTCTCAAATTCTGTGATTCTATGTTCCTTACATCTACTAGAAAAAGTCCTAGGAGTACTAAAACCAGATTTCAAATGCAATTAAATTCAAATTTTAGAAAAACAAAATTCACTGGCTACAAGTAAGGAAAAATCCAAAGTTCAATTAACCCAGACATAACATAACTGAATGTACTTCAAAACCACAATGGCAAATAAAGAATACTCTAAGTAGTCAGGAAGTGGAGGACTCATGACAAAAAATGCTATCCACCTCCAGAGAAAGAATTATTGGAATCAGTATGCAGATGAAAACATATTTTTCATTTATTTGAGTTTATGTCTTTGAGTTCTGGTTTTATGATTATTCACCTAAAAATGAACAACATAGAAATATTGTGCATGATAACACATGTATAACCCAGATCACATCACCGGCCAGCCCTGGGAGGAGGAAGAGAAGGGAGGGAAGGAGACAAGTTTGATCATATAGCTTAGGAAAACTTATGTGGAAATTTATTACATTGTTATTGGTATAAATAAACAAATAAATAAATAAAGGTGTTTTTTTTTAAATTAAAAAAAAAGAATGTCTTTTTCATGAACTACACCCAGGGAAAGGCCATGATTGGCAGCAGAAAATGGAGTTGCAACCATGCTTTACTAACTACAAAGGACATGAGGGTAAATGGCACAGAAGGTACAGAGACAAGTCTGGGAAAGGTGGAGGATCTAAAGGCAGATATTGTGGAGATAAGAGATGGGGTTGTAGAAGGAGGCAGGTAGTGTGGGTAAGTGGAGGAGAGGCACAGAATATCAATCGCATAATCACAGATTAAAGTTTAGAAGATTAGATTAGAGATTTAGAGATTAGAAACCCTACATAGCATGGACATGATTGAGGAGAAAGAGTGCTGAGGGGCAGGAAGGAATCTGGGGTCTCATTTTTATAGAGATTTATTGGGAAATAGACCAACTCTTTTTGTGCCATCTAGGTGTTAGTTCATTAACATATCCAAATCATCTCAAAGTTGTCAGGGCCTTTTGACCTTCTGCTAGTTTGGAAGAATATGTAGCCTCTGCTTATTCAGCACATAGGATGTGAATTTTGGTTAATATATGATATAATTTGTAAATTGTATTCCTTTGATCTTTGGAAAAGTTTTTATGTGTTTGTGCCATTTGGGAGTTCTTCCCTCACCCCACCCCCGCACCCCCAGCCAATATTGTTCCTATTCACTATTGATTTCTAAGGCTTACTCAGAATTCTCTTTTTTCACTGAAGATTTTTGGTTCATTTTTCTCTATTGTATAATATTTTTCAATATATCATTATCTTTTTATGAATTTTTATTCATATGTTCTTCTGTCTTTGTAAATCTCATTGTTGCCTTCTCTACTTGAGCTAGATTTATAACTTCCCTTTTTCTCTTGAGCATTAAAAAAAAAAAAACTTTTTCTTGTATTCTCATTAGCTTGTCTATGACTTCTTTCCTTGTTCTTTTACTACTTGCCCTTCCATTGCTGCACAGATTCTCAAGCCCGTTTATTTGGAGAAAGGCAGAAGGATCCAGCTGGTTCCCTTGCCAGATTAAACTTGACAGGGATAAAACTAACCCTGGGCATATTTCTAGTTCTCTTTTGCTTGGGCACAGAAGATCTTTCCACTCTGACCAGCTCTGCACCCTTATATCTTTCTCCTAACTGCTCTAGTAGTTGCATACTTTGCATACCTGACAGCATAAATATTTTCTTCTTATTATTTTCTCTGTGTGTGTGGAATTCAGACTGTCACTGTTCTGAAAGACTGAGTCAGTGGATCCCTAAACTGAACTCACACAAACCTCTAATGTTGTTTATGTTGACTGTACCTGACATGGGATAAGCTAGGGGAGGGGGACAATGAATGGGATCTTAAGTGTTTGATCCTTATGAGATAGTTTGTCCAGATCTATATGGACTAGAGTACTCAACAATATTCTGCTTCTAGGAGTGGTTTCTTTTCTTATATTCATTGGTTCATTAACAAACCACAATCCAGAGAGTAATTGCCAAAGTTATGGCTCATGGAGCAGCTAGGCAGATCAGTGGATAAAGAACCAGGGCCAGAGATAGGAGGTGCTGGGACCACATTTGGCCTTGGGAGCACATAGGTAGATTAGTAGTGTGAGAGAGGAAATCCTGGGTTCAAATTTGACCTTAGATACTTCCTAGCTTGACCCTGGGCAAGTCACTTAGCCCCTTTTACCTAGCCCTTACTGCTCTTGTGCCTTGGAACCAATACACACCATTGATTCTAAGATGGAAGGCAAGAGTTTAGGAAAGAGAGAGAAAAATCCTCAATATACAGTATGTCGAATATGGGACAGGTAGCTTATTACTGTTCATAAAGAAAAGTGCTAAACATTTAGAAATATCAGTTTGTGTCAATTTCATATATTGGGAAGAATTGTAGAAGAAAATGAGGATACTAGTTATTAAGATAAGCCATTACTATTTGTTTCAATGTCTTGAAATGAAAAAATTGTGAACCTCTGAAAAACAGTATTAGCAGAATTATTAGAAGAGAATTCAGTAACTTTGTTGTAGGAAAACACACCCAAGTTTGTAGCAGGGCTTGCCCCAAGAATGGGAGGCTCAAAACTCTGTTCAATTCAGAAATATGAAAGAATTTTATTTAAAAAAGAAGTTTTTAATTAAAACCAAGCAAGATATAGAAAGAATCACAAAATGTAAAATAAATAATTTTGACTACATCAAACTAAAAAGCTTTTGTACAAACAAAACCAATATAACTAAAATCAGAAGGAAAACAACAAATTGGGAAAAAATCTTCATAGAAACCTCTGACAAAGGTTTAATTACTCATATTTATAATGTGCTAAATCAATTGTACAAAAAATCAAGCCATTCTCCAATTGATAAATGGGCAAGGGAAATGGATAGGCAGTTCTCAGATAAAGAAATCAAAACTATTAACAAGCACATGAAGAAGTGTTCTACATCTCTTATAATCAGAGAGATGCAAATCAAAACAACTCTGAGGTATCACCTCACACCTAGCAGATTGGCTAACATAACAGCAAAGGAAAGTAATGAATGCTGGAGGGGATGTGGCAAAGTAGGGACATTAATTCATTGCTGGTGGAGCTGTGAACTGATCCAACCATTCTGGAGGGCAATTTGGAACTATGCCCAAAGGGCGACAAAAGAATATCTACCCTTTGACCCAGCCATAGCACTGCTGGGTCTGTACCCCAAAGAGATAATGGACACAAAGACTTGTACAAAAATATTCATAGCTGCGCTCTTTGTGGTGGCCCAAAACTGGAAAACGAGGGGATGCCCATCAATTGGGGAATGGCTGAACAAACTGTGGTATATGTTGGTGATGGAATACTATTGTGCTCAAAGGAATAATAAAGTGGAGGAATTCCATGGAGACTGGAACAACCTCCAGGAAGTGATGCAGAGCGAGAGGAGCAGAACCAGGAGAACATTGTACACAGAGACTAATACACTGTGGTATAATCGAACGTAATGGACTTCTACATTAGGGGCGGTGTAATGTCCCTGAACAACTTTCAGGGATCCAGGAGAAAAAAAAACACCATTCATAAGCAAAGGATAAACTATGGGAGTGGAAACACCGAGAAAAAGCAACTGCCTGAATACAGAGGTTGAGGGGACATGACAGAGGATAGACTTTAAATGAACACTCTAATGCAAATACTAACAACAAAGCAATGGGTTCAAATCAAGAAAACATCTAATGCCCAGTGGACTTACGCGTCGGCTATGGGGGGTGGGGGGGAGGAAAAGAAAATGATCTATGTCTTTAACGAATAATGCTTGGAAATGATCAAATAAAATATATTAAAAAAAAAAAAAAAGAAGTTTTTAAGATGGTATAATAGCCTAGGCTGGTGAATTGGCCAAAGAGCTAATAGAATAGCCTTGGGGCTGGTGGAGTAGCTAAAAGGTAGTTCAAGATTTGTATATTTATTGAGGGTCTAACAGCTCTCATTTCAGGGAAATATCCATCCTTTCCCAGGATAGCCCACTGCTGGATGTCATCAGGCATTCCGGGCAGAAAATCCCAGAAAATGGGCATTAAGAAGATGGGTTCAAATCCAGGTAGAGAGGTGTTTTTGAGTCTGATGCATCATAGATGAACTTGAGGACACCAAAAAGCAAATAAGGAACATATACGGGTTTAGAGGATTCCCCATGACTGCCAGAGTCCTTAGTGTACCTGTCCCTTGCTTTTCCCCATTGTCCCACCTGCCGTCATTTGCCAGTGTAAGAGAGGCCTCACTACCCTTTTGGAATGCCCTCATCAAAGATGATTAATAATACCTTATGGTTCAGAACTAAGGTAAATGCAGAACAAGATAAGTGATTAATAATTCACAACAAGGGGGCAGCTGGGTGGCTCAGTGGATTGAGTGTCAGGCCTAGAGATGGGATGTCCTAGGTTCAAATCTAGCCTCAGACACTTCCCAGCTGTGTGACCCTGGGCAAGTCACTTAACTCCCATTGCCTAGCCCTTACCACTCTTCTGCCTTGGAGCCAATACAGAGTATTGACTCCAAGACAGAAGGTAAGGGTTTAAAAAAAATAATAATAATAATTCACAACAGCACAAAGCTGGTATACAGAACAGAACAGTACAAAACCAGAACAAGTGATTAATAATATAGAATAGTTAACTGACTAATAATAATACAGATTTTACAATTTATGCTTGACTAATGATGAAAGTACAGATTTTGAAATTTATGATTAATTAATGCTAACTGGTAAGAAATATATTTCAGATCATTAGGGTCCCATTTCTATCACTGCCCATCACTGCCACTGACCACCTCCACCAACTTTATTTATAAGTGGCTGGGAGTTTAATATTTAAGCCTCATAAGGAGATCAATTAAGTTTTTTCAAGATTGCTAATTATTCATTTTTAATTTTCTCTTGGCATTGTACTGTCCAATCATATTTGTGTTCTGGAAACATGGGCCATGTTTGAGCCAGTTCTCATGTTAGTGGCCATCTTTGATGAGAAGCTTCCCTAATATCAGCCAGTGGCACTCTAGGGTTACTTCAGATGCTGCCTTAAAGGTCTTCCAGAACCTTTGGACCTTTGAACTCACAAGGTCACTTCATTGTGGATGTTGGCATTAATTGCCATATGAGTAGGAATAACATGGTAAGAGAGTAGAGAAGAATTCTGTCCTTTGCTACCTGTACTCGCTGAAGTTTCATCTTGCCACTGGACTCTCAGTGAAGAATTATAACCAAGAGATTGAACAGGAAGCTATTTCTTCTTTTAACAAATATTGAAACCAGCTCCACCCTACTTAACCCTGTGCAACTATAATGGTATAGAAATAGGTTGGGATGGTACAAAGGCTAAGTGGTCACTCCGAATTATCCAAATCATTCCAAAATGCCAAATCCTTTCAGTGCTGGGTCACCACATTGATGGAAGGAAGAATAAACATCATTACCCCCTAAAGACCCAAACAATGGGGTCACCATGTCCTTTTTAATTTGAGTTTGGTACCACTGTCCTAGATTGCTAGGTTCTGGAGAAATGTGACCATTTTTTCAGGCTATAAATATACAGTTGCTTTTTATCCAGTGAATTTTCTTTATAAGTCATTTCTACTGGTGTAATTTTCAAGCATTTCATTTGTTGATCACTTGACTGTGAATACTAAGACATTTTTGTATTATTGAATTTTACATATTAATATAGCAATGCTATTGTGTGTAAGCACTGAAATTAATTTTAATGTGAGAGATCTATAATCACTAGAATGCTATTATCTAAGAAGAGTTGTTCATATTGTTCTTTTACCTTTAAGCATACTTAGGCAGTTTGCTTTATGTAAAAGCAAATACCCTACAACTTTTTTAGGGTAAGGTGCTTGTGTGTAAAAGCCATAAGTAGCTGATGCTCCTTGCTTTATTTTCTAACAGAGGCTACTTATCTTCTTGTAATGATCATTGAATTATCAGTTCCATTTGATTTACCTTAGCATTGGTGGGGAGAACTTTGGGTGCCCTTTAGGATACAGAGGAAAATGTCTGGACTTCTATGGTGATCTCTTATACTAGAGGAACCCCTAGAGAATTTTGGTGTGCCCTATGTAGAAGGAGACACTTTTGTATATACTCCAGTGGGAAGAACTTAAGCACTGAGAGAATCATTGGAAGAGTTTTCAACTAGGATAGTCTTCTCATTTGATAAAGGGGTGATAATTAGTCAATACCACATCCTCAGTCACTGAGATGATGGGATAGCCTCCATGTAGTTTGGAAACCTCATCATGGACCAAGTTTCTACCCTAGAGGGAAGCCAGTTTTCTTTGTCTTTGCCTCCTTCTTGTCCTTAAAAGTCAAGAAATGCCTTTAAAGTATATCATTTTTAAAGCATATCATTTTTCACTTGTTTATTTGAGTTTTTGTTGTTTTTTTTAAACCCTTTCCTTCCATCTTAGAATCAATACTGTGTATTCGTTCCAAAGCAGAAGAGCAATAAGGGATAGGCAATGGGGTTTAAGTGGCTTGCTCAAGGTCATACAGCTAGGAAGTGTCTGAGGCCTGTAAGGATGATATTAGAAAATAAGTATTATTTTATTAGTTTCGGGATAAGAAGTAGAGTGGCTGCTTGAGAAAAGAACTGGAGTTTGAAGTAGAGCTGAGAGAGAGTGTTAATTTCAACTGCTGATAGTTATAACCATTTTTCTATGTCAATTACTCTCTCTGGCAATTGGCAGAGACACACTCACTCAGAGACTCAGTGCTGGAGGAGGTAACATCTTTGCCTCTCTCTGCGTGTGAGGGAAAGATCTGAAGGAGCTCAAGTGGTTTCCTTTCCCAACTTGGGAAACACTATTGAATATCTATTGTGGTTTTATAGATTATTTAACTCTGAGAAGACCAAAGAAAAACCTGGTCTTTGGTTGCTTGATTCTTGTTGAGACTCAACCAGCTAGCCTTTGCTATTTATCATTTGAAGGCAAAGTTAAGATTTATAAGGATATTAGTGCTAATTTTTATTTAGATAATATAAATTTGGGTTAGTCAGATCAGGGAGGATTAGTATAGCCTGTGAAACACAGGAGAAGCAGTTCCTTGTGGAACCTGGGAGTTTATTTGGGTGGATTTAGAATCCCTTAGAATTAGAAATCCTTTATTTATCCTTATATATTTCAATAAATACTTTATTTTTATAATAAGAGTCTCTTTAGCATCCTTATACCTGGCCCTGAAGGGAAGTTCACATTTGAGCTTCACTTCATCACTGAGGATATTTTTGATTACCTCTATCAAAAGTATTCAAACAGTTTGAACCTGATTGGCAAGTTAAACAGTTTGGAACAGTTTTGAACCTATATTGGAACAGTTTTTCCATCTAAATATTTTATTTTTATAACTCACCAATTTTATTTTTACAGGATAGATTTGAACACAGGATGCCCCGCCCCTGAGCCTGGCTCTCAATCCACTGAGCCACCCAGCTGCCCCCTGGGGTTTAATCACAAAAATGAACAATATGGAAACAGGCTTTGAATGATAATACATGTATAATCCAGATTAAATTGCCTGTCAGTATTGGAAGGAGGAAAAGAAGGGAAGAAGAGAGATAAATTTGATCATAAAACTTAGGAAAACTTGTGCAGAAATGTGTTGTTACATGTAATTGTATAATAAAATAAATACATGTATAATAATATATAAAAAGAAATGCCTTTGGGGGCAGCTGGGTGGCTCAGTGGATTGAGAGCCAGGCCTAGAGATGGGAGGTCCTGGGTTCAAATCAGACCTCAGACACTTCCCAGCTGTGTGACCCTGGGCAAGTCACTTGACCCCCATTGCCTAGCCCTTATACCACTCTTCTGCCTTGGAGCCAATACAGAGTATTGACTCCAAGACGGAAGGTAAGGGTTTAAAAAATAAAAAAAGAAAAGAAATGCCTTTAAGACTAAGGTTCAGCAAGTATAGTAGGGCCTATGTCTTCTGGGGATAAGTTCTAAGACTTACCTCAGATATAAGGAAATATCTGCGGATTTCATATATATAATTTCTTATATCTACATGAGTATTAAAAACTTGGATTGAAAATCAAATAGTAAGATATTACCATCACTAAATACAGTGATAATGAATTACATTGTACATCATTATACAGTGCAGTATAGTAGTGTCCCCTTTATACACAGGGGATAAGTTCCAAGACTCCCAGTGGGTGAATGAAACCTCAGACAGTTCTTGCTTTAACTTTTAACACCTGGAAAAAGCATTTCTTCTAGCCCAGTGCTCTCAGTCATCATCCTAGGAAGAAACCCCTATGGAGATACATCCTGGCATCTATTCTTTCTCTCTCTCTGACTCTCTCTCCTTCTTTCTCTCTCTCTCTCACTGTCTGTCCTTCTCTGTCTGTCTGTCTGTCTGTCTCCCCCCTCTCTCCCCTCCCTTCCCCTCTCCAGGGGCCCAAATTCAAATCAGACACCTTCACTTGCCATTCTGCAATGTTGTTGCCTGGTGGCTACAGCCCAATGTTCTTCTCCTAGTTTCCTAACATGTTTCTGCTTTCTTTCCTCTTCCAATCTCTTCAGAGTTGTTTTAATTTGCATTTCTCTAAGTGCTTTAAAACACTTTTTCATATGATTTTTTTTAAACCCTTGCCTTCCATCTATATATTGGCTCCGAGGCAGAAGAGTGGTAAGGGCTAGGCAATGGGGGTTAAGTGACTTACCCAGGGTCACACAGCTAGAAAGTGTCTGAGGCCATATTTGAACCCAAGATCTACTGGCTCTCAATCCACTGAGCCACCCAGCTGCCCCCTTTCTTATGATTATTGATGGACTTCTATTTCTATCAAGAAAACAACGTGTACACATGTAAATACATGTGACATATACATAAGATAAATACAAGATAATATTGTAAGGGAAGGCAATAGCAAGTGTGGCTCAAGAAAGTTTTGATATGTAACAAGTGGAGCTTTGAAAGAAACAAGAGAATCTCTAAGGCAGAAGTGAGGAAGGATGCATTCCAGGGATGGACGAGAGAAAATGGCATTTCATGTGGGAGAAACACCACAGAGGCCATGTTGGCTGGACACAATCATATAGGAAAGAGAATAATTTAGAATAAAACTTGGAACAGCTGGCTGGGACCAAATGGTGATAGACTTCAATTGCCTAAATGGTTACTGAAGCCCCCTCCAACTGTGAAATTTGGCAATTCATTTGTTTTCCTTTTTTCTTAAGTTCCAAATTCTCTCCTTCCCCTTCTTCCTCCCTGAGATAGTAAGCAATCTGATATAGATTTTAATGTTGTGAGTGTGAAACCCCCTACCCCCTTTTATGATTATAATAGTATTAGTTTTGTGATTGTTTTTATAATATAATCATTAGTTTTAAGTTACTATTTAAGTTATATAATTAGTTTTATATGAATTATAAGCACTAGCTAAGAAAAACATAGCTTAGGGTAGTATTAAATCTTGTTTACCCACAGTTTGACCTTAAGCCTGTAACCCCAATGTTCCTTCCAAGCCCACCCACATCCTGATGGGATACAGTCACAGGAGGTGCACCAACATTGTCTTGCTCCTAGCTTAGGCGGTGACTTGCCTCTAGCATCCATAGGAACTGTTAGCATGAGTCTTGCCCCTTACTTTCCAAGAAATGTTTCCGGACCTAAGAACAGATATTGAGTACTACCCATAGTGATAATTCTGTACTTTCAGTGGATTGAGAATCAGGCTTAGACGTGGGAGGTCCTGGGTTCAAATCTGTGACCCTGGGCAAGTCACTTAACCCCATTGCCTAGCCCTTACCACTCTTCTGCCTTGGAACCAATACCCAGTATTGATTCTAAGACTGAAATTAAAGGTTACTTTAAAAAAATGTGCAACTTGATGGAAGAGGTTTTAATGAGGTTGTTACTGTAATAAATATATTATATCCAGTCTGCAATGTTCTGTCTAAGGAAACTATCACAACTTCTGTTTTGTTTTTGTTTTTTTAATCCTTACCTTCTGTCTTAAAATGGATACTAAGTATAAGTTCCAAGGCAGGAGAGTGGTAAGGCCTAGGCAATTGAGGTTAAATGACTTGCGCAGTGCCATACAGCTAGGAAGTAATGGAGGCCAATTTTGAACCCAGCACCTCCCAAATCCAGGCCTGGATCTCTATCCACTAAGTCACCTATAACTAGCATAACTTCTGGACTGATATGACAGGTGGTACAGATAATATTTACAGAATGAGTTCTGAAAAGGGAAAGATTCATAAAGGCTAGTATATCATAATTTTAAACAGAGGTCATTGAGACTTTCTTATCCCCTCATTGTAGACTTTATTGATTCTAGGTGCCCTAAATCTCCATCATTTGGGGCAAATGGTTATTTAAGGAAACCTTTAGGAAGATCTGCAGCTTGAGCTAGTACTTAAAGGATAGTATACTTCTAATTTCATCTATATCTTATATCTAGCTATCTGTGTAAATGTCATATTTCCTCTCTGAGATTTGAATTTATACTTTAAGAGTTTGTTATAGTTATGGGCAAGAAGGGATTAACTTTGAGTTTAATTCTCTTGCCCTGTAATAATACAGTATTCTTCTCTGAATGCATCATTTTTATCCCTCATACCTGGGTTAGAACTTCTTTGTATAGCTGGTGGACCTTCTCTTTTCCTCAGTCTTTGTCTAAGTGAATATCCATCAGTTCTTTCCACCTGCTTGTTAGAAAGCCCAACTAAGTCTCCTCTGGGGGTTGTGATGAATATTCCTACACGGCTCCCTCCATTCCCGGGGCTCTTTTGTGAACAGGGAAGCTGACAGTCTCCCAAAAACTTTATAGGGTGAGCTATTTATTGGTCGGCTAACTTGTGAGTCCATTAAATGTGAGGTTTCTCAACAGAACTCTGTATCCTTGTTGAAGGTCTTTGACACCATATTCTAACATCATAATAGCTTTTGTTTCATATCTCACCTTTTCTGAGCTGAAGCTGTGGCTATTTGGTATAGTTGTTAATTCTATTTTTTTTTTAACTTTTATCTTCTGTCCTAGAATTTATACTAAATATCAATCAATTCTTCCAAGGCAGAAGAGTGGTAAGGACTAGGCAATTGAGGTTAAGTGATTTATGCAGGACCATACATCGAGGAAGTATCTGAGATCAGATTTGAACCTCTTGTCTCCAGATCTGACTCTGTATCTCCTGAGCCACCTAACTGCCCCTGGTAGTTTTGTTTATTTGTTTGTTTGTTTTTCCATTTTCTCTTTCCTTCAACTAAGAGACATACAGAATATGAGGGCTTTCAGCACTTCCTTCACCTGACTTGGATGCCAAATCAGTTGTAGACAAACAAATCAATGGTGATACCAAGTCAATGGGTCAGCTAATAACTACTAGGTAAAGTAGGAATAGAAAGAGCAGTTAGTGATGAGAGATCTATGGGACTTGTCACTAGGCTAAGTTCTGATGTTACAGGTAAATATGAAAATATAGTTACAAGTGTATCTAGGCAACAATATTAAAGATTGCCCATGTAAAAAATATCTTGCATATAATTGCATGTTTGTGTACTCTTTTACATATGAATTACTACATTTGAATATTTTTTCTTCATTAGCTGTTCTCTTCACTTGGCTGTTTTTTATGTTCATACTACAACAATGTCTAATTTTTTTTCCGCATATGCTGCTGCTTATAATTAAATTGTAATATATATGTCTACTGAGTGTTATTGTGGTAGCTAGCTAGCTTTACTTAGCCATGCTTCTTACTTTTGATTGATTACAGTATATGAAGATATGCATGTGCTTCTCAAATGTCCATGTGTTATTTTCTGTATGTAGTGAGGCATGTGCCACTGTAGCATTCTCCCAGGTGATGCTCTGTGTAGTGCCATGTCTACTACATATATTTTATAGTTACAACCTTTGAACTTGCCCCACCTGATATTTGCAAGGGACTACAAAGAGTTTCAGCTTAGGGGAGAAATTTACCCCAAGTTCCAAAGCTCATTGGTATGGAATTCTCTTTTCATTGGTAGGAATCAATGCCTCCCCATCTGTATGAGGGATAGGGTAGAGATGGAGAGATCAGGAGAGAGGAGAGCTCTCTCTCTCTCTTTATTCTCCTCTAAGTCTCTACAGTCTTTTGGGTGTCTCTTGACTCTCCAGGTCACTTGAGTTGTCTTCAGGTGTTGCTGTCAAAAGACGTTTTTGGTTTCCAGCTACAAGAGAGAAGATAGATGATGCTAACCCAATTTCAGGTTGCTGAAAGAAAAATAAGACTTTGAGAAGAAGCTGAAATGAGAGGAACTAGTAGACTCCATCAAGTCCCCATTTCCAGCTTGCTATATTAAACACTTCAGGAAATTTCCCCTTGGATAAGATTAGGGATTCTGTTTTGATTGAGTTGCTTTATTCCATTCCCAATGGGAGACTTCTGTATTGTTTGGTATATAGTCTTGTATGTATACTTTCTCTGATTTTTATTTTGCTGTTCACTCAGATAAGTGGCTTTCTTTTGCTATTGACAAAAAAAAATAAATGAATAAATGTTATATCCTACCTTCTCCTGGTAGAATATAAGCTTCTTGAGTTTTATTTTTTAGTTCTATCTAGATTTTGCCTGCGTGGTGAGTAGCACATACGTGGTGAGTCAAGATGTAGGTCTAGAAGAAACCCCAGATTTCTGAGCTTTGTTCTGGGGGGCTGGTAGGAGTAACAAAGGAGATGGGAAAGAATTGCTTCTAAAAAATGGGGTTTGTCCATACTTCTGGGGAAATAGAAGACCTATACCTTCCCAGTGTAATCAAGGGTTGTCTTTCAGTATAGAGAGGAAAAAAAGTGGAGACCTCCCTTCTCAAATCGGGGTTCAGACAGCTGAAATAATGGAGAAAAGGTTTGGGGATGGTAAAGGGAACAGGATCTAGGAGAAGACAGCAGATGTTTAGGGTTGCCTCAGAGAGGAGAGGGGGTTTGAAGATTTTTCCCCTTCTGCCTTCCCTCCTTAGCTATGGCTGCTCTCCCAGATTTGCTCTTGTCCCTCTTGTTCCCTCTCCACTATTTGAGACCAAAGGGTCTCCCCTTAATCTGTTCACTCACACTTGATTCACAGCTTGGGGAAAAGATAACTAATGTCAAATTAACTCAATCAGGGTAATACAAAGGAATAACTGGCAGGGGAAAGAATGGGAAAGGAAAGTGGGGGGAAAGGGGAGTCCCTGTCTCTCTAAAACCCTTTTCCCTCCCTCCTCGAGTTTGGGGGGGACTCAGACTTTGGCAGCCTGAGCCCCCGAGAGATAGTCAGGTTGGCTGACCCTGGGTTTGGCCTCTTGGCCACAGTTCAAACCCAGGGCAACAGGAGCTGAGGTAAAGTCTGATAGAGATTCAAAATGCCTTTTCTCAGGTTTCTCTTCGCTGAGTCTTTTCAATTTGGAAGTGTTGGAAGGAAGGATTTCCAGTCACAAGCAGAAAAAAGTGGGTAACCCTCAGGAGAAAGTCTTATTCCACTTTCTCTCTCCAGCTTCTCTAACTGAGAGACCAACAACCCTTCAGAAGGGAACTTCCTGCTTCTCCTCAGAATTCCCTCCTCCTTGGGCCCCTCTCCCCTCAAGGTGATCAGATCCACATACTCTTCAGCCTGGCACTTTTATTGTGTGCCAGTCTCTGTCACACCAGTTAGTCTTCTTTAACATATTCCATTAAAATTTTTCTATTAAAGTGGGTTTTATTTGTTTGTTTTTATTTTTTAGCAGAGAGCTGTGCTTCAACCAAGAAGGTAAGGGAATCAGAAAACTTTCACAGTAGTCCCAGCGAAAGTCAATAAAGAACGGTAGTAGGAATGAGAAGGACTTGGAATGATAGAAATTTATTTGTGTGGGGTGAAAAACAAGATGTGCTTAGGCCATTTTCCGTTGTGCTGTGACAGACACAAGTGACTTGATACAGATGTTCCCATTAAAATATTTTTTGTGGCATTCCAAAAGACCAAGAGAATCACAGATACAAGATTGGAAGGGACCTCTGAGATCATATATAAGGAATTCATAACCTGAAGTCCATAAACCCTAGAGGTCCATGGATGGATTCCAGGGATCCCACCGGACACAAAACAAAGAACCTCTTCTCTCAGGGATTTTCGCTAATCTTTAACTGAAATTTGGTATATCCCTTCAAGTATGTTTAACCCAAGCCTCAAAGCCCAACATACTTTCTATATATGACACGTATTTTGTAGGCACAAATATTTTGCGGCTCCAAATCTCTGGGCTTCACTAAAAAAAAATTTCCCCCCTTTTTTTGCCATATTTCCCTTTCTCGACTAATCACGAAGATTCTTTCACAACATAGGGAATCCCCACACAACACCTCCCACCCACCTGTTTTCTGGACCAATGGGAATGCACAGTTCCTTCTTCCTGGGGGTGTGGCGTGTGGATCGCCCGGAAAATAAGCCGGCTCTGGCTAGTTGGGCGACATTAACGCCGAAGATATTCTACTCTACGGTAGTCGTGTGCTCGCTTCTCTTCCTTACACTAGTGAGGCAAAAGCTACTTTCCCGAATTCGAGTGAAGACCAGACTCTTCCACTGAACGCGAATAGGACTCGGACTACACTACCAAATGAGAATGGGGCGCAGGCTACTCTGCTTAGAAGGAATCAAACGCTATCGGGTCCGGCATCACTTGGAGTTAAGGAACCCCGGGACCGAAACTTCATTCCAGAGATGGGATGTACACCAGGCTACGCAGTACCTTGTGACCTGCCGTTTGTCCCTGTGTATGGTGAGTCAAGCACCCCCCCACACACACACACACACACTCCACCCTTCCTCCCTTCCCTGAGCAGCTCGCCTGGCCCGCGGGGGGGGGAAATATCCCTGGAGTTCACAATGTCGGAGCAGGCTGGGCTGAGGGAGGTGCCGGGCTAGCGGGAAATTCTTAGAATTGCTTCTCCGAGTGTAACTGGGCCGTTATCCTCATCTTTCCGTCCCGGACAAGTCCAGGCATAACGCCCTCCAAGCTCTCAGAGGAGACTAGGGATCCAGGCATACAGTGACCGAAACTCTTGTTAGCCTTTGTGGGGAAGATGGAGAAAAGAGGGCAAGCCTCTCTCGGGACTCTTAAGCGGAAAAGTGTGAAAGGCTTCGTGGAAAAAGTTCTGGTTTCGGAGCCCCATCTAGGCTTCAGTCTCTTCACCTGTAAAATGAAAGGACGAACCTAGATGACAACTTAAGTCCAGGTCTGTTCTGCTCTTTCTTTGGAGCAGTCAAGTGTACCTTTCAGGAGGCCTTCGAGTGAGGGAGCAGCTCCTTAATTCTTTTTTTTTTTTAAACATTTTTTAAAATTTGGTCAATTTCAAGCATTATTCGTTGGTTACAAAAATCATTTTCTATTCCTCCCTCCCCTCCCCCCACCCCTTCCACAGCCTAAGGGCAATTCCACTGGGTATTACATGTGTCCTTGATCAGAACCCATTTCCATGTTGTTGATGTTTGCACTAGGATGTTCATTTAGAGTCTACATCCCCAATCATATTCCCCTTCACCCATGTAGTCAAGCAGTTGTTTTTCTTCGGTGTTTCTGCTCCCATAGTTTTTCCTCTGAATGTGGATAATGTTCTTTCTCATAAATCCCTCCGGGTTGTTCAGAAACACTGCATTGTGACTAATGGAGAAGTCCATTACATTGGATTGTACCACAGTGTATCAGTCTCTGTGTACAATGTTCTGGTTCTGCTCCCTTCACTCTGCATGAATTCCTCCACTTTATTATTTCTTTGAGCACAATAGTATTCCATAACCAACAGATACCACAATTTGTTCAGCCATTCCCCAATTGATGGGCATCCCCTCATTTTCCAATTTTTGGCCACCACAAAGAGCTCAGCTATGAATATTCTTGTACTTGTATTTTTCCTTATTATCTCTTTGGGGTACAAACCCAGCAGTGCTATGGCTGGGTCAAAAGGCAGAGTCTTTTAGTGCCCTTTGGACATAGTTCCAAATTGCCCTCCAGAATGGTTGGATCAATTCACAACTCCACCAGCAATGCATTAATGTCCTGACTTTGCCACATCCCCTCCAGCATTCATTACTTTCCTTTGCTGTCGTGTTAACCAATCTGCTAGGTGTGAGATGATACCTCAGAGTTGTTTTGATTTGCATCTTTCTGATTATAAGAGATTTAGAACACTTTTTCATGTGCTTATTAATAGTTTTGATTTCTTTGACTGAAAATTGCCTATTTATCAATTGGAGAATGGCTTGATTTTTTGTATAATTGATTTAGCTCTTTGTAAATTTGAGTAATTAGACTTTTGTCAGAGGTTTTTATGAAGATTGTTTCCCAGTTTGTTAGTTCCCTTCTAATTTTGGTTACATTGGTTGTGTTTGTACAAAACCTTTTAATTTGATGTAATCAAAATTATTGATTTTATATTTTGTGACTGTAAGTCTTGCTTGGTTTTAAAATCTTTCCCTTCCCAAGGGAATACTATTCTGTGTTCACCTAATTTACTTATAGTTTCCTTCTTTATGTTCAAGTCATTTACCCATTCTGAGTTTATCTTGGTGTAGGGTGTGAGGTGTTGATCCAAACCTAATCTCTCCCACACTGTCTTTAAATTTTCCTGCAGTTTTTATCAAATAGTGGATTTTTGTCCCAAAAGCTGGGATCTTTGGGCTTGTCATAGACTGTCTTACTGAGGTCACTTACCCCAAGTCTATTCCACTGATCCTCCTTTCTGTGTCTTAGCCAGTACCAAATTGTTTTGATGACCACTGCTTTATAGTATAGTTTGAGATCTGGGACTGCAAGGTCACTTTCCTTTGCATTTTTTTCATTATTTCCCTGGATATCCTTGATCCTTAGTTCTTCCAAATGAACTTTGTAATGGTTTTTTCTAATTCAGCAAAAAAAATTTTTTGGAAGTTCGATGGGTATGGCACTAAATAAATAGATAAGTTTGGGTAGGATTGTTATTTTTATTATGTTAGTTCATCCTACCCTTGAGCAGTTAATGTTTTTCCAATTGCTCAGATCTAGTTTTAGTTGTGTGGAAAGTGTTTTGTAGTTGTGTTCATATAGCTCCTGTGTTTGTCTCAGTAGATAGATTCCTAAGTATTTTATATTGTCTAGGGTGATTTTGAATGGAATTTCTCTTTCTAATTCCCTAATTCTTAGGATGACTTCAACTTCTTGACTCACTACTTACTTTTTTCCCCTTTCCCAATCTCTACCTCCCCACTCCGCCCTGTCTCAAAGGTTGCAGCTTTTCCTTTGAAAGTTGTTAGAAATGCCTTGACAACTGACCTCAGATTTCTTAATCTTTTGGCTGTGAACGACTCATTAGCACACTTACTCAGAGAAACTGAAAAATGGAAATGGAATGGAAGTGTTCTGGCTGCAAATGCTGAACAGAACACTTTCCCTGCCAGGGGAAAGCATTTTTTCATATGGTAATATATTGGTTCCTTTATCCAAAAACTGTCCGTTCATATCTTTTGGCCATTTATCAGTTACAGAAGGATCACATTCTTATACATTTGATTAGGTTGCCTATGTGAGATCTCCATCAGAGAAACTGCCTATAAAATTCCACACCCCCCCCCAATTGCTGCTTTCCTTTTAATCTTGGCTATATTTGTTTTATTTGTAGAAACCCTTTTAATTTAATGTAATCAAACATTTCTATTTTACATCTCACAATGTTTTCTCTTATTTCTTCATAAATTCTTTTCTTATCCATAAATCTGATAGGCAATGTGTTCTATATTCCAAAATTTCAAGATCTGAATTCAAATCATGCTCCCAGACACCTAATAATTGTGTGATTTTAGGCAAGTTCCTTGAAAATTTCAGAGCAGCAATCCTAAGTAAAATGGGGATAGTAATACCCTAATTTACCTTTAGGGGTGGTTTGTTGTTGTTGCTGCCTGTATCGACTTAACAATGGATTGGTTTTTGTTGTTTTACTGGTCCTGTTGTTTCTGAGGTGTAAGGCACTTCCTTTATATTTGCTGATCCGCACCTCTGCAATTAATCAACCAGCCTGCTTTTATTAAATGCTTACGGGAAGCCAGAGCTAAACTCTGGGGATTTGAAGAAAGGCATAATTGCTGTCTGTGTCCTAAAGGAGCCCGCATTCAAATGGGTAGACTACACATAAATCCCATTGCATAGATAAGATATTTAAATGTGCTTATGTACATTTACATAGTATATTATGAGGGTAATCTCAGAAGGAAAGTACTAGCAGCCTCCGGGATTCGGAAAGGTCTCTGGTAGAAGGCGTGATTTGAGTTCTCTTTAAGGAAGTCTGGAATGCCAAGGAGTTACTGAAGAAAACTATTTTGATGCTGGTGAGTCACAGTTCAAAGACAGAAATGGAAGGTGTCATATTTGGAGGATGGCAATTAGGACAGTGTGTTAAGGTGAGCAAAGTGTTAATAATACTAGAAAGGTGATTGTGAAGGACTTGAAATCCTAAATAAAAGATTTCATATTTTATCTTGGCCATATTAGGTAGCCACTGAGGTGACTAAGACAGCAACTGTGGATAAAGCACTGGACTGGAATTCAGGAAGACCCAAGGTCAAATCTGGCTTTAACAAT
The DNA here is from genome assembly GCF_027887165.1 of Monodelphis domestica. Taxonomy (NCBI): domain Eukaryota; kingdom Metazoa; phylum Chordata; class Mammalia; order Didelphimorphia; family Didelphidae; genus Monodelphis; species Monodelphis domestica. The sequence continues at coordinate 594,688,093 of NC_077227.1, read as the reverse complement.
CTTTAGCTGTGTGACCCTAGGCAAGTCATTTAACCTGATTGTCTCTGTTTCCTTAAATGTAAAATAGAGATAACAATAGCACCTATCTCCTAGGGTTGTTGTAAATATCAAATGAAATAATATTTGTAATGTGTAGTGCCTGGCATATAGTAGGTATTTAATAAAGGCTTCCCCTTTCCTGATATGGTCAGATCTTTGGCAGGTGAGTGGGGGATGGGTTGGAGTGGGGAGAGATTTGAAGCAGAGGGACTAGTTAGGAAACTATTATAGTGGTCTCAGGAGAGAGGTGATGGGGGTCCGCACTAGGATGGTGGCTGTGTGAGTGGAGAGATATATGGAGGATATATGTTGGTGCAAAGGGAGAAATGACCAAAGATGGGATAGATGAGACTGTGGAAAGTGAGGAGTGTAGGTTGCCTATCCTGGCAGTTGGGGTGGATGGTGCAGGGCCTTGACAGTAATAGGAAAATCAAGAAGCTAGGAAAATCACACAGCTGGTATACATTAGAGATTGCATTTGAACCTTTTTCTTCCAAAGCTAGCTCTCCAATCACTAAGTCATGCTGTCTCTTTCTGAGTTGAAATGAATCTCAAAAGAGATTACAGATGCAAAGGACTTTAGAAACCTTAAATTGACACATATATTTCAGAGATTATTATTATTACCACTTATAATCAACTAGTATGTGCAGTGGTCTTATTTAGAGGTTCCCTATGTTGTAGTAGGCCAGTTAGGTGTCCCAGTGGGCAGAGTACCAGATTGGGAATCAGGAAGACTCATCCTGAGGTTAATTCTGGCCTTAGACACTTACTACCTGTTTGATCCTGTGCAGGTCATTTCACCCTGTTTACCTCAGTTTCCTCATTTATAAAATGAGGAAATTATATATATATATAAAATATATATATATTATATATATAATAAATTATTATTTATATATATTATATATGTATAATAAATTATATATATAATAAAATTATAAAATGAGCTGGAGAAGGAAATGTCCAGTGTCTTGGCCATGAAAACTCCAAATTGGGGTCATGGAGAGTTGGAACTTTATTTTTTATATTTATTTATATTTATTATATACATATAAACGTATTTATATTTATTATAAACAACAATCCTTTTTGGTTGTTTTGGGTTTTTATCTACCTTCTCATTCAAACCCTCAAAAGAACAATCAGTGATTTAGTTGTGTCTCATTTTAAAGCCCCAAAGGTCCCTTTTCTGTATGTATCTATAAGATGAACTTGATTCAGTTAATAGCAGGGAAGGGAATATCTGGTCTTGGAAAAGTGACAAAATCTGTGTGACCCTGGGAAAGTCACTTGACCCCCATTGCCTAGCCCTTACCACTCTTCTGCCTTGGAGCCAAAACACAGTATTGAAGGTAAGAGTTTTAAAAAAAAGGAAAAGAAAAGAAAAAAGGAAAAAAAGAAAAAAGAGTGAAAAGAGTGACAAAAGAAGGTAAGTTCAGAGTCCATCTTTTGAAACTTACTACCTCTCTGAGTTTGTTTCCTGCTCTATAAAATGAGGAGTTTGAACTAGAAGATCTCACAGGTCCCTTCCACTTTGAAATCTGTGGTCTTGTTTGTGATCTTGGAGCCCCAGATAAAGACAGACTTAACTGTCAAGTGCTAACTTGAACTGTGTTGTACTGGTAAATGTTTAACAGCTGCCTTTCTGAAAGGAAAAATATATGCAGGACACAACTTTTTAATCTCCATTTATTAATATTTTCTCCATCCTTTTCTTAAGCAACCAACCAACAATAAATCTTAAGCCTTGATTTGTAGCATTAGCTGATTTTTAAGATGTAAATATTTGAAGAGTGTAAGATGAGTAGAGGAAAGGAACTGTTCCCCTAAGTTGGAGACAAATGGAACTAGAGAAAATAAATGAGGAATCTTTCTAGGATAAGGAAATAGAACTAAAAAGCTCAAATCTAAAAAAAAATAACTAAAATAAATCTAGAGGTAAAGGATAATAGAGGGACAACGCCCTAGGGGTGGTGCCTGCAGACTCTTCTGGTGAATGAGTCAGTGTATAGATATTCTGCAACTTCTGGGGACACTATTGATATGTTCCCTTAGAGAGTTTCAGAGTAGCTATCTGAGCAGCTAGTGTATATCTTTTAAGCCTTCCAGAGGCAGTTAGAGGAGAGGTAGTTTGCCCAATTTGTTTCCTGACCCTACTCTATTTAGAGGAAGTGAAATTAATGCAAACGAATTAAGCAACAATTCCTCCATATTCTGCCCTGTGAGACCACAGTTTTGTGTTTTCAGCTCTAGGCATTAGATTTTAGAAAGGATTGAAAATCTAGAGAGTGTCCAGAGAAGTGGGATAAAAGAAACCTTAAGATGTCATCTGAAAATAGGTTAAAGGAACATTTATTGGCCTGGAAAAGAGACGATTTGGAGAGAGTGAAGGGATGGAATTTTGCAATTGTCTTCAAGTATTTTAAAGCTTTGGGGTCTTTTGGCTGTTACTTAGCATTATCAATTCATATTGAGATTTTTATTTATTAATATCCCTAGGAGGTTGCCAAACAAATTGGCATCTAGTCATACTAACCTTGTCTTTTACTGGGGAATTTTTCTTTTAGAACCAAATATAGAACTTTTCATTTATTCAAATTTCACCTTAATAGATACTTTTAAACCCTATCTCTATGATCCAAGCATATTAACTCCCCCCTCCTAGCTTTGTATAATGTGCAAATTTGAGGGGGAAGCTGGGTAGCTCAGTGGATTGAGAGCCAGGCCCAGAGACAGGATGTCCTGGATTCAAATATGACCTTAGACATTTCCCAGCTGTATGACCCTGGGCAAGTCACTTAATCCCCATTGCCTAGCCCTTACTGCTCTTGTGCCTTGGAACCAATACATAGTTTTGATTCCACAAAGGAAGGTAAGGTTTTCTTTTTAAAAATGTGCAAATTTGACAAATTTACTATCTGTTCCTTTTTTTCCCTAGTACCTAGTCACTGATTTTAAAAAACTGTTAAAAAGCATTGGCCCCTTCTGGTCTTCTAGCCTGCTCAGCTATGTGGATTCAATTCAAGAAATATCTCTTCAAGTATAGAACACTGCCAGAATACTGTGCAAGGACCACTGAGGGAGATACAAAGTTTGACTCTGTTTCTCATGAAACATTCTAATGGGGAGATATAATACTTACAGATATAACATAAGAGAATAAGATAGACTTTAAAGGATGTCTCAGACTTCAACAGGAAGGGGAATGGTATTTCAAACACAAAAAAAACACATGAATATTATGAGTTATAGAGGCTAAAAAATGCCTTGGAAAGTGCCTAAGTCCCACTTCATTTAGATAGTTCCATCTTCTTTTATTCTAAACTCAGCAGGCAATGGGGTTTAGAGACTGTCAGGTGGGCTAGGGATAGACTAGAAGGAAAGTGTCCAGAGACATACTGAAGTAGCATGAGGTAATAGAAATAGCCCCCGCTTTGGAGTTAGAAGACCTTCATCCCTCACCTATTCCTACCACTTTTGGACCCTCTGTCTTTGGATCAATACTACATATTGGTTCCAAGGTAGAAGAGCCGTAAGGGCTAGGCAACAGGGGTTAAGTGACTCCCCAGGGCCACACAGCTGGAAAGTGTCTGAGGCTAGATTTGAACCTAGGACCTCCCCTCTTTAGGCCTGGCTCTCAATCCACTGAGCTACTCAGCTGCCCCCTTTCAATGGCTTTTGAAGCCATTTCCCCCACTTGTTTTGTTCAATACAATAGCATTCCATTACATCCATATACCACAATTTGTTCAGCCATCCCCCAGCTGATGGGCATTGCCTTAGTTTCCAATTTTTTGCTTTCACAAAAAGAGCTACAATTTTTTAAAGTACAGAGTTCCATAGAGTACCAACAAAGAAAAACTAGTGATCTTTCTGGCTGAAAATAATGTCAAAAACTTTGTGTTTCCAATACAGAGTAAAAACAACAATCAAAACCATAATTCCATGTAAACAAAAGAGTGACTGCTTCAGTCACTCTTTTCAATAAATCCAACTTCTCAAAGTTGGATTTTACAGAGTAAAAACAACAATTAAAACCATAATTCCATGTAAACAAAAGAGTGACTGCTTCAGTCACTCCTTTCAATAAATCCAACTTCTCAAAATCGTTCTTGAAAAAGAAAGAATTGATCCTTCCAATATTGTACTAACCCCTTGAGATTTAAGAGGAGGGAAGGAAAAACCAAGGAAGAAGCTAGCAGTTATATCAACATGGGACCCAAGAGAAATGGAAGCAAGGTATGTCAGGTTTCCTCAAACCTCAGGTGGTTTCTCAGAACCTGTTGCCATACATGCCTCAGCTGGGCTGTGTGATTCAGGTGTTCAGAGTGAGGTGAGAAAGCTCACTCTTGAGTCAACAGGGAGTCAAGGAAATAATAAAGGAGGGCAGGAGTTTCTAGGGAAAGCGCTGCTCGAGAGAAAATACTCAGATGCTGACTAAGTTGAATGTTTCCTCTTGAAGGGCAGTGTGGGTACTGGGTTCCTAGGTGCCCAAATCCCAGAATAAAAAGAAGAGTAGACTTTGAGGTATATAGTAAGTGCAGGAAGAGAAGAAGATTTGGGGTGGCTCTGCTGTTTTTTCATTCCTACTATTGTGACTTGAACCATAGCTAAGTGGCTTCTGCTTTCTGTCCCCCAAAACTGGGAATACCTGAAGTACAATGGATGAACAGAGAGGGGGGGAAGGCCCAATTAAATAGAGTGAGCTGGAAAGGCTATGGAGGTATGGGGAAACCAAATGCAGAAATCACTGCTTCAGCTCTGTTTTCTACTACTGTAGCTTGTCATCAATGGCCTTGATTATTCTTCACAAATATTTTTCTTCACAAAAGCAGAACTGGATGTAGTGGTCAGAATGCTTATGACCACTCCATGTGCTCTGGGGTATAGAATACACCTAGCTTTTGTTCTTCTGGATCATCCACTTAATAAAGCATGAGTCATAGTTCTCTCTGAGACAGGAAGAAGGTGGGACATCTTTTCCTTTGAGTAGACTTCAGCAAAGAGGAAGTAGATGCCCTGGGGATATTTGGCCCCAAACCAATATTCATAATGAGATTTTGCTTTTTCTGAGTAGCTTCAGGCAGTTGTACAAAGAGCTGTCAGGCTGATCATTGAACTGAAGCTCCCACTCAAAAAAACCTGGAAAATACAGTCCAGTGTAAGTCAATGATACAGGGAGTTCTGGTGGACAATCCCAGGAAGCTTCAGAAGGTGATCTGGGCTCAGGTTCCAGCCCATCTTCCAACCAGTGACACTAAAGATTTTCCCTTCATTGCTATAGCTGAGTGTGTTCACATATTCCTGAAAGAGTGGCTGGAGAGTGGTGGCAAGACAAAATGAAGTCAGATTGGAGGGGCCTCCCCTGCTACTGTAAATGGAAAGGGGAATATAGAGGCCCCAGAAGAGGAAAACAAATGGTAGCTTTTGCTCCTAGCATCCAAGGAACCAGACTCAAGGGAGACCTGTTAACCTCAAGGTTCCTTTGACTTCCTTTGGGCAGAGGAGGGAAATGCTTCATGTTTTAGCCCCAGTATGGACTCTGGCTGGGACAATGTGTTGTTGGTAATCAAGACTTTGACCTCCAGAAACCACACTCTGAATAGCATTGGAAGTTCCAGGAGCTGGTGGGGAAATTACCTGATCTTTTGGAGGCAGCTATGACCCAGCCCTATATCAGGCCCTGTAAGGAGTTTACAATCTAGTTGGCAAAAGCATTACAACTGGAATTTGGAATTGATTGAAAAGTAAATAGTGATTAATATAAGTTCTATTCAGAAAGAAAATACAAGAGAAATTAAAAAAGAAGAGGGCGGTCCTAGTTGGGCTGGTTCAGGCAAGCTGAAGGAAAACTATTTCGAAGAAGTAGGAACTCTGTATTAGCTGCTTCCAGGCAAATAAGACATTACCTCATTTTATAGAGAGGGACTTCAATGTCCAGAGAGATTAAATCAAGTGCCCAAGGTCATATGGCTACAACATTAGAGGAAAGACTAAAACCCAAATCTCCTGACTCTTAAGTGTAGTGTCTTATACTATCACTTGCTAAATGCACCACTAAGAATAGTTAGAAAAAGGATAAAAAGTGGGAGTAACTGGAAGGTGGTCATTGTAGCTATAATATCTTATATAAGCCCATATATATAATAATCCTTATATTTATATATAATGGTTTTATATGTAAAATTATTTATATGATTTTTTTTACTGAAACCTGTGAAATGTGGTTATTATTGCCATTGTAGAGAAGGTGTCTCAGTTTTCATCTTCTGTAGAATGAGAGGGTTCATAATTTAATAAATTAATTTCCGATTCACTAGAGGAAGATATGGGCATAGATAAATATGTGGCTGTAAAGATGTGGTCTCTTTAAGCTCTAGGTCTATACAGAGGGACATCAGCAACTTACAGTTCTAGCAGATTGTCTGACTTATCTGAACAGAGAGAGAGAGAGAGAGAGAGAGAGAGAGAGAGAGAGAGAGGTGGATGATATCTATAATGACAGAGGCAGAGGAATAGCTACAGACAGATTTAGATAGGAATAGAGATGGATCTAGAGAGAGATACTTGGAGATAGATATGTTAAAATTGTATGCTCATCACCTCACTTTTTCTTGCCATCATGGTCTTTCCCAGGGAGAACCCAAAGAACCCAGCTTGTCTGCCTTGCTTCATAATTAAATAAATTATTTTCAATTCAGTAGAGATAGATATAGGTATAAATAAATATATGGCAATAGAGAGATATATACACACACATGTAAAAATGCAGAGAGGAATAATCTATTAAAGGACTTATTAGTGCACTATGCTGGGCACACAGTAGGCACTTAACAAGTGCTTATTCTTTTCCCAAATACAAGCAAATAAGACAACTCCTACCCTCAAGGAGCTTACTTAGCACCTTCTGCAATGTGGCAAAAATTTATTAGCTGACATCCCCCAAAATAAAACAAAACCTCCAGAGCCAAAAAGAAATCAGTTTATTGAGAAAGGGTCTGTCTCACAATAAAGCCAGACTCCAGTTAGCAACCAAAGACCTCGAGCCTTGAGAACAGCCTCTTTTTATAGTACAATTTAACAGAAGTGAGGTCATAAGTACAATGGGAGTTGACAAAACTAACTTGACCATTATTACTCATTTGACCCATGCCATGGCTAGGGTTATTTGACCCACATTGAGTATTCAGTATGTATATTCCTCATGCAATGTATACGTTTTGGGACCATTAGTTGGTAAAAGCAATTACAAAAGCTTGATGAACTGAACCCAATGTGCAACTCAGCTTAGGGTTACGCTCAGTGCATTGCACAGAGTGTACAACAGTGCTTAGTCCTGCAGATACAGAGTGTGCATTTTAACTCAATGTGGGTTAAGAGGCACAGACTCAGAACAGGAGAAGAATATACAGTTAGTCATCCTAATGTGAATAAGGTCAAAAGTTTGAATCAGAATAGATATTAAAGAAGTATTACAGAATTGGGGGGGGGGGGTGGGAATTCACTTCCACAGCAAGAAGCCTTTCCTAGTCCCTTAAACGAGGACCTTCCCTTTGAAATTACCTTTCATTTACCTTGAATATCTCATTTGTATATAATTGTTTGCATATTGTCCCATCTATGAGAATATGAACTCTTTGGAGGCAAGAATTGTTTTTGCCTTTCCTGATATACCCAATATTCAATATAGTGTCTGACACAAAATAGATGTTTAATAAATGTTTGTCTACTTGGGGAGAAAACAGCATGAAAGGAGGAGCTGAAAAGGAGGGAAGCTCTACACAGTATTATGGGTAACATTGTTCTTTTTTTTATTATTAAAAATCCATTCCAAACTACATGTCAATGTGATTTTAAATATTCACTTTCTTTTTTAATTACCCTTACCTTCTATCTTAAAATCAATACTGTGGGGGGAAGCTGGGTAGCTCAGTGGATTGAGAGCCAGGCCTAGAGATGGGAAGTCCTAGGTTCAAATCTGACCTCAGACACTTCCCAGCTGTGTGACCCTGGGCAAGTCACTTAATCCCTATTGCCTAGTCCTTATCATTCTTCACAGTATTGATTCTTTTTTTTTTAACCCTTACCTTCTCTCTTAGAATTAATACTGTGTATTGGTTCCAAGGCAGAAGAGTGTATTGGTTCCAAGGCAGAAGAGTTCCAAGCCAGGAAGTGTGTCTGAGGTCAAATTTGAACCTAGGACTTCCTGTCTTTAGGTCTAGCTCTCAATCCATTGTGCTACCTAGCTGCATCCTATAGAGACCCAGATTGGGAGGTATAGTGACCCCCCACGTGAGCCCTATAACATCTATCTGTGGGAATAACCTGAGGTGGAAAGAGGAGACTAAGTAAGTGGGAGAATAATAATGACTCAAAGACAGAAGTAGAAACACATGGGAAGTAACGCGAACTCCAAGGAAATAGGAGGAATGAGAGAATAGGTGTGGAGTATCATATCAACCCCTTGATACTCCTAAACAAGAGAGTCTGCTTGGGGGGTGAGCATGTCACTATGAAAGAGTGGAGCCTCGGCTCCTGGTACCTCTATAGCAATAGCAGGTACTGGGGCGACTAAGTAGCTATGAAAGAGTGGGAGCCTGGACTCCTGATGTCTCTAAAGCAATAGCAGGCATTGGGGTGACTAAGTCGCTATGAAAGAGATATGGTGAAGTAAGAGAGTAAGCGATGAGGAGGGAAAAGAGAGAGAGAGGAAATAAAGGGTGAGAGAACTAGTCAGAGAGAGCTGGTAAGAGAGTGTTAGTAAGAGTAAGAGAGGGGTTAGTAAGGGAGGAGTTTCGCGCTTGTTCCCAGTATTTATTGAGGGTTTTAGGAACTTATACATAACATGACATGGGTATTTATATTGGTCAAATTGACCAAGATGACATCAAAGAGGTGGGGATTAAGCCAACCCTGCGGTTTGCAAATGTGTGTAGTCCAGCCCAGCGATGCCCTATGTTAATGACATTGCTCTGAGCGAGAAAGTACCTGAGTTTTGTACTCAGATACTTTCCCATCCTGTCCACGCCCAGCCCAAGAATTTGCCCATCCCTAGCTAGTCCCCTGGACTGTCCCTATTACACAATGAACATTGAGAGGTCTGACCATATGTCTGGTAATACAATATCAATCACTTCCCAAATGCCAACATACCTGGTATGCTACACATCCTAATATTCATTTTCTAGCATTTTGCAATCTATATTCTCTCCTTCCTTCCCCTATCCCCAAGAAGGCAGCTTTGTAATACTTATTGGGAAAGGAAATGGGATTGGAAAAATGGGATAATGGGAGGTTTGTATGGGGTATGGAGGAGTCGAGGGGAGAGTGGGAATATCGCTTGGTGAGGCAAAGGAGAGAGATGCCCCCTGCTGAGAGGAAGCAGTAGGGGTCCGATAAGGACTGTTTGTCGTTGAATGACTGAACTGAAGTTCAGCTCCCTCTATGACCAGAAAAGATAGTCTACTTATCTGACTGCGAATTCAAATAATATAAAGTTTAATAACCAGTTGGGATTGGAGTTTTTCCTCAGCTTCAGAGTTGAGGCCAGGCCCCAAGGCTGGCGTAGGGATTCTCCCACTCCCATCTACTCTATATCAGTCCTGCTTTGCCTAATTCAGAATCTTAGCAGTAGATAGAAAGCAAACAAGAACAGGTCTAACTTTCAGAGGTGATTGGGCCTGAATCTTCAGGCTGAACCAAGAAGAGGCGGCACACCACACCAGACTGGGCTGAACAAGCACCTCTCTCCTCCAACACCAGGAAGCAAGTCCCACCTGGCAGGAAGGAAGTGCTAGTCACCAGACCCAACTGCCACTCCCGGCAGGAAGGAAGTGCTAGTCACAAGATCCAACTGCCACTCCCAGTTACCCCTTCCCCCACCAACTGTCAGTCTTGTTTCCTTTCCACAGATTGTATGATATAAGTTGTACATATATAATCATATAATACATATTTCCATGTTCATCATGTTAAGATACATATTGCTTACACTAGAGAAAAATTCATGGAGGAAATAAAGTGAAGACTAGTATGTTTCAATCTGTGTTCAGACTCCATCTGTACCTTCTATGGTAGTAGATAATCCTTTTTCATCATGAGTCTCTTGGAATTGTCCTGGATCCTTGCCTTGTTGATAATGGTTAAGTCATTCATAGTTGATCATATTACTTTATGGCTGTTACTGGGTACAACCTTCTTGTTCTGTTCACTTCACTTTATATCACTTCATAGAAGTCTGTCCAGGTATTTTTGTGATCATCTTAGTCATTTCTTATGACACCATAGGATTCCATTACAAGCATATACCACAACTTGTTCAGCCATTCCTTTATTAATGGACTTCCCTTCAGTTTCCATTTCTTTGCCAGGACAAAAAGAGCTCCTATAAATATTTTTTTATACAAGAAGGTCCTTTTCCCCTATCTTTGATCTCTTTGGGATACAAACCTAGTGTAATATTTTTGGGTCAAAGGGTATGCACAGTTTTATGGCCCCTTAGGCATAGTTTGATTGCTTCATAAAATGATTATATCAGTTCACAGCTGTACCAGAAATGTGTTAGTGTCCCAATTTCCCCCCATCTTGTCCAATATTTATCATTTTCCCTTTTTTGCCATGTTAGTCTGGTGAGTGTAAGGTGGTGTCTCAGAGTTGTTTTAATTATACCTTTTTCTAATAGTGATTTGGAGCATTTTGTCCTTTGGCCACTTGTCAATCGGAGAATGCTTTTTCTTTTATTTTAACTTAGCTCTCTACATATTTGAGAAATGAAGCCTTTATCAAAGAGGTTTGCTACACAGATTTTTTCCCAGTTCATTTGCCTTTTAATTTTTTTTGTTGCATTGATTTTGTTTGTGCAGAAACCTATTACTCTAATGGGATCAGAGTTATATATTTTACATCTTAATGCTCTCTATCTCTTGTTTTGAACTAAATTCTTTCCTCATCCATAGGTCTGACAGGTAAACTATTTTGTGTTCACCTGATTTGTTTATGACATCTCCCTTTATTTCTAAATTATGTATCTATTTTGACTTCACCTTGGTATATAACATGGGGTATTGGCCTATCTATGCCTAATTTCTGACATGCTGTTTTCGAGTTTTTGCCAAATAGCGAGTTCTTCTTTCAAAAAACATGGATCTTGGATTTGTCAAACACTAGGTTTCTATGGTCATTTACCATTACTTATTAAGTGCCTTATCTGTTCCATTGGTCTTCCAATCTTTTTCTTAGCCAGGACCAGATTGTTTTGATGGTTGCTACTTTAAAATATAGTTTGAGATCCAGTACAGTTTAAAAAAAAATTTCCCTAGCATTGTTCTAGGTAAAGTAGGCAAAGCTCACCTGTCAGAGCCCAGGATGACTTTAAGTCTTCAAAGATCAATGTCTAAGTATTTTGTAGGGAGGGACTGGGATTCTGGTGGCTTGAGAGTGTGTGTATGTGAGAGGCTTTGGAGGTCAAGGGAATGAGGTGGAGGCTTGGTTCTGAGCCAGAAGTTGAAAGTTCCCATCCATGGTGGATCTGGGAGGCGGAGTTCAAGATGAAATGATTTTTCCAGGGCCAGTTTGTATCAGAAGGAGTATTTGTACCCAGATCTCCATTACTCTGTGACAAGTTCTCTATCCAGGCTCCATAAGCAACTTTTGTCTAGGTTATGAGCACCAGCCTTCTGGCATATTAATCTGTTCTACTAGTCTACTAAGCAGGGGAGAGAGGAAAGGTGGGTGATATGAAAGTAAAGAAGCTAGGACAAAGTGATTTCCTGCCCCCTCCACCCCCTTCATTTTCCTGCTTTCTCCCTTATAAATTAAGAATAATGTTCTCAACTACTCCTCATTCTGTACTGTACCATGTTATGAGGATGAATAGTGAGGGCTGAGGGTTCTTAGGACTAGCCTCGAGGTCATTTAACAAGCATATGTAAAGGACAGGTTAGGGGCTAGACACTAAGAATGGAAGAACAAAGCACATGTGATACCCAGTGGAATTGCGTGTCAGCTGTGGGAGAGGTGGAGGGAGGGGGGGAGGGAAGAAAAGAAAATATTCTTTGTTTCCAATGAATAATGTTTGGAAATGACCAAATAAAAATTTAAAAAATAATAATTAAAAAAAAGGTTAAAAAATATAAAAACAAAAAACAAAAAAAAAAGAATGGAAGAACAAAAGCGAGACCGTTTTTGTTTTCAAGAAGCTTACCTTCTTGGGGCAGCTAGATGGTAGAAAGTCAGATCTAGAGAGGGAGGTCTTGGGTTTAAATTTAGCTTCAGAAACTTCCTAGCTATGTGATTTTGGGCAACTGCCATTGCCTAGCCCTTACCACTCTTCTGTCTTAGAACCAATATTAGTATATTAGTTGTAGGGCAGAAGGTGAGAGGAAGAAGAAGGAGGAGGGGGAGGGGGCCATTTTTTTTCATTGTCATGATTTTATTACTAATCTCTTCAAAAGGTAATAAATGTGTTTTTTTCGGGGGCAGCTGGGTGGCTCAGTGGATTGAGAGCCAGGCCTAGAGACGGGAGGTCCTAGGTTCAAATCTGGCCTCAGACACTTCCCAGTTGTGTGACCCTGGGCAAGTCACTTGACCCCCATTGCCTAGCCTTTACCACTCTTCTGCCTTGGAGCCAATACACAGTATTGACTCCAAGACGGATGGTAAGGGTTTTAAAAAAAAAAATGTGTTTTTTTCCCTAGTAGTTATTGCAAAAATACTTGTCTAGGTAAAAAAATCTGTGTGTGCACGTGTAATATACTGTACAAAGAAATACAATCCAACAGAATTTTCCTCTATAAATACATTTGCACATAGCACAAATTTTAAAAGGATGCCCATTTTATGCAAAATTTTGATTACATACCAAAATGGTTAAGTTAGCATTTACACTGTGGTTTTAAGATATTTTTATTTTTTTTTTCAAACCCTTACCTTCCATCTTGGAGTCAATAACTGTGTATTGGCTCCAAGGCAGAAGAGTGGTAAGGGTTAGGCAATGGGGGTCAAGTGACTTGCCCAGGGTCACACAGCTGGGAAGTGTCTGAGGTCAGATTTGAACCTAGGAACTCCCATCTCTAGGTCTGGCTTTCAATCCACTGAGCTACCCAGCTGCCCCCTTAAGATATTTTTAAAGTAATGTGCACATAATATATAACACACCCAGTGAAAAACTAGGGCTGTGAAAAAAACATGGTAAAAGTTTAAGAATATACTGTAGTTTAAAAAAAACCTAACCTTGTTCGTCATTTCTTATGGCACAATAGTACTCCATCACCACCATATCCCACACCTGTTCAGTCATTCCCCAACTGATGGGCATCCTCTCAGTTTCCAGCTCTTTACCACCATGAAAAGAGCATCTATAAATATTTTGGTATATATACATATATCCTTTTCCTTCTCCTTTGATCTCTTTGAGATACTGTATTCCTGGGTCAAAAGGTATGTATAGCTTTATGGCCCTCTGGGCATGTTTCTAGATTGATCTCCAAAATGATTGTATCAATTCAGTTACATCAACAATATATTAGTGCCCCAATTTTCCAACATCCTCTCCAACATTTACCATTTTCCTTTTTTGGTCTTCTGATATGGGTGAGCTGATATCTCAGAGCTGTTTTAATGTGCTTTTCTCTAATCAATAGTAATTTGGAGTATTTCTTTCATATAATTACATATTGTTTAGACTTTTTCAACTGAGAACCACCTGTTCATTTCCTTTGTTCGGTTATCAATCAGGAAATGAATATTTATCTTTTTTTTCTCTTTTAAGCCTCAAAACTCTATTAGGTGTTATAGGTGCTTTTTAAAATCTGCATTCTTAAAAAAAAACAGATGAGGAAACTGAGGTTTTCTTGTTTAGTCATGTGTGACTCTTTGGGACCCCATTTGCAATTTTTTCTTGAGATACTGAAGTGGTTTGCCATTCCCTTCTCCAGCTCATTTTATAGTTGAGAAAACTGAGGCAAATAGGGGTAAATGAATTGCCCAGGGTCGCACAGTGAGCAAGTGTCTCTGGCCAAATTTGAACAAAGATGAGTCTTCCCGGCTCTAGGCTTGGCACTATCCACTGCGCCACCTAGCTGCCCTGACCAAGAAGTTACACAATTTGGTCAATATAGCTGGTAAACATTAGAAGCAAGATTTGAAATTCCAGTTCTGGTACTTTGTCCTTATACTTTGCCTTTCCTTTTTGCAAGGCCAGTTGAATCCTCTGGAGTAGTTCCCTTCTGGGTTCCAGGGCCAGTCAGTTACTTTGGGAAGGGGAGATTTTTAAAAGATGAAGGGTAAAGTACACTAAATATTCAGTCACTTTAGCTTCTCTGGCCCCCAGGGGCTAAATTAACAAGTATGAATAATGCCCGAATAGCTGAGTGGTGTTTGTTTTGTGAGTCAAGTTGTTAAAAATGCTTAGATAACAGCTTCTCCAGGGGACTGGAATAGGGTAGTCCTTGGGGAATTCCACTCCTCTAAGAGCAGCTTGGAGTTAACACCAGAGTTCTCTTAGGGCAGACTTTGTAGACATCCCTGTTTAATGCTTTCTCTTTCCTCCAGTGTTTCTTCCTTCTTTCCCTCTTTGGAGAAATGGAATATTGCTAATGTTACTCCACAGTCTGGAAATGACTTCTTATATCAACATTCTACATCAGTTTATGGGTGAGAGGTGGCACCTCAGAGTTGTTTTCATTTGCATTTTTAAAATTATTAGTGATTTAGAAGGTTTTTTTTCCCTTCATATGGCTTTTCATAACTTGGATTTTTCTTCTCTGAAAACTGTCTACTGACATTCCTTGACTATCCATTAGAGAATGGCTCTTTTTTTTTTTTTAAACCCGTACCTTCTATCTTGGACTCAAAACTGTATATTGGCTCCAAGGCAGAGGAGTGGTAAGGGCTAGGCAATGGGGGTTAAATGACTTCCTCAGGGTCACACAGCTATGAAGTGATTGAGGTCAGATTTTTTTTTTAATTTATTTTTTTTTAACCCTTACCTTCCGTCTGTCTGTGGCGTTTCTCTCAAACATTAAATCAGTCACTTATCTTTTTTTTAAATTAAAAAACCCCTCACTTTCAGTCTTAGAATCATACTAAAAATTGGTTCCAAGGCAGAAGAGAGTAAAGGCTAGGCAGTTGGGGTTAAGTGACTTGCCCAGGGCTACACAACTAGGGAAGAAGGACCTGAAATCAGATTTGAACCTAGGACCTTCCATCCCCAGCTCTGGCTCTCTATCTACTGAGCTGCTCCTAAAATATATTCTTTAGGTAACTTAATTGGTATAGCATTGAATAAGTAAATTAACTTAGGTAGTATTTTTATTATATTTCTCAGTTTTACCTATGAGCAATTAATATTTTATCAGTTCTTTAGGTCTATATTTTTTTAAACATTATTTTGTTCTTGGATTTGTCTTGGTAGGTTGAGTACCAAGTATTTCATATATTCTCTAGTATTTTAAGTGGAATTTTTTTATTTCTTCCTCCTGGGTTTTATAGGTTGTATATAGAAATGCTGATGACTAATAAGAATTTATTTTATATTCTTGAACTTTGCAGGAGTTATCGTTACATTTAATTTTTAATTGACTTTGGGGGTTTTTTTAAGTACATCACCAAAAAGTGGTAATTTTATTATTTTTTATTTTCTCTGCTTATTCCCTCAATTTATTTTTACCTAATAGCTACAGTTAGCATATCTAGCATAATACCAAAAAGTAATGGTGAAAACAGACACTCTAGCTTTATCCTTGATCTTTTTGGATTCTAGTTTTATGTACAATTTTCAATAATCATTTTCTGACATTTTCCTATTCATACTCTTTCCCTTCCTCCCGCTCCCTTCCCCTTCCCCAAGGGGGCAGGTAATATATAAGTTGTACACATGTCAGCATATAATACATACTTGATGTGTGAAAGAACATACATATCTCTTACACCAGAGAAAAATTGATGGAGGAAATGAAGTAGAAAATGGCATGCTTGCCACTGGCTTTCAGACTTTGCCACTTCCTTTATAGCAATGGAGAGCTTCTTTCACTAGGGGTCTCTTAGAGTTGTCCTAGAGCCTGGAATTGTTGATAATAGTTAATTAAGCAAGAGTTTCTTTGAGGGAGAGAGGAGTGGTTGACAGGGTCAAACCTACACTTAAGGAAATGCTTTGGTGACTATTAGGAAGATTTATTGGAGTGGGGAGACCCTTGAGGTGGGGGACACCTGGTAGAAGGTTATTAGAATAGATCCTATGAGTCCTGTTGTTGTTGAGGACCAGTGATATGACAGAGTAATATCTTGACTTGTGCATAATTGGATTTAAGTGAGACAGAGTCACCAAAGTCACTGGCCTCATCCTCCTCCAGAGGCATCCCAAATCCAGGGATAAGACAAAAGTTAGGATGACTGTCAGTGGCCCAGGATGCAATAGATAACTGAGGCATCTTCAATGTCTGACCTAGCTGCAAGCTGCTCCACAGTGCCTACTTCAACTGCCTTCATTGCCATTGGAAGAAATTGTTTTCATCCACCCATTCCACCATGCTTCACATCCCCCTAACTCACCAATGGGTTTGAGGCCTTTCAGTTACCCTAAACTTGGTTTAGTTTTTTTTTAAAACCTTACCTTCTATCTTAGAATCAAAACTAATTATTGATCCCGAAGCAGAAGAGCTGTAAGGGTTAGGCAACTGGGGTTAAGTGACTTGCCCAGAGTGACTGAGGCCATATTTGAACCCAACACCTCTTTCATCTCTTGACCTGGCTCTCAATCCACTGAGCAACTTAGCTCCCCCCAGCCTGACTTAGTTTTACCAAGTTATGGCAGCTTAGCATGCTGCAGTTTCTTGAAGCCACAGGTAAGAGTTGCAAGAATTCAGAGAGAACTAGCGCCTCTGGTGTGAGGGCTAGCCAAATCCTTTTCTTTTGTTTTTTAAAAATATCTGTAGTATGAATATATTTTATATTTTATTTAATGTATTTAATATATTTTATTTTTATATTGCCTTCATTTCCTTTTTCTCCCTTAATTCTTTCAAAATTATGTCTTTTTTATTTCAGTAGTTTATTTTTTACTCAATGACACATATAAAAATTTAACATTAATTTTCTAAATTCTCAAGTCCAAATTCTCTTCTTCCCTTCTTTCCTCCCTTGCCCCCGAGGTGGTAAACAATGTGACAAAGGTTATATGTGCAATATCTTGCAAAACATTTCCATATTGGTAACACTGTGGAAGACATCCAAAAAAAGGCCCACAAAGAAAATAGTATATTTTCATCTGCATTTAGATTCCATCAGTTCTTTCTTTGCAGGTGGATAGCATTTATCATTGTATTGCTGAGAGAAGCAAAGTCATTCACAATTGATCATCATACAATATTGCTATTACTGTATACAATGTTCTGGTTCTGCTTATCAATTTCATGTAAGTTTTTCCAGTTTTTTCTGAAATCTGCCTATTGCCAAGCCCTTTTCAGGCCTGCTCATCCACCTTTGGTGTCCACTTTTTACTCAACTCTCACCTGTGGCTCCAAGAAGGTGAGGAGTAATGAGGGCCTGAACTAGGAGAGGACAGACAGACAGATGGTATAGTAGATAGAATGGTAGCCCTGGACAGGAATCCCAGAGTTTAAATCCAGTCTCAGATACTTACTAGCTGTGTGACCTTGGTTAAGTCACTTTAACCTATTTGTCTCATTTTCCTAAATCATAAAATGGAAATAATAACATTAGCTACTTCCCAGAATTGTTCTGAGGATCACGTGAGGTAATATTTGTTTTTTAATTTTAATTTTATTTAATTTTATTTTAAAAATATTCTTTCTATCATGATTCATGTTTTCTTCCTCCCTTCTTCCCTTTCCCCTCCCAAAGCTGACACATAATTCCACTGGGTTATATATATGTATTATCATTCAAAACCTACTTCTATAATGAGATAATATTTATAAAGCAATTAGCACATTTCCTGGCATATAGTAGGTGCCACACAAATGTAGGCTATTATTATGTTATTGTTAATTATTATAGGAAGATCTAGCAAATTGACTCAGATGAATGGCAGTGTATTGAGATTGGGTGACTAAAGGTCACAATATGCACACTAGGTGTGTAGTTAGCCTGAACTTGAACTGAAACCAAGCTATTGGTCTAGTTGAGCATCAACATCATAACAGAGTTTGACCAGAGGATACACTTTTTCTAAACAGTCTTCACACCTTTAAGGCCTCCAAGTTACTTCTTAGAAATGGTTGCCTTTTATTGTGATTGATTGCTGGCCTAGAATTCTTAGAAAAGTAGCAAGTGCTTCAAACTTTGAGAGAAACCCAATTTTTAAAAAATCATTGCAAAACAAACACAAGCTTCCTTCCTCTCCTCCAGGTACAATGTAGGTTGATTTCCTGGAGATCAAGAAAACAGTGAAATTATATGAACCTAATTAGCTCTGTCATGATGTTAGCATGAATATACCAGAAGATGGGAAGATGCTTGGTTTAATTTCAGCTGCAGGCATAGATTTTGCTTGCTTTAGGACAGGTCCTTAAAGACCAGAGAAAGAAGTCAGACCCTGCAAAGGTACCCAAGAACACATCAAAATTCTAGTCCACCACAAAGCAAGGACAGAATTAAACTACATTAAACATTTTCTCCATCACTTTCTTAAGTCTAAAAAGGCAACAGAACAGTAAACCAAGCCCAGATTTATAGTGTTTGCTAATTTTGAGGCATAAATGCTCCTCCTGAAAATTTAACAATGGACTCTTCCCAGGTCAGTACTAAACTGTTTTAAGCTAGTTCTAGCATACCTCTGCTTGAAGTGCTTTTTTTTTTCCTCCAAATAACAGATTTTGCAAACCTTAAAGCACCATATAGATGTTAGCTATCATATTTAAACCTCTAGGAAAGAGTGAGTCAGGGTGGATCTATTTCCTTATAGCACTGATGGTGAATCTATGGCATGGGTGCTAAAGATGGCATTCAGAGCTCTCTCTATGACCCCACCTCCAGTTCCTTACTAGAAAGGCAGAGGGACTTGGGTGGTGCTGCTCCCCTCCCCTTCTCCACTGTGCCTGATGACATTTTTTTCACATCCCTAACCCCTCTGCCTAGCAGCCCAATGGGAGCTCACAGTGGGTAAGGTAGACAGCTCACAGGCTGCAGAGCTGGAGGGGAGCAGAGTGCTCAAGCCATTTACCTTCCCCTCTCCATATACAATTCTCATCACCTGCCCCTTTGCTCAGCAGCCCAGTGGGAGCACTTTCTCCCTCCATTGTCTGGGGTAAGGAGGGGAGGCATGACACACAGTCTCTGGTTGAGGGCTAGCACAGCAGTCAGCCTAGGGATGGGAGTGGGGCCTGGCACTGCATCCCTAAAAAGTTTGCTATCACTGCCTTATAGCCTGCTCTGGTGGTGCTTTACCACTTAAATCGCTAACCACATTGGCAGAAGTCCCTCAGTCAGGTTCCAAGGTTAAAGGCAAGTTACCCTCCCAGATCAAAGGTAAAGTCTTACATTTATAACATTTACAGCATTAAACTGAGTGAAATATGCAGGACCAGGAAAACAATGTACACAAAAAACATAGGCATGTCTTTAGAAAGTAACAACAGTAAAACAATTGGAACTGAACAGCCCAAAATTAAAATGACCCAAGTGTGACCTTAGAGAAAGGGATATGAGAATATATTTCTTTGCAGAGGTGCGAGATTGTGGTAATGAAACATTAAGGAGAATATTGAGCTTGGTTGACATGTTGGTTAGTTTTGCTGAGCTGTCATTTTCCCCCCTCTCTTTTGTTTTCTTTGTTAATAAGGATAGCTTTGGGAAATGGGCAGGACATGCTGGGAAGTGAAAATATCATTTAAAAAATCAGTAAAATTTTAAAATAATAAAAATTAAGTGCAAAATAAATCCCACACCAAGGTAGAAAAAGAGGACATTTCTAAAAGCATTGGCAATATCCTGTCTTAGCATAAATGGGAAGTTCATCTTTTCTTCCCTTTTTTCTATTCATTATGTGCTTCATTTAGTCACTTTGAGATTTTTAAAATTTAGACAATAGGGAGCAATTCAAGATGTTTTAGTATATGTCTGAATCTATGTTTTTTAAAAGGAGATTTTTCTGTTGTTTTAAGGATGGCTTGGGAAAAGTGAACACTAGAAGACCAACTGGGAGGTTGTCAGAATAGTGCAAGTAGTAGGTAATGAGAGCCTCTACTGTAACGGTGATTGATAGGAATAGAAAGAAGATGATGGCAGGTAAAGGCAGCTAGGTGGCTCAGTGTATAGAGAACCAGGCCTGGAGTAAGGAGGACCTGGGTTCAAATAAGATAAGAAGGTAATGGGGAAGGAAGGAAGGAATGATGACTATGAGATATATTGGGATAGAATTGACAGGACTTTTGAAGTAAGGTAAGGGAGAAGAGACAACCAAAGATAAAATGAGATGACAAACATAAGACTCTAGGTGACAAAGAGACTTTGCAACAGATGGAAGAAAAGTTAGAAATGTGAGCACATGTTTAGGGGAAAACCATAAAATTGTTTTTAGACATTTTGAATTTAAGATCTTGGTTGGATTTCCAAGTGGAAATGCCTTGTAGGAAGATGGGAATATGGATCCAAAGCTCAGAAGATAAAGACTATAAATAAGGATTTATAAGTCACACCTATATAAGTGCCATTGGAAGTCTTGAGAGTGATTAAGGTTGCCAAAGAGATAGAGAATAGAGAGGGAAGAGGGCCAAGGCCAGATTCTTGGAGGATAGTCATATGAATGATTTAAAGTGAGATGATGGAATCAGCAAAGGATAAGAGTTTGGATTAAAGAGGTAGGAGATCTTTTCTTTTTAAATCACCTAAATTTCCCCCTATATCCCTCCCTCTCCTCTAACACTTCCCAGAGTGTTATTTCATAACATAATTTTTTTAAGAAATAAAAGAAAAAGAGGAAGAAGAGGGGAAAAAATCCAGAGAAATGTGGAGAGATTTACACGAACTGACGTAGAGTGATGTAAGCAGGACCAAGAGAACAATAAATAATATTACAACAATTTACATCGAAAGCCTCTGTATTCATCATATCATTTCTTTTTTCTTAACCCATACCTGATAGCTTAGAATCAATACTAAGAATTGGTTCCAAGGCAAAAGATTGGCAAGGGCTGGACAGTGGGATTAAGTGACTTACCCAGGGACATATAGCTAGATATTTGTTGTTTTTTACATAGTACAATAATATTCCATTACATCCATCAACCACAGTTTAACCATTACTCAATTAGTAGACATCAGCTTGGTTACCATTTCATTGCCAGAAGTGCTGCTTTAAATATTTGGTGCATATTGTAACTTTCCTATCATTGACCTTGGCTTTTGTGACTAGTAGCTCAATCTCTGAACCCAGACTTTGTATATTTTAGTCCCTTTATTTGCATGGTTCTAAACTGTTTTCCAAAATGGGCAGTTCTACCAACAAAATTCTAGCATGTCTATTCTCCCACTGTCCTTCCAACAATGACTATTTCTACATTTTGTCATCTTTTCCAGTTGTCTGGAACTGAACTTCAGGATTGTTTTACTATTCATGGTTGTTAATTTGTTTTAGTCATGTCTGATTCTTTGTGACTCTATTTGGGGTTTTCTTGGTCAAGATATTGGAGTGGTTTGTCATTTTCTTCTCCAGCTCCTTTTACAGATGAAGAAACTGAGGCAAATAAAGTTAAGTGATTTGCTCAAGGTCACAAAACTATTACATATCTGAGGCTGGATTTGAATTCATCTTCTGTACTCCAGGCCAGGTATCCACTCTTATCCACTGTACCACATAGTTGCTTCTATTTATTCTTAATTGCCCCTTTACCATGGATAGTGAGGTAATTTTTGTTTACCACCAGACCTTTGGAAGCAAGACTAGTTATTATATTTAATCTAAATTCTGGTGCCTTTTAATGTTTTTGTCTTTTATATAATCGTAATCATTGTGTATATTATTCTCCTGGCCCTGTTTTCTTCTCTCTGCATCAGTTTATACAAGTGTTCTCCTGTTCTCTGAATTCTTCATATTCCATGACATTCCTGTACCACAATTTGTTCAGCTAGTTTCCAGGCATAAAGTACCAACTTTTCTAGTTTTATTTTGTCTTATCTGTTTCTAGTACTGCTTGAGTATATGAGTGTCTCTTGGCACTTTTCTGTGGGAAAGAAGAAAGAGCAGCAGAAGCAGATGGAATGGACCTCAAAAGAGGAAGGGTCATTGTGAAATGATTATACGTAGATGGAGTGCCCTGTGAAGTCAAGCTTCCACAAAGTCTCTCTCTGACGGGGTCCTCTGTATGTCAGTGCTGGTAATGGGGTTTTTAGGTCCAAGGAGGCAGAGTCACAGTTGACTGCCAATCTTATATAAAACCTCCAGAAAGTTTCCTTTGTGCCCTTTCAAATTGATTAAATATGGCATTTGTGGTTATAGCTATAAAAAGTCGGGCATCAGGCTTTTGGTTAGAAATGTAACTCCCTCTTGGACTATTTATCATCCCTGTGGGAAAGTCACATTTACTTTTAGTCTTTCTTACAGCTATTTTTTTCAGAAGTGAAACCACTTGGAGTTCAAAGGCCTTTTACCCAGATATCAGAAAGTATTAGGAAGAGAATAAAATGGGAAACCGCTGAAAAACTTTAGATGGTATTACTGAGAAGAAATATGAAGAACAGAAAAGGAAGTAAGAGTACTTTCTTCGAGAAGAATCTCCTCCCTTTTAGTCCCCAGGCACATTTCCTTGCTTCTGTTTATGTATTTTAAAAATCTGCCATTTGGTCTGTGCAGATAAGATTGGGAGTATTAGAGTAGAATTGGAGTATTTAGAGTAGAAGGACATCTAGGGGTATCTCAGCCAGGTACTTATCTGCCTCTTAGCCCTCAGATACCTGTCTGGTCATCAGATACCATCATCTCTCCTCTCCTGACCACATCACCCTCTGTAGGGCAAATTTATCGCCACCTGTAAAAAACAAACAACTCAAAAAAAAAAAAAAACATCCTTTGCTGGTAGAGGGCCACAGTGTTACCGAAACAGGAAGGGCTAAATGTGGCTGTTCAAGTTAAGTGTGGATATCTAGGAGAGATGCCCTGTACTTGGCATCCTGATCTACTGATTACCAGTGCCTTGTGCAAACTCGTATTTGCTTTTTAATAACCTGCAAAAGTGAGGAATGAAAGGTGTATAATGTTTAGCTATATGCTATGTTACATAATATAGAATTGATGAACTTGAAGTCAGGAAGACCCAAATTTTAATCCTGCCTCAGACACTTAGTGATGATGTTGCCCTGGGCAAGACATTTTACCTTTGAGTCTCAGTTTTCCTCATCTGTAAAATGAGTTTAATTCTAGAACCTACCTCACAGGCAAATGTAAATATCAAATGAGATAATATATGTAAAGTACTTTGTAAACTATAAAGTGCTAACTAATAAACACTATCTAATGCTTTATGTATTCTTTTCCTCCCACTCCCTATATCCAACTGGCCAAAGGGAACTGGAGAAGGGGGGAACAGAGTCACCAGGAAGGCTTTCCTTCCTAAACATTATCTAGTCCCACACAATCGAATGTAATGGACTTCTCTATTAGCAGCAATGCAATAATCCAGGACAGTTTGGAGGGACTTATAAGATAGAACAATATCCACATCCAGAGAAAGAACTGTGGGAGTAGAAACACAGAAGAAAAACAACTACTTGACCACATGGGTCTATGGGGATAAGACCGGGGATATAGACTCTAAACAATCTATGTGCAAATATCAATAATAAAGAAATAGGTCTTGATCAATGACACATGTAAAACCCAGAGGAATTGCTTGTTGGCAATTGTTGGTGTGGGGGAGGAAGGGAGGGAAAGAACATGAATTGTGTAACCAGGGGAAAATATTCTAAATTATTTTTAAAATTTTCAATTAAAAAAATTATCTAGTCCCAAATATTTTACTAATCAAGAAAGTAATTTAGGTCTACAAGTTCTTGTTTTAAAATTAAGAAGACTTAAAAAAAAAAGATGAACTTTGGGGCAGGTAGGTGACTCAGCGAATTCTGAGCCAGGACCAGAGATGATAGATTCTGGGTTGGAATATGATCTCTAACTAATAACACTAGCTGTGTGACTCAGGGCCACGCCCTTATTGCTCTTCCACCTTGGAACCAATATTTAGTATCCATTCTGAGGCAGAAGGTGAGGATTTTTAAAATAAATAAATAGATAAAAGATGAGGTTTAGGAAGGATAACATCATATTTTTCAGGGTCCTCATGCCCCTTTCAAAAAGAAAAATAAAGACTTTTACAAAAAGAAACCATATTATACTGTATTATTACCATATCCTTTCATTATATCTCTGTTGATGCCTCATTTTTTTGGATTCTCAGAAGCCCTGCCAATGTAACAGTGCTAGAAGAGATAGAAAAGTCTTGTGCACAGTCTTGGCTCTTGACTCTCTGTTGTACCACTGAGTTGCCCGCTGACTTGCTGACTGTTTTCAGTCTTCTTGCCTTCAGCTCTGATTTATTTTTATCTTCCTGAACTGTTTTTTAATCACCTTGAGAATTGCTTCTGCCTGAACGTATTGGACTGTGATTCCAATAAAAGGATTATTTATTTAAACCTTCAGACTGAGTCACCAACTGGCCATTCATTGACCAAAGAGCAGATAGAATTCTGTTGGTTCTGCATCATTATCATCTTTGATGTTTTTGATATAACTGAAACTAGAAGAAAAGGAAGGGGTTAAATGGAAGAACAGCTTACTGATTTCCTTTCTTGTTCATTGATTTCAGTTCTATGAGATTCTTCATGAATCCATTAGGAGTTTTGGCTAAGACACTGGAATTCCATTTCTTTCTCCAGCTCATTTTACATCTGAGGAAACCAAGGCAAATAGTTATGTAACTTGTCCAGGATCATGACACTTAGGAAGTATCTGAGGCCAGATTTAAACTTAGGTCTTCCTGAATCCAGGCCCAATGCTCTATCCACTGTGCCATCTAGTTCTCTGATATTCCTCAGGGGTGAGGGTGAGGAATGGAATTGTAGAATCGGTTTTATTATGCAGCCATAGACAAGTTGTATAATTTTATGGTATATTTGTTTAACTTGTATTTCTTTCTTTCTTTCCTTTATTTTTTTAATGTAAAAATCCTTACTTTCTGTTTTAGAATGAATACTATGTATTAGTTCCAAAGCAGAAGAGTGGTAAGGGCTAGGCAATGGGGAATAAGTGACTCCCCCAGGGTCACATAGATAGGAAGTATTTGAGGCCAAATTTGAACCCAGAACCTCCCATCTCTTGGCCTGAATCTTAATCCATTGAGCTACCTCGGTGCCTCCATTTACCTTGTATTTCAGTATTTTTTATGCACTTTTGCAAAAAGACTTATGAAGATAATTACATCTTATGCACAAATATTTGTTACAGAAGATGAAGAAGTAAAGGAATTCTACAACAACCCTCCAAATTAAATCAACATATCATTTTATATTGACTATATTTGGAGGCAACTGGGTGGCTCAGTGAATGGAGAGCCAGGCCTAGAGATGGGAGGTCTTGGGTTCAAATTTGACCTCAGACACTTCCCAGCTGTGTGACTCTGGGCAAATCACTTAACCCCCATTGCCTGGCCCTTACCGCTCTTCTGTCTTAGAACCAATACACAGTATTGATTCTAAGGTGGAAGGTAAGGGTTATTTGTCTCATTAAAGAAGTTTGGTGTAGTGTTTTCTTTCTCAATTTTTGAGAATAATTTGTAAACTTTAGAAAAAATTCACTTGTGAATCCATGTGGATCATACCCCATCATTAGGCAGTTCCTACCCTCCCTTTCATTCTTTGTATTTGATTCCCAGCAGCTAAAGTAGTTTCTGCTACAAAGTAGATACTTAATAAATATGTTTATTAATTGTGCTAGACTCTATGGTTATAAAAACAAAAATGAAACAGTCCCTCCAAAGAGCTTTATATTGTATCAGGGTATCTGAATAACATATACAATTAGATGGGTAAATTTTTCTTAATGCACAAAGAAACAGGAGGGAAGTGGAATAAGATAAGGGAGGGACTCGGGAGAGAGGGTTACACATCAAGAGGTAGGGGGGTAAGGTGAGTTGATGGAGAGGGATTTTTAGGACAAGATAGGGGAGTGATTTTTAGAATCTTTATATCAAGAAAGATGAGGGCATGATTGTGGGAATAAGGAAGGGATTTTTGGAAAGGTTAATAGAAAAATAATTAAAAGATAAGGGAAGGAACAAGGGAGGGACCTTTAGAAAGTTGGACCAATTTGGAAATAGGAGGGCAAAGGGAGAGTATGAGGGAGGATTTTGAGAAGGGGTGTGAATTGGAGAGATATTGGGTCAAAGGAAATTGGACATCTGTAGAGGGATATGAGAGAAAGAAAGGAAGATGGGGATAAACAGTAGATGGAAATGCACAACTAGTAACTGTGTGAAGGGAAAACCCCTCCCTGAATCACGTCCTGAGGTCATCCTACCTGTGTCCCAGTGTACATCACAATGTGTGCACTCCAGTGTGGGTCACAGGAGAGTGACCTTGGCATATGACCTGGAAAGGATCAGGTTAGGATCCAGGGGTAAAAGAGAAGATATAAAAGAGGGGGTTCCAGTAAGTGCACTCTTTCCATTCCCTTGGACTCTGGGGCAAAAGGAAGGTGAAAGAGAGAACCATGTGGAGAAGCACCCGTGTGGATAGTTAGAAATAGGCTTTTTCTCTATATATATCTGCCTTATTTTACTTAAGTAAATATTAATAAATTCTATGGAAATTAAAGAATAGAGTTTTAATTTAGCTTTAACATAACTATGACACTGAGTGTAATGGGATTAAATTCACCTAAGGGAAGAAAATGAATAGCAGAAAGGATAAAAACAAAAACAAAAACACAGGACCTGATAATGTGTTGTTTATTAGAAACACTTTGAAAATGAGAGACACATATAGTGAAGGTAAGGGGCCAGAGCAGAATTTACTCTGCCTCAGCTGATCCAGAGAAGACAGGGGTTGCAGTCATAATCTCTGACAAAATTGGGGCTAAAATGGATGCAATAGGAAGAGATGGACAGAGTAACTATATAATGTTGGGGGGGTACTATGGATAATGGCTCATTGTCAATATTGGACCTGCATGCACCAAATGATACAGAATCCCGATTTTTAAAGGAAAAATTAAATGTGATACAAATGGAAATAGAAACAAAATCATAATAGTAGGGAAACTAATTTTTTGGTCTCAGAACCAGATAAATCTAAGCCAAAAGTAAATAAAAGGGAAATTAAGGAAATTAATAGAACTTTAGATAATCAAATCAAATATGATAGATATCTGGAGAGCTGTCACTCCCTACCCACTAGCATGAGGTTATTAGTAGATCTAAGTCTGATCATACACATAAACCAAGCATTGTTCCTGGTGGGACAGCAATGGTTTAGAAAGTATAAATATCCTCTAAACATATTACTTTATCTCTCATCATACTATGGACACAATCCTGCATCCCTGGAGGGTTGTGGCACTGGAACAAAAGCTCTACTAGGTATGACCAAGCTGGAAGGACTTGGTTTTAGAAAGAACATGGTCCTGGCAACAGATTGTGTCTGCTGCGCAAGAATTATTCTAGCTAAATATGGTCCTGGTGATGAATGTTAACTGAGAACCAGACAGCTTAAAGTGACCAAATTAAATGCTGATAGTAACATAGAGAGAGAGGCCTAATATTATGATGCTAGAGCACCTGTGAATTTTTTTTAAAAGAAAATAAGATGGAAGTGTGCATTTAGAGCTATAAAGCTGTTTATGCTTATTACTAAGATTAGATCCTAAGGACATCATTGAGTGTAAAAAAATGTATGTATGAAAGTATTCATGGAAACTTTGTTTATTATGACAAAATAACAAGAAAAAATATAAATAGAATGAATGGGAGAAATGGATGAATAAATTATGTTATTGGGAATGACAAATATTGGAAATATAGAGAAAATAAGGGAAATATATGAAGACATAAAAAGAGAAGAAAAAAGAATAAGAATAATGCAAACTGTGATTACATTAAAAAAATAACAGCCATAAAATCAAGAGAAAAAAGTATCCCAAAAAAACAAATCCAAAAGGAACTCAAAAGTAGAGGATGTTTATATGAGCACATGTATATAATTTACTTTTTTAAATTGTAAATAATGTGGGGTTTGTAGTTTTGAACATAATATTTTTATTTGTTTAGTTAAATGTTTTTTATTGGGGGTGGTTATTAAAACAAATAAATACAATGGGGATAATGTTTTTTTTTTTTAAAGAAAGATGTCCAGCAACTATCTGGATATCTATTTAATGATGGCCTATCAGTTGTGTCTTTTCTAATTATTTTCCTGATTTATGTTTTCTCTATTATCTGGTTGCGTCCTTATTATTATTGGAATTGTGTTCTGAATAGGTCAGTTTGTTTTGCAAACTTTTCTTCATTTTTCATTATTGCAATTAACTTGGGAGGGAGTGGTTAAGTTTAAAATTTTTTAAATCTTATTTTATTGGTATCTTTTATTTTAGCATCACCTTCATTTCCAAATATATTCCTTCTCTACCCCCATCCAATAGGCCAATTCTTTATTTAAAAAATAATTTAAAGAGAAAAAAAGTTCAGCAGAACCAGTTAGCATTTATATGTTTATATGCTAATTCTGAGTCAGAGTTTATATGCAAAATTCTACATTTCTAGTCCCCATCCTCCATAGAGAAGGGGGAAAAAAGTACTTTTTTTTTTCAATTCTTCTTCAAAACTAAGATTGGTAATTACAACTTTAAAATTTTATTTTTTTTGTATTTATTTTTTTTTTATACCTTTACCTTCCATCTTGGAATTAATACTGTATATTGGTTCCAGGGCAGAAGAATGGTAAGGGCTAGGCAATGGGGGTTAAGTGACTTGCCCAAGGTCACACAGATAGGAAGTGTCTGAGTTCGCATTTGAACCCAGCACCTCCTGTCTCTTGGCTGGGCTCTCAATCTACTGGAGTCACCTAGCTGCCCCTTGGTTATTATAACTTTTAACTCTTCATTTTCATTTTCACTGTGTTGGATTTGGTGTTTCACTGCATCTTCAGCAGAGCCTTGATTCTACTCCTTCTATTCTCCAGCCATATTTCCTTCTATAATTTCTTGTTGTTTTTTTTAAGCCCTTAGTTTCTGTCTTAGAGACAATTCTAAGACAAAAGGGTAACAAGGGCTAGGTAAATGAGGTTAAGTGATTTGCCCAGAGTCACAAAGCTAGGAAGTATCTGAGGTTAGATTTGAACCCAGAGCCTTCGGACTCCAAGCCTGGCTCATTGACTACTGTGTCAGTTAGCTGTCCCTCTTCTATAGCTTCTTCTGTATATTCCTAAACTGTTATTTTTCAGTATCTTAGTCCATTCCTTTTGTTGTATTCATTACAGCATGGTTTAAGACAGTGTTGCCAATCTCAGATAAAAACAGGGGCCACCAGTCTGCACATGTAGATCCCTGCAGGCATTTTTTTTTTAATGCAACAACTGCATTTATTTTTTTAAACCCTTACCTTCTGTCTTGGAGTCAGTGGCAGAAGAGCAGTAAGGGCTAGGCAATGGGGGTTAAGTGACTTGCCCAGGGTCACATAGCTGGGAAGTGTCTGAGGCCAGATTTGAACCTAGGACCTCCCGTCTCTAGATCTGACTTTCAATCCACTGAGCCACCTAGCTGCCCCTGCATTTATTTTTAAAGTAAAATGTTATCTATATTTTACTTTATTTATTTTGTTAAATATTTCTCAGTTACATTTTAATCTGATTTGGCCTCAGATACTTCCTAGCTATGTCACCCTAAGTAGTCCCTTTGCCTTGTCCTTACTACTCCTCTGCCTTGGTTCTAAACTTAGTATCAGTTCTAAGAAGCTAAATGTTTAGGGGAAAGACAGTCTCTGCCTTCAAGAAGCACACCGTCTAATGGAGGAGACATAGATATATAGAAATCAAGCTAGATGGTATTGTGGATTCCAGGCTTAGAGTCAGAAAATCCCGAGTTTAAATCCCACTTTTGACATGAGCTCTGTGATCCTAGAAAGTGACTTCTCTCTTTCACCATCTGTATTGATGGAAGAGGTTTCTTCACGCTTATGAAATGACTTCTGTTTCTTTTCTGCCGGCATACACAACAGATGCACACACATGTGGTTTATTACTGGGGTCTAGTTCGGATTCCGAATCCTGCCTTCCTTCAAAACTCAGTTCAAGTCCCACTTTTGCTAGAAGCCTTTCCTAGTCCCCATCCTATAATACCTTCCCTCTGAGATTACCTTCTGTTTTTTACCCTGTATATATCTTGTTTACACAATTTATAGCATATCAGCCAGTAAACATTTATTAGGTGCCTACTATGTTGTTTCTGTGAAATTCTTGAGGGCAGAGACTATATTTTTGCCCTCTCCCCACCTCCCCATCTCTGGCATGTAGCCCATACTTAATAAATGCTTGCTGACTGACTGATTGAATTAACAATAATAAAAATAACTAGCTGTTATATAGCACTTAAAGTTTGTAAAATGCTTCATGGTATTATCTGATTTTCTCTTCATAACAACTCTGGAAGGTTGATGCTATTATTACTCCTATTTTATAGTGGATGAAACTGAGGCAAATAGGTTAAGTGACTTGCCTCAGATCATATGGCTTTTAAGTATCTGAGACCAGATTTGAACTCAGGTCTTCCTGGCTGCAGACCCAACATTCTATGCAGTAGAATACCAGCTGTCTCTAAAGCTTCTGATTGTTTAGCTTTTTAAGGTTTGCAAAGCATTTGACATAAAAACATAGCAGAGGAAGAATGATTCAGTGCTTTTTTTTTTTGCCTACAGGCTTCTTTTTATTAATTTTCTTTTTTAATGCTCTCCTTCCCTCTTAGAATCAATACTGCATATTGATTCCAAGGCATTGATTCCAGGAACAGTAAAAGCTAAGCAATTGGGCTTAAGTGACTTGCCTAGGATCAAACAGCTAGGAAATGTCTGAAGTTAGATTTGAACCCAGGACCTCCTTTCTCCAGGCCTGGCTCTCTGTACACTAAATGCCTAGCTTCCCGACCCTCCTCCTCTATTCATTTTTGATGGAGAGAAGGATTAGCCTTGAAGGACTAGGAACATAGTGGACGCTGGCAGTAGCACCCATTTACTCCTGTACAAATTTCTAAAAGAAGGAAATGGGAACGCTCATTAGAGATGAGTAAGTGAGCAAGCAAGACTGAAAAGATTTTGCAGTTGAGAGGTTCTGGAACTTGGTTCCTAGGATTAAAAATAATTTTTAAAAAACTTATTAAAAAGAGCAGAAACTATGAATAGTACAGGTAATAAGACCTGATAATGGATACGATTCTGAGATAAATTGCATTAGAGGAGTTTGGCTTTTTTCTCACTTTATCTGAAAATGAGTACATTTTATAGTGATCATTATTTTATTTTTCAGTCTGCTTCTCCAACTGGCAAAACTAACTGATTGCTACCAATCTAATATTATTAATATTAATTAATATCTACTAATATTGCTACCAATCAAGGAAATTGTGGGAAGCTGCAATTTTAGAAAAATTTTAAAAATAAGCAAAACAAACCTTTAAAATTCAATTTTTTTTCAGTGACTACATTTAGAGTCATTGAACTTGACTGAACTTAACCTACCAAGTATGACATAGAGATGGAGAGTAGAATGGGCAAAGAAGAAGAGGAGGAGATCTTAGTTCATGCTAATCCTTGCTTCGCTGTCTGTCTGTCTGTCTGTCTCCACAGATCCTCATAGTTTTACTCGGAGCCAGTCAAGCGTCAGCAGAAACCCAGCAACGCCTGAGGAAACGGCAGAGTCTGTGTCCCCCAGGTATTCTGAATGAGCGTCTCTTCCCTCTCTGAATCTTTTCCTCCATTTTCTGAAAGAGAAGAGAGGATTTAGCTCTCCATCCTCTGCCCCTGTTGCCCATACCCTAGCACCCTGGGCACACAGAGGGTTTCTGGGACAAGGAATGGCTCCACCAGAGTCAGAATCAATAAACATTCATCAACCGGGCACTGTGTTGAGAGCTGGAGAGGAAAAGAAAGGCATCCAACAGTTTCTGTCCCTTGCAATCTAATGGGTATGGTGGGAAAACAGCACCTAAGCTGAAAAGTAGGGAGCAGTAGGGGAAGGAAAGGTTACCTCAAACTCATGAACTCTTGATGGAGGAAGAGAAAATTAGAGGAAATAAACATTCATCAACCAGACACTGTGTTGAGAGCTGGAGAGGAAAAGAAAGGCATCCAACAGTTTCTGTCCCTCGCAATCTAATGGGTATGGTGGGAAAACAGCACCTAAGCTGAAAAGTAGGGAGCAGTAGGGGAAGGAAAGGTTACCTCAAACTCATGAACTCTTGATGGAGGAAGAGAAAATTAGAGGAAATAAACATTCATCAACCAGACACTGTGTTGAGAGCTGGAGAGGAAAAGAAAGGCATCCAACAGTTTCTGTCCCTTGCAATCTAATGGGTATGGTGGGAAAACAGCACCTAAGCTGAAAAGTAGGGAGCAGTAGGGGAAGGAAAGGTTACCTCAAACTCATGAATTCTCGATAGAGGAAGAGAAAATTAGAGGAAAGCTGGAGTCTTGAGTTGATTTCTCCTCTAACTCTCCTACTTCCAGAGCTCGGTGCTCTGAAGTCCTCTTTGAGTGATCCATAGAAAAAGTCATATCTTACTCTTTTTGTTTCCTAGGACAATTCCTGCATATGACTAAGACTTCCGAAACAACATTAGAAGTCTGTTCTCCTTGCCCAAATGGAACTTTTACCGAGTTCCCCAATGGTCTTCCGTCCTGCATCCAGTGCCGAATCTGCAGGACAGGTATTGGGGATGGGGAAGTCTCTGAGAAGCAGAGACAGGGAGCCATTTAATGGAAGGGGCGGGTGATGCCTGAAGTCTCTCTGTGTAGTTCTAAGCTAGTTGGGGGTAAGGGGTGGTGGGGAATATATATTAAGGGTCTACAATGACAGTATTATTTTTATCCTTAACCAGCAGAGGGCAGGCGGGGATCTAAGTCTAAACAGCTTTGGAGAGGGTGAGGCACTAAAACTTGGTTCCTTTGAGGAAAAACACCAGGGCCACATTGTTAAAAGAAACTATTGATAGCTGTGGAAACTGAGTGTAAACAGTGTTAGAGGCAGCACGTGTGTCGGATCTGAGAAGTTTGGCTTTTCTCCATGCTTCCTTTTCTGAAAAGGAATCTATTTTGCAGTGATACTGGTTTTACATGGATTTGCCCTTTTTAGTATGCAAAATCTTTACAGCTAACTTTGATATGACTCCCTGTATCAAGAATAACTGGCAAATGAAATCAGGTCAATAGGCATTTATTAAAGGGCAGCTGGGTAGCCCAGTGATAGAGAGCCAGGCCTGAAGTTGAGAGGTCCTGGGTTCAAATCTAGCCTCAGACACTTCCTAGCTGTGTGATCCCAATTGCCTAGTCTTTGCTGTTCTTCTATCTTAGAATTGATACTAAGACAGAAGATAAGGGTTTTTTTTTTTAAACAATAATAAGCATTTATTAATTACCTACTATGTGCCAGGGAGTGTGAATAGATGGTATTCACATATAATATATATAACATTATATATAATATATCCACATATATAAATACAATACACATAGGAATAATATGTCCATGTAAATATGTACACATAAATCTGCGTGTGTGTATGTACACACACATATATCCATATATGTATAGATTATATATGGGCCAACCAGGTGGTACAGTGAGTAGATAGAGTACCCAGCCTAGAGTCAGGAATACTCATCTTCATGAGTTCAAATCTGACCTCAGACATTTACTAGTTGTGTGACCCTGGGCAAGTCATTTTACCCTATTGGCCTCAGTTTCCTCATCTGTAAAATGAGTTGGAGAAAGAAAAGGCTAACCACTTCAGTACCTCTGTCAAGAAAACTCCAACTGGGGTCATGAAGAGTTGGACCTGACTAGACAACAAATACTTTTATGTACACGTATGTATTTTGTATACATATGTATGCATGTTGGTTGCCTTATGTCATTACAATATAAACAGCCAGGGCAGTCTCATCAATACCCTTCATTCAGTCTTTCCTCTTCCAAGCACCCAAGCCTTACTCATATTTTAAAGCCCAGATCAAGAGCTCCTTACTTCATGAAACCTTCCCATAGTTACTCTATCTCATGCCTTTCTATATCTGTGCCACTGACCTCAGCCCTTCAAATAAAAATGAGGTAATTAGCAGTGTTTTCTCTGTGCTTTTCAGGCAGAGGCTGTACTCTTGACTTCTTTGAACGTCTCTTTCCCCCTTCACACACCACACAGGCTTAATCCCTAGGCCTGACACTGGCCATACAGAAGATGGTCAATAAAGACTTCTTAGGCTGAA
Organism: Monodelphis domestica; assembly: GCF_027887165.1. Taxonomy (NCBI): domain Eukaryota; kingdom Metazoa; phylum Chordata; class Mammalia; order Didelphimorphia; family Didelphidae; genus Monodelphis; species Monodelphis domestica. Next base: position 594,653,585 of record NC_077227.1, on the reverse strand, counting down.
CTAAGTTGCCCTGAGCACAGGAGAGGTAAAGGAGTTTGGAAGGCAGAAGGAAAGAGGAGATTCCAAACCTAATTTGTTCTCTGTGTCCCCAGACCAAGAGGAGACCGTCCCGTGTCACGCCACCCACAACACCAAGTGTCAGTGCAGATCTGGCACCTTCTGTCCAAAAGAGCACCCCTGCGAGATCTGCAGAAAGTGCACATCAGAGTAAGGACCCAACGAATAGATCCTCTCCCCAAAACTGGGCATTACTGATGGAAGACAAAGAAGGCTCTTCCCTCAGTCTCTCTTCTCCCTCATTCTTCCCTGCCAGTACTCAGCAGTCTTTCCCTTTCCTCAAGTATTTCTGTGTCTGGCTATTCATCTAGAAGCCCCAGGTTCTCTTCCCCCCCAAAAACTTTACTATTCTGTATTGGGTGGGTATATCCACCTTGAATACCTGATGGCTGAAACCAACTTCACATGCCTTGTTACTTCCACCCGAGCACCTCTCCTGGCCCTCCCCATGCCTTCTTCTCAACTTCGCCTACATCTGGTTCAGACTTTCCTTCTTTCTCTATGCTCAGGTGCCCCAGAGAGATGGTTGAAAAGAACCCTTGCAGCCCATCAAGTGACTTGGAATGTCAAGAGCCAACAGGTACTCCCACAGGGCATAGGGATGGTTGCCAGGAAATGGGTGGTCAGAGTCCACACACTCACCAATGGTTTCTCTGTCCTCAGGCACAAGAAATGATGGGATTTGGATAACAGTAGGAATATTTTTACTCTTTCTGCTTGTTCTTGTCATTTTTTGCTGCTGCAAAAGCACTCCTACTACAGGTAAGGGATAACCCTTAGGTCTAAGTGCCCTTGCTTGAGTTGTATTGTCTCTCTCACTCCCCTCCCAATTTGTCCACTCTCCCCTTCAACACACATACCCAGCTCTCTTCCTGTACACATCCTACTTGTCCATTTTTCAAAACCAAGTTCAAGCCTTACCACCTTCATGAAACTTTCCCTATCCATCCCCAGCCTTTCATTATTAATCAAATAATCTAATGCACTGGAAGTTTAACTCAGCCATAGGATGATCTGGGTTCAAATCCCATCCCTGACCCTTATGATTTATGTAGTCATGGGCAAGTCATTACCTCTAGTAGGTAACAGACGTCTATGAGACTGTTTTGGATGGCCTCTGATGTATTGCATCTAGGGTTTGCCAAAGGGTATCCATAGAGGTCTCCTTAGATGTGGCTGTTCCAATGCTATTCAGCCATTGGATCATTGTGAAATTCAAGTTAGATAATCTATAGAAAGTGTCTGCTGGGGGCAGCTGGGTAGCTCAGTGTAGTGAGAGCCAGGCCTAGAGACGGGAGGTCCTAGGTTCAAATCCGGCCTCAGCCACTTCCCAGCTGTGTGACCCTGGGCAAGTCACTTGACCCCCATTGCCTAGCCCTTACCACTCTTCTGCCTTGGAGCCAGTACACAGTATTGACTCCAAGATGGAAGGTAAGGGTTTAAAAAAAAAAAAAGAAAGTGTCTGCCATATAAATGCCAATTGCCATTCATCATTTCCTACACCAAACTACATTTTTGCCACACAATTTAGTACTTGCTTTGTATGTTAACTTTTGTGTATCCCATATTATTTGCTAATTGCTTTATGCCTATCTAGGGCTACAAGGTGGCATAATGAGTGGATAGAGCACCAGGTCTAGAGTTAGGAAGACTCATCATCCCGAGTTCAAATCTGGCCTCGTTCACGTACTAACTGGGTGACTCTGGGCAAGTTGTTTACTCCAGTTTGCCTTAGTTTCCCCATCTTGAAAATGAACTGGAGAAAGAAATGGCAAACCCCTTTGATATCTCTGCTGAGAAAACCCCAAATGGGGTCACAAAGAGTTGGACACAACTGAAAAAAAAAAAGACTGAACACCAACAAATTATTCCTTTCTTTTTTTTTGTCTTTCCAGTTAAGTTATATGCAGGCAAGGATTATGTCTTATTTTATGCCATTCCCCCACTCTCTACTCCCCATCCCCCCACAATACTGAATCTATGTTGGGCTGGGCAAATAGGAGATAGCATGATATACTTTTTGATTCATTCACAGTTTAGGAGGAATACACAAGGATGTTAGGATCACAGATTTAAAGCTGGAACAACCTGAGAGGTCATTGAGTCCAAGCTCCTCATTTTACAAATGAAGAAACTTCGGTCTGGAAAGCTTATTGTGAATAGCCCATTACTAATAGACCTCAAAAGTCTTAATATCACACCATTTCCTGGAGAATATTAGAATCTACCTTTCTATTGGATAAGTCTCCTTAGCCAATTTCATTCATTCCCAAGACCTGTTTCCCCACATCCCAATTAGATCCAGAAAGTTAGAAAAGCTACCTTTCCTCTGCCCCATTTCTGTTAATCAAGTGATAACTGTTTATTAAATGCCTATTCTCTGTCCAGCACTGTCCTGTACCCCTGGTGGGATATGGTTAGAAGATGGAGAGCCTCCCTGATTAGATTTGTTATCCTTCTTTTCTAGGTTCCATGAATCCTTTTGGCATCAAGGTGAGGGGCAGTTGGGCTGGAGTATTTTGCTTGTTTTTATAAGTGGGTTAGAGAAAGTCTGGGGTACATATCTTTCAGGGTCCCAAATCGTAAACATTTCTTTAGCATCCTTCTTTGTCCATTTTGCCTCAAGAAGCCTCATGTGGGGTCACATTGTTGGGCCATCTCACTAAACATTCTGGGGTTTGGGGTAAATAGTTCTCAATAAGGAGCCACTCTGTCTCTGTCTCTCTGTCTCTCTGTCTCTGTCTGTCTCTCTGTCTCTCTATCTCTGTCTCTGTCTCTCTCTCTTTCTCTCTCTCCCTCTCTCTCCCTCTCCCTCTCCCTCCCCCTCCTCTCAGAGGTGACATACTGGAGCTTCCTCTCTTCCCCACCCCTTCCCTGACATCCATATATCCCTTGTCCTGTCACTGGCACCGCCAATTTCCTCTCCCCAGCAGCATAACTATAGCCAAGAAGTTCAGCCAGGGTGATGGGTCAGTGCTGGAGAGCTTATACTGGGTGCTTTCTGTGTTCCTCCCCTTCTCTGCTTCATCCCGAGCTGGGCAAACAGGGTACCTAATGGGGGACAGAGAGAAGGAAAAACCTTACCTTTGGGGCAGTTCTAGAGAGCCACTACTTGTAGACATATGACTTTTGAAATCTGACCACCTCAAGAGATTTATTCAGTGTCACTTTTTTTTTTTTATGGTAAGAGCTATTTAGTATCACTCTTGCAGAGAGGTAATCACCCAAGGCCTCCTGAGGCCAGAGGTGATGAGCCACTTGAGATGCAGAATCTCTCTGGAAAGCAAAGAGAAGAGCATGAAGAGCTGTTGGAAGTTAGAACCATTCCCATTCCTGAGAATGGGTGTCTAATGGTGAGTAGATTCATCATGTCAGAGATCTAGAGCTGAAAGAGGTCTATCTTCATCTATCTTCCACTCTCCTCTGGTTTACAGATAAAGAAACTGGAATCTGGGCAAATAAATCAATTTGCCTAAGGTCACATAAGGCAGCTTAGGTGAATCAGTGCATAGTGTTAGTTCTGAAATCAAGAAGTCTTCAATTTAAATCCAGCTTCCCATACTTACTCAATGACTTGGAATAAGTTACTTAACCTCTGCCTGCTTCAAGTTTCATTTTCTATAAAATGGGATAAGAGCATCCCTCCCTCTATCACCTAGGGTGGTGATGATAAGTGGGATGTTTGAAAATTGCTTTGCAAATATTTAAATTTTATATGAATACTAGCTATTATCTATTATTATTAATAAATCATAGAGCATACTTCATAGACCCGGCACCTCACTGTACCATGCCTTGAAGCTACTTAGCTACACGGTGCCTTTGAAGTAGAGTCCACTACCCCTTCTGTATGTATAGGGAATGTAGAGATCATGTCAGTGGGCAGATGTTGTCCCCCAAGAATGAAGGGAATGGACCTGAACTGGCTTTCCTACAGAATTGGAGAAAGAATAAGGGACAAGGAATTAGTTATGACAAATGTAGATATAATATTGCATTTCTCCAGTACTTCTCATTGCCTTTTGAGATAAGCAGGATAGGTATAACTCTCCCTATTTTTACATTTGAGGAAACTGAGTCCTGGAAAAGTCAAGAGATTTATTCAGTGTCACATAGTACACTAGGCAGAATTGGGGGCTTAGTCTTCCTGACCTGTTGCTTTTCCCATTCTCTCTGCAGGAGCCGGCAGAAGCAATGACTCCTCAGGCCAAACTATTTCCAGCTAATGGTGACCCTATTGGGAGTAAGTTTTTTTTTTCTTTTAAAATGAGGGTGATATGAGTGCCAGGGAGCAGAAGAGCCTGAAGGTGATCTCCTAAATTAGTGACATCAAACTTACATAGAAACCACCCATGTACATAAGATCACTGCAGGCTGCATATTGGCTTAGTTTTTAAATGTCATGGTATCCATGTATTTTTATTTATTTTATTAACTAGTTCCCAATGACATTTTAACCTGGTCCCTCTTCTTGGAGGTAGGCAGTGTGTTTGACTCTGTTGCTCTAAGGCCCCCCACTTTCCTTCACCAAACATGCTCCTAGAATAGATGGGGGGTCATGGAGGAATGATTGTGCAGGGGTCAGGCAGTAATGATTACTGCTAAGTTATTGAATCATAAAGTGAAAGAGACCCCCAAAAAGCTCAGTATATTTCTTATAGCTTCCTTCTCTTATTCCCTTCTATGCCCTGCCTGTCTGAATCCATGCCAACCCACAGTAACCTTGCCTTCTCCCTTAATTCCTAAAGCACTCACCGTATACCCTATAAGGGCAGTAGCTATGCCTTACACTTTTTTTTTAGTCCCTTTTAACTCAGTAAGCAAACCCTGCCCCCTACCTTTCAATGTCACCAAAGTATTTGTCGATGATTGATTAGGAAGGGAGGCTTCTAACAGCCAAGTTATATCGGGACTTGTTTCATATCCCTAAAATTTTCCTCTCCCCCCAAACTCAGCTGCCTCCATACTTTTATTTCTTCTCCAGCTTTGCAGAAGTCTTTTGTTATCTTTGCACAGAAGGTACCCTGGCAATACTGGAACCAGTACATGAATCTGCTGGGGCTGAGTCCGAATGAGATTGCAATGGCCAAAGAAAGTGAGAATGTAATCGACTATCCACACAGAATGCTTACGATGTGGCAGCAGAAAGTCGGGAAGGCTGCCACTGTGGACATCCTGCTGGAGACCCTGAGTAAGATCAAGCTGAAAGCTGCCAGAGAGTCCATTCAAGAAGAGCTCATCCATGAAAAGCTCTATGTCTACAAGGAAAGTGAGCCAGAGAAAAGTCTAACATAAGAGGAGGGCTCTCAGATATATTACCTTTCTCCTCCTTCTGAATACATTTGACTTCGGGGAGCGTAACCAGGGATGAAGGATACACAAAGAATCTTTCTGACCTCCAAGATTCTTTCTTCTAAGGACCCAGTGGCCCTCCTGAGGCATTGAACAAATTGAAGATATGCGCATGAATAACCCTTGAGACCATATTTGTAAAAACGGAAAAATGGTTGCTTTCTCAGGGAACTTTGAAAACAGAGAATCAAGGGCCTATTTTACTCTTGGGACTCTCTACTCTTAAGAAAGAAATAGGGAATATTGTTGCTTTGAAGTTCTAGGGCTGTGTTGGCAAATCTACGGCAACACATGCTGGAGGGGACAGCTCACCTGCCCCTCTCCACACATGCCTGAGAACATTTCTCTCATAACCTGCCTCTCTGCCCATCAGCCCAATAGGATTGCTTCCTCCCTCCCCTGTCTGGGGTCGGGGGAGACTCACATGCAGCGTGAGGGTTGCAGTTTCTAAAAGGTTCATCATCACTGCCTTAGGGTCTAGTGGCTCCAAGGTGATAGAGGTGTACAGGGGCTCTGAAGGAACTATTTTTTTAGTCTTTAGTCACTTTACTCTTAGACTGAGGTGCTCCAAATGACTTTATAGGGAACATTTAGAGAATAGTTTCTCTTGAAAAGGGAACATTTGCCTCCCACCTCCTAAAGTCCTGCCACACTCTAATGGCTTAGAATTTTCCATGTTTACATTTTTTTAAACTTTTGTTTTTTTATATAGCGGGGAGGGGTGTCTATTTAATTTTAAATTTATTTAAAAGAATAATAATTTAATGTGTTGTTCATGTGTAACTTTTGCCAATGTTCAAGGCTTAAAATATAGTCAGTGGGGGCAGCTAGGTGGCTCATTGGATAGAGAGCCATGCCTGGAGACAGGATGTCATGGGTTCAGATTTGGTCTCAGACACTTCCTAGCTGTATGATCCTGAGCAAGCAACTTAGCCCCTTACCATTCTTCTTCCTTGAAACCAATGTTTTTAAAAATTCTATTTATTTCTATTTAATTTTTTTAGTAGGTTTTTTTTTTAAATCCACTTTTTTTGGGGGCAAGTCACTTAACCCCCATCGCCTAGCCCTTACCACTCTTCTGAAGGTAAGGGTTTAAAAAATAGTGGGTTTTTTTTTTTAATTCAATAAGTATTATTTTGCTGTGGCCTGATAAGCATGGATACCTTCTTCCTCAAGAAAAAGGAGGATCTAGACAAACCATGTTATATCTAGCTTTAACCAGCATTCAGTCATTTTGAGTATTAACTCTACTTTTCCTGCACTTTGAACAAGTATTATATATATATGGTATAATTTCTCAATTTATAGAGCTGGGCTGGACCTTTGAGCAGCCTGTTTTCTGGCTATCAGTCTTCTGGTCATTATTGTTTAGGACATGAATGTTAGTAGATTTTTAGCAAAAGGGATTTCTTTTTTAAGTTTTTAATCTCTTTATATGCCTAAGATAGGTCTTGGGTGGATCTTCTGTTTACCTTACCTAGCCTGTCTCCTCCAGCCAGATGATAGTTGGAGGTGCTAGGTATACCCCCCAAAGGGTGCACACCCCTAAGCTGGGGTTTTTTTGCAGAGAAATCTGAAATCATGTTCTGCTGCTCAGCTGGGAACTACTGTGAATTTCGATTCTTCCAGATAACTGTGAGTTAGCTGAGTTAATCCCCTCATCTACAAAGGGGATCCTCTTGTTAAGAGACAGGATGGCAAAATGTTTTGTTACTAATATATAGAATGAAGATATTTCTTTTCCTATCTCAGAACCAGCCCAGGAAGCTCAACATCATTCTGGAAGAGCAAGGCACAGCAACAATGGCATTGTTGTACAAAATAGTCATGTATTTATGAATTTATGATCAAATTAAATATGAAACCTTGTATAAAAAGAGGGTTTTTTCTCCTCCTTCCCTCCCACCTCCCAATGAGTAGCATCAGTCCTTTTCTTCTGCAATTCAGTCATCCATGCCCCGCATGGGTGAGTTGCGTGAACTCTTTCCAGCTCTTTGAATTCCTCTGAAAGCCCGTGGAGATGTGAGGGCAATGTCTCCATCTCTTCCCCCAGCAAAGAGGTATATCTGCTTTGCTGCTAGGGGTCAGAGTTTGTCCACCCTCTAAGGGCTGGTTCAGCTGGGTTGGCACCCCAGGCCACAAACTGGACCAGAAGGTGATAGAAATTGGCTCTGAGGGCACAGCAGGGGAGAAGGGGAGAGGGATCCCTGAGGGAGTAACTGTCTTTCACTGGGCATTATGTCTGTTTCTGTTTCCCTCTTTTCATTCTAGACTTACTTAGGAAAAGAAAAAAAAAAGGAAGAAGTCATTTTTCCAATCAGGAAACTCCAGTCACTTGCCTGGATGTCTTTTTCTCCCTCAATTGACTTCCACTTCCTCTTACTCCAAACACAGATCTGTCAATTCTCTGGAAACCTCCCTGGCACACCTCATCCCCAGCTTCTCCTTTCTGCCTCTGTAGGGAGGCTTGTACCCACCACAGCCTCTAAGTGCCCTCTTTTAAAAACTAAGGGTAAAGCAGCATTTATTGACATAGCACCAGCCTGATCCCCCTGTGCCTGGGCATCTAAGGAAGAGAGTGGGTCAGTGGAGGGCAGAGCATCACCAAGGTGACCAGTCAGCTTGGGAAAGGGACCCTGGAGTGGATGGTATACATGGAAAACTGAGCTCTGGTAATCCCCAGTTTTCACTGGTCATTTGGGACAAGACTTTCTCTACAATATTCTCAGCATTTTTCTGAACTCTGACATCCCACCAGCCCTGTGCAACCCAGGAACTAGATATCAGAAGGAGCAATTTCTGAAGGGTCCTGACCTACCCTCAGGCCCCTATTTAGAACTTAGAGCTACCAAAAATATTGGCCAAAAGAAAGGCTACTAAGGAAAGGGGCGGGGGAAGTTTTATTTAGAAAGGAGCTTTTCCCAGCCCTCCTTTTGCCCCATGGGGGCTGCAGATGCTATTATCACTCCCTTTGCTTCCCTAGAAACATAATTTTGCCCTATTTCTCAAAAAGATGGCTTCCTGTCTTAATTGTGATACTATTTTTCATTCCTCCAAATTGGGGGTGATGGTGGTGATGTCTCCTCTAAATCCAAACTCCAAAGTACCCCCAACCCACTAAATACCCCATGATACCACCCAGTAAAGACCAGGAATGTGACCTTCATTCTTAGGGTGGGGAAAACCAAAAGGTCAGACAGGGAGGACATGGAAGCCATCATTGACAGAAGTAGTTCCCTCCCCAAGCCCATGTGAATCACTCCAGTCAGTGACCTCGGGGCTCTCTAGACAATAGAGATGAATCTCTTTCCACGTGGAGAATAGGATGTGGAATTGTTTTCATAACTCAGTCTTCCCTTTCTTCCCCTTGACCTTTTGTTTGACTATATATAAAGTAAATACTTTTTTCTGCTTTCCATTCTATAGTTTGTGGAGGACTTATGGGGAGATGTTTTCTGCCATTCCTGCCTCCCCATATAATTTCCCTTTTATCTGCTCCTCCCCCCAAGAAAGCAGGGCTCTGACAAGAGGTTGAGAAGAGTATGGTATAGTGGCAGACTACCTGGGTTTAAATACTAGCTCTACCAAAAACCTGGGTGACCTTAGATAAGTCACCTAAACTCCCTAGGTCCCAATTTCCTCATTTATAAAATGTTGGACTAGATTATCTCTATAGCCCCTTCTAGCTCAAAGTCCTATGAATGACCAGTTGTTGAACACAGAATCTCCTCTTTTTTCTTCCTGTCCTACTCACTCCTACCTATTGGTTTCTATCCAGTGACACAGTTTTCTCTAGGTCTTATGGAAGCAGGTGAGCAGGGTGTCACTCTCTCCCTGGCATCAACATTTCTAGCCTGGAGAGTTCTGGACAGCTCTATTCAGATCCTAAGAGCTTGCCAGGTTTACAAAACCACCTCTAAGATACCTGGGTGACGGGTAGGGAGAAGGCTCTCTTGGCTCTCCCGCCATCTTCCTTTTCATTGACGCTCTTCAAGAGGAGCAGCTCTAGTGATGGAGTGAGGATAATTCCTACACTGGTTTACAAATGGGTGTGTGGAGGGGATGAGTGGGTGCTTGACTTGGCCCCAACTGAAATTTCCCCCCAATGCATTTGTGAACTCCAAGTCCTTTGGAAAAACAGTTCTGGGAGAAACCTTGTTCTCTCCTCACCAAGGAATTTGGGACCCTCTTCCCCAATCAAAAAATAAACCCTCACAAAAATCACAACTTCCTGTAAACCCAGATGTCTTGGATTGCCTTGGCTCATGGATCTCCAGCCACAACTAGAGCTCCAAATTTCCAAAAAGGAAGAAAGAGGATGGATAACTGAGGTGCTAGCTCTCCCTGATGCCTCATTTGGGGAGTCCTGGAAAGCTGTGGCTCCTTTCCATCCTCAGCTAGTCTCCATGCCTCTCACCAGAGCCTGGTCTTTCTTCCATTGAGATGGTTTGGCTGGTGTTATCTGCTCCACCCTCATGGGCCTAATTGATTAGGTCCTCTTGTCCCTGGTGAGGGGAGAGTGGGGGAAATGCAGATAAAGGAGGACCGAGGGGCTTAGAGCAGGTGGACAGGAGGGAATAACAAACAGTGGGGTCGTCCCGGGAGGGTTGAGGCAGCTTTCAAACTACGGCTGAGGAGGAGGAGGGAGATGAAGAGGAGGCTGCAGAAGAGGAAGGAGAAGAGGGGCCATTCCAGAAGAGCCATCTCCGTTTAGGTTGCCGCTTCAAATGGAGGTAGTCCTCCTTCTCTCGCTCTTTCCGAGCCCGCTGGTAGTGATCTTCCTCTTTGAGGTACCAGACAGGTGGCCACCGGTGCTTCTCAAAGTATTCTTGGTTTTCTGGAGAACATAACAGAGATGAGTTAGAATAAGGAAATCCAGGAGACAGCTAACATCTAAACATACTCCTTCAAGGTTCCCACGAGATCAATAACTATTTATTCACTGCCTCCTGGGGATGCAACTGACACTATGGAGGAAATGATTGATTAACAGACATGATCCCTGACTAGAGGAAGTTGTTAGTCTAGGAGAAAACATAAACACTATAATGTAAAGTAGAATATAAGTGACAGACACCATTGTTCAGAAGAGGATAAGAGTCTTCCAAGCTGGGCAACCAGTGAAGGCTTCATTGAGCAAGTCTGTGCTTTGGCACATCCCCAATATCATACAAATAGCTAATTTGTGGCAGGCTGGAAACTTGGTTCCTGACTCTTTTTCAGACTACTATCACCGGAGGACGATGAGATATACTAGAAAGAGTGCTGGCCTACTAGGTCTGTATCCCAAAGAAAGCTGAAAAGGGGGAAAGGATCTATTTGTACAAAAAGTATTTATAGCAGTTCTTTTTGTGGTAGCAAAGTACTGGAAATAGAGGGGACATCCATCAAATAGAGAATGGCCAAACAAGTTGTGCTATATGATTGTCGTGGAATACCATAAGAAATGATGAGCAAGATAACTTCAGAAAAACCTGGGAAGACTTACATGAACTGATGCAAAGGGAAGTGAGCAGAACCAGGAGAACTCTACACAGTACCAGCAATATTGTGCTATTATCAACGGTGATTAACCTGAGCTATGCTCAGGAATAGTGATCTAAGGCAATCAATCTCAAAGACTAATGATGAAAAATGCCATCTGCCTCCCCAGAAAGGTCTGATGCAGAGTGAATAAAGGCCAAAAAATACTCTTTCACTTTCTTCTTTTTTATTGAGATCTCCTCGCAAAATGACTGATGTAATGTTTCACATGATTGTACATGTAAAATCTCTTATCAGATTGTATAACATCTTAGGGAGGGGAATGTGGGAAGGGAAAGAATTTGAAACTCAAAAAAAGTTTTTTAAATGTTAAAAATTGTTTTTACTTGCAATTGAGGAGAAAAAATTTAAAAATGTTTTAAGTGTTGGTTCTGAAATCTGAAGACTTGAATTCAAATCCTACATCTTTATTGCTTACTTGGGTAAATCATCTAAATTTGGACTTCATTGGTAAAATTAAATGACTAAACTGATTCCAGAATTTAGAGCTGGAAGAGACCATGGGCAGGTCACCTTGTTTAACTCCTTCAACTTGAAGATGAGAAAACCAAGGCTCAGAGTGGAGAAATAGCTTATCCAAGGTGACAGAAAAATCAGAGTAGCAGAGCTAGGATTTGAAGTCAGTTCTTCAGGCATCAAAATTCTATGTTCTTTCTAAACTATACCATCCTTGGCAAAATAGCAGTATAAAAGTACTTATGACCAACTCATCCTAGAATGGTTATTTCCTACCTTAACTACTCCCATCCCAGGTCATGCTTCCATCTCTTGCCCTTCTTTTCCAGTTTGTTTCATTTTCCGGCCTCCCCTTCCTGGGGAGGGGGTGTGTGTCCTTCCAAGACTACCCCAAGAGCCCCTCACTTGGATTGGGCAACACTCTTGCAATATGGAAGGGGTCCCAGACCCTGCCATCTGCTTAACACAAGCAAGCCAGCTCAATCCAAAGATAGTAGCTCCTAGATTTGAAGATCTCAAAAGGTCCCTCCACATAGCCAGTGTTCTACAGTGGCTCAGTGGATAGAGCACTGGGCCTGGACTATAAGAAGACCCAAGTTCAAAACCACACTAAGACATTAACTATATAACCTTAGGTAAGTCATTTAATTTGTTTGCCTTAGTTTCCCTACCCCTTACGGTTGTAGTGAGAATTAAATGAGATAATTGCAAAATGCAATTTTGTGTTAAACAAGGCCTGAATTTGGAATTATGCCCAAAGGGCTTTAAAAGAATCCATGTCCTTTGATCCAGCAATACCACTATTTGTATTTGTATTTGTTTGTATTCCAAAGAGATAAAAAAAATGGGAAAGGCTCTATTTGTACAAAAACATTTATAGCTATGCTTTTTGTGGTGGCAAAGAATTGGAAAATGAGGGGATGTTCCTTGATTGGGGAATAGCTGAACAAATTGTGGTATATGATGGTGATGGAATACTGTTGTACTCTAAGGAATGATGAACTGTCTGATTTCTATAAGAACTGGAAAGACCTCCATGAACTGATGTGGAGTGAAATAAGCAGAACCAGGAGAACATTATACACAGTAACTGAAACATCAAATGTGTTACTTTATTACTAATGGCAAAACCATGATCTAGGACAACTCTGAGGGATTTATGAAAAGAATGCTATCCACCTCTAGAGAAAGAACTGTGGGAGGAGAAATCCAGAAATCCAGAAGAAATAATTTATCACTTGTTTATATGGGTATATGATTTGGGGTTTGGGTTTTAAAGATTACTCTATTACAAAAATGAATAATATAGAAATAGGATTTGAGTGATAATATAAGGATAACCCAGTGAAACTGCTTGTCTACTCTGGGAGTGGGATGGGAAGAGGGAAGGGAGACAAGAATCATGTAACCATGGAAAAAATTTAAAAAAAATAAAAAACAAAACACAGTGTTTGACTCTCATTAAGCACTATATAAGTAAATAAACTACTATGACTACTATCATTATTATTAAAGAGTAGGTTGTTATTTTCCAGTATTTCTAGGACCAGACTAGAGGCTTAGGCAAGAATTTAGTGGCCCTTAGGTTACAGAGCAGGGACAAAGTTAGAGTGAATTGGGACCTAAAGCATTCACCTGGAGACATGGCCTTCATATCCCGGGGGAACTTCCGGCATACATTGTTGTAGTTGGTGCAAATGTGATGGAGACACCAGTCGGCCAACTGGTATGCACAATGGAACTGGGAATGGAAGAGAATACAACAATAATTTTTACTAGATACTACAATGGTTTCCTCACTCATACTTAGGACTGTCTTCAAAAATAAGGACAAAGGGATCAAGGAATATTTGCTCCCTGCCCACCTCCACAATCACCTTGAGGGCTCCCTATCTTGGGCAAAAATCACCTTGATTTCACTGCATGGCATGTACTATCAAGCATCCTCTTACTGCCTCAATGATCTATCTAGGCTTGCCTTCCCAGGTATGTCTTATGTTCTCAATCAATCTCTTCCTTCTCTTCACCAACACACTTAAATTGGCTATCAAACTGGAAAGAGATCCATTTAATATACACCGAGATGTTACTGTCAGATGCTGATGGGGGTACTTCAGGTCCTGTTTGGGGGCAAGCTATTTCTAGGGCGCACGTCTGCCTCCCCTTCCAAGGTGAAGGGTCCTGTCTCCTAGCCGTCAAGACTTCCATACTCAGCCCCAGTCACCCCTGTCTATCATACCTCCAAGAGGGCTTTTTCTGCTTTGTGCCAGGTATAATTGGGTGCATGAGCTCAGGAGAAGGACAAGATAAGGGGCCTTTGGGTTTGCTTCCTCTCTGCCACTCTACCAGATCTCAGTACCCTTTGCATAGATGGCCCCAATTCAGCAGCAGAATGCTGAGTAATTAGTACTCTCCCAGTCCCAGCTACCTGAGCCAGTTCCAGGAACACAAGGACATCTCCATCTATGTCCACCATCATCTGCGTGGCTTCCATCAGCCCAGTCACCGTGTATTGTTCTGTAACACAAACAGCAAAGGGATCAGTCAGGGTCCTGAATGCATAGACAAATACTCCTATGTGAAGAGTGAATCAAACTTTGTCTATCAATCAGCAACTTTAATCAATCAAAAACTTAAGCACCCCTACTTAACACTTAAGTAAGAGAGTTAGCAAGTCACTTGCTAAAGTGGGTGACAACTCCAGAGGCCACTGCCCTGCCCCGGGCAGTGCTAGGCAAATTGAAAGACTGCAATTGGTTGCCAGAAAGTGGAGGAAGGGACAGGAAGGGACATGGAAAAAGGACCATAAAAAGTCCTGAACTTCCTGTCCAAGGGACCTTTGACCTTGACTCTTGGACTGCTTCTTGGAGGACTGCTACTAGATCTTCTTCTTTGGACTTCGATGTTGGAGGACTTTGCCTTGAGACTTGGCCTTCAGTCTTGTCCTTTGGAGTTTGTCTTAGGTGGGTGAGTAGCTGGCCTTCCTTTCCTGGCTTCTGGAGAGATTGGTCCTGGGGATTCCTGCCTTGGCTTTGGAGGAGGCTGCCTCTAGCTGAAGATACCACTGGACACACCAGTGAGTGTGGGGAAGCCCCTGCGGGGCTGAGCATCACTTCACTGGAGAAAGGTTAGTAGGCTTGTTAAAAATCTGTCTATTTAGCTACATTTTTCTATTTTCACTCTTTCTACCTCTTTGTAAATAAAGCTACTAATTTTTGACTTAAGTTATAATATCTTTAATTGGTGACAACAATATTACTATAGAATTCTCATATTTAGTCAAAACCCTAAAATTTATATTCTTACACCTACAAATGCCCATATTATCCATGAGGTGCATGCTCTTTTGTAGCTATAACAGGAGAAAGTCTACTTAGATCCCTGGCAAAAGTGGATGGGGTCCCAGAGCCAAGAACAAACCTTCATAAGCCAAAAAAAAAAAAAAAGTCAGGGGAAATCTACTTAAACTTGGGAGAAACCAGTATTATATCATAACGGCTAAATATTAATGAGCAATATACTTCATTATACCTTGGTAGTTATGTTTCTTTAAATCTTGCTCTAAATTTTAACAGCAGCTTTTTTCTTACATTTATATTTTTACATTTATATCTTTTATTTTAATTTTTTTAAATTTTATTCATTTAGTTTAAATATTTTTCCATGATTCATTTTCTTTCCCTCCCCTCTCCTCTCCCCTCCCTGGGTCAACAAGCAATTCCACTGGATTATACAAATGTTGTCACTTGATACCTATTTCCATATTATTCATTTTTGCTAAAGAGTGATTTTTTAAAAGCCTAAACCCCAAATCACATACCCATATATACATGTGATAATTGATGTCATATGTTCTTCGTTTGCATTTCTATTCCCATAGTTCTTTCTCTCATTTCGGTTAGCATTCTTTCCCATTCTATATGAGTGTCCTGGATTGTTGCATTGCTACTAGTAGCAAAGTCCATTACACTGGATTAACATCATCTTTTTAAAAAAAGTAATTAGGTCTTAGTAAATGTTTATGTCATCCATTTCTAATAAGTTCTACTTTTATAGAAAAAGCAAAATTGAAACATCTAGGTGGCCCAGTGGATAGACCATTGGGCTTGAATTAAGAAAGACCTGAGTTCAAATCCTATCTAAGATACTTTCTAGCCTTGTGACCTAGAACAAGTCATGTAACCTTTATCAGCTGTAAAATACAGACATTTCTAGTACCTAACTTTGTGAGAATCAAATGAGATAATCATAAAGTACTTTGATAATCTTAAAGCACTTTATAAATACTAGGCAGTGCTAATGTATTTTTTAAACTCAATCAGTCATGCCAGAAGTATAGCTGTTATAAAAGGATGCGTCCATAGTCCAAATACGGCCAAATAATATCCCTCACCTTGCAGCAGCTACCAGAACTACAATCATAGTGAAAAATTATAGTTCTGATATTGAAAATTCCAATCTATAAGCATTATCACCCACCCACCAATTCATATAAACATAGAATGGTGCTATGGTAGCTAGGTGGCTCAGTGGATAGAGCTTGAAATCAGGAAGACTTATCTTGTGAGTTCAAATCCTATCTCAGACACTTACTAGTTGTGTGACCCTGGGCAAGTCACTTAACCCTGTTTGCCTCAGTTTCCTCATCTGTAAAATAAAGTGGAATAAGAAATGGCCAACCACTCCAGTATCTTTGCCAAGAAAACCCCCCAAAATGGGGTCATGAAGTGTCGATATCTCTGAAACAACTCAACAACACACACATAGTCCAGGACATTCTTGTGCCACGATACCAGAGGCAGAAGGGAGAGCAGATAGAAAGCTCTTTAGATCCTTCTCCTGGGAAGAGTCTTTGACCTCCCAACATACCTGTGAGGGCCACCAGATGAGGCAAACACAGCCGGTTAGCCAGGATGATCAGCTTCATGTCGTCCAGGTCAGGGCTAGCACTGAACATGCCCGTGTAGAGGTATTCCAGCACAGCTCGCATACAGCTCTTGCTGGTGTAAGGAAACATGACCTGGGGAGGTGGAGAAGACCAAAGATGATGAGGCTCTGTTGTGAGGAGCACTTGCCTCCCTGTGGCTCAGCCTTAGTCTCACCTTTTGCAAAAAGCCACTCTCAATCAATCACCCCCCACTTTTTTTTTTAACCCTTACCTTCCATCTTAGAACCAATACTGTGTATTGGTTCCAAGGCAGAAGAATGGTAAGGGTAGGCAATGGGGGTCAAGTGACTTGCCCAGGGTCACACAGCTAGGGTGTGGCTTTCAATCCACTGAGTCACCCAGCTGCCCTGTTCCCATTCCCTCTAAGTTCCGATGCCTTCCTTTTGTTGATTATCTCCGTTTTATCCCATATCTATCTTTTAAGTACATAGTTGTCTGTATGTTGTCTCCCCCATTAGACAGCGAGCTCCTTGACAGCAAGGACTGTCTTTGGCTTTTCTTTGTATGCCCCCTGGCACATGGTAGCTAATTAATAAAAGCTTGACTTGACTGCTCCCACACTTTGTGTGCCCTCTCCTACCACGGCACCCCAAAGATCTATCTCTAAATGGAGGTCTTGACAAAGACCCTATTTGAAAATGGCACAAGAAGATCCCCTTTGAGTCTCCTATCCGCTCAGCCTGTACTCTGACCCCCTCCAGCTTCTTCCTCCTCTTCCTCTAATTCATAAGCTTTGGAGACCTTTGGACACTGGAGCCTTCCAGCACTGGCTCTGCTCGCCTCTTGCCTATTGCAATGAACAGAGAACAAGGAAAGGCGAATCTGATGCCAGCTGGATTCTTCCTCTGGCTTTGAATGCTATGGTTCTCGGCCCATGAGATCACTTTAGAGTTGTGCAGCAACAGAAAATGCTTTCTCATCAGAGAACGCTTCCAGGCTGTGTGGGGAAATAGCTAGAATCCTGGAGTCGGGTCGGCTTCTATGAGGTCATGAGCTGAGTGGAGAAAGTTGGAGGCCCTTCTCATAGTCCTTTCTCCTGCTTCTTGGCCCATACAAGCTTGTCCTACTCATCCCCTGAAGTCCAGATCAAGCCCTACTATGAAGCCTTCCACAATTATTTCATCGATTATTGAGTAAGCAAAATAATTTTTTTAAAAAGCCAAATGTTAGCTATAATTATAGTTCTTGCCCACATCATCTGCGGCACCTATAGTCTCTAACATAACCTAATATTTGATTCTTTAGTGTCTAGAATTATTTTCTCTGCCTTTCATATCTTTATAGTACATCTACTGTGTACCCAGCTGCGGTTTGATGGGGTGGAGAACACAAAAGAAATATGAGCCACTGTCTCTGTCTTCAAGGAACCAGTTGGTGATAGAATGCATGCATGTGAAATGCTAGTTGCAACTCACTATGATAGTCCAAAAAACCTGGCTTCATTGTTGGTGGAGTTGTGAACTGATCCAACCATTCTGGAAGGCAGTTTGGAACGTGACCCAAAGGGCTATAAAACTGTGCATACTCTTTGATCCAGTAATACCAAAGAGATAATTTAAAAAAAGGGGGGGGGGACCTACTTGTACAAAAATATTTATAGCAGCTCTTTTTGTGGTGGCAAAGAATTAGAAATTGAGAGGATGTCCCTCCATTGGGGAATGCTGAACAAATTGTGGTATGTGTGGGTGATTGTGTTGTTGTGCTATAAGAAATGATAAGCAAGATGATTTCAGAAAAGCTGGAAAGATCTGTGGGAACTGATGCAGAATGAAAGAAGCAGAACTGGGAGGGCAATATTGTGGAATGATCAACAGTGACAGACTTAGCTACCATCAGCAATGGAATGACCTGGCAAAGAATGTTCTGTCAAAGTTCTGCAAAGAATGCTCTCCGCCTCCAGAGAAAAAACTGTTGGAGTTGGATGAAGATCAAAGTATACTATCTTTCACATCAGTGTATTTAGGGTTTTATTTGTATGGGTGTGCTCTTACCACAATGACCAGCGTGGAAGTATGTTTTGCATGATAATAAAACACACACACACACACACACACACACACACACACACACACACACACACAAAACAACAACAAAAAACCCAACCTGGCTTCTCTGAGATTCATGGGGCTGGATCACAGTAGGTCTAGTACTAGACATGGCCCCTTTCTTCCTTACTCAAACTCTTCTGCCCTTTTCTGGAAACTTCAGCACACTTGCCATGGCCATGCTTATATAGCAAGGACTTCCCAGAGTCTAGAACTATTCCTGGTGTATCCCTTTCTGTGACACTGAAGTTGGGGAACCAATGAGATATGCTTAGGTGACCACCTGCTCCCTCCCCATAAAACGCATGGCCCTAACCTGTGTCAGGGAGTCATCCTGGCATGAAGGAGACAAAGGAGACAAAGAGACAAAAATCTGCCACGTGCAGTAGGAAGAGAGACAAGAGTCTGGCAGAGCCCAGATTTGCCAAGTCTGAGGTTGGCCCTCTGTGGGGACACTGCTGACTCCCTCTCTGCTCATGCTGTTGTCTGAAGACCAGCATGGCAAGCACCCTGCAGCTTCCCTGGTTGCATCTAGGAATGCCTCTGCCTTTACCTCCAAGCACCTCATACTACGTCTTCAGCCTTCCTTCCTGTGAAAGGCTTCACTTAAAGGGAAGACTTTAAGTCTTACTGGTCTGTATGACTTTTTGGAAAACCTCCTTTCAGTCCCAAAACCTCAAGGAGAGACAGAGTCAAGAAGATCAGCTAGAGTCAAATATCAAAATAAATAGGATACATGACATTGTTATGGGGGTGCAGAGGAGGGGGATAGAGGGGGGCCTCAATAAGGCCTGAAACAGGTGGGTAATGCTTCAGGGAAAACTTCAGTGAGGAACTTTAGATAGACCCTGAGAGATGGGTGAGAGCAAGGCATTTGGGGGGGTGGGGGGTGTCATCCTGGGAGGCAATGCAATACACAGTGAAAAGAGCCCCGGGCTTGGAGTTTAAGCCCTGACATGTGTGTGTGTGTGTGTGTGTGTGTGTGTGTGTGTGTGTGTGTGTGACCACATGCAAGTCATGGGCAACTTAATCCCAGAATGATGGAGTTGGAAGGGACCTCAGAGGCTCTGCAGTCTAACTCATAACTGATGTTCCAAGACTTCCAAAGAGGCAGCCCATTCCACATGTGAAAAACTCAGATTGATACAAGGTGAAGAAGAATGAACATCTGGACAGACATTGAACAGATGTTCAGATTACGAACTATTTGAGTGTGACTTCACTGTTCCTAAAGAAAAAAGGCTGATGCTCCCTTCCACATGACAGCCCCTCAAAGTCTTAAAGTCTGCTACCCTGTTTTCCCTTCATTACCTCTCTCTCTCTTTTTTAAACCCTTACCTTCCATATTGGAATCAATACTATATATTGGTTCTAAGGCAGAAGAAGAGTGGTAAGGGCTGGGCAATGGGGGGTGGGGGTGGGGCGTTAAGTGACTTGCCCAGGGTCACACAGCTAGGAAGTATCTGAGGTTTGATTTGAACCCAGGACTTCCCATCTCTAGGCCTGGCACTCTCCACTGAGTCACTTGGCTGTCCCCTCCCCTTCATACTTCCATTTTCCAAGCTAAACATCTCATCATCCTCATAATGGCCCAAACTCAAGTCCCTTCACCCTCCCAGCTTCCCTCCTCTAGTCATTCCAGCTTATCAATTCTCTTCCTAAGTAAGACCTGATGACAATATTCCATTCCCCTCCCCTTCATACTTCCATTTTCCAAGCTAAACATCTCATCATCCTCATAATGGCCCAAACTCAAGTCCCTTCACCCTCCCAGCTTCCCTCCTCTAGTCATTCCAGCTTATCAATTCTCTTCCTAAGTAAGACCTGATGACAATATTCCAGGGGTGATCCAAGCAGAGCAGAGGACAGGGACGTGCATGGTCCCCTCCTTATTCCTGGAAGTGATGCCCCTCTTAATGCAGCCCGAGATAAAATTAACTTTTTTTTCTGGCTGCCATCTCACTCTGATGACTCATATTGAGTTCTGCCATCCACTATAACACCCAGATCTTTTCTCAGACAAACTTCTGTCTAACCATACCTCCCCCATCTTCTACTTCTAGAGCCAACTTTTCAGACCCAAGTGTTGGGTTTTACCCTGATAGCTCCTTTTTTTTTTTAAACCCTTCCCTTCTGTTTTAGAATCAATCCTGTGTATTGGTTCCAAGGCAGAAGAGCAGTAAGGGCTGGGAAATGGGGATTCGGTGACTGAGGTCATATCTGAGCCCCAAACCTCCCATCTTTAGGTCTGGCTCTCAACTCACTGAGCCACCTCACTGCACCCTACCCTGATCTCTCTTAAATTTCATCTTAATACATTTTCAGCCCAACATTGTAGGCGGCCAAGATTTTTGGGCGGATCTTGATTGTCATCCATTGTGTTAGTCATCTCTCCTTGCTTTTCATCCTCTGCCTCGGTTTCTTCATCTGTAAAATGAGGATGATAATACCTGTTCCTACCTCACAGGGTGGTTGTAATAATAACAGCAAAAAAAACACAAACAAAACCAAAAAAGCCTTGCAAATCTGGGCACTTCATAGTAGTATGAGAGCTTCACAATTTCTGCTTCCTCCCTGCTCAGAGCCTCAGTTTCCTTTTAGATGTGTGACCCACACCACCTCTTCATTTACAGAGCTGCAGTGTAAATTGCAAATTTCTATATAAATGCAATTATTCGTGGAAGCAAAGGGCTAGCTTCAAGCCTGAGAAAAACCCATTTTGGAGGACACTAGCCTGACTGGAACAGAGGACTTGGTCTAGGGCTGCAGAGGGAGGGGACTTGGGATTGGAAGAAGGCCTTAAATGCCAGGAACGAGTCTGGAGCTGGTCCTGTCAGCAATGGGGAATTAGGGAAGGTTTCTGAAATGAGAAGATGATCCAAGTGTGGCTTTGGAAAGATTAGTTTGATAGCAGATGTGGAGATGATGTGGAGAGAAGAGAGAGAAGGCACGGAGACCAGCTAGGAGAGACTAGTCCCAAACTAAGGCGGAACTTTAGGAGACAGAAAAAAAATGGCTGCAAAACACATTTCCAAAGAATAGATAGGGCTTAGAGTCTAGATGGATACAAGAGATCAGAGAAAGAAAAGAATCAAAGACCATTAAAGGTTCAGGTGTGACTAACTAGAAAACTTGGGATACCATCAAGAGAAATAGGAAATTTGGGAAGAGGGATAGGTATAAGGGCAAAAGGGATTATTTCTATTTTTGATACACTAAGATTCCTCAAATCATCTCATATGTCTCTGTCTTGTCTCGTTATTAGATTGTTAACTCCTTAAGAAACCATCTACCTAGCCCAATGTGGACATAAGAGTAGGTAATTAATTCAAATCTGGTCTCAGATCCTTCTTAGTTGTGTGACCCTGGGCAAGTCACTTAACCCCTTTTGCCTAACCCTCACTATTAAGTCAGAGTCATTACTAGGACAGAGAGTAAGGGTGTAAAAATAAAACACTTGCTAGTTGAAGTCACAGGTGAGATAGAAGCCCATCTCCTCTTCTCTCCTTCATACCTCGTCCATAAATCCTCACCTCTCTTGTTGAGCTTTCCACAAATGGCCCCCCAAACATGGCAGCCATCCAGTCACAGCTGGAGATCAGCAGCGGCTTGTGGGCACTGATGGTCCCATCATCCAGAATGAAGGTCACATCTGCAGGGAATAAAAGCAGAGGAAGCAATCTCGGAGAAGCCAGGTATGAACCAAGACACTAGGAAGCAGAGCCCAGAGAATAATTTAAACAACTACAATACTGCAAAGGCAACAACCAGCTTGGAAAGTCTTGAGAACTCTGGTCAATACAATGACCAAGCAAAAAGCTCAAAATGAAAAATGCTACTCACTTCCAGATGAAAAGGGGATGGACTTGGGGCAGAGTCCAAATGGCCAAATGCAAGAATTTATTTTGCCTTATTAGCCTGAGGACCCCACGGTTCTTTTAGGACAAGGGCTAGGGACTGGATAATGCAATGATCCAAAGCATGAGAAACTCGTGTCCCGGGTCCTGAATTGCAAAACTCAAGTTCTGGCTCTCCTTTGTCCTAGACCTTCTCACTTTCCAGAAGAGGCGAGATGCCGAAGGGAAGGAAATGAGAGAAAATTCTAGGAATAGTGCCATCAGATAGGAGTCACATAGCCTCTGGCTGGTTAGAAAGTGCTCAAGACACAGGGGAAAGAGGGCTCTGCTGAGGTAAGGGCTTTTGTCTTAGAATGGATCCTAAGTCCTGGTTCTAAGGCAGAAGGGCAGTAAGGGCTAGGCAGCTAAGGTTAAGCGGCTTGCCCAGTGAGGAAGCGTCTAAAGTCACATTTGAACCCAGAACACCCCATCTCCAGGCCTGGCTCTCTATCCACCAAGCCACCACTCTTGTGCCCACTTTACCCTCCATACCTGAAAATGTGCCTTTGGCTAGACACTCCTTGACCCGGTTGGTCCTGCGGACATGGAAGGCCTTAGTGATCTCTTGGTTCATGAAGGCCTCGTGGTTGAGGATGTTGGCAACCATCATGCGCAAATCAAACACTTCCAGCAGTTCGGCAATGTGGGCGATGTGCATGAGATCCCGTTCATTCTCATCCAGTTCCCCAGTGTACAAATACTTGAGCACGGCCCGGAAGGGTCCCGGCTGGATCGAAGCGTCCATCTTCACCACCACCATCAGCCGTGACTTGTAGGTGAGGGGGTCGTCCGCCATCTCTTCCTGGATGCTCACGAACGCTCGGCTCCAGGATGAGAGCACCCGGCCACGACCGAGCAGGTAGCCGGCCCCATTGCCCCGCAGGATGCCGTCGCTGGTGGAAGCGCGGAGCCCCGCCGGGCCGGGACCGCCCCCCTCATCTGTGCTCTCACACACATCAAAGCTGGCTGCCCGCAGCAGGAAGTCCCTCCCGTGGTGGTGGTGATGGTGATGGTGGTGGTGGTGGTCAGGGGGACCTTGAGGTTCCTCTAAGCGGGGGCCCCCTGACCCAGAGGGCCCCCCCAGCTCTCCTTCACTCAGGTCCATGAGGAACAGGTCATAGAACTTGGAGGAGGAGGTGGAGAGGTAGATTTTGTGGGCAAAGATGCGTACCCGCTCTTGCAGCACCAGGATGACGTCCGCACAGAGAGGGTCCTCCAGGAGGTGGGCAGGACACTCCTCACTGGTGGAAGGGGGGTCTGGGACCACAATGATGGGGGGTGGAGGCTTAGGGGGGAGGAACGGAGCCTGGAGCAGGGGGCGCTGGACATTTCGTAGGTGAGACTTCCAGAACTGCAGGTGACGGCGGGAAATGAGGGCGGCCCGGATAGCATTGTCGAAGACGTCTTTGATGCCGAATTGTGCTACCACACTGGTCTCATAGTAGGGGATGCCCAGCTCCTTGGCTACCTCCCTGCCCTTCTCAGGAGGCAGGATTTCGTTTGGCTTGATGGGCCTGAGTGGGAAAAAAATGGGTTGTGATAGAAGGAGGGGGTAGCTCCTCCCCAAAACCCATCTCTAAGGCCAAGGAAGTCTACTCAAGGTCTAGATCCAGTGAGCTGGCCCTCCCATAGAATCCTACTTAGGCCATGATGACCCTTCACTTGGAGTCTTTAATCAAGCACTTCCTCTCTCCTATTTTTTTTTTTAACTCTTACCTTCCATCTTAGAATCATTGGTTCCAAAGTATTGGTTCCAAGGCAGAAAAGCAGAAAGGGCTAAGCATTAAATGATTGTCCAGGGTCACACAGCTACGAAGTATCTGAGGGAAGATTTGAACCCAGGACTCCCTTTTCCAGGCCTGGTTCTATATCCACTGAGCCACCTAGGTGCCCCCTTCCCTCTCCTCTTGATCTATCTAAATCCTATCCATTCCTTTAAGGGTTCATCCCAAATCTCACCTAAACTTAATATGTTAAAATTAACTTGTCATCCTCCACTATGAAGTGTTCCCTGGTCATGCTAGCCCAAAGCGCTTTCCTTTTTCCTGGGACACTCGGCATCTATAGCTCACCACTGACTACAGCAAATTGTTATTTGGTTCAGAAGTTTCCTCAACTGATTTCTCCAACTAGACTTTCTGGTCTTTGAGACAAAAAAGTCTTCTTGATCTTTTTTATTCCTTATGCTCCCTAACACGATGCTGGCTCAATAAAAACATTTATTGAATGAATGAATGAACGAATGAACGAATGAATGAATGAATGAATGAATGAATGAATGAATACAAAACGGAACTGGGAAAAACCTTAGCTTAACTCCAGCTGATAGCAAGGGGATACAGCGAGAAAGGCCTTATAAGGTGAAGCAGAGGGGCCATCTTGCTGTTCAGCCTTCCCCTCTATTTCTCACCTGGGGTCTAATCTATTTTTCTCCTTTGAACTCCATTTACAGCCCTCTTTCTCTTCTCTCCCATCTGCTTCCTCTCTCTTCTTTCTTTTTAAAAAAAAAATTATTTATTTATCTCTTGAATCTTTCTGAGGCTGCCTCTTTTAGCCTTCTTTTCAGAGGAAAAAGTCCCTGAAGCTGGCAACACTGTTCTCCCATACCAGAAAGCTCCAGGTCCCCTACCTGGCCAAAGGGCGCCTGGCCCTATTGACGGCTTCCAAGTCGGCGTAGCGTAGGTCCAGCTGGCATCCAACTAGGATAACAGGAGCCCGTGGACAAAAGTGCTTGATTTCTGGGTACCACATGGTCTTGACATGGTGCAGGGAATTGGGGTTAGCAATGGAGAAGCAAAGGACCACAACATCAGATCTGGGGGGGGAGGATGATAAAGAAGTGGATGCTATAAGAGGATCGCCTTTCCCAGGAATAAAGACAGTGTAACACATGCATGCACATAAGCACAAATGCAACAAGCAGAGAAATTCGAGCCCTGTACAAAGAGAATATATTTAACAGAGAATATCTGTGGGCCTCTCTATAATAGGAATATGAGTACCCGGACACACTTTCCCTCCTGGGGCTCTGACAATAGAGTCCCTCCCCTCTCCTTGGAATAGTCACACTCGAGGGTGCCCAGTGACTCAAGTCCCCCCTTCCCCAGGGAAGGGGGAAAAACCCACCCACCTGGCTCCCTGCAGGCAGCCAGGGGCTGGTCCTACCTCCCGTAAGCAAAGCGCCGGTCTTTGTGGTGGTCTCCAAAGGTGTCCCAGAGACGAAGGGACACACTGACATCATCTACTACATCCCGGGAGCGTTCCAGCACCTTCAAGAGGGATGGAAAAAGAATCTCTGTTTAGGATCCATCTATAAATCAGCTCAAGGACCCCAGGAGGGGGGCTGGTCCCTGCAGACCGAGTCCCTAATGCCTCAACATTTCTATAAGGGGAAAATGAGCACCCAGGGCAACCTTTACAAAAAAAGAAACCTGTAAAAATCCTAAGAAAAGACTGAGAAGAGAGTATTCTTGACAGCTATCCAGTCCTGGTTCTTTTTACTTCCCCAGTGTATACATGGGCCAAAGGCTTTTTATCACCACAACACCCACCATTTTTTATGATCATCCCTTCTTCACTGTCAGCTGCTTCCTTGCAGTTCCAAATATACAAAGGCTTCCGGAGTTTAGGGTTCTTGACAAGATCCCAATTGCTATCTCCTAGGTACATCTCTGTTCCTCATCACCAGCTTCATAATGATAGCTGGCATTTATACAGTACTTTTACAAAGCACTTTTACCAACATTATCTCATTTTGTTTTTTCACAGCGACCCCAGGAGATAAATGTAGTTATTGTCTCCATTTTATAGATGAGGAAACTCAGGCAAACAGGTTAAGTGATTTGTCCTTGGTCCTACAACGAGCAGTGTCTAAGTATGGATTTTGTATAAATGGAGATTTTGAGCCTTTGGACTTCATCCCTCAGAAGTCCCTTAGTTTTTCCCAAAATTCCCTTTTCCTGCATCCCCACATTTTTGCATGATTGTATTTAAGTGACTGTAACTCCTCCCTCTTCCTCTTTTGGACCTGCGACTGGGCTGAAGTCAAGCACTTCTTTTGCTTTAGTTACTATTAATAAAACTTTATAAAATATAATAGTTAGTTATTGATTATTAATTTTGAAACCCACAATTTGAACTCAGGTTTTCCTGACACCAGACCCTGTACCTAATCTATACACCACTCAGCTGCCTCAGCTTTAAGAAGGAAGAAGGAACAAAGGGGATTGCTTTTCTAAACTCGATCCACAAGGAAGACCTAGTGGAAGTGAAAGCTAGAGGAACCTTGGGAGAAAGTGACCCTGTCATCTTGGACTGTATGCTGGCAAAGGAGGGCCTTTAATCCCGTTTGCATGAATGATATCAAGTAAGGTTTCCAAGAATTCAAAGACAGGTAGGAAGGAAAGGGAAGGCACGGAGAAGCTACAGCCAGATGGAAAGAGGGTTCAGAAGTCTCCCATGAGGAAGCAAGTATAGCAATGGGTAGGATTATCATGGCGCCCAACAAGACTTCCACATCATTTCTGGCTGTCCCCCATGCCTCAAGTTTTAGCAAAAATCTCATTTTTCTAAGAAGCCTTTTTCCAATCTTTCTTAACTCTTTTTAAAAAATAAAAACCTTTACCTTCTATATTAGAATCAACACTAAGTAGCAGTTCCAAGGCAGAAGAGTGGTATTGGCTAGGCAATTAGGGTTAAGTGACTTGCCCTGGATCATATAGCTAGGAAGTATCTAAGGCCAGATTTGAACCCAGAAGCTCCCATCTCCAAAACTAGCTCACTATCTTGAATTTATCCTGTCTCTATATGTATGTAGACATACTTGTTCACCCCCAAAGATTATGAGCTCCATGAGGACAGGGACAATTTTTGTCTTTCTTTGTATCCCTAGCACTTAACCCAGTACCCGGCATATAGGGGGTGCTTAATAAATGCTTGTGGGGAGCAGCTAGGTGTCTCAGTAGGTTGAGAGCAAAGCCAAAACACCAGGGTTGGGGAGGGGGTAGCTTGGATTCAAATCTGCTCTTAGACACTTCCTAGCTGTGTGACCCTGGGCAAATCATTTAACTTCCATTGCCTAGCCCTTATCACTCTTCTGCCTTGAAACTAATACACAGTATTAATTCTAAGACAGAAGGTAAGGGTTTAAAATTTAAAAAAAAATTGGTACTAAGACAGAAGGCAGGGGTTTTAAAGCAAAAGGACAGAAAAACATACAGGATGATATGCTAACTAAAAAGGATGAGGAAAAAGGGAGGAGTTCTAAAAAGACCAATTTGGCTTCCCAAGATGCTTTTGCTTAGCTCAGATTTTAAATAATGGTAAAAATAATAGTTGCAAAAGGCACATAATCAAGGAAAAAAACAGAACCCTGGCGAGGTCCTGTAAGAATGGTAGCAGAAAGGCTAAGGTCCAGAATGAGCTGAGACTTGCAAAAAAAAATGCTGAGTATAACCCAAAAAATTCTGAAAGAGTATGTTTAGGTGCAAAAAGAACAAGGAGGAAATCGGCCAGCATTTGGGAAGGATGCTGTAATATTTAAGAGATGACAAAGTGAAAATGTAACTACTCAATGGATGTTTTGCTTCCAATTTCTCTGTCAAAGAGGATTTCCAGACTGAGAAGAGAAAATAAATGCTAGTAGAGAGGGTCTGAGAGTCAAAGATTGGTGTGAAAACAATTAAAGGAACATCTAGTGTCTCTAAATCAGTTCAAATCACTGGGTCAGTGACATCCCAGGGTACCAGGAAAAATTTAGGGATACAATTAAAGAACTGCTGGCAAGGATCATTAAAGAATTATGGGAGAGCAAGAAAGACACTAGAAGACAGAATATGGGCAAATCCAGCACTTTTCAAACATGGAACTGTACATCAATATCAAACCCAAATAGAAAGGGAAACCACAAAACCTCTATTTTGAGGACTGCATATTGGCTAGAAAACCACTTATTAACATCATTTACATTCTACTGTATTTTTATATATCTTGTTAAGTACTTCCCAATGATATTTTAATCTGGTTTCACCTGTATCTGGGAATGTTGGGGGTAGTGGTAGTAGTGGTTTTGCAGATTTAAAATTCTAGAACTGATTTGCTGGGGGGGAGGGGGGGTTACATTTCTTTTTCTTTTTACATCTTAAAAATATTATTTGTGGCTTTTTGGGAGAAGGGATGCCGGGAGAAATTTTGGTGATATAAAAAGCACCAATAAAATTTATTTTAAGAAAAGAAAGCAGTGATTATTAGGCACTGCTTTATGAACATTTACAAAGAGAAAATGCTAATGACTGAGAGCAACCATAAGCTCACTAAGAATATGCCATACTAGCCCAGGTGTTTTGTCTTTTTCTTTTCTTTTCTTTTCTCTTTTCTTTTCTTTTCTCTTCTTTTCTTTCCTTCCTTCTTTCCTTCCTCTTTCTTCTGTCTTCCTTCCTTCCTTCCTTCCTTCCTTCCTTCCTTCCTTCCTTCCTTCCTTCCTTCCTTCCTTCCTCTTACTTCTGTCTTATTGATTCTAAGGCAGAAGAATAGTAA
Source organism: Monodelphis domestica (assembly GCF_027887165.1). Taxonomy (NCBI): domain Eukaryota; kingdom Metazoa; phylum Chordata; class Mammalia; order Didelphimorphia; family Didelphidae; genus Monodelphis; species Monodelphis domestica. Next base: position 594,624,753 of record NC_077227.1, on the reverse strand, counting down.
GAATTAGGCAATGGGGGCTAAGTAAGTTGCCCAGGGTCACATTTGAACCCAGGACCACCTGTCTCCAGGCCAAGGTCTCTAACCACTGAACTGAACTAGCTGCCCCCTAGAGCAGATGTTCTTAATGTTCTTAACATGGAGTTCCCTAAGGAGTTTGGAGAGATTTCAGGGGGTCCATACATTTGAATGGGAAAAACAATTGCATCTATATTTTACTAACTTCTAAGTAAAACTTAACATTTCCTTCAATTATTTAAAACATTATTCTGAGAAGGGGTCCATAGGCTTCACCAGACTGTAAGAAGGTCCATGTCACAAAATACATTAAGAACACCTGTCCTGGACTAATCTAAAAATTATTACACTAATAGTTAAGCTAAATATCGTAAAGACAACGTTTCTGGATTTAGCAATCATTTTGATATAGTCTCCCCTGCTAGCTTTATGGATAAGAGGAAGAAATGTGATTTACATGATAGCAGACTTAGGTGAATCAATCAAAGGTCTTTAAATCAACATCAAGCTAAAGTCTTTAGGGGAAAACCACAGAACTCTCCTTGACTATTTTATTTAATATGTTTTATGAATGACTCCTAATGAAAATAACAGTGGTAGAACTAACAAATATGTAAATAATACTGAACTGGAAATAATAGTTAATATATCAGATAACAGATTCAAGATATAGAAAAAGAATGTGATAAATGTAAAAGTTTGGTACATGGGTTCAAAAAGTCAGCTGAATAATTATGGGACAAGAGAATTGTAGCTAGTTAACAATCCACATAAAAAAAGAACTGGACATTTTAGTGGATTGTAAGTTCAAAATGAGTCACAGGAAGACACAGCAATCAAAATAATTAATTTAATCCTCATCCTGTGATCTGATAGGTATGAAAAATTCACAAGGAGAAAATTACCTCTATCAATACAGATCATAAATTATTCCACAATTTATGATCTTCTAAGAGTTTCCTATGTCATAGAATGGTCAAATAGCCAGAGTCCATTTGGTGTAGACTCCAAATTTGATCCTTCTAACTCTATGGACAGCTCTCTATCCACCATGCCTCAATGCCTCTTTTTAATCATAAACTGAATAGGATAGTGTCTCAAGTGGCAGAAGTCAGAGTCCTATTATACTTAGCCTGTTAAGACCATATTATTTGGGGGAAGGGGGCGGTGGCTAGGTAGCACAGTGAATAGAGTGCCAGGCCTAGAGACAGAAAGATCTGGGTTCAAATGTGGCCTCAGACATTAGCTAGCTGTGTGATCCTGGGCAAGTCACTTAGCCCTGATTGCCTAGCCCTTACAGCTCTTTTGCCTTAGAATCCTATCAATTCTAAGAGAGAAGTTAAGATTTTTTTTTTTGAAGACCCTATTTGGGACATCTCACTCAGTCTGGGGAAACCTTGATTAGGAAAGATACTGGCAAATTGGAAAATGGCTGTAGAACAATGAGTTGTTATAAGAAGAATGCCATATAAGAGGAATGGATGAAGGGACTAGGGATGTTTAACATGGAGAAGCTATGTGGGGGGAAGCTGGGTGGCACAGTGGCTAGAGAACCGGCTTGGAATCAGGAAGACTCATCTTCATGAGTTCAAATCCAGCCTCAGACACTTCCTAGCTGTGTGATTCTGGGCACAGTCACTTCAGGTTATTTGCCTTAGTTCTTCATCTGTAAAATGAGCTGGAGAAGGAAATGGCCAACTGCTTCAGTATCTCGGCCAAGAAACCCCCCAATGGGGGTTATGGAGAGTCAGGAATGAACTGACTGAGCAACAACAAACATGGAGAAGAAAAGCCATTAAGGAGGAATGGGAAACTGACTCAAATGATTTGAGGGGCTGTCCTGGGGAAGATGTGTTCCATTTATTCTGGGTAGCTCCAGAGAACAGAATGAGGGCCAGTAAGTAAGTGAAAGTTAGAGAAAGCCATATCTGACAGCATCTAAGAAGCATTCTCTGAACAATTCAAGCTGTACCATATTGGAATGACTGACTTCAGATGGTAATGAGTTCCCCAGGTCTGGAACTATTCCAAGTTAGAGTTGGGTGACCAACCGCTTGATTAGGAATGGTTAAGTGGAAAATTGATGCTGTCTTCGGTGCTATGCCCCTACCACAAGGCCATGTAATTCTAAACTGATCACACTCCTGGGGTAACTCCCTTAAGTAGATCTCCTAAGACTCTTCCCTCCCCTGGCTGGGGAGCTGGACCATAAGATCCACCAGTAACCTTTGATCCAACCCCACAGGTAAGGAAAAGTCACAGGTGTAGACATGGGCCCACCCCTCGCACCTCTTACCTCTTGGCACACCCGGTACTGGTCAATGGCCCAGACTGTGGGCACATGGGTGGCGAGCAGCTGGTATTGGGTGAGGGTGGCATTGCAGGCACGGGCACAGATGAGCCTGGTCTTGCCAACTGCGTTGTCCCCGACCACGACGCACTTGATGGTCTCTACGTTTGGCCTCTCATAATCCATGTCAGAATCCATTAATTGGGACCTGGGAGAAAAGACCTGGCCTTGTCAGGGATGCTCTCCAAATCATAAGAACGAACTTATCTCAAGGCAGCCTCTCCCAATGGGGAAAGAAGAAGCCGGGCTTCACCAATTCCCTGGGCAACTTTGCTATGCAAAAGGATGGGGAGGGGGTGGATGGCAAAGCTAGTAGTGGTGGGTGCCGGGCCAATATCAGAGGAAAAGAGGAAGCCTGGCATCGAGGAGAAGACTGGGAAACAGGAAAAGTGGAAGACAAAGGGGCAAGGGTCCCATTGAGGCTGGGAGGGAGGGGGCCACTCCATCAGGCTCTCACCTCCAGGAGAGGCATCTGAGTGGAGGAAGAGGTACCCTCTCCCTTCAAGACCATGGGTGGGGTCCCTCTGGTTTTCACCCAAGGAGCGATAGTTTCACAAGGTTCTCGCCCTCCTCCCCTGCTCTATCCCGCCCTCTCCTTTCTAGCGCAGCGGTGGCAACAGAACTGCAAACAGCTGAGAGAAGATGAAGGCTCAGCCAGGT